>NC_056731.1:1414658313-1415274764 GCF_019279795.1 Protopterus annectens
ACTGTGAATTATGGTTGCCTAGCAACAGAAAAGAGCTTGTAACAGCACCAAAGAATGAAATGGCTGGTTGATAAAATGAATTTTCTCTGAGCATTAGCCTGTTGAAACTGTCTTTTCTTGTGGAACATAAAGTGCATTTATTTGTCTCATGCATTTTTTATTAGAAAATTATTTGAGTTCCAGAGGCCAGAATCATTTTACTACAGGAGATATTTGATTTTAATGTGTTGCACTAAAATAAGTAATAAAAAAGTTTCTTTTTCGATTGAAGAAGGTAAGCTATTTTCTGTAAATCCTTTGAAATAATAAAAAGACGTACATATTGCATGTCACGTTTACCTTTTTTCTGAATTCAAACAAATGCATTAAGCTTTTCAGATGCAGGCAAGCACAATAGTAAATATTTTGAAGGGTTTGTCAATATGCTGCTAATGGTTTGCAGTAAATAAAAGTATTTGAATTTTGCAATGAAAGTTCATCTGTGTGAGGCTTAGAAAATATTTTGTTATGATGTGAGTATGTATGTCCTAAGCATAGAATTGTCTGCTGCTTGGATGTATACTTTGCTTTTTGTAACATCAGCAGTTTAGTACAATTTAAGTGTGGGGCTGGGGGAGGGAGTGTAAAACACGGACATGGTGTCACTGATCCAAGTACAGCCAAGCAATGAACATTATACATTTCGTAGATATTTGTATTGCTGATTAACATTAGTAAACAGTGTGAATTATGGAAGTGCATTTCCAGTAAACTGTATTATTTTCTTTAAAAAAAGGTTCAATCGAGTACAACTGCATGAACTGAAAATTTAATTGAAGTGTTATGTCATTTCAGATAAATGAAAGCAAGTCTAAACTGCTTAGTCAGTTTTCAAGATGGATTTAAACATGCCAGACAAGTATCATTACCCATGTATTTTACCCCTGTAAATTTTTAAAGTAAAGCAAATGAATGGGTGGGTAACTAATCAGTAAGTAGCCTTTAAGTACAAGCATATAGTCCTAATTTTTGAAACTGAAGGACACAGCTTTACCTAGAATGTCAATTTCAGGACTGTTTTAGTTTAATTATGAAGCCTGCGGCATGGAGTGCAAAGACAAAATCTCGGTAGAGGAGATATTGGTTACAGTCAGTCTTTAGTTTATGCATCCTGCTTTTAATTTCTGTGTTAGCTGATACAAAATTACAAAATCGTTATCTGACTAGTCCCGGTCTTAGATTAAATGAATGCACCTTAAAACAGGAGTACTACAAGACATGGTCTTTGTAATCCACTTTATGATACACAGATCAAGCTTCTTAAAAGAACAAGGACATTGTCACCCTTCCCAAAGGATACCAATGGCAACCAAGGCCATAGGATTACAACAGCTTTAGAATAAGAAGTCCTTTTTTTCTGAAAAAGAAAGCATACTGCAAAAATCCATAGAGAGCAATCATTTGTAGTATCTATGATGCCTAAGTCTTATTGACTAAAATTATGTAAAGAAATATTGATTGGAACTGCATGCATATGATCCCCAGACCTACTGCAGAAAACCCATTGGAGTGGCACTCAAAAATAAAGTACTAATCTGCCTTGAGGAAATAGACTGCAGAAATATGAAAACAATGTGGCACACCTCATCACTAAGGGCTTTTCATCCAGGAAAAAGGAGGTCATTGTCCCACTGTACTCATCCCTCATTAGACCCATTATAGGATACAATGCCCCATTTGGTGTGTACCTCTCAAGACACCTGCAACAACTGGAAAGGCCGCAGAAATACCTCACTAAAAGAATCACAGGCCTAAAGCAGATGCCCTATGCTGACCGCCTTAAAAAACTCCAGCTATACTCTGTCGCATATCGTCTACTCAGAGGCGATCTCTGCTTAACATACAAGGGCATGTCAAACCCAGAACTGTTGGACATGCTACACTTAAAGAATTCCCAATCCCTCAGAGCCACATGCTCCAGGGATCTGAACCTTGTCATCACAATAAACAAAACATGCTGGAGGGATAGGTTCCTGACCCAGGGACTCCCCAGACTCTGGAATAGACTGCCCATACATGTGAAGCAGAGCACCTCTTTGGCCCTCTTCAAAAGGAACCTTGACGATTGGATGGGAGAAAGGAAATTCACCCTGGGATCACGTCAGTCACCCTGCTAGACAGGGGTCCAGGAAGGATATAGTGTGGGAAGAAATAGCCAGGGAATTGTTATGGCTATATTCCAAACACCAAACAAAACTAAACTGAAGAAAAACACAAATTACACCAGCAACACCAGCAGCAACTTCTTTTTTAATACAGCAGCAGTGATCTGGCACCTCGGCAATTCACCTTCAAGGATCACAATAGTACAATTACAGCTGCCTTAAATATCCAAATACAAGCAGCCACTTAACATGATCCAAGTAGTTAATTAATTATTAATTAGTACAATTTACATAAACTTTTTCATTTAAAGTATATTATACATAATATATATATATATATATATATATATATATATATATATGTATATATATATATATATATATATATCAAAATTCATGTAAAGAATTATATAAAAAATACACAACTTCATATACATTAATCCACACAAAATCCATACAAAACACCATATGAAAATCATCCTACTATAAATAAATTGTACTAAATTGACATGACCCTGAAAATATTTTAAATACCAACTTCTTGATTTAAACCACTAGGCCTTAGAGTCTGAAATTTAAATATCATTCTAGTTTCTAACTCCAATAACTTACCAACATAATCACACCTCTAGACAAGGAAGTTTTTGCAAGAACTGAAAAAAATTAAATCACTATCTGAACCCCCATGCATTACATGAAAATGGTTGGCTGTAGGACTCAATTCATTTTTATTTCTTATATCGCTAAGATGCTCCAAAACTCGAATTTTCACCATCCGTTTTGTCTGGCCTATATACCATTTAATATCAGAGCATGAGCATCCCAAAATATAAACCACTCCTGTCGATCTACAGTTAAAGTAATATCTAGAATCAAACAATTTCCTGTTAATTAAGTTCCTGATAAGTTTTTAACCCTATTGCAAATACTGCAATGATCACATGGGAAGGTGCCCATAGGTAAATTCATGTTAGACACCACCATAAGATTATAATTCAATAATTCCTTCAAAATGTTTCCTTTGCTAAATGAAAATGTGATGTGTTTGGGGAATAAGTGACCAATACTTTCATCCTCAAAAATAATGTACCAACATTTTTTAATAATCCTAACCAGCATATCAGAAAAAGGAGAAAACTTTGTGACATAAAATAACTTTCTGTCCATATCTCTATTAACAAAGAACTATTTTCTCCAAAATTTCCATATGTTCTAACCAACATGCCTTGTGATTTTTATGTAACATCCCCTAGTATTGCCTGTTTACAACTCAATAATCTTTTCTCATCATAGCCTATCTCTTTTAATCTCCTCTCTACAGCATCCAATTCCACCGTTTTCTGACTCATATCACTAGTATGGTCAAAAATTATTTTAAGTTCAGCACTAGGTAAAGAGTTTAACAAATGTTTTGGATGCATGCTTGTAACATGTAGGAACATATCTACTGAGGTTAATTTCCTAAATGGTTTAAAGTCAATAGCTTCACCATCCCCATACAATGTCACATCCAAAAAATTAATAGTTTCTCTACTAAATTCATAAAAAAGGTCAAACCGTGTTCATTGCAGTTAAGGGTCTCAAGAACAATCCAAAAAATCACAAATATCTCCTTTACAAATAAAGATAAGATCATCAATAAAGTGCTTATAAAGCACCACCTTATCCCTATAAAAGGAGGTGGGATATATAAATTTACTTTCAAAATATCCCATATCCCAATATATCCTATATATGATAGCATATGAGGGCGCATAAGAAGCCCCCAAAGCTGTACCCTTCAACTGCAAGAAAAATTTTTTCTCAAATAAAAAATAATTGTGGGTTAAACAAAATTCCAATAGAATAACTAAAAAAGCTGTTCTTGGGCCTTCACCTAACATGTCCATAATAGCCTCAATTCCCCATCTCAATCTAATATTGGTATATAGTGATTTGACATCGACAGTAATCCAATAATAATCACCTTGCCATTTAATTTTTGCTAGCTCATTTAATAAATCTTGTGTATTCAAAATATGTGCAGAATTGTTATGGCTAGGCTTGTATAGGCCCTAGGACCGATAGCCTAGTACCAACCTATGAATCTATACAACAATGCAACTGTATATGAAACAGGTCTAGCATGATCCATAGTATTTTGTAACCCATGCATTAGGCTGTTAAGAGAGAGCTGTCCTTGTGTTTTAGGTGACATGTATGTAATTACAGAAGAGAAAGTTCAATAGACATTAAACGACTTAAAACAGAAGTAATTTATGATAAGCTAATCAGATCTGAGATGGAATGCTGAGCAAAGAAACTGCATTAACTGTGAGATTAGTCAACTGTAACCGTAAATAAATATTTTAGTTAGAGAAAATGAGTATCACACCATTATTTAAGAGAAAAGTTTCTTCTGATGAAACAGAAGCTCTTGATCCATACAAATGTGAGCAGTATGCCTGGAAACAAGAACATTTCTATGAGTTTTCCAAAAAAAGAGATACATGGTAAGGTATTATTGTTATTATTATTATTATTATTGTTATTATTATTATTATTATTATTATATGCAATACCAAACATATGTCGTTTCTCTCAATAATGCTGACATCAGAAGTGATTATATTAAGAAATGCTGGTGGGGGGGTGCAGCCCTTCCACATGTCTAATGCTTTTGTATAAATATCTATTCATGCCTTTCTGTTTGCAAGTTTGTACATTTGATTGGATTTCTCAATATTTTTTGGGAGACCCTTATTTAAATATTGCTGGAATCTGGGGTATTTTTTCTCAGTCATGAGCTCCTCACAAAAGGAAAGATGGGTACAGTAGGCAATAAGCTTAATTATATTTGTAGAGATATAAGTTTCTGTACTAAGCTTAAGATTACTAATATAGCTTTACTTAATGTACCATATTTATTAATTTAAAATGAACCAGAAAAGAGGTGCTAACAGACATAAGAAGTCCAAAATCAGATACAGACACAATCAGGTAACATTAAGTACATTCAATAGAATTCAATTACCACTGTTTCATGTAGTGCTTTCTTTAAGGTGGCACTACTGAAATGTTCAGATACCTCTATTGATTTAAGATATCCAGAAGCAATTTCTTTGCCCCTTTTATCTTCATTCAGACAGCCGTCCCAGTGTCTCATGTCCATCACCAAGTTTACAGGCTGCCCCAACCCATCTCCAGGCCAATACCATTTTTCTGCCTGAGCTAGTGTGGATCCTAACGCCATCCTGAGGGGGAAGGTGATCACTTTGCCACTTATTAAGCTGGGGGGGGGGTTCTGTTTTGACCTACCAGATACCCCCATTCCTTTGTCACTATAGTTACATCCATAGGGTTAGGCATGTAATTGTGGTTCTGCAGTCTACCTCCCCCTCCTCTGCAGCAGCTCAACCATATGCACCCACCTGTCACCTCTTGGGACCTTGCTGTCCATAACACAATGTCCTCAGTCTCCACCAATGACCATCATAGGAGAAGCCCATGCCAGCATTTATTCACCTTCCCCTCAGGATGGTAACACTCATCCCTCCCTGCTGTTCCATCAGTTGCTCAGGCTGCTTATTGAACCTGGGTTACCTGGGCAGTAGTCAGAGCCATATCCCTGTGTGCCATCAGAATGGCTAGAAGCAAATTTAAATGAAAAGATCAGTTAAAAATCAGAGGTCATAAGCTGAAACACTTGAGAGATTTATGATTATATTTTTCAAAAAAGGGGAGGACAAATGGTTCACTATTGATATGTCAGCACTTGAAAAGCCATGTGCTGAAAAGCCCCCCCCCCCAAAAAAAAGACTAAAAATACAAAAGAAGAGTGAATCTTAAAAATCACTCTTCTTCTTAAAACTTCTTTTTGCAGGGGGCAAGTCCCCTACACCCCCCCATGTGTGGTGCAAGCACCCATCACACCCCCTAAACTTATATTCACCAACTCCAAGATCTCCTTACTTCGGACCAAAGACAGTATTCCTAGAAATGACATAATGGACTTAGTATATACAAGTCCCACCTTTCGGCCATTCAGTCTCCAAGTTTCAAGACTCGGTCTAGTGGGTCCCAAGATTTCAAACAGTTGCCAGACAAATGTAACACAATACTCTTGAGCATAAATACCAAAGCAATATGAAAAGGAAGGACAGGATGTATAAAATTATTAGGTGTTGCGTGTAGTAATATTAACGCAAATTTGTATGACGGAAGATGTAGAATGTAAGCTTCCTTGTAAATGGTGTGAATATAATGCTAATTTTCTTTCATTTCCTTCCAAATACTCATCATTGTTTAATGCTGCCATATCTGTTATTTCCATTTCTAGTTTACAATCTGATCACTGGAAAAAAAGACTCTTATTCCAACTGAAATTAGTGTCATGTCTCACAATATTTGTTTATTTGCCATCCCCTTGCTATGTATACTTCTTACATCATTATTTTGATGTAGTGTTGTCACTGAACTGGATGCCACAATAGCACCAAATTATTCAGGTAACTGAGTTGCAGGCAGTTTTGCCTCCCTTACATTCATATCAGCTGACCTTGTGGTATCTTATTTAAATTAGGTGCTACTCTCAGTGTTACAAATGGTAAGTAAAAGTGCATAAACTTAGAAAGCGTCAACTGTGAAACAGGCTTTAGGAAAATGTGTGGTCTGAAGCATTGCTACTGCAAGATATGACCTAGTAAGAAATATTAGCTATGTAATAGGAAGTAACATAAACTTTAATCAAACTTGAAATAAGCTCTTGATATAAGGATGAGGCAATAATTTTGGCTTCAGGACCAGTAAGAAAGGACACATTAATTATGTTGTTCTGTAAAGGTACAGGACAAAGTAAACAACACTGGAACACTGTACCCATATATACTACACAAGTCCTGCTAGCTGCTGTAAGAATAACATTACTGTAACAAATGTGTAACTACTTCCAGACAGGGATTCCGTTAGTACTGTTATGTATTTCCTGTTGACCATCACAGGCTGTCTCTGATAATCTGATAATCGTTTTGTCTTTGATTTTTCAGGACATGTAAATAGATATCTCACCCTTCATGCAGTCTACAGCTTGTATAATTTGGTCTGCCTTTACTACTCTGACCAATATTTTTCTGTTATTTTTTCTTCTTTCCTGGTATTCATCCCAAAAAACCATTCATTGATTTTTTTTTAAACTTAATTTAAATTGCTAGCTCTTATATTTTTACTACAGTCCCAAATTAATGGTTTGGTTGTGATATACATGTGTGAATTCACTTTTGTTACATTTATAAGACTATTTCAGTTTAAAACAGTTAAACTATACCTCTGAGCCAGGTTTACGGGAATGCTTGGCAGAATGGTTCACCAAGTTATTATATTGCAGCACAACTGCAGTATAAATCATTTTGTGGCATACAGTGATTTATTACTGCTGTAATAATCTTCTCAAGCACCAATACATTAGCATACACATTGAAAAAAAATCGGTGTCAGTTCTGATTGGAAAGCTCATTATTTCACAGTTGTTATTAATGACCCCCATTATTGCTTTTTGAATTGTGACTAACTCTTAGATGACAGAGATCTTTGGCTGAAGTGGTTGGAGCATACACCGTACATATACTAAATCATGTTTGTAATGTCTAATTTTGTGTCTAATTAGTCCTATTTTTATTCAACAGTGTACCAACAAACAATTTGACTGATTGAATGTGTACTTAGTAGTTGTTCATAAGCAGTGCAAAGAACATGTCAGATGCTTAAATACTGATGTAGTTCAAGATAATACAAACAAAATTTAGTATGTGTGCTATTCAGTTTTTGTTCGACTGTATATTGTGAATAACTGGAATTATTTTTCTTCAATGAAAAATCTGGCTTGTTCCTCTTACCGATCTGGCAGTAATTTCCATTTTGTGTTTTATCCTTTAGAAAACATAACATTTGACCTGTAAAGGTTTTTAAAAAGTGCCCCTTCTGCTGCCTCATTAAGCCCCTCACCCTTTGCTCTCTTGTCAAGTAAGATAAATGGATGCTCATGCAGTCTTTGTTTAAAAGTGAAATGGCTGATCTCTGCGACCTGAATAAAGGCACAGCAACTACTATTATTCAAGTTTAGTGTATCACCAAATATGTATCTGTGTCCTCTTAAATATTCTTTATCTTTTTCTTGAGAGTTTTGGTGTTGCCTGCAATTAGAATATTTATTTCAGGTCATGTTGTGGTGACACTTTCTGTAAGTCTGATTTTGTGGGTCTGAAAAATGTGGGTCTGTTGGTAAATGTGTTTCAGGATTCAGAGAAAACAAAACACAAACAGCATCTTATGACAAAAATAGAGCATAATAAGTTGTTTATTTTATAATGATGATTCAGGGGCATTTTCACCTTAGAGAAGGTTTTTGAGGGATATGTGCCTTGAAATACACCCCTTCTCTGGTTTACTTGATAAATGCTTGCTCACTGTTCATTGTTGTTTACACAGTTATACAACTACTCTAAAGTGATACGGATATGCAGTCATGTGATTGGGAGGTGACTTGGAAGCAGCTTTTTCACTATTGTGATGCTGTAAGCAGTGAACAGCAGCTTGTGTTAATGGAAGAGTTATTTGTTATTGATTTACTATTTAAAACATATACCCCACCCTAGAGTCGGACTACTGTCTTATGATATTCCTTTCTCAGCTTTCAGTGTTGTAAGTCACTATCTGACTGTTATTTTTTTTAATTACATACTGATAAAATATAGAGAACAACTGTAAAACCATGAAACACAAACTTGACTAGTTTACAATTCAGTGCTATCAGCGGTAACCATTTTTAATCGTCTGGTAAACTAACTATAGAGACATTTGGATTTGTAGACCAGGTGTGCATATTAATATGCACATTATTATTATTATTATTATTATTACTGTTCTTATTCTTATCATATCCTTCTTCTTCCTCTTCTTCATCACAATTGTTTGGACTGAAAATGACTGGAAACTAAGTAAAAGCTGCTAGATGTCAGTAATGCCAAAGCTGTAAAGTCACTAAGAGAACATGTTTCAGCACAAAGCGAAACAGCATATATCTTCTCTGTTTATAATGATTTGTATCTGCATATACCACTTATCATTCCCCCTACAGAGACTGCATTTGCAATTGAATGCAATCAGATCAACATGCTTCTCCATATATGTTATTAGGGATATATTTTGCTAATCTTAGTACATTATCAACAGGTCTTTGATTTCAAAAGAAGACCTGCAGTACAACTCACAATAAATGGCATAATAAATAGTTTTTACTCTCAATGAGTACTGCATAGTAGGAAGTGGAATTTTATATCATTTGGAGTACTGCAGGATAGTGTGGAGCTGTTGTGTTTCTTAACTTGTCCATTGTTTGTTGCATACTTTATTGAGAACTTGCATGAACACAAAATTCAATTAGAGATTTCTAAAAGATAAACAATTAAACAAACAAATGACCAAATAAATAAATATAATAAGTAAAATGTTATCTGCTGAGCTCATCTTATACAATATATATAAACAGTTTAGAGCAGCTAATGGGTCATATGTTCTTGGGACATGGGCGGAAACAAGTCTAACAATGAAAATGCTGTGGAGAAATGGGAAAAACATGCAGTTTCCACATAAACTGTAACTTTTTTTTGCAGTCTTCTAGCCACAATCTTGAGTAATGACTGTATTACTGCCACCCATTTGGCCTAATTATTCTTAGAGAATTGGAGTCAAGCATTCCCAGGCTGAGTAAAACCCCACTCCCCCTCAGTTCTCGCTGTAAAATTCTAGTCAACCCTTCTATTTCCCAGTAAAAGAGGGATGGCAGGGAGTGGGCTAACCTGCTGGTCCTGAGAGGTGGCCTATTGTCTCCTCATTGGGATGTCACACACACACAGACACACACACACACACACACACACACACACACACACACACACACACACACACACACACACATCCTTGGTAGTTCTGCAGAGCCCACAGTTGCTCTCCCTGAAGGGTAAGGATGCCTCCACACACTGGATTCCCCTAAGCTTTCCTGGTGTTAAGCACCTTGACATTACAAGCTTGACTGGCTCAAACTTTACTGAGTAACACATAGTGTTCTCCCTGTGTATCACCCTTGCAAAGATCAAAAGTTACCTCTATCCCCTGAGATAGCCAAGCAGGTAATGGCTGCTCACTGCCTTCTTCCCCAGTCAGCTTCTACTAGCACCTGCTTGCTCCATTACTTGACCTGAGATTGCCTGTGATGTAGTAAGGGCTTTACCCCCTGTGCTGTTCTGCTTGCCACAGTCTGTATCTCCTTGACTCAATATGGCAGTACCAGTGTAAGAAATGGGATCATATGACATTATGTATCAGCATTTTAAGAAAGTTAATGACATTTCTGGAAAAAAAACTTAGTGATGCTAGTACGAAACATAGTATTATTTTAGAAGCGAGAAAGGAAACACAGCAGCGGTATGTTTTAAGGAGTTGCTTTCAGAAATGTGAAACTTAATTTCAAAAAACAAACTAGTTGTTTTGGAGGTGTTATCCTGAATATGGGCCATCAAGGACTTGTGGTTTCTAAGGGACAGAGACAATAAGCACATAATTACAGAGTGCATGGATAAATCTCTATTATATAAAATGTATGAGGCAAGGAAGACGTGCTTTAATATGGCTTGATTTCATTGAACATCCCGTTGTCTTCTGAAAGAGTTCTTAAAAACTAAGGGAAATTGTCTTAGGCTTCCATAACAATTGCATTTCCATCTTGTATCCTGGCCAGTCATCCACACCTACCCCTTCAGCCTCTAGCAATAATGAAAGTATAGCTTCATAGTTTAACTCATTCTTCATTAATTCTTTACACACACTCACCAAATCCCATCCCATGACACTTCCCACTATTACAACTACACCCTATGATTCCCACGACACCTTCACCTTTAAACAAGTACTAATTTCCACTATAAAAAAGTTACTCTGTAAACTTAAACCCACTACACTTGCTGCCGATAACCTACCTAGAGAATTCTTAAAACTCACAGCCCATGCCATTGCCTACCCCATCTCTATTCTAATTAATCACTCTATCTCTGAACACTATGTCCTCCTAACCTGGAAAATTTCTTACATTATACCTCTTCATAAAGATGGCAATTCTACAGAATTCTCAAACTACAGACCCATAGCTATCTTATTGTCACTATCCAAAATATTAGAAAAATGTATCCACAAGTAACTCTTAAACTACCTATTGTCTAATAACCTTCTTACCAACACACAACATGGTTTTCATGCACACCACAGAACCACAGCTGCCCTCCTAAGTTTCACTAATACCAACGACCACTACAGAAATGAAGGGAAACTTGTATCTTCAATCTTCTTGTGCCTATCCAAAGCCTTTGATTCTGTCTCTCACCAAAAATATATCTCTGAACTTGCTTCCCTAAAATTCAGCCACTCTTCTCTTACATGGTTCCATAGTCATTTAGCCAACCAACAACAAGCTGTCAAATGGCAACAAGGCCTCTCATCCCTAGTACCTGTTAACATGGGGGTACCACAGTGTTCAGTTCTAGGTCCTCTCTTCTTTAGTATCTTTACCAATAGACTCCACTCATTGACTCCTCTAGCTGCTATCATTCAATACACTGATGACTCTACTGTTATCTGCATGGCACCTTCCATAAAACAACTAAAAACTATGCAAATAACTAACACCATGTTCTGGAACTGAAGTACTCCACAAACCACTACACATAAAATGTATAAAAAACAAAGCAAGGAGTACACCATCAAAGATTTTAATGCACAAACAATAGTATAAATAGCACAGTAAACAAGATCTGCCACCTCCATTCCAAATCTGTGCCTTCAACAACACCATAATTATGCCTGTATCCCAAACTAAACTACTAAGTGTTCAAATTGATAACCTAAAATTTGACAAACACCTGGCTCTCACCATCAAAAAGACTGATATAAAACTTAGCTCCTTATATAGACTCAAATCATTCCTTACTGACACCACAAGACAGGCTATCGCTCGAACACATTTTCTCTCCACCCTGTTATACACCACTACCATCTTCACTAATTTAAAGAAAACCAATCTATCCAAGCTCAAATACTGCTACAGTAAAATAGCTAGGTTCACTACAAACTCCCCGTACTGGTTACTTCACTGTTGTGCCTTACATCAATTCAACTGGCTAGAGCTACCACACTATTTAACCTACAATCAGCTCTTTCTGCACACAAACTTGTCTATCATCCTGGCAAAACACCTGCTCTTCAACCTCTGCTCCAACCTTAGTCTAATACTCGACTATTCTGGACTTTGAATAAATTTCTATAACAGGTCTCCAAATCGGGTCTATATTATATGAATGAAAGTTCATAATATTGAACGCTCTTCTTCTTTCGACTTTTCCCAGTTAGGGGTCGCCACAGCAGATCACCTTTCCGCTCATGATTGGCAGTGGAGTTTTATGGTGTTGAGTTGCCAGCCCGGTGCCCAATCTTCCACAGAAGGCACACACATGCACACATTCACACCTAGGGCCAATTTAGAGTGTCCAATCCACCTACAGCATGTCTTTGGGATGTGGGAAGAAACGGGAGCACCCAGAGGAAACCCACACGACCACAGTGAGGACATGCAGACTCCGCACAGAAGGCACCCCAGCCGAGGATCGAACCGGATAACCTCTTGCTGTGAGGCGGCAACACTAAACACTGCACCACCGCAGCCACTCATAATATTGAATGCTGTAAAGAGTGAAAATGCAAGACCTCAAACTCCTCAGCCCCCCACACCCCCTGCTAAATATATATACCAACTCTGAGATAGCACTACAGTGAGGAAAATATTCCGACTTTCACTGTACTGCAATCCCACAAGAAGCGCTTCGAGATCCGGCATTTTCACTCTTCAGAGCATTCGATATTATGAACTTTTGTTCATATAATATAGACCCTCCAAATCTAACAATAGCACTGGTGATTCTCCCTACTCTAATTTCATCTCCAAAATATGGAATAACATTCCCCAGACTATTATATTTGCCACAGACCCAACTCACTTTAAAAAGCTTCTAAGGGATTTCCTCAGTTGTAACTGGCTTTGCCCATGTACTGATCCTGGATAAGTTATATTCACTTTGGCCACTACACCATACACCTACTTTCTCTACCTTTCAGCCTTCAATCTCCTGCATTCCTATCCTACAACCCCTCCCCCCTTCTTTCACTACTAGTTTAGATTCATAGGCAGGTACTAGGCTATCTGCCTGAAGGCATTTATAAGCCTAGCCAGAATGTGTTGGCTTTAGCCACCCCCTTAGATTAGTTCCCTGTGCCTCTGTCCAGCAGAGATATTGAAATGATCCCTGGGGTAAACTTTCTGTTTCCCATCCACTCATCAAGGTTTCTCTTGAAGAGGGTTAGCGAGGAGCTCTGCCTAATGTAGATTGGAATCTTGTTCCAGAGCATGAGAAGTCTCTGGGACAGGAATCTATCCCTCCAGCACATCCTATTTATTGTTGTGGTGAGGTTTAGATCCCTCGAGCATGTGGCTCGATGGGTTATGGTTCTCTTTAGGTGGAGCATGTCCATCAATTCTGGGTTGGACATGGCCTTGTATGTCAGGCAGAGATCACCTCTGAGTAGGTGGCATGCAACCGAATACAGCTGGAGTTTCTTCAGTCGAGCTGCATAGGGCATCTGCTTGAGGCCAGTGATCCTCTTGGTGAGGTACTTCTGTGGTCTTTCCAGTTGTTGCAGGTGTCTTGTAAGGTACATCCCAAATGGGGCATTGTACTCTATGATGGGTCTGATGAGTGATGTATAGAGGGGCCCAATGACCTCTTTTGATCTGGATGCAAACCCTTTTGTGATTAGGTGGGCCACATAGAAGGATTTTCTAACCAATTTGGCAATGTGATTATCAAAGGAGAGGTTACTATCTACTTGGGTCCCCAGATCCCTTATTATGTCTTCCGTATTTAGGGGGCTACCACCTATGAGGTAGTTTGTGGGTACTTTGTTTTTTCCAAAAGAGATGACTATGCACTTTCTGGCATTTAGCTTGAGGCCATGGTTTTGACACCGGGCATCTGTCTCAGTGAGACCCTTTTGGAGGATGTCTGTGTCAGCTGGAGAGTCAATTATAGCCCCTAGTTTGCAGTTGTGTGCGAACTTGGTCAGCCATAGTCCTCCTGTGCTTGCTGGTACCTCTGAGAAGTATATGCCGCTCCCACAACTCTTACCATGTGGGTTCTGTCCATGAGCCAGTTGGCAACCCATCTCGTGATGTAGGGGTGTATGTTCAGGCTGGTAAGCTTGTCTATAATACCTGAGTGGGGAATGGTGTCGAAGGCCTTTGCAAGGTCTAGGTAGGCTGTGTGGACCACCTTTTCTTCATCTATACCCTTGGTAACTGTCTCAAAGAAGTCCATCAGGTTTAGTAGGCATGATCTGCCCTTAAGAAAACCGAAATGGGTAGGATCCAGTGTTTGGAGGTTTCCAATGTCTCTATTAATGAGATCCATGATGCTGTGCTCCATAGCTTTGCAGGCCAAGCTAGTCAGGCTTATAGGGTGATAGTTCCCAGGGTCCATTGTGGCTCCACCTTTGTGAAGTGGAATAACCGTTGCTGTGCGCCACTCTGTGGGCACGTAGCCTGTGGAGAGGCTGAGTTTAAACAGTGTGTTTAGATGAGGGGTTAGTTCATCTTTGAGCTCGTGTAGGACGCAGCCTGGGACACTGTCCGGTCCCATTGATGCTGTGTTTTTGGCTTTGGAGAAAGCTGTTTTAACCTGAGTGTCTGTGATTTCAGGGGCACTACATTCTTCTGGTATAGTTATGGGCCCTTTTGGGGGTGAGAGGGGTGTGAAGTTTGCACTGAACCTGTCTGCCAGGATGTTGGCTATATCAGTTGGTTCAGTGTATTTTGTGCCATTCTGCACTAACTCTAAGCAGATCTGAGAATTGCCATTTAGATTCTTGACATAGCTAAAGAATGCCTTGTGGTTATCTTTGGAGTCCATGGCAATTTTTCTTTTGAAGCTAGGCCTTGGATGATTTTATGAGTCAACGTAGTTTCTTTCTGATACTGATCAGGGTTGTCTTCCCTTCTTGGGGTTTTACTCTTTTCTGTACTAGTTTCCTCCTTCTGTTGTATAGCTTGTTTATGGCAGGGGTCCACCAGACTGGTTTCATTTTCTTGGAGGAGTGAGTCTTGGTTTTGTTTGGGATAGCATGATCCATACATTCTTGTAGGTGCCCGTAGAGTGCATTAGTAAAATATTTTGCAGCTTGGACAGCGTTATCCTTTAGCATGGGGGCTTTGAAACTTCCCACCTCTGTCTTAAGTAATGTGAAGTTTGCTTTTGAAAAGTTTTTCATGATGGTTTCTTTGACCGGGGGAGGTGGCAGAATGTGAATATCCAGAGTGATTAGTTTATGGTCAGATCTAACCAGCGAGGGGGTGACCTCCGGTGTGGAACACTGGTCACTCATGTTGGTGATGACCAGGTCCAATATGTTGTCACCTCTGGTGGGGGTGCTGACCAGTTGATCTAGGGCATTTGAGTTTATAAATTCTAGGAAATGTTGGGCAAGGGAGTTTGTACTTGAGTAGTTCTCCCAATTAATGTTTGTGTAATTGAAATCACCCAATATCAGGGTGTTTGGTAGGACCTTTATGTTTCCCAGTGTTTCCAGGAATGTGGAGTGAGGGTCCTGGGACATGATGGGTGATCTGTAGCAAGCTATAATTTGAACAGCAGTTTTGCCTATTGTTAGTTGCACGTGGATGATCTCTGAAGCATCGTGCTGTGCCACTAACCTGGAGGTGTGGGTATCCCTGATGAATATGGATACTCCCCCGCCTTTTGTATTTTGGTCTGGGTTTTGTGGCCGAAATGTATGATATGAGTTGTAGCTTGGTAGTGCTGGGGTGCGCTCTGGAGCCTTAAACCAGGTTTCTGTTACTGAACATATATCGATTGTCTCCATACTGAGGAGTGCCTCAAGTGCGTGCATTTTGAGGTTTAGACTTTTGGCATTGAGTAGCATTACCCTCAGTTTTTTGTTACTGATGGTTTAACCATCAACTGCTCTTATCTTAACTGCTTCCTACTTTCACACATTAACGTACTCTCTTCCTACTAACACATACCAAATTGTATGTCCTCTCACCCAATCACCCTCATTCCCACAATTCTTCCCTCTCACATTAAATTCTTCCCTTTCCTGTATCCTTCTTCTTACCTTTTCCAATCTTCCTCCCGCTTTCTTCTTTTCTATCCCACTTGACTCTCTTTCATCTAATAACATCCTTATTTATAATATTTTATTCCATACTCCTGCTAAATTGGACACTCATTTATCTGTTGTCATACTCAATTTTCCTACCTGTTTGAAATTCTCATTATACACTTTCATTTACTTCATTTAACTAATTGTATAAACTTTGTCAAATTCTTGTCTTTGTAATTTAATGTAATCTTCTAAGACATTTGTAAGTTGTGAAACACATGTAATTTGTAGATGCTTTGGAGCTTTTCTCCTTGGGCCTCCACTGAAAATGGGCTCTGCCCAGTTGGACTATACCGGTAAACAAATGTCAAATAAATAAAATAAAACTGCGTGCTTTACTATATTCTTAATTCACAAAAAATGTTTGCTGTCATTTCAAATAGCAGATCCAGCTCAACCATTTATTAATGGTTTCTCAATCTGCTTGAAGTAATTACAGATGTGTTAGTGGATGCATTTTTGATTTGCTTGGAGCCATATGCCTGCAGTATTTTTTTCAATTTTCATTATGTTGATGAAGGATATAAAGGATGATTTTGGTATAACCAGCTAGTAAGATGGTTGTATATACAGTCATGTGAAAATCATTATGCATTCTCATATTGCTACGAGACTGTGCTTTCTTTGTAAAGGCAGCATTTTCTCCTAGTTTCTTTATTTTGTCTTGTGTCCGGGTTATTCTTATATTTCGCTGACCTGCAAGTTCATAGACTCATGATGGTAGATTGTCTTTATTTATATATCTGAGTATGGGTTTTTGATTGGGGGAACATTGTGAAGACTGGTGCACCACTTGATGCTGGTTCCTACCTCACATTTGCTCATTGCTGGGATAGGCTTCTGCACCCACTACCTTAAGCTGGACAAAGTAGGTGTAAAAAGTTAATGGATGGATGGAAGGATGGATGGATGTTTTATTCTGAGATTAGTTTCTTTTTTCACTATTTATCTACATTTCTTGTGGTGTTGGGTATTTCTTGGGTTGGATATGTAGGTTATTAGATCTCTTCTGTTCAGTATTTAAGAGAAAAGACATGTTCTCACTTACTTTTCCGAACTTTGTCAAACACAAATTTGATTGTGCAAATTATGGACATTTCCTTAAAGATAAATATTTGAACTCACCTTTCCATCCCACATAGCTGTTAAGGTTATGACTTACATGAAAAATGTGTAGCATGTGTGTTTGTGTTTTGCTAACCTGCTGGACCATTTTGAGTGGCTCATTAATTTTCATGAAAAATCCAAGGTGATATTGAGTGGTGGAGGAAAAGTTTTCCACGACAGTAGAGAAAATTCCTTCCTTTTAATTGGTAAAGAGGCTAAAATTGAGGATCATGGAACAAATAGAAGAAGTGAGTATGCTGTAGAGAAATAAATAATGGAGAATGAAGAAATTATGATGGAATGATTGGTGAGTGTTCTAAAAATGTTAGGATTCTTAGTAGTTTAGTATAGAATGTAAAATGCAAAGCATATTTATAGTAAGTAGAGCTTCTCACTCAACAAGATACTCCATTCACAAAGCAAGTAAAAGGGAGATTCAAATTACTTGTTGATGTAAAAGACAGTAAAACATGGGATACTGATAAGAAGATTGAAAAGGATCAAACTGAAGGCAAGAGCTGAACAGCAAAACAAGGTACAAAGAATTTCTGTAAAGGGGAATGCACTAGTAGCATGTTATGTGTCTAAGCATAACCTTGTGTGCTTAATATATGGTGGTGTCGGAGGCAACAAAACACTGTTCATTAATTCTCCATTTGCCCTCTTAATCAGCTTCATGCCAGGGCCTATACCAGCACTCGGTGGGTGCAAAGAAGAGAAGCGAATCCTGGAGTGTGAATCTGCCCACACCCACCATAGCATGCATGTTCACACACAGACACACACAGACACACACACACACACACACACACACACACACACACACACACACACACACACACACACACACACACACACACAGTATATACCTCACTTACTTACAGGCAATTTGTAGAACTACCAGTACAGGTAGTAACTGGCATGTTTTACCTCGAGATTTCTTACACAAATCACCTTGAAGGATCAGATTTTAAAGTATTCACATATTCAGGTAAGCAGTGATTCATGAATTCAGTTCTGAAGAGATTAGTAGACTACTCATTCTATTTATTTGTTTATTGACTTATTTATTTGTAGTTATTAACTAAGGCTAGGGTACTAATTCTGTTGGACAATTTTCAGTCAACCTGAGAGTGCATACTTGTTAAAAAACAAAGAAAATAACATATAGAAATATTTACAATATGAGCTCAGAGAAATGAAATAAATATTTATAATGAGAGAAACTATGACATAAATTACAGTAATATCTTATATTGGATGTTACAGATACTTTGAACACCTTAATGGAAGTAGCCTGAAGAAAAATGAAAGAAATAAAAAAATAAAAAGGTGACTCAGATGTGTTATCCTTGTTTGAAACTGCTTATCTTTGGACATAAGCAAAAATAAGGAGGGGGTGAAGTCAGACGGGATGAGGTGGGAGAAGCAGGAGTACACAAACTGTGTGAACTGTGTAAAAGTAAAGGTGGAATAAGAGTTTTTAAAACATATTCCTTAAGGATAATAACGTAGATAAATGGAATGACTTATCTGTAATTTCAGCTATATTTTAAAGAAAGCATTTAATCTAGATACAGTTTAGAAATAGAGGAGGAAGCCTGACTAAACTGAAATTTTGTCAAGCCTTTTGATACAGAATGTTGAAATCAAATGATAAAAAAGAGAGTCCTACTTGGTACATGGAGAGGAAGTTGATAAGCAAAGATAAACCTTTGTATGGTGGATGTGCAGTTTATCTTTTTGGATGATCGTGTGCTATACCGGGAGGGACAGAGGAGTAGTTGTAGTAGAGTTATAATAGCATAGTAGTTTTAATAAGAGCAGACATATTGCTATTACACACGTGACTCTAACATCAGTTTAAGAGTTAACTGTGATAAACAGGTGCTTGAGCGTAGTATTCAGTCAGTCCTAATCATTTGTGCTGTCCTGATGGATAGAAGTAGTGCATGATTGCACTGTGTATTCTGAAATATTATATCCTAATCCTGTTTTGACTAGTGAATTTTGACTAATGGCTATGCAGCATTTTTGAGAGACTAATAGAATGCATGATAGTGTGTTGAATCTTTTTGTTTAATTGATAGTGATGATAGTATGTTATACTTCTGTTTTTTCCTTTACTTGTAGTTTATTAATGTCATCTGTTTGGTGTACTTGTTAAATGGCTTGCATATGTTGACTGTGGATATATATGGGAAAGAGACTGTTGTGTACCAGCTTGCCTAATCATTGCTTACATCCTGCATGTATGTCCTCTTGAAATTATGTTGGCTGTGATGGTCTGGTCATCTAGAATTGAAGAATGAAGTCTGCAGGTGGTTCTATTTTAGAAACTAGCATGAGTAAGCCATTGGATTGTTCAGGTGGAGCTTATTAACATCGGGTATGGTGAGAACAACAATGATTTGAATAGACGTCTGATTCTAATCATCTTGGTGTGGTAGACAAATCTTTATCAATGGCACAACTGCAGATTCAAAGTCTCTTAGTGTTTACTAATGTGACAGAAAATCTTAGTTGTGTGAAAACCACCTGAATAAGAGGGCATGTTTGTACTCTGGAATGTGAGAAGGGCATCAGTGGGAGTAGAGGAGTAAGTGGAAATGTTTTGTTGTGAACAGTGGGATGCACTGATGATGTGAGGTGGTTTATGAGTGGGAGATTGGAGAGTAGGGATGCATTGTTGGGGTTGCAGGCATCAGTGTACCTTGGTAGCACAGCTACTCATAGGAACCCCCTCAAGTGGAAACTTGACAGGGCCACCAAAATGTTAATACCATCCCTGCCAGCAAATGAACAGTTATCTTGTGAATAAAAAAGAGGAGGCATGAACTGTCACTCTGTTGGAACCTCTTCTTATTGCTACTTAAAATTACCAGCACTCAAGTCCTTTGGCACCTGGAAAGGCAGACCACAAGACAGAATGTTTTAATCATTTGCCCCAAATGGAATGTTTTCTGCCTGGTAACCCAGCATGAGATTCCTACATTATTTCTTCTATCCAGTGTCGATCTCAGAAAGGCCATAAGTTGACCCCCCCCCCAAGACAGATAGTTAAACAGTCTATAAACAGGTTTGGCAAAATCATTTATTTTTCTGCCACTGAGGATCTGGGGCTCTTAACTAATTGCTTGGTATGTTTAGTTTTTTAAGATATCTCACTGAGAAAGCCAAGGAAGAACTATCTATCAATTTGGCACTGGATATGAAGGATGCTTTTGATTTAGAAAAACTTCTATTAATTTTAATGTTTAACATACATACTATGTCAACAGTATGGTAAATGCTGTGGTATAAACATGGCAGTGACAAATAGCACAACATGCAACTGCAACTACGCAGTGTTTGGGTGCATTCTCATATTAACCAGCTAATTTATGCAACATATAGTACACCATCCCTTAGACATGATGATCTTTCTTATTTTTCATTAGGCATTGTACTCATTTTGAAGAAAACATGAAGAATTTTGTTTAAAGTACACATCACATGCTCGTAAACTTAAACTGGAAAAAAGACAAAAAATTTGAAATGTGAATTCAGACAGATAAATTATACCAATAAACTTCAGACAAATACAATGCAATCAGCAGTAAGTTAAAACAATTCTGTGGAACATGTTTTGCACAAAGGGCTAAACATACTTCTAGGAATTATCTCGTAATGGTGAGAAGTATTCTCTACTTACTCCACAGAGGTATAAAAGCTTCTCCCAGATATTGTACTCTGTAACAGGCTGTTGCTTGTAATATGCCTCTGCTTATATCTGACGTGTTAACAGCTAGACTACTGTTATATTCAGTTATACATTTACTTTTAAAAAAAGTATATTCTGAGTCAGCAGAACAAAGCAAATGTCATTTAGGTTTAATATTCAGATGCTTTAGGATTACTCTCGCTTGACTGGCAGTTTCTGGGTAAGATAACATTGTGGGTCAGCATTAAAAGGAAAGGTACCTGTCTGATGTTCATCATGTTTCACTGTTGCAGTCATCATTGTGGGGTTCTTCCTGCTGGCAGGCAGCCCTCAGTTGGCCAGAATCCCAAAGTCTGGGTCCGGCATCGGCTGTGTACTCATCCTCCCTGACGTCAGTGTGCCAGGGGTACAAAGCTCCCAGCCGACGCCATGTTCTCCAGTCTTTCTTGCTGCACAGTGGAAGCAGTTCGCAAGTGCCAGTTGGCTGACTCCTGTTATTTTTGGTGTTTCATACCGAAGACATTCTTCTTTTCAAAGATAAGTACCCCGTTGGGGAAACTTTTTTCTTGCTCCAGTCCGATGTCAGAAAAAGTTAATAATTGTATTTCATGTGGGAAGCAGATACCTCATAAGGATTTTCATTCTTACTGTATTCCTTGCCTAGGCCCTGACCACAACGTAGCTAGTTGTCGGTTTTGTGCTAGATTTAATCAACATACTATTAAACGGAGATACGATTTTTCCTTTCATTACTTTGGGAGGCGATTTAATTATAACATGCCGTTGGACACGCTTCCGACTACCGGAGTTCATAAAAGGCGCAAGGATAAAGATAGGCCTCCGAGGTCCAAATTAGATGACAGTTTACAATTAGAGCCAGCTGCCAGTTCAGCCGTCGTCAGTGAGGCACTTTCGCAGCCCCTGTCATCGGCCATTACAGAACCGCTTGCTGATATGGACTCCCACAAGGAGCCAACTAGGCCTTCGGATATTCCAGGTGCAGGACCTTCGGATAATGCTCCCTCAGATGGTTCCGGAGCTGCTGTGCAGGTACCGGCTTCCGAGGGGGTTTTCAGGCCTACGCTGCTTCAGGTAAAGGCAAAGGCAAAGACAAAGACAAAGACTCCTTCTAAAACAAAGACTCAAGCCCAGGCCTCCTCTGATCCAGGACCTAAATCTCAAAAACAAATGCTTAAAATGGCGGAGGACTTGCTAACTATGATTAGGGGTTCCCATCCCCCTCCAGACAAAAGGCCAAGACAAGAATTGGATTATGAATCCTCTGATCAGGTATCTATCTCTTCAGTGTCTTCCTCTGAACAGGATTATACTTTCCCTCCTTATGAGGATTCTGATGCTGAGGAATCCATTCCTTCAGCTTCTCCTCCTGAAGATTACTCTTTTGGGGAAACTTTACATGACATGAGGGAACATTTTCACTGGGAAGGACAGGAGTACTCTGAATCTAAGAGAAGGCTTAGGGATTTCCTTCTTCTTCCCCAACACAGACCCCTGGCTATTCCACCTATTTTGGATATTGTGGATGATGTCTTTACTGAGTCTAATTTAACCCCTGACTCCTTTCCTCTGCCCCCTGCTAAGCCTGATAGATATTACAGAGTCCCGGACTCTCACCAGTTTCTTTTTAAAAATCCTACTGCTGATCCAGAAACCATTTTTCAGGGTCCTAAAGGTGTTAAGGCCATCACTGCTAAGAACCCTATTCCATCAGATAAGGATTCTAGAGCTTATGAGAGATGGGGCAAAAAAGTGTACACTTCTGCTACTTTATCCATTAGGGCTTTGAATTGTCAATTTCATATGTTGAAATATCAGCAATATCTTTTGTCTGTTATGAAACAAAAAATGTGTACCATTTCTGCATGTGCAGACAATAAGGAATTACAAAATTTGATGTGTGCTACCTAGCAGGTGGGGAAACATACCTTACACTGTGGTTTTGATGCTTTGGAGGCCTCTTGCAGGGCGGCAGCCACTGGCACGGTCATTAGAAGGCATGCTTGGTTAAAGGAACAAAATTTGCCTGATCAAGTAAAAACAAAATTACTGGATGCTCCTGTTCAACATAATGTTTTGTTTGGGTCTAAGGCTGAAGACGTTATAAAGAAATTGGAAGATAAGGCAAAATCCATGCAAATGGTTAAGGATGTCTTACAAGTTCAGCCTCCTAGATTTAGCAGAAATTGGCCAGCTAAGAATTGGTCCTTTCCCAGCTTGTACAGGCCTCAAAGCGGTAGATATAGGCGCCCCAGAGGGAGGGCCCAAGCACAGACCTTGTATAGACCTAGACAGTGGAGTGCTTCCACCCCCAGGGGTGGAGAAGATAGGTCTCAACCTTATAGGAAACAGGCTCAATGACTCCCCCTGCATGGCTCCAGGAACCTCTCTCCTGGAAGCTCCTCTGGGAGGAAAACTTTCTCTTTTTCACTGAAATTGGACTTGCATAACCCAAGACAAGTGGGTTCTGGATGTAGTTTTAAGAGGTTACAAATTCCACTTTCACACCTTACCAAAACCAAACGGATGGCCAGACCTACCAAAAACTCAATGGGCAGAGGCATTAAAACAGGTGAGGTCCCTCATGGCTATGAGGGCCATAGAACTGGTTCCAAATTCAGAGACGGGACAAGGCCTTTATTCAAGCCTCTTTCTAGTTCCCAGAAAGCAAAATACTTGGAGACCCATCCTGGATCTGTCAGTCTTAAATACTTTCCTGGAGATACCAAAGTTCAAGATGCTTACTCTGTAGCAGCTCCTGCCAATATTGAGCAAAAATGCATGGATGGTGACATTGGACTTAAAGGAAGCTTACCTACTCATTCCTATCAGACAGGAGTGCAGAAGATACCTCAGGTTCAGGGCAGGCTCGAAACATTACCAATTCTCTACGCTGCCCTTTGGCTTGTCTACTGCGCCCAGGGTCTTTACCAAGTGCCTGGCACCAGTAGTAGCTTACTGCAGACTCAAGGGGATTCAAATTTACCCTTATCTGGACGACTACCTTATTCAAGCAGACAGCAAGGACATTTTACTCCAGCACCTGGAATTTGTTCAGAATCTACTCAAGTACCTGGGATTCACTATGAATGTAAAAAAGTCAAATTTGGCACCCACTCAACAGATAACTTTTCTGGGTGCTCTTTTAAGCACTACAACCCATATGGCATTCCTGATGCCAGAAAAACAACTACAGCTGGCTTCAAATTTCAAAAGCCTGGCATTAATGTCTCAGCTAACTTCAAGGAAATTCCTGCAGGCTTTGGGTTACATGGCTTCCTGCATCCTACTCATACCATATGCAAGACTGCATATGAGGAAGATACAATGGTACCTAAAAAGCATATGGTCCCAGCATTGTCACAGTCTGGAAACAGTGATTGCTGTCTTGCATTGCGTGCAAAAGGAATTTCATTGGTGGGCCATGGCATGTCTTCAAAACAAAGGGAAAACCTTCAGTCTAACTCCAGCCTACCACGTGATAACCTCGGATTATGCATGGGGAGCCCACTTGCAGGGGAAAGGCCTGCAAGGTTTTTGGACAGAGGATCAGAAGCATCTACATATCAATTTAAAAGAGATGTTAGCTGTACAGAATGCCCTCTTGGCTTTCAGGGATCTTTTACAGCCTGGGCAGCTACTGATATGGACAGACAACACCACAGTTATGTGGTACATAAACAAGCAAGGGGGTTCACACTCCTACCCCCTTTGCAGACTTGCCATGACTCTATGGAACACAGCACTAGCTTGCAAAGTGGATCTACAAGCTCAATTCCTGCCAGGGAAAGAAAACACTCTGGCAGACAGCCTGAGCAGGAATCTGTCAGACCCATACAAGTGGATGCTAGACACCCAAATATTCAAGATGATTACAGAAGCCTGGGGTTGCCTGGACATAGATCTATTTGCATCTCCCAACAACTACCAGTTACAGACTTTTTGCACAAGGACATATCACAAGCTAGCATGGAAAGTGGATGCTCTTTCATTCAGTTGGAGGAACCTCTCGGGGTATGCCTTCCCACCACTGCCTCTTCTACCAAGGGTGTTATTAAAAATAAAACAGGACAAACCAAAGATTATCTTACTAGCCCCAAATTGGCCTCGACAATTTTGGTACTCAACACTGATAAATCTGTCCCAGGAACCTCCTTGGATTCTACCTCAGATTCAGAATCTTTTGTCTCAACATCAGGGCCAGGTCCTGCACTCCCATATCAAAACTCTCAGCCTGGCAGCCTGGCATATTCAGGGTCTATAATTAATCCTACCCTTACCAAACAAGTTATGGATGTCATCTTAGAAGCCAGAAGGCCTAGCACTAGGAAATCTTATGCAGGTAAATGGAAGAGATTTTGCACCAGGATGAAGGCTCAGGAATCGGATCCTCACATTCCAAATATTCCATTGATTTTACATTACCTAACAGATATGTTGCATAAGGGTTTATCTTTTTCTGCCATAAAAATACATGCCTCAGCTATCTTTGCACATTATAATACAGATCCTCCAATTTTTTCACATACACTTCTGAAACAATATCTCAGAGGAGCAAAGAATTTAAGGACCCTAGGACTCCACCCATTCCTGCTTGGGACCTCAATTATGTACTGGAAAAGCTTACTCTGCCACCTTTTGAGCCTGCTGCCACATCCGATATAAAGTATTTATCATGGAAGACTGTTATCCTACTGGCTTTAACTTCAGCCAGGAGAGTCTCGGAGTTACAAGCACTCATGGCTGTGGAACCTTACATTATTTTTCATCAAGACAGGGTTTCTTTGAGGACTAACCCTACTTTCATGCCTAAAGTGGTTTCTAAAGTGGCTTTAAACCAAACTATTCACCTGCCAACTTTTTTCCCTAATCCACAAAATAAGGGGGAGAGGATCTTGCATTCTTTGGACGTACACAGGCAGCTTCACTTTTATCTGGACAGAACCAAGGATATCAGGAAAACAGAACAACTGTTTGTTTCTTATGCAGCAAATTCCCAAGGCAAAGCTATTTCAAAACAGACCATTTCTAAATGGATTGCTCATGGAATCAGATTTTTTTACTCTCATCATGGAAAGCAAATCCCTGGAAAAATTAGGACTCACTCTACCAGAGCTGCTGCTACTTCAGCTGCCTTTCTCAGGGGAGTCCCTACCAAAGATATTTTGGAAGCTGCAACTTGGAGTTCAGTGCATACCTTCTCTAAGCACTATAATCTCCCTCTGTATTCTAAATCTAGGGCAGGCTTTGCTTCTGCAGTCTTGCAAGGCCTTCTAGCTGCCCCTTCTACTCTGTAACCACCACCCTTTATCTCAGCTTTGGAATTCAGCCCTACAGTGATGACTGCAACAGTGAAACACGATAAACATAGTACAGTTGTGTACACTTACCATAAATGTAGATGTTCGAGTGTCTTCACTGTTGCAGTCTGGGTTACCCACCCTCCTGTCCCCCTCTTATACTTCTATTGGTGTGGTTCCCTGCTTCACCCTTCTTCTGAGGTGTATTTGCTACAGGGTTTGGGGTTTGTTGTATGTTACATTTCTGTTTTACTTTTAACCTTTATTTTTGGGCATCTGACATCTGGGGCAAGAAAAACTGGAGAACATGGCATCGGCTGAGAGCTTTGTACCCCTGGCGCACTGACGTCAGGGAGGATGAGTACACAGCTGATGCCGGACCCAGACTTTGGGATTCTGGCCAACCGAGGGCCGCCTGCCGGCAGGAAGAACCCCACAGTCATGACTGCAACAGTGAAGACACTCAAACATCTACATTTATGGTAAGTGTACACAACTGTACTTTTCATAGACTTCTATATGTTTGAGGTTATCCCTTCTTGTTAGAGAGCCTGCTTGGATGGGAAAGAATGAACATTTAAGGGACAACTCTTCTTCTCACAACGTGAGGATGCGGGTATTCTGTAAGAGCAGAACAACACAGTATAGCAGATACAAATAGATGATACCGGATGTCTAGCATTGCAGTGATGCTGAAAGAACATTGCCATGTCCTGTGAAGAAAAGTAGAAAACAGAAGGGGTAGAACTCTAGGAACAGCAATGTTTGGAGCATGGCCATTGTAAAACAGCACGCTTTCAGCACATTAGCTGAATTAGATGTTTAATATTATGAATGGGAGTATTAAGGCATTACTTTGCTTCCTTCTTTATGGATGGTAAATGTTGACAGGAGGAGTGGCAGAGCTCAGCAGCATTCGAAATGAATGCTGTTCATGCACATCAGGAGCTGGATGAATGAGCTGAAACATATTCATTAGTGAAGATAACCTAGTGGTGGATACACTTTTAGAACCATATTTAATGTCAGAGATGTGTACATTGACCTGAGAACACATGAATCAACCTTTCAGTCACTGTAAATTAATTATGTGCAACATCTACATTGCCGGTAGCAAGGCTTAAGTAAAGAATCGTGGCTGATGACTGCAAACCTGGTACAGTCATCATACTCCTTTCTGACACTTAGATTGTCCATCAGAAGTTGAATAATACAATTGCTTGTTGTATAAATTATGGCTCCATTATCATCAAAAATTAAACAGCGTATCCCGATCTTAAACCATTTAAATAGCACTCACCTCTAACAGATGCAGTCTTTATAGATCTGGGTGGTAATGTTGATAATGAACTTTCTTTTGACCACCATATTTTACTTAGGGTTGGAAAATCATTCTATCCAAAGACGCCAAAATTTATCTTTACTCTTCTCTTGTTAGACCTGCCATTGAACATAATCTGCTGCATTTGGCATGTATCTGTGTAAGAAAAAAGACCATTTTGAAAGATCTTAGGAATTCCCCACCAAAGGAATCATGGGACTAGACAACCTAACCTACCCCAAAACATTAAAACCCTTATCCCTGTACACTCTTTGAGTAGGATGTTCCAAGTTCTCTGTTTAGTTTTTGCACTTTGTCAAAAACCCTATACTTTTGATCTCCTTCTCCTCCACAGAACTCGCAGTTCAATAAACATATGCATTAAAGCCTCAAACCTTTGCTACCACATTAACAATTGCTGAGGTGCGATAGGTACTTAGGCCAACACATTCACTTATTTTAGAATTGACTCCAGTTGCACAGCAAGCAGAGCCACTCTCTAATGACCTTCAACATCAGACTGGATAGGCAACCGTAAATTAACATCTGGGGTATGTGAGAGCAGTCATCTTACTAGAGGGAAACTAAAACAATCTCCTAGTGCTATTTGGTGACTTGGCTAAGTTTCTTAATGGTCACTTAGGCTGTAGGCATATTATGAACATGTGACATTGTATGCCTTACTTCTTTTTTTTCCTTCGGGGGTCACTTTTTCCCCTTTTCAGGGGTGTATGGTCTCTCACACAAAGTTTGATTCGATCCAACAACCTCTGCCTCCATGGATGCTAGGATTACAGGTGTATACCACACACCTGGCTACTGCACTTAGTAGTAACATCATACCCTAGATGAGAGAATGTATGAAGGGAGACCGAGTGCTTCAGCAACCCAAAGGAGCAATGTTATACCCAGTGGTGCATGTCCTTGGGACATCCTGTTGCCACTGCACAAAGGTCCAATTTGTAATACTGCTTATTGGATTATATGGACTTATAGATGCTATTGGGAAATTTTATCACATGTGGCACTTGTTAGCCAATCCAGTCAGCTGAATATTCACTGTTGTAATATTAGTCTGTGGCTCACTGTTGTAATATTAGTCTGTGGTTGACCATTGTAATATTATTCTGTGGATCACCATTGTAATTTTATTCTGTCGCTCACCATTGTAATATTATTTTGTGGCTCACCATTGTAATATTAGTCTGTGGCTCACTGTTGTAATATTAGTCTGTGGCTCACTGTTGTAATTTTAGTCTGCGGCTCACTTTTGTAATATTATTCTGTGGCTCAGTAATTCTTCACTTCTCACACATTTATACAACTGTTCCAGAAATGGCTTATAAAATTATGGTCTGCAATGAAACAATTACTATCTTTAAAAAAAAGTAAATTGTATGTGTCT
This sequence comes from Protopterus annectens, assembly GCF_019279795.1. Taxonomy (NCBI): domain Eukaryota; kingdom Metazoa; phylum Chordata; order Ceratodontiformes; family Protopteridae; genus Protopterus; species Protopterus annectens. The sequence goes on from NC_056731.1 coordinate 1,414,687,625, forward strand.
GTTATTCTAATGTAGTCATCAAACCAGTGTGTTACTTGAATGCCTTACACATTTAAAATTGTATCTAAAGATGCAATGTTTGAATTTCATTGCATATTTTAAATTTCACCATAAACGCATGAAAAATGTAAATCTGTAACACTAAATGTTAAAAACTGTTAATAACACAGTCTTTGGTGTGTGTGTAACCTGTTGGTTAGCATGTGCACCAAGTAAAACACTGGAATGGATCCTGAATGCTAATATCTTAAAATGTCCAACATGTATTTTCATACTGTTGCTTCTTGCTCAATTATCTTGTAAATGAGGATATAGTTGATGTTTAACCTTTAAAACTCTATGTTCCAAAGCATATCTGCATATTAACATATCACTCAGCCAAAAGCTTCAAAAGCAATGCTTATAGTTGTCCTATCTTTCAAAAAAGTCCCACTTTGTAAAAAAAAAAAAAAAAAAAAGTTTTAATCTTGATGGCTTCATACTTGCAGTAAATTATAGGCTTTAATAATTAATAGATAAGTCCTGCCAGGAAAAATATACTGAAGTGTTACCATATTGGAAATATTTATGAGAAGATAACAAGATGTATTTCACAATTCCTCTGCCTTTACCTAAACAACATACAAGAAAGCAGTCAAATAAAAAAAGTCTGAATAGCTGTGTTCACTAATAAATCTAATTCACTTGTTGCAATATTTGCTTAGCATCTGCTTTAAACATGCATGTAGTCTGAAAACATTATGATCAAAAGAGAAAACAATTCACCACAGCATCACAATGTGACCCCATGCACTGCTTTAGTATTACTTAATGAGTGGCACTGATATAAGCATGCCACACCAAGAGATTGTTCCTGTGTACAAATTAGCAAGGAATACATTTCCCTTGACAACAGTTTGTATGGAAATATGTCATAGTATATAAATTAAATATATATATATATATATATATATATATATATATATATATATATATATATATATATACCTTTGTTTGACATTTAAGTGTGTTTCATTAGATTTATTATTTACTTTGTTTTAAAATTTCTGAAACTTTAGATCAAAAGTTGTCATTTTAAGACTATAATTGTGGAGCTGAAAACTAAAAACATCATGTTCTCCCTGAATTGTTGGCTGTTAATGTATTACAGTACAGTTTGAAGAAATGAGATGGTGAAGATGCAATAGCTTAACTTGTACAGCCACCAGGCAGACAGTGTCATGGCTATGTAAAAAGGGACATTAATACAGAATCAGGCAGACAGTTTCATGGCTATGTAAAAAGGAACATTAATACAGAACCAGGCAGACAGTGTCATGGCTATGTAAAAAGTGGCATTAGTACAGAACCAGACAGACAGTGTCATGGCTATGTAAAAGGGGACATTAATACAGAACCAGGCAGACACTTTCATGGCTATGTAAAAAAGGACATTAATACAGAACCAGGCAGACAGTTTCATGGCTATGTAAAAAGGGTCATTAATACAGAACCAGGCAGACAGCTTCATGGCTATGTAAAAAGGGACATTAATACAGAACCAGGCAGACAGTGTCATGGCAATGTAAAAAGGGACATTAGTACAGAACCAGGCAGACAGCGTCATGGCTATGTAAAATGGAACATTAGTACAGAACTAAGCAGACAGTGTCATGGCTATGTAAAATGGGACATTAGTACAGAACCAGGCAGATGGCATCATGGCTATGTAAAAAGGGACATTAATACAGAATCAGGCAGACAGTGTCATGGCTATGTAAAAACTGACATTAGTACAGAACCAGGCAGACAGTGTCATGGCTATGTAAAATGGGACATTAGTACAGAACCAGGTAGACAGAATCTTGGCTATGTAAAAAGGGACATTAGTACAGAACCAGGCAGACAATGTCATGGCTATGTTAAAAGGGACATTAGTACAGAACCAGGTAGACAGAATCTTGGCTATGTAAAAAGGGACATTAGTACAGAACCAAGCAGACAGTGTCATGGCTATGTAAAAGGGGACATTAATACAGAACCAGGCAGACAGTTTCATGGCTATGTAAAAAGGGACATTAGTACAGAACCAGGCAGACAGTGTCATGGCTATGTAAAACAGGACATTAGTACAGAACCAGGCAGACGGGTCATGGCTATGTAAAAAGGGGCATTGGTACAGAACCAGGTAGACAGTATCATGTCTATGTAAAAACGGACATTAGTACAGAACCAGGCAAACAGTATGTGATTAAATTACTTGTACTCAAGTTTAGTAGTGGGTTTTAATGTACTCAGCTTAAATGTAGTAGTGTATGTGCAGAATGATTGACTGAAATTGAGAAAACAAAACAGTACAAACTGCTAACAACTCTAGGTTGTAGCTGCTGTGTGGATACAACTGTAGCTGATTTTGTTCTTTATATAAGAACAACAGATGTGCTGTAAGGAAATGTGGAATGTTTGTAGTTAAGGAGTAGAAATCTCAGTTATATATGACTAATTCACTAAAATGAACTTCTAATAACAGAGTTGTTTGCTGCAAATGGCCCTATTCATTGCTAGTCTATGATTAAATATAACTGGGTGTTACTTACATTAAAAATGTACTGTCATAATTGAATGAAGTTATTAGTACTGTGATAATCATATTATCTCATAGTTGCAAGAAACTGTTTAATTACATTTTTATCAGTAGAAGCCATGCTTTGGGGATTAAAATCCTATTGCTTTAATGGCATTAGGTGAAGAACACAGTGTGATACATTTTTATGGTATAACTTTTGTAAAGAGCATGGAACACTTCTAGTAAAAAAAAAATCACTTTTCTAATTTCATGGCTGAAAGCACAGTCAATAAAGATTTAAATAATTCAGAGAGAAAGCCAGTATTCAAGACTTTATTAAAAGTTTGTCTGTGGCAAATTCTAACCTTTAATGGGCATTAAATCTCCTTATTGTCATGTCATCTGTAGCAGATTTTTTGACATAATATTAAAGATGTGATTTTTGCATACACATGAAGAAAGCACCATCTCTCCTACTGTGCCGTGGATATTAAGAGTCTATATTAAAACACCGAATATTCAAAATGTCGAGTGTTCTAATATCGACCCGTTTTCAGCAAACGCTGAAAATACCGTAGAAACAGAAAACCAAATTTTTTCTTAGGGAAAGAATTTGGTAGTCCATTTCTGCCCCTTCGATATTTTCAGTGCTGTGGTGGAAAGTTATGGGTTGGGTTCAGGTAAGTGTGTGATTGTGTGGACATGAGGGTTAGGGCAGGTTAGGTGAGTTAGGGTTAGGGCGCGAGTCAGGTAAGTGTGCGATTGTGTGGACATGAGGGTTAGGTCGGGATAGATGATTTAGGGTTAGGGTGCGGGTGAGGTGACTGTGCGATAGTGACGGACCTTAGGGTTAGTGGTGTATGTATAGTTTAGTGTAGGGTTAGGTGTAAGAGTTTAGGTGTATGTGTGTGGAATACTGTTTGTTTGGTGTGCTTGTGTTGTGTGTATATGTTTTGGAACAGCAAATTATTTCCCTAGGAATAAATTTGCTGTTCTAAATGTTCGATGTTTTAAATTTTCGATTCATACGGTTCGATATTAGAACGCTCGACATTTTGAATGTTCACTGTTCTAATATAGACCCGATATTAAGTAATTGTGCATATTTTTTAGAAATTCCAAATAAACTCCATTTTGTTGTTTGCAAAACAATTCTGCTGATGGTTTTGAAATCAGGAAGTGTTGGTATCTTTATGTGGTAACCATCACAATTTCAGTGTGTTTCTGTTCTTTGCACCAAATTAACTTGCAATTACATTTCCCTAATGCTAAATGTTGCTTTAGTAACAGAAAGATTTTGTTATTGAAATTAAATTGTTTCTAGGAATCCCCAGTATGGCATCATATACAGCTGAATGGTTACCTTTGATTTCCATCACTGTTGTATTTTGTTCTTTTGTGACTACAAATGTATGCTTTGCCATGTTTCACAGCACAACAGTACATGCTGAACTGCTTACTACACTTTTCCATTTTTATCCATAGTTGAATTGAGCAAACAACAAATTAAGACATTAAAAATTGCATACAGAAATAATGAATTTACATTGTAAAAGTGAAACCTTACACACACAGTAAAGTACAATTTCCCTTAAGAGCACACAGAGATCACAGTCAGTCTGGGGCTTGTTCTCCCAGCACTCTCTCTGTGCAACCAGTGCTTCATGTTTTTGAGATTTGATTTATACACAAGCACACACCTAGGAAAAACTGGCACAGGTTTACTAACTTTGCCCCCTTCTGCCCAGATCATAAGGTAGTTAGCACTGCCACCAGATCCCCTTATCAGCTACTTTAAGGCCCTTCCCAAAGGGTGACCAATCTTACTGTGTAATGTTACTATTATCCAAATGGTAAGTGTGACCAAGACTTGAAGGCTATTTAGGAGTGGCCTGTACAGTGTAACAAAATACATATGCAAGTACTTTAAGAGCTTAAATATATCTAAACAAACCAGCCACAATTAAAAGGTTTAAATATATTTAATAATAAATAATAAAAGAACAAGACAATACTCCAACAACCCAACACAGCGACTACAGAGTTCAGAATCACAGGAAATATTTTAAAACAACATTGCAGGACAGTCTCAAATAAATACAGAAAACATCTAAACTAATATTTACTATATTCCTATCTATATTTAAGAGAAACCACTTTTACCTAGCTACTTACTATTAGCAAGACAAGTGCTGAAGAGAGGATGTTTCCAGGTCCAAAGAGAAATACAAAATGCCCAGACTCACTCTCTAAGATAGTTCTTAAATTAGTAGTAATATTACTGCTGGGTTAGCCAGGATGACATCACTCTTTGTCACCTGCCTTCAGTTCCCAGGCTAACAGAAACTTAGAATTTAGCATATCTGTGTGAGAAGTACATATCTGTCAGAAGTTTGCCTAGAACTGGAAGTCATAAAACAGTTAAACACTTTTACATTTTAAACGTGGTAATTATTTTTGTTTCAAGACAATAAAAATAAACCTCTAGCTGCAGACATCCTGTCTCCTTCAGTGAAACTGAGAAACACAATTGTAAAGCAGTTCACTTATTTTCTTAGAGTCTGCAAGTTAACTCTATTCTTTTACAGTAGGGTACACTGAGGTTACACTCTTGAAGCTCAGTACAGAACATACAGTTCAACACACACTTCTGCACCAGTAGTTTAATACACACATAATGTATACTTAACTTACATTTGTAAGACAATTCTATGGATCACATTAATATTCACAAACGACATATGCTTATTTACAAAATTCAAGACACCTGGTCTGGCAGCCTCACAATTCTATATAAATGATATTAATATTTTCAAGTGACATGATTTGTACAAAATTCCAGATAGCTGAGCTGGCAGTGCCACATTTCTATATAAGTCATATTAATTTTTTTAAGTGACATTAACTTATTTACAGAATTGAAGCTAGCTGGGCTGAAAGCATTTTGTTTTTTCACAACTTCCATGGGTCCTACATGTCCATACACACACGCGTGCGTGCGCAGAAGCAACTCTGGGTTCACTATGAATAATCACATATCAATATTTTTATTTGAACCTAAAACATTTAAGAGCTTTAAAGGTTGCTAATCAAAACAGCAACACTCCCTAGGTCACAAAATATAGAAAAAAAAATATATATATATATATATATATATATATATATATATATATATATATATATCTTTTTTACTTTTTACAGCCCCACCTGCACCCCTAAGGAGGAGGCAATCCATCACATCCTAAACTATAGCTAGTAAGAGACACACAGACTCACACATGCGCACACACACACACACACACACACACACACACACACACACACACACACACACACACACACACACACACAAATGCATTCAGAAGTTTGTTTACATAGACAGGCACGCACACAGGAGCAGATTATTTCAGAGCCTAACCTTCAGGGTTCATTGCACTGTGTCAAAATGATTTAAATAAACCTACATATGGCTTTCTCTCCTTTCTCATCATCTCTCTCTATCTTTCTCCCTCTCTTTTCTGCACTCAATTCATGAAGCACAGCGCCATACTGCATATATTATTACACTCTCTCCAAACTAATTCCAATGTGCAAACAAATGCCCATGGAAAGCACCACACTAATACTAGCAGTAGCAGTAAGAATAACTGAAGCAGTACAGTAATACTGGTAGTACTAGTAAGAATTAACTGAAGCACTACAGTATTACTACTAGTAGTAGTAAGAAGTAACTGAAGCACCACAGTAATACTAGCAGTAGTAGTAAGAAGTAACTGAAGCACCACAGTAATACTAGCAGTAGTAGTAAGAAGTAACTGAAGCACCACAGTAATACTAGCAGTAGTAGTAAGAAGTAACTGAAGCACCATAGTAATACTAGCAGTAGTAGTAAGAAGTAACTGAAGCACCACAGTAATACTAGTAGTACTAGTAAGAATAACTGAAGCAGTGCAGTAATACTGGTAGTACTAGTAAGAAGTAGCTGAAGCACTACCGTAATACTACTAGTAGTAGTAAGAAGTAACTGAAGCACTACTGTAAAAGTGAGCCTAACAGTGTGCGTTCAGGAATACAAGGGAAATAACTGGGAAAGTGAGGGTGGAGTTAGAAAACAAACCTAGTGCAGCCGTGACATGTTCCATAATGCCGTTTACCTTCATAATTTCTGTGAGTTTAACATGAGCTTTGACTGGTGCATTGAAGAGTTAGTGAATGCATAGAAACCTTAGCTTTTATTTCAAGCAGGACAGCAAATGGACAGACTGCTTCCTGGTATTCACTGAGGTCACTGAGGTATGTGCTAGCTGAGAATGTATGTGTATGAAATCTTTGAGACCAGTAGTGCAGATATAATTACATATATTCATCCATGCACAGTAAAGGAAAATTGAAGCTGTCTTCACATTAGCTGAGAGGTGCATTTCACTGAAAGAATAAATGCCTTAAAGGGCATTCTGTTATGACAGAACAGAACTATTTCTGCAGAAGGGTGACTTGTCTGGTTACTTGAGGAGGAAGAAGAATGAGAACAGTAAATACAAGACCTTCTAGGTCTGAAGTGGAGAAGTGCAGAGGAAGATTTTTGTCTGAACATTTACTTTGCTGTTCCGTCACTCTTAGGAAGGTAAGCCAAATGTTTCCACCAACATCTCCCACTTGGTGTCGTAAGGATGATGTCATTTAGTGACTATAATCATATCTTCTCGTTTTCTTTGAAGATTAGTAAATTCTGGGTTGAAGCTGTGTGGTCCTTCAGATTACTTTGCTCTGTGCTCCGGTGTAGTAGTAAGTTATAATAAGGGCAATTTGTGTGGCCACCTGGGGCACACAGCTCCTGGGGACAAAGGCCAGGCACTCAGTTCTTGGTCTTGACACTTTTGTCATTACTTTTATAACTTCATCTCTTTCCATTGCACAAGTTTACCTCCATGAATCTGATTTCTAGGTCCTCATTTTTTTAATTAATGTACTGCCTTAGGCACTTTTTAAATCATGGTATTACACATTCCAGCAAAAAACAAGCATGAAAAAGATGTTTAAATTACACTTCTTAATGAAACAGAACTATAAAACGAGAAAGCCAATTGCAACTAATTCACCTTTCTGTTGCAGTTTGAATTTGCAGTTATGGTAATGTCACCGTAACCAACTGGTCAACTTGAGCCTAGCAATAAGGAATTTACAGTATCTTAAAAAGTGACCTTCATATCTGTATTCATCTGGCAACATTGTACATTCTGATTTAGTCACCTATCTGGATTGAATTGACTTTGTTAATTTTGACTTTGTCCTGAATTCATGAGCAAAATGAGCAAATAAGATGAGAGGTATGAGTATGTTTGGTGGATCAGAACAGCAGTGAAGTGTACTACAGATCAGGCATATTACTTTGCAGTTTTTTATAAATTAAATATATTTCAGATTTCGTTAGAACACACAACAGTCCTTACTTCTTGGAGTGAAGACTTCTTACAAATTAGGGACTAATGTACTACTTCTGATGAAATCTAAACTTTAATTTATGCAAAACTGCTATGTACTGTAGATTTGCTGTGCACTTCATTAGTGAGTCCCTCTGCTAAAGGAGCATTCACAGTTAGATTGCATGGTGTTGGCAAATGAGATTAGTCACTTCCTTTTTCTAATTTACACACATATGACATGAAAAATAACTGAAATTAATTTTGCATGTTCATAAACTGACTCTTTGTTAGCATGCATTTTTTATATTATGAGGAGCAGTCTGAGTTGGGGTAGCTTTATTCATAAGCATTTTGAACCTCAACAGCTAAAATGCTAAGACAGCGATGTAAATAACAAGGCACACCTTTCTTATAATTTTGGTGATTGTTGTGGGAGGCTGAACATTTCATCTTTTTTTTTTCATTTTTAACACCTTTATTGAATTATCAGTTAAGATATAGACAAACATACATTTATATAAAAGAAAGCAAACCATATTAACATATTCCCAGAAGTAGACATTATATATCACACATATTTTTTGTATATTTATCACCAGTTCAGCATTACATAAATTGATCAATCCCTGCCTTCCTTTAAAATTCTCTCAACCTCCAAAACATTATTCTACATGTTTTCTTCCCACAATTTCAATTTTTTTTTCATTGTAATCTGCTCCTATCCTTTTCTAAAGATCTCACTTCCATTTCTTATATCCCTGTTACAATACTGCATTCTTCAAAAACAGTTGGTTTAGACTTTGATTTCCATTTTCTAGCAATTGTTTTTCTGGCAGCTATCAGAATTAAACTTAACAAGGCCTTATTAGGGATTTCAAATCCTGTAGCCCAGCTCAAAAAATCATTTCCTTAGTTACACCCATTTGCTCACCCAGAGTACTCTGTAGCAAATTTTTAAAGCCTACCAACTCATTACACTCCCAAAACATGTGCTCCCAGTTATCTCATTCTTCCCCATCTCACCTCCAAAAGTTGGCATCTACCTGAAGAAAAAATTCTTTGGAGTCTGCTTGGGGTGTAAAAACACCTATGCAAATACTTATAAGCAAAAATCCTGAAATGTGTAGACTTTGTTGCATATTTGGGAGCCATAGATATGTCCTCCCATTGTTTCCTTGTGAATTGCTTATTCAGTCTGTCTTCCCAATCTTTTCTAACCTCCTTTGATTGATTCCTGTAGATACTGTGCAATATTTTATTTGCCGCAGTAATTATCCCTTGTTTTAACACCAATTTCTGTTCCATCTTCAATTAAAACCTCTACCAGAGCAGGTCTTTCATTTACGATTCCCCTATCTCTTTCTCTTTGGCTATACTCAGGAATGACTCCCTGATAGAAAGCAGCCTGTAGTCCAAATGTCATCTTGGCTTCTTCCCTTTCTGTTACCCTTCCCTCTCTAGATATTTGCTACTAATACCTTGGTTCCTTTGCCAGTTTTCTCCAGTAAATACCAGCACCTTCTTCCTTATTTTGGTTACCCCTAATTGTAGTTATCTCTATCCATAAAATCTTCTTTCTCCATTCTCATGTTGTCATAGTTCTAAAAATACTATCTGCTACTTTTTGAATATTCTGCATAGCTTTTGTTATTCTCCTTAAGGATCTGCATCCAAAATTCCCCTCTCATCTTATTTCTTAAATTCCTCCCTGATTCATCTTCATCCCTTCCCACTTTGAACTATAGTTTTCTGTTAGTTATGTATATGAGCCTTAACCGAATAGCTTTAAAATATCCCTAAATATCATGTAATCTTAATCCCCCTTGTTCTATTGGAAAGATCAGCTTATCCTACTTGAACCTTGCCCTTTTTCCCTTCTAGATAAAATCCTTCAATTCTTTATTAATTACTGTCCACAACCTAGCCTGTATATAAAACTAAAGGGACTAAAAATGTTTTCACGGTTTGCATCCTGCTATCCATATTCATAAACAATAACTTCCAGTTTCTCAGTTGTATATTATCTTTCATTCAGTCTCTCCCCACATATCCTTAGCTGGCAAAATGGAATCCTTTTTAATCCATACTTCTAAATACTGCATTTTATTTTGTCCCCACAAATATGGTTATAGCTGGGCAAATTTGTGTGTAAGTATATTGCTTATAACTATATCCTTTGTTTTATTTTCATTATTTTTTCCATATCCTGAAGACATGAACTGTCTCATGATGATCCACAACACTGAGATGTCCTTTTCTGGTTTTATCAGGTACAAAATAATATTGTCTGCAAATAAAGCCAACTTTTCTTGATTACCATGCCAATTATATCCTTGAATTTCTGAGTCCCATATTTTCTTTGCCAATGGCTCTAACTGTAAAGTAAATAACAATGGGGAAAGCAGACACCCTGCTGGGTTCCACTGTTCAGATGCAATTTGTCAGAAAGGAACCTCCCGCTTTAATTTTTGTATCCAGTCCCTCGTGTATCCTCTTAATTAAACCTTATTATTGTATCAGGAAATTCCAATACTTGCATTGCCCTACTCATAAAATCCCAGCTTACTCTGTCAAATGCTTTCCTGGTATCAATACCAGCCAATAACAGCATTATTTTCTTACACTTTGCTTCCCTCAGGATCAACATTGCTCTATTAATATTGTCAAATGTTTGCCTACTCTCCACAAAATCACATTGATCAATTTCTATCACTTTTGGCAACACTTGCCATTCTTTTAGCTGTTATAGAAATTAACAGTTTATAGTCATGGTTTACAATTGAAATGGGCCTATATGAAGCTAGGTCTGATGGGTCTTTGCTGATTTAGGTACTACAGAGATCATAGCTTTCTTCCAGGATACTGGTGCTTCCTCTTTTTTTTTAATACTGTTAAGCAAAACGTACAGATCTTTAATAATTCCTTCACTCCTAGCTTCTAGACTTCTACATGAATACCATCTATTCCTAGAGACTTTATTATAGATTGATTGCACTTCACTGTTTTTATCTCATCTCCTCTGATCTTTATGGTCAATCGTTGAGTGTCCTCTACCTCTAACCTTGGCATACTGTCTTCCATAAATGCTTCTATTTGTGCTCTTTCTTGATTTCCATATTTCTCTGCTTACAATTTTTTTACATATTTTTATAAAATTTCCAAAATATCTCTAATACCTCTACAGGATCTCTGGTTATTTTTTTTATTATAGACTCCCTACATTTGCCAACAACCATTTCCACTTTCTGTTGCCTAAGTCATTGTACTAAACGTTCTTGTGCTCTGTAGTTATCAAAAATTGTTGCTTAACAGCAGTCTTTCTAATCATGAATATTATCTAGATACTCCAATATTTTCCTTTTAGCACTATGCAATTTTATTTATTCTTGTTCTATGAGATTCCCCTGATTCCACAATACTTTAACCTTTGTCAGCCCTCAAAATAATTCCTGTAATTTCTTAACCATATCTCTTTTTCTTTAATTTCTACCCTATTTTTGAACTCCACTTTCATTTTATCCCTCTCAATACTTATAACTCTTGAAGTAATTTTTATCTTCCCTAATATCTTTCAAATAATTTCCACTACCAATTCCTTAAATATCCTCTTTTTTAACAGTGAGGTGGGGAAGCAACACTGTCTCATTTTTATTTTACTACCCTGCATTTTTATCTTAGTTGTTATTGATGCATGACCTGAAATAGTTATTGGATGTGTGTCAAAGCTTTTAATTACCCATGTTCCTGTGAAATATAATTTCTGTCTTATCTAGCCCAGTTATTATACTTTGGGGAATAATATGTAAACTTTTTCTGAGTTCCTAGTACTGAATTCATGTCTTCCATACCACATATTTTCCTAAATTTCTTAAGATATTTGTTTTCTTTTGTTGTATGTTCTCTTCCAGATCCCCATTTAATCCTCACTGCTGCAAATCAAATTTCGCTCTCCACCTATAAGTAATATTTCCTGCAGAAAGCTGATTATTTCTCCCAAAATCTTCTTTAGCTCCATAGCAGCAGTTTTGGGTGGAGTATAAATACTTACCAGCGTAGTCCTCCTCCCATGCTAGTAGTCTCTTACTATCAAAAATCTACCATTTGTTTTCTGTTCTTCCTCATCTGTCACTGTTGCAGCTCATCTAACAATTAGTTTAAGTACTCCCCCTTTTTTCTGTCTCTGATGCTCTGCTGAATATCCCTCCTGAAATTGTTTCTTTATCAAATTCACATGTTCATTTCTTTCTAAGTGTGTCTCCTGTAGCATTGCTATTTGCAGTCTGCACATCTTAATATCATTCAGTACTCTTTTTGTCTGTACCTGGGAGGCCATTCACATTCCAAAATAATATATTTAGTGTAACCATTATTATAAGAAGTTATTATTCCCACGTATTAAATATATAGCTTATTAAATGTATGTTTGCAGCTTTTGTGTTACATACACCCACTAATGCTTGGCAGGTTGATTTTTTATGCAATTTTTCTGAACATTTTAATTTTAAAGATAATATGCATAATAAGCAACCAGAATGACTGTATTAAGAGCAGCAGCAGACTATTTTTTTTAAATCATGGCAGGAAACCAGTTCTGGTCATTGCATGTACAGCTAAGTCAAGACATAGAAATACTTTGCTGTTGTTGTCCAGCAACTGTGTATTTGTGTGAAATGGAGCTGTAACTCAGTCAGTCTTATGTATTCATTTTTTTTTTACTACAGTTGGACATTTGAGATGTGCACACAGAGAATGAACTTGTTATAATTGCAGTCCTTGGTATGGAATCTGTGAATGAAACATGGCTGTCTGTTTTTTGTTAGATTAATGTGGGCTGGTTTTACAGGACTAATGTGATTTGAGTTAAGCAAGTTGAAAAGGAATACTTTATTCTGGGGGTTACTGTTTGTGTGAAATAATATTGGATTGTATTATATGGCATTTATTTTTGTCTCAATCAAATCAAGGTCAAATTTTTATTACCTCCATGTCCTCCCCCATCTCTTTTTCTCTCACTAACAACTGTTTGTGCAAAACATATTTGCAATTCTCCCTTATTTTGCAGAATTTGCCTACATTTCTACTTCATATTTTTGGTCTGTTCCTTAAAAGCTGTGGTTTTCTGGCAAATCATTGAGGACTTTGCAGTCATTAAATAAGAGCAGACATTTAAATTCCTGAGTTATATCCTTTAGAAAATGAATTCCAGTGCAAAGCCTGGTATTCTAACAAATTATATAAGAACAGTATTTAAAATATGTCCCTGATTTTTGATCTTTTGTACCAAATTATGTTTTGGCTTCGTCCCTGATTCTTATTCTAAGTATTTTACAGGTGTTATTTTTTCACAATCAGACAATGTATACACAGCAAAGTAATTATAACTACTGGCTAGAGTGGGTGCTGTTTCTGGATGAAGGTAATTTCCCCTTTTATTATTTGCTTTGTTTGAATAGTCTGGATTTACAGGATTAGTGTGCACTTGTGTGAAATAAGCTGGAGTACTTTGGTTATTGTACGTTTCTGTGAAACAAAGTTTAAATTACATAGCTATATCAACTGTTGCAGATTTTGCTTTTTTGTCTTTTCCTCATAAATATTATAGTTTTCTGGCAAATCATTGAGAATTACAGTCCCTATGTAATGGCAGACATTTGAGGTTCAGAATTCATATCCTACAGAAAAAGAATGTTGATGCAAAAACTATTATATAAGATCAATATTTAAAATCTAACCCTCATTTTGGGTCTTTGCCAGTTATTATTTTTCATATTAAATCCCTGATTCTTGTGCTAAGATGCATTAATTTTTTTTGTTAACATTATATAAAGTGTGAAGAGAAAAGCAGGTATAAGATGTTGGTTGGAGTTAGGATGCTCTATGGGTAAACCAAAAAAAAACTTTCCCACTTATCATTTGCTCAGTTTAAATAGTCTGCCTTTGCAGGACTATGATGCATTTCTGTGAAATAAGTTGGAATACTTGGACTACTATGTGTTTCTGTGAATCAAACTTTAAAATGTATTAGTTTGTCCATAATTTTTAGTTTATTGGTTTATTTTTCTACAGTCAAATATGCAAGATGTACATAGTCAACAAGGGTCTATAATTATTTGATATAGGGCCGTCTTTTGATGGGAATTATTAATCCTACTATCATAATCAAGTTAAGCAGTAATTAGTTTGGCTTTTAAATTGTAGTGTGCATTTTTGTAAATTAAATTTGAATAGTTTACTGTGGCTATTTTTTATCAGACATGGAGATTCAAGGTGTTCACAGTCAAGTGGCCATAAATGACAGATGTGGATATTGGTGGATTATCATGACAATAGTTTGAGTAGTCATTAATGGTTGAAATGTTCTGAAGTGGTTAGCTTTATTAACACTGGTTAAGACATTTTGTTTCATTGTGAAAGTGAAGCACAAGCAAAAAGCTGAATCCAAAAGTGCATGCATATCTGTGTGCGATACCCAAAAAGTATCTGTGTGCTGAAGTGGGCCCATTGCTTGAAAACTGCCCAGAGCCCAAGGTACACTTCATCTGCCACCACTTTGAAGTCATATATGGAAAAGGTACTTTGCATGATTTCCCTAGCTGACTTGATACCTACAAGAGCTAGAAGAATGTAAAGTTTTTCTGAATACTAGGACTAAATGTATGTTTTTGAAAATTGGACACTCTGTCTAGTGTATAGCAGTGAAAACATAGACCTGCAGACAATATTTTATGTAAAAACAGTGAGTGGAGTAGAGTTCAAGTAGGCTTGTTTATGGTCAAGTACAGTAAGCTGTACAGATGTTACCCAGAAGTAGTTAATGAGAAAAGACAGCATTAAAGGAATAAAGGAGCACCTCACAGTGTATGTAGAGATAATATCTGAAGATGATATGTATCTTTGCTATTGTTTGCAGCCATTACAGTTGGAGGGATTCAGGCTAACTTACTTTGAGGCCTTGATGGATTCTTCATTTGAATTATAGCTCCATTCAATTCTATGGTATGCTTTGAGCTGATCCTGTAATCACTGTTGTTATTTCTAAACCATTCTGGGTGCAGTTACTGTTGGGGTTATAAAATGTCATATTCAACATATTCAACATATTCAGCATGCATTTTTTGGGGATTATATTGATTGCCTATATTGATCTACAGATCAGTAGCAGAGAACTGACTAAATGTATGACAATTGATTTTCCTTTATAATTGTCATTTGGTATGAAATGGTCAGTCTGTAAATGTAGCTTTTCTCAGTTCTTACTTTTGCTGCCTGTTAATTATCAGCTCCCTTGAGACTTTTTTTGTTTGTGGTCTTGCTGTCTGTTAATTATCACCTCCCTTATAGCCAGTTGTCCCATTCATTTCCCATCACAGAGGAAATAGTTGACGAGGAGGGACCACCATTTAAACAGCCATCAAGGGTGGTTTAAGTTATTTTTCTAGGCATATCTTACAATGTGCATGGCTACTTAAGCAGACAAATGAGCCATCCTATGGGCAGTCTGCATTGGTTTTCTTTCACTAGTGCAAAAGACATTGCCACCTTCTTGTCTAAGCTGCTTTACACTTTCTTCTATTTGATGTTTCTGTTGTAGCATTTTTACATTTCCCTTCTTTTCCTTTATTACTCTGTTTTGTGTGTGTTTTGTGGTAGCATTTTGTTTATCAGTCTAGCTGCTCACTAGCATATTCTGTTTATTTCTAAGACATAAATCTTTCAATTACTCTTTCATCTGTTTTATCAGTCTTCTAACACCCTGCGTCATACTCACTTTCTGTCACCCACCTTAAATATGTCTTTCCATTTCTGTTAAATCAAACAGGTCTTCCTTTAGGATCCTTGTGTTCTCTGTTTCCTGCTATTTACCTTGCTGTGAAATTCTTACTGGAATTCATACAAGTCTTCTACTATATAAGGAACCAAAGCATCACACTGTTGCTTATCTTCTCCATATGCACGCTGATCTGTCTGCTGCACCACCGAGTAAGGACTCCTTGACCCATCATGTTGCAGAATTGCCTTGATCAGTGTTTCCACACCAAATCCTTCATCTCAGTTTATCTACTACTTCAATTTCTAACTTTTTCTTTGCTGCAACACTAAATTTATTTATTTTATTGCATTTGATTTTTATATTCTTGTTTTTGACATTGTAAATTCTAAATATTGAGATGTGTCTTCCTGCATTTATCTTCAAATATCTTTGGAGGTGCCTTTTCATAATGATTAGAATGGTTTCCTTCTCTAATCCTATGGGCTAGGCTTGTAAAGGCTCCAGGGCCATTAGCCTAGTACACACCTATGAACCTGTGAACATAGTATGATGTCATATCACATCTGCTTTCTTTCTCATGTCCATGCTCCTTTTTTTAAACTTTTGCTAACCTCTATATTTTGTTCTTTTGCTTGTAACACTTCCTCAGTCACATCTTGTTTTTTTCAGATGGTCCAATGTTTCTTCATCTCTAAGTAATGTTGTGCTCTGATCTGTTGCATTGAAGGTCTTAAATTATTATCTGTCACTTTTAATAGTTTTGTTGTGGAAGTATGTTCTTTCCTCTACTTTCTTTATTGAGTGTGCTGTGTAGAAATTCTGGCTGTGTTGCATAATATAAACAGTATATAATCTGTTTCATATCCTCAACAGTCAACTATATTACCTATATGCCTCTTACTTGGTCTCTACATTTTTTTGTTGTTATTCTTGACTGCTCTTTCCTTCTGCGTCAGTGGAACAACCCAAAGCAAGGCCTAGCCATGTGGCAGGAATGTTACCATAATCTGTGGATCCTATACTGTCTTCTTTTCCCATTCCTGGAACTAGTACCTATGAACACTTTTTATCCTGGGATATGTGTACTCACCTCAATCTGTGTGTGTGTGTGTGTGTGTGTGTGTGTGTGTGTGTGTGTGTGTGTGTGTGTGTGTGTGTGTGTGTGTGTGTATGTGTGTGTGGATATAGATAGGTGTATAATATTGATACATATGCAGTCTGAAACATCAAACCTTCATATGGGTGAACAATTTTTTAGGCTGTAAATAACAGCAAATGCTCATATGATCAAATGTTGTTTTCAGTGGATTTTTTGCTGGTAGTGTTGTGTATGGGTATTTGCCCTTACCCTGCTGTTGTGCAATCTCAGAGTTTATATACCTATCAGGAGGTGTGGGGGTGAAGGGCAGCTTGCTCTTCTGCAAAAAATGACTTTAAATTTTTGCTGTTTTGGATCATTTTAGATTTGAATATTAGTATTACATTGTCCTCTAATGGAATTAGTTTGTGCTCTAGAGTTGGAAATCAAAATATATGCATATTCATATATATTCATTCTTTATTTGATAACCCTCTTTATCCAGTTTTGGATCACAGGTGAGCCAGACACTGAATATCCTGGGATATGTGTACTCACCTCAATGTGTGTGTGTGTGTGTGTGTGTGTGTGTGTGTGTGTGTGTGTGTGTGTGTGTGTGTGTGTGTGTGTGTGTGTGTGTGTGGATATAGATAGGTGTATAATGTTGATATATATGCAGTCTAAAACATCAAACCTTCATATGGGCGAACACTTTTCAGGCTGTAAATAGCAGCAAATGCTCATATGATCAAATGTTGTTTTCAGTAGATTTTTTGCTGGTAGTGTTGTGTATGGGTATTTGCACCTACCCTGCTGTTGTGCGCTCTCAGAGTTTATATACCTATCAGGAGGTGTGGGGGTGAAGGGCAGCTTGCTCTTCTGCAAAAAATGACTTTTAATTTTTGCTGTTTTGGATCATTTTAGATTTGAATAGTAGTATTAGTATTACATTGTCCTCTAATGGAATTAGTTTGTGCTCTAGAGTTGGAAATCAAATGTATACATATTCATATATATTAATTCTTCATTTGATAACCCTCTTTATCCAGTTTTGGGTCACAGGTGAGCCAGACTATTCATAGCACTGAATTCCACAACTCTGTCAACTAGTCCTGTGAACTAGTCCTGAGTGGGATGTCATCCACCACAAGGATGCATTCATACACAATCAGTCAGAGTTCTGACATACGCACAGGCAATTTGGAGTCATTTGCAGCATGTCTTTTAGATGGAGGAACCCAGAATACCCAGAAAAAACCCACACAAACCCAAAAATGGATGCAGAGATTCTACTCCAACTAACTCACCTAAACAGCCAATCACTGAGAGCAGTACTACCTGCTACACAACTGTCATGTGTACACTAATACTGTATACATAATAGAGTAATGATGGTATTTGATGTTCTGTTACTTTTGAGTTGCACTGCTTTTTAAAATACTTCTTATGAACCAGTTTTAAGGGAAGGGGGTCTTACTGGAAAATTCAGTGTTTATATTACTAGACAAAGGAATAATAAAACTGATTAAAGCATATAGTGATAATCAAGTTAATGTTTTATCAAAAAGAGTAAGGTCACATTTTTCCTCTTTTAAGAGACTGGATGATAGGATACATACTTCACAATCCAAACTTTGGGATATGATCAAGGACCAGATGATGATGCAAAAGGTAAAATAATGTTTTCCTTCTTGATTAAATCATATAACAAACCTTTTTAAATTGTGGATGTTGATTTCTGAACCTTGTTATAAGTTAGAATGTTCTTTTTTTCAAAATAGGCTCCTGAGTTGAGGTACATAATAAGTCTTGTCAAGTAAAAAGTTCCATCTTAAGATAATAGTAAAAACGGTACCAGAACTGCAGTCAGCCATTTACGATATTAAGTCAGTAAGCAAGTTCATGAATGGCTTCCTTATTCTGCCATGTTCCATACCTGCAACGTAAACTGTGTATCTTACTAAAATGTTGTATTTGATGTAATGTATTCTTATCATGATTATTTTTAATGTTGCTGGTCTAAGAGGCAAACACACAAACATATGACTAAACTACATAGCACAAAGATTAAAGCTGCTAGTCTCCCAGTTAGTGGGTTACTTTTCTGTTTAACCAGCTCTGTATAACCTATCCAGTAGTTATTGTTAACATTACAAGTTACTTACAAGGCAAATGATGGAAATAAAGTAAAATAACCCTGTTTTTGTGTACATCCGACATTTTGTTTATTTGCTCAGACCTGTTTTCATTTAAATAGTATTCATTACTATTTTTCCAAAATATAACAGAAAACAGGCATTTGCAGTTATTTGCATCTGTTCAGACATCTGATTTTCTAAGAACAATGCCTATAATTTCCTAGACTGCTGCCTCTTCACCTACATTAAATATATGTGCATCTGATTCTTTCTGTACATTACTGTCATATATGTATAGAAAACAGATAGGTCTCCTGGGTAAAAATAAAAATGGCACATCGTTAGTACAACTTATTCAGAATTGTTACACTGTGTGATGTGGGTATTATTTGTGGATGATGTGGGTATTATTTGTGGAGTCCATCTCCTTTTTGAAACTGAGTAGCACACATCACAGTGCAGCAGATGACATTCATCTTATTTGATCTCTGTGTGCAAATGTCACATGAAAAGACAGCTAAGAAATGCTCAGAATGTGAAATATTGGCTCTGTTTCTTAGTTGTTCACAAGTTATCCTGTTAAATGAACAATGGGAGTGTGAACAAGGAACTGTGCATAGTTCTACTACACCTGCTAGGAAGCTGCCAGAGAGGCTGCATGTTTTTTACATTGTTGGTGAGGATAAAACCTTTGTAAAAGTGGAGTTCAGTATAAGTGGTTAAAATGTTCACAACTGATGTCAGCGGGTAGGCACAGATTTGTATCGCAGGTGACAGGTGAAGAGATTAAACATCATATAGTATATATTAGCTGCTCCACTATGGGGCCAAGTAATGAGCTCTATGAGTTGTCACTGATCACCCAAGGTAGGTCAGAAATTATCCGTTTTACCCTCACCCTAGCCAATTGCTGATCCACTGCATATATTGACAATTCAGATTGGTATGAATTGGTTTATCATTAATTTCCATTTACGGAATTATATCATATGGTTTAATAAGCTTGAAATTGGCTATGTGTACTGTCAGCCTGTCATCCACGACTCTATTAATATTCTTAAGGAGCGTGACAAGCTTCAGTCAATAGGATTTGCTCGTGATTCTGCTTTGTGCATTCATATCCACAAGGAGTACACCACCATTGTCTTTCTGAGCCAGACACATGATTATTCACTACAGTTGCTGTAAATTTACATAAATGCATATCAGGCTAAGGGCCCTAACAGTGGGGTCAGTGCTTAATGTGAATACGAGCTCATCCTCTGTTCCATTTCACTTCATCTTGACAGGACTTCTAATAAATAAAAGACCTCAGCTCAGTCTTCCCATAGCAAGTATGTACGGTATAACTTTGCACTACTTAAACATCATCTGATAGGAAATCATTTGTGGAGTAAGGAGTCTCAGTTTCCAGACTGGGTGAGGTGTCATCCATAGTTCTTTCAAGATGAATGTATTGAGCCTTGAGGTGATGTGGAATATATCAGAGCACATGCAAATTCTTCCCCTTGCAGTAATCATCTTAACAGGTACCATTGCCATCACCATGTCTAGGGATACTGGCATGCATGCAGGCCTCTAGTCTGTTCCAGAACTCACTGGCATCCTTACTGGTATGCATGCCCTTATTGCTTAATAGTCCATGTCCAAATAAGTTTGTTTGTTTGTGTCTTTTGGCTTTTCCCTGTTAGGGGTCGCCACAGTGGAACTCCGGTCCGCTAATGATTGGTAGTTGATTTTTACGTGCCGAGTTACCAGCTCTGATGCACAACCTTCAACGAAGGTACGCCCATTCATGCATGTCTCCACGCAAATAAGTAAATAGTAAAATTATAAATGGGGAGCCATGATGATAGAGGTCTTGCAGAAGAAAAGCTTTCTGGTATTCCTAGTCATAGATGTTTATGACCTTGGGGACCCATCAGAAAACTTCTTTTTCGGTCCCATTTATGGGTTCTGCTATGGTTGTAGCCCCTGAGAATCACCGTGAATTGTGAGAAGAGTTCTTAGGTTTCAGTGCATTTAATAAGTTTCATTGGGACACAGTTGGACACTGTACATTGTTAGACTTTCTACCTGAGTAGAAGGCCTAGGCAGTCATAACCTTGGCATCTTCTGTGGGACATCAGATGCAGGTGAAAACTTGCACTTGTTAATGCTTCCTGGGCATGGTTTGATGATAAGTCCCAGTTTCATACTGACTGCCATCCCTATGGAGTTGATCCTATGAACTGTGATTTGCCAGTTGATGCAAGTTACCATACTCTCACAGATGTTTTCCTTGTCTCATAAGGCTGTTGCCATGCCTATTTAATGCTAGAGTATTTCCAGGATTCTAAATGAGGGTGCTTACTTCCTGATACCTGACTCATCACAAGCTCTGAAAATTGCATATAAATCTACTACAGCCAAAACCAGTTTTACTTGTTGACCAGGCTGTAGAGACAGAGAGAGAGAGATGGGGACAAGATTTAAAGTTTGAGCCCTGTTAGTAAGTCCAGGGAAACCGTCCAACTGCAATATCTAAACAGGGTGGGATGCATTCATACCCTTCTGCTTGAACGTACAATAACACTGCATGACACATGACACTTTTTAGTTCAGGTTTCAAGCCTCCTGTCTTTTAGAAGCCTCCAATCCCATATGTTAAACTGCTGATCACATTTTAATGTAGTGTATAGACAGGCTAGCCCAATCCTTCCATAGTGCTTTGTATAACGATGTCACACTGCCCTGACTCCAGAAACATCACAATTGTTATTAGATTCTTGGAAGACTTTATAATTTTCTTGACTATGCTGGCTGTTTACATCTCCACCATACCAGCATTGACACCAGCCTTTGGACCTTTAGTTGCCTTGATGGCCTATGGCATGGTAAGTAGTCAGAAGCTGTACAATATCTTTGAATATGAGGTGGTAGCAGTAAAAATAACAACCTTTCTGTTAAGGTTGCAGGGCCAAAATAGGTTCGAAAAAAAAAAGAATACAGAAAGCAATATGATATTTTTGAGGAGACTAGGGCATTGGAGGTTTTTTGTTTAATATGATGTAGGCTTTCTATCATGCAAGGAAAAGGGCAGGTGATGCAGTCAGGCAGGTGTTACCTGCTGTCACAGTCTGTTCTGCATATTTGTCAGTGTGAAAGGTTGCTTGATTTTTTGGTAAATAGGAACATCTAGAAGTATATTATGCTACTATGCCACTGCTGAACTGACTGAAATGCAAATAATAAAGGCAAAATGTAATGCACAGTTGTATATGCAGACACACACACACATACACACACACACACACACACACACACACACACACACACACACACACACACACACACACACACACACACACATACATACATACACTCACCCAGACACACACACACACACACACTCACCCAGACAGACGCGCACACACACACACACACACACACACACACACACACACACACACACATACACTCACCCAAACACTCACCCAGACACATGCACATGCACACACACACACACACACACACACACACACACACATACACACACACACACACACTCACCCAGCCAGAGACACACACACACATACACACGCACACACACACACACACACACACACACACACACACACACACACACACACACACACACACACACACACTTCTTGCATTCAGCTCTGTCTTAACATTTCTATTTAAAATTTAACAACATAATTTAAACATAAAAAAATAAAAGACATAGCAGCATATTTGAACATCAAGCCTTGCTAAGCACTGTTAAATATAGCAGTAGTGCTACAGGGTGATGGATGCTATTCATATTCCTGGCCTCATAAATTGTTTAAATATTCAAATAGCAGTGACTGCTTAATGTGTAAACAGCTTGATGAGATGTCTGGGGTTTCCAGTTTAATGGAATGCATAAAGCAAGGTGAATTCTCATTAATACCTCTACTAGATTCACTGAAGATTGTTACTGCATTGATGCTGCTGGTTCAAAGTTCTCCTCTGAATTGTACAAAGTGCCTGACAAGCACAGTGTATAAAAGGTCTCGTAAACTCCATTCACAGTTTAGCTACAGCACAGTCTCGCTGTAGCCTTGGGGACAGCACTCAACAGTGTTCAGTGTCAAGTGATGACAGGCAGGGGTAAATGGAAAAGCTTCTGAGATGCTTCACTTTCTCTTGTTTTCACTGAAAACTGGCATGCTTCCAGGCCCTGCCTGCTAACACTACATAAAGTAGCAGCTGGTTAGCAACATTAGCAAACAAGGCCTCAGGGCTGCCCACATTCCTGTTCTCCGTTCACCAACTGCTGTGCATGGAAACAGCTGTATCAGATGAGAGGCAGCCAAGAAGTAGTTACAGCTTGATATATACAATTGTTTTGATACAGTTTATCAGTTAAAAGCTTAGATGATGATAGCTCTCTAGGCTAATATTTTTTCATGGAAGGAGGGAGACATTGAGAAAGCAAAAGAGATAGCAGTGTTAGGAAATCACAGTGATACAGCAGTTTTGAAAAGGTGTCAGGAGAGAGAGGATACAATAAAAATGATTTTATAGCAGCAGTTTTTTTTAATTATATCCTCATATATCCCTAGCTTCTTTTAAAACAAAAAATGAATTGCCTAGAATTAAAATACAGTATAGAATTGTGTTACATATTTTAGGTTCTAGGCATCTTAAACTAGAAAAATGAAAACAGTTACAGCATTTATGAAGGAGCAGTGTGCAGCTGTTCTATTACTGATGTACGGTAGCTACTCTGGGTTTTTAGAATTAGTACTGTCAATTGAATTTAAGAAAGGGTTGCGCACAATTTGTGATATAATAGTTCCTCTTGTCTAACTTTCATTAATTTATTACTATGTGTCTGTTTTATTTAGATGAGTATTTGAAGTAATATGGCTTCAGCTTAAAGTTATTTTTGTACAATAAATGAAGTAAAACATATAGCTGTCCGCTGCTTGTACATATAACAAAGGTTATCTTAGAAGCTACAGTTTCTTTGCAGTGAAGCTTGCCTATTCATCTACCTTGGGTCTGGAGTGAGTGCCATGATTGACTTTGTCTTCCTCATAACCCTGAACTTAAGTAGGTATCATTGAATAAAAAATAATTTATGAATGTCCAGGTCCTTAGTATATTCTGGTCACTATGTTAACAAATGAAAAAAAAAAAACATTAGAAAGCAAATGTATGAATGACCCATTCAGAGACAGTTTGGCAAATAAGAAAACATCTGTACAGAAAGTTTATAATCTCATTTTTTAAGTACTTCATGGAAAATCAGATCACCCCTAAAACATAGAGCTGTAGCTAAGTTATTTGGCACCCTGGGCAGTTCCTCAAATTGGTGTACCCCTCAACTTAAACTTGAGGCACAAAAAAAAAAGTTTTTTTTTACGATTCTGTGAACTATAGCAAGATGACATTTACTACAACTATAAGAATCAGCTTGCTAACACACACACACACACACACACACACACACACACACACACACACACACACACACACACACACACACAAAACTAAGGACTTAACAGATTTAGCCTTGAATAATCCTACTGCCGATCACGCTCCCTAACACCTTGAACCTGGGGCAGCTGCCACCTTCGCTCCACCATAGTTACATTAAGTGTGGGATTGGCTGTTCATGTCAAAACCTTTTGGTTTTGTTGACTGTAACAGATTAGTGAAAGATTTGCTGAAGTTGTGTTTGTGAAATCATATATGTAAAGGAGGTATGTAGCAAAGCCCTCCATGTAATTGCTGATTTTATGTTATTTCAGCTTATTTCAATGTAGCTGAATTTGGTGAATTGTTTGTTAGGCTTCTTCATGCATGTCACGTCAGGATGCTAGTAGTTTGTTCTGCACTCAAAGGTAGTTTATTGGCTTTCTGATATAATTCATAGCAAGAAGTTTTTTGACTGAGTGTGTGTGTGTGTGTGTGTGTGTGTGTGTGTGTGTGTGTGTGTGTGTGTGTGTGTGTGTAGGTTTTATGTGTGTTACAATATGAGACTTTCAGTTTGCATTAGGTGTGGTGTGTGTGGTATCTGTGTTCAGCTGTGATGTCCTTACATTCACCGCTGCAGTATTCTTTACAAATGGGCATTCCCCACCTTCCGGACAGTTTACCAAAGTCTACCATTGCTTTAAGGTACGCTGAACATCACCTGCACACTCCTTGCGTAGGGTAGGGCATAAAGGTGACGTTCAGGCATAGCATCCTCAGAACTTCATTGCCGTCAGTCCGAATGCTGTTTTAACCATCGGTCTGATACAGCCATCCATTTTTTTAACCGTTTTTTTCTGTTTGTTGGCATTCCTGTGCTTTCTCCTGTTTGCTGGAGTCCTCACAGTTGCAGATAAGTACCCAGTTGCATTTTTGGTTACTTTTTCTGTTTGTTTTGTGCTATTTGGGTTTAATGTCATCCAGGAAGGGTAAATGCCAGTGTGGGAGACTGATTCCCCATAAAGACCGCCACGATAAGTGTCTTTTTTGCCTAGGTGCAGCTCACAACCATACATCTTGTTCAATTTGTCAGGAATTTGTCTTCAAAACTCTTTGTAGTAAGCTTTCTTCTCTTTCCTTGTATCTTGAGAACCAGTGTCTTAAGCTTCTTGCTTCAGATACTATGGATGGAACTTCCTGCCCCAAGGGTCAGCCGTCAGGGAAGAAGAAGGTGCATAAGGTAAGACTGGAATCTTCCACTGTCCAGCCTCTGCTGGGAGTTTCTCCTGAGGTTATTATAAACCTACAGGCGCACCTGGTTGTTTTGTCAGACTCTTCTACCATGTCTGGGTTGGAGGCCAGTGAGGATCTGGTGGGCAGTATGTCCGATAAAGCTTTACAGGCATCTGTTTCGGGTGTTCAGAGGGAACCATGGTTGACTGTTTCCAAGGGGTCTAGAGGGATTCTGCAGTTTCTCTTTAGGGAAGAGGTTCCTACTGCAGTTGTGGAATGCTGTCCTGAGTCTCGGCCTTCTCAGGTTTCTAGGACGGATGTCCCCTTAAAAAAGAAACAGAAAACTAATCATGTTTCTTCTGCTCCTAGGGATCGACAAAGTGAGTGGCAGGCCTTTACTGTTGTTGAGGCCTCCTCAAGGGGTTTCAGTTCCTGCTCCTCTTTGATCCACTTCTTCCCCTAAAAGGCCCAGAGAATTAAATTCTTCTGAGGTGGATTGTGGTGATGACTTCTTTGCTTATTCGACCCAGCTTCCTTCCCCTTTAGACTACGTATCTGAGTTGGAGGATTCTCATACTCTAGATAATCCTTCTGAGGAAATTTCCTTTGGGGACACAATCTCTAGGATGATGGAATTTTTTAAGTGGGATTGTGCCCGGGTTTCGGATATCCATAAGAGGTACTATGAGTGACTGCAGATGGAATCTCCTAAACCTGCAGCCATTCCTCCTGTCTTGCCTGCTTTATTGGATCTTTTTTCCAATGCCTCTAAAGCACCAGATTCTCTGCCCCTGCTCCCAAGAAGTCTTATAGGTTACCTGAGGATTGTTTCTTTTTGTTTAAATGTCCTGCTGCTGACCCCTCTAAAGTATCTGGAGCCTCTGATAAGCCATCTCAGTTGCTTCCTTTATCCAAGTTACTGCCTTCTGATAAGGACAGCAGAACCATGGATAGGCTGTGTAAGAAGGTTTATACTTCAGCTACCCCAGCTTTTAGGGCTATTAATTATCAGACCCATATCTCTAGGTATGTCTTGGCTTTTTCTCAGGTTTGTCAGCTTTTTTCTGCTCTTCCAGACTCTGAGGGTAAATCTTCTGCTCTTTTCTTGCTTGGGACTTCCTCTCAGGTAGTTTGTCATTCTATCAAATGTAGTTATGATGCAGCAGATGCCTCTTCTAAGGCTGCTGCTTCTGGTTCAGTTCTAAGGAGATATTCATGGCTTAGGCTTCGACCTTTGCCTGATGATATTAAGGTTAAGTTGATGGATGCTCCTCTGGATAATACTCTTTTCTTTGGTGATGTGGCTGCTGGTTTATTTAAGTCTCTTCAAGACAAGGAGAAGACTTTATAGGAGCTTAAGTATGTCTTTGTTTCTCCTGTGCCTAAATTTCAGTGTAACTACCCCTGTAAGCCAGCCTTTGTTCATAGGCAATCCTGCCCTCCTTCTAAATGTAAAAAGGGTAGTAAACGGACTCCTACTGCTAAGGTAACTCAGACTGCAGGGATTCTTAAGCCTTCCTTTCCTGACAAACCAGGTGCTGTCTGATTATCCACCTGTTCCCAGCCACATTCCTCTTTCTCTTTGCCTTTCTCTTTCTCTTCCTGTTTGGCTCCAAATCACCCAGGATTCTTGTGTTTTGTCAAGGATTCTTGTGTTTTGTCAATCATTCGGCAAGGTTACTTCATGGTATATATGTCCTGCTGTCCTTTTATGGGCATTCCTCAGCCTCCTCAGGAACAACTTCCTTTTTTCCCAGAGGTTCTTTGAGACCTCTTGTCTCAGGGTACTATTCAAGAGGTGCCTATGTCCCAAAGGGGGAAAGGGTATTATTTAAGAATGTTTCTAGTGCCCAGAAAAGAAGGTACTTGGAGACCCATTCTAGACCTCTCCCATCTAAATCCTTTTCTGAAGGTGCCTTCCTTTTGGATGTTGTCCCTTCAGTCCCTTTTTCCTCTCTTGCTCCCTCAGTCCTTTCTGGTATCTCTGCACCCAAGGATGCTTATCTCCATATTCTGATCCATCCTCTTTTCAGGAAATTTTTGCATTTCTCTGTTGCTTTCTAGCATTTTCAGTTATGTGCTTTGCCCTTTGGCCTCTATGCTGCCCCAAGGGTATTCAGTAAATGCCTCCCTCCTGTGATTGTCTTTGGCAGGCTTCAAGGGATCCAAATATTTCCTTATTTGGATAACCTGCTAATTCAGGCATATTCTCCAGATGCCCTATTGCAAAATCTTAATTTTATCATTTCTCTTCTTTGGAGCCTGGGATTCACAATAAACTTAAAAAAGTCTTCCCTGACTCCTTCTAAGGATCATGTCTTTCTGATTTGCAGGGTTCAAACGGTGCCAATGCTGGCATCCCTTCCTCCTCCAAAGGCATTAACATTTCTTGCTTTCAAACTCTTCTATCCCAGCCTCCATTACAGCCAGGGAGTTTCTGAGAACTCTGGGGTTCATGGCTTCCACCATTCCAATGCTTCCTCTGGCCAAACTCCACATGAGGAAGTTCCATTGGTTTCTGAAGTCTGTGTGGCTTCAGCATGCGCATCCTCTAGACTTTCCTATTCATCTTCTCCCTTGTCTCAAGGAAGAACTTCTGTGGTGGATTCAGTAGTTGTCTCTGAATCCACTGCTCTCTTTTCAACCTCCTCTTCTATCTCAGGATCTGTTCACAGATGCTACAGATGTGGGATGGGAAGCAGCGTTTGGCTCCCTGGGGCTTCAGGGAGTGTAGTCACCTCGTCTGTGGAAGAAGCACATCAACATCAAAGAGATGAGAGCTCCTATGCTGGCTTTTTAGGCCTTTCATCCTCTCTTGTGGGGCTTCTCAAGGTGTTTGCAGACAATACCACAGTCATGTGGTACATCAACAAACAGGGAAGGGTACAAGATCTTTCCATTTTTGCCAGCTGCCACTTCTGGTATGGGATCTGGCTTTCATGTATCAAGTGTCTCTTCAGGCAGTTTATATTCCTTCAGGTCAGAACATTGTGGCAGATGATCTGAAAAGATCCTTCACTCAATCCCATGCATGGATGGTTCACAGGGATGTGTTTCTGGACATTGTTCATCAGTGGGTACTACTCAAGTAGATCTCTTTGCCTCCTCTCTGAACAGACATCTTCCTCTGTTCTGTGCCAGAGTCCCAGGTCATCTGGTATGGAAGGTGGGCACCCTCTCATTTTCCTGAAAGGGGATGTTTCTTTATGCATTCCCTCCCCTTCCACTCATTCTGAGAATTCTGTTCAAGATTCAACAGGATGCTCCCAAAATCTTGGTGGTGACTCCCTTTTGGCCATGACAGCACTGGTTCCCTCTACTTCTGCATCTAGCCAAGGGCAATCACCAGAAGTTACCTCACAGAGTGGACCTCCTAACACAAGACAAGGGGTCTTTCATCCATCCCCACCTGTCCACACTTCAACTGACACTGTGGGTAATAGAGTTTTGATCCCTCATATACACCTTTTTTCTGACGACGTGCTGCAGGTCTTGCAGGAGGCCAGGAAACTTACTACTAGGAAATCCTACTTGTCCAAATGGAAGAGGTTTTCTATTCGGTGTCTTTCTCATGACCTGGACCCACTTTCTCTGGATGTTCCTTTGGTTCTCTCTTATTTGTGTGAGTTGCTAAATGCTGGTTTGGCCTATTCTTCTGTTAAGGCCCACTTATCAGCTCTTTCTGCTTATCTGCCTTTAACTCCCCTGTTAGGTTCTAGCTTCTAGATTTGAGGCTAACCATTTTTTTAAGGCATCCTTAATGTTAGACCTCCCAGGAGGCCTGTACCTCCTCCCTGGGATCTTAATTTCATTATGGAAAAATTGACTCAGGCTCCTTTTGAGCCTGTTGTTTCAGCTTCCTTGCAACATTGTCCGTGGAAGACAGTTCTTTTGTTAGCTCTTACTTCTGCCAGACAGGTGACTGAGTTCCAAGCCCTCATGGCTTGTCCACCTTTTTTGATGTTTCATGAGGACAGGGTGTCCTTGCGTACAAATCTTTCTTTTATTACCAAGGTAGTTAATGAGTTGTCATGTAATCAGTTTATTAATTTGCCTACTTTTTTCCCCTCTCCGCAATCAGACAGTGAGGAGGTGCTGCATACCTTAGATGTGCATAGGCAGCTCAGATTTTATTTGGATAAAGCTAAAGCTATCAGAAAATCTGACCAGTTATTTGTTTCCTTTCATCCTAGGTCTTTAGGTTTGGCTGTTTCCAAGCAAACTATTTCCACTTGGATTTCAAAGGCTGTTTCCTTTTGTTACACATTTCATGGCAAGAGCCTTCCTTCTTCTATAAAGGCTCATTCCACTAGAGCTGTGGCTTCTTCTGGTGCTTTTTTCAAAGGCATAGACACTGATTCTATTCTTGAAGCTGCTACCTGGACTTCTGTGCATACCTTTACCAAACATTACCAGTTGGATGGTATCTCCAGAGCTAAAGCTGGTTTTGTCTCTGCCATTCTTCATAGCTTCTCGGAGGGATCTGCTGCTTCCTCCTCCCAAGTTTCTTCTTGAGCAATGGCACTCTCCCATTTGTAAGGAATACTGTAGCAGTGAATGTAAAGAAACAGTATAGTTGTGTAAAATCTTACCATAATGGTAGATGTCCTTGCCTTCACTGCTGCAGTATTCACTCCCTCCCTCCATCCCCCTGGTCTTTTTTCCTTCTTGGATGTGCAGGCTCTCCTTGGTTTTCCTTGGGCTGCTGTTCCTACTGGGGCAATCAGTTCTGAGGATGGGTATGCCTGAACATCACCTTTATGCCCTACCCTACACAAGGTGTGTGCAGGTGACGTTCAGCGTACCTTAAAGCAAAGGTAGACTTTGGTAAACTGGCCAGACAGTGGACTTCATGGCAGGGAAACCACATTTGTAAGGAAACTGCAGTGGTGAAGGCAAGGACATTTACCGTTATGGTAAGATTTTACACAACTGTACTTTTCAACTGTTTTTGGGATTGTTTGGTTGCACGTGGAAGGTTTTCTTTTGCTTTCTGCATTTCACTGATTCTTAGGATTGATGTCTAATGATTTGACAGTGCTAAAGTGGGCTAATGTGTGTTTCAAAAACATGGTATTGAGCCAATAATGAGGTCTTTCTCATTGCAGCTGTAGTATAGCTTTCTGTGAAACTCATGTTCTTTCTATTCTGGTAACTGACTCACCTGCTCTGAGAAATTATTGCAAGCACTTCCTGAATTCCAGGTAGAATGTGTGTATACTTGAAAAGTTGAAAGACATCTGTAGTAAATCTATTAGTAGTCCAATAGTGGAGCATTTTACTATGAAATGTTTGAACTGGACAAGAGTTAAAATATTTTATTGTGACTAAGGAAGGTAGATATCTATTTCAAGTCTGTACCACTGATGAATGAAATTGTGTTCCAATAAAGTTCAAAGAAAAATTATTCTTTGAACTTTATTAAAGTATACTGTCTATTCTACTTAACTGTGATTCTTTTGTTTTTGAACTTTTGTTTCCACTGGTTTGCAACTATTTTGGTCTTTTTTTTTTAGTTTTGAACTTCTATTTTCTGTGCCACAAAGATGCTAAATGCATAATTTATTTTAATAATCTATAGCCTGGAGGCATAAACAACAAAATATGTATGATGTATATAGTATAAATTATGTATTAGAATTGCATACGTATTAATTAAACTAGTTTATTTATTGCATGAAATTAATATGCTAGAAAGGCATTATAATGTAGGAGTATAGCTGTCAAAATAACATTTTTATTTGTTTTTGTAAACATAAACATATTCTATAGTATATTTATTATTTAACTAGTTGTGTAATCACAGGTTTTCTCATGATATAGCTGTTATTTATTTGCTTATTCATTCATTTATTCATCCAAGGGAAGGATATTTAGCCTCGTGAGACTATAGTTCATTTGATTATTTATTATTAAGCACCATATGAGGTTATGCAGTAGCTGTCTAAATTACAGACTGTGAACTATTTTAACTGATGGTAGTTATTTAAGTAAGGCATTTAATTACCCCAAGCTTCTTCTGTCACATAGTTATGTACAGCTGGTACTTAGTGTCTGAGTGTTCAAATCAAGTGTTTTTCCCACAATGTGCTACTTCTTAGCTTTCTTTGCTTCTTTTAGATCTCATAATAAAAGATTTTATTTCATCTCTTTTTTATGATTAATAATTTTGCCAAGTCTCATGATTTATTAGTATTACTGCTGCACCAGATATTTATTTTTGTAAACCATACTGAAGAATTCCAGTACCTTTCATTGAATTAAGCATTTTGCACTACATATAACATTTGCATATTTTTGATTAATGACAATCCATCTTGAATTTTTGCATTTGAAAAGAGTAGTAAAAACAGAAGTGCCTTCTATATAGAGAGCCCCATGAGATGTCTCATGTAGCCCC
Organism: Protopterus annectens; assembly: GCF_019279795.1. Lineage (NCBI taxonomy): Eukaryota > Metazoa > Chordata > Ceratodontiformes > Protopteridae > Protopterus > Protopterus annectens. The sequence goes on from NC_056731.1 coordinate 1,414,719,664, forward strand.
TGGTTAGGATATACATGTAATTCCTCACGCAGACTTGTGTCCTAGTGATTAACCACTGTTTTACCCACTGACTTATGGTATATATAGATTGATTTTTTAATGCTTTTAGCATGTCATTTTTCCCCATGTGTGGAATAATCTCCAAAGCAGTATCAAAGTCAACATAAGCAGTGTTCAGTGTCAGTCCTTCAAGGGTTTCTATTGTCTCTTCAACAGATGATACAATATTCAGAAGCACTACTTTCCCTTAAAATCCCTTAATGTTTTCTACCTAACAGAAAGAAGTTGTCTGTGTCATGCTGGATGAGCTCCAGTGTGACTCTAGCCAGGATGTGAAATAAAATTAAAATAGTGTGGGTCTGATGTAATCCTCCCTCATTTGAGAGCTGGTGTTACCGTGGCCTGTTTGTATGTTACAGATGTGTTTATATGCCAGGATTTTATTTAATGTAATTCATAGGATTTAATCAGATTTTCTCACAAACACACACACACACACACACACACACACACACACACACACACACACACAATGAATAAATATGAGCATTTACTCAAACCATTTCACTTGAAAGAAGATACCTATTGGAATATATGTGGGGGTACCAAATTTTCATACTGTCATATGGGTATCTTTACACACACACACACACACACACACACACACACACACACACACACACACAAACACAGAAATTTCCTGAGAATGTGCATCATCGTCACCTAAACTGTTGCAAACTAGAAAGAAAGCAATGAATTCTGATGCAGTCTGTTACTAGCAAAGTATTATTTATAATAAAATGTGCTTCCCTGATCTTTTTTATTCACAGATTCATAGTGATTGCTTTAAATGTGCTTATAACTTTTTTGTAATTAAACAATCATACTCTTTTCTTTCGAATGTTAAGCCCTGAAGAGCCATTTATAACATTTCTTATTATTATCTTTATTATTATTACTATTATTTAGGTGTTGTTACTGCAGAATAACATATTTAAAAAATACTAGCGTGTAAAACTTTTTTTAATTAATTAAAAATAGTTGTCTTGCAGTACACAAGTTGAACTTTTACTATTTATTTTTTGTTATAGATGCAGGATGTGAGAAACGCTGAAGCGGGTCAGTATAATACACACCCTCAAATGTCATCTGTGAGGTCTAGAGGGCAACCTACTGATATCAGGCAATCTGGAATGATGCCGCCTGGTCAGCTTACTACCATAAATCAGTCCCAGCTTAGCGCTCAACTTGGATTGAACATGGGAGGAAACAACGTTCCCCATAATTCCCCATCTCCACCTGGAAGCAAGTCAGCAACTCCTTCTCCATCCAGTTCCGTCCATGAAGATGAAGTAGATGAAACAGTTAAGGTAGGACAAGAAGTTAATAATTCGTCTGAGTGCAACATAATTTCAAAGGCTGTTGAGATTTGCAAGTTCTGATTTATAATTCCACTTACAATTTCTCTTTTTTGAATTTTCAGGATTTCACAAATATAAGAGTACCCTGACAGTTAACAACTCATCTGACTTTTCATATGTACTGATCTCAAATACTTGTAGTCATCCTTTGACCTAAGATTTGAATATGACTTGAAAAGATTTATATTACTGAGTTCTGTAAAACTGTGGTCTGTTGTTACCCATTCAACTTGTAGAAAGTAGGTGCCCTTATAGTGTTCACCCAGCTCTTAGAGCTGAAATTCTGAGATTGTAGTACAGAACAAAATGTTCCAGATGTTCACTAGTATATGATGTGGTCAAGTGTGCAAGTAGGAGCTCAGACATGCAATGTAATGATTTCTTAAGCTTTGTACACTCTGGTACATGTCCTATCATAAAGTATATTTTTATTGATTAGTGAAGTATATTTTGAGTTCTTTAACCTATATAATTTGTGACTGTATCAATTATTTTGTGCTGTGTAGCAGTTTGTGTACATACAAGCAGTCTACCTTTCCTTTTGCAAAGATAGATTGCAGTATTCCTCCCAGTAGCACATTGGGCAGGTGCTTTGCATAGGGCACTAATACAAGTAGCATTGTCATGAAAATCCTGTAAAATGTTTGCTTTTCATGAGTAACAAATAATGGTTTGTGGTTTATATAGGTAACATGATTTGTAAATCTTAAGTAGTACAGGTTAGCACAAATCCAAAAAGTATCACACATAACTATGCAGATGCCCTGCTTATCACTGTCCCAACCTATATTGTTGTATATACCTTTTAATAACCCCTCACCCACTTGTAACTGTTGCTCAACTGTCTTGTAATGGTCACCTGCCTTCAGCTGTTCTTACCTGTATTCCCAATTGTCAAAACAGGGTGTATGGGTGTATGGCAGGGGCCAGACAGTTTTTGTCCAGCCAACAATGAATCTCTGCTACAAGCACTTGTGAACCATTTGCGGTGTCTTTTGAGGCAAGGAGGTGCTGACCAGATTGTATGGGACCATGTCTGGGAGTCAGTGGCCAGTGAAGTCAGTGCTATAGGTGGGTAAAATCACATGATGTAACAGGATCAGAGAAAAGTAACCCATGTGATAAGACTGGCCTACAGTAAGGCAAGTCTTCTAACAAGATCATAGAAATGTAACCAATGTGGTAAGACTGGTCAACAGTAAGGCAAGCAGTGTAGCTGCATAAAGGCCAGTCACTGTAGGGCACTGCCAAGCACTGAGTTCAAAGTGTCCCTATGTGGCAGTCATGGCACAGGTATCTTACCTGATGGAGTGGGCACAGGTGTCATCACCTAAGGACATACAGAGTAAGCAGGCCACAGATACTAGTGCATATGTTTTTCCACAGTTATGTCAGGTTTTCAGGCACATTGAAATTGCAAAGGATGTGTCAGTTGTACATCTGAATTTGCATGACCACCATGTTAATGCACACTGTAGGGCTTCACATATAGCATAGGTAGTGATAGTTAGTCTGCTGTCTTGTTGTATGCATTCATAGGTCAGAATAGTGCTGCAGTGACCCCTGTAGAAGCTGAGGTAGGACAGCAAGCAGATGTCAGCATCAATGCAGGGTCTGATTATGATGCCAAGATACATACCAAGTCACAGTCAGATGACATACTGGCACTGCCTGTGTCCATCCAGGGTGGTCCCCCACCCATTGTACAGGATAATAATATGAGCACTTCCACAGATGATTCATTGTTGTGGGCTCCCTGCAACTGTGAGCACCAGCACAACTCCTCCTGCGGCTGCAGCAGCTGACGAGTACACTGCATCTGACAAAACAATACCCATTGTACGACAGCCTAGCAGGATTTCCCAGCCGTGTCACATGCCACACCCAGTTCCTGAGATGTGAATAGCACTAGGGCTCTATCAGCAGATGTGCAGGGTTATCATCTTGACATAGTCAGCAGCAATCCAGGCTGCCTGATGTGTTGTGTCACATTTGTTTGGATGTCACTCAGCACTGTCAGTGCCACTATGAGCCCAGTGAGTCCAGAGAGAATGCTATGATGGGTCACACAAGGAATGTGATGCTAAATGCCACTGTTGTAGCCACCTCCATACAAAGGACCACACATGCCATCATCACCAGTCTGTCCAGCAGCAGTAGCCAGCCAGTTCATGTCATGGGCAGGTATGGACATTTGGCCATTACAGTATACACAGTCTGAAGTTACCACAGTAGGAGTTTGACTCCATGCCACCTGAAATAGTTGGTAGTAATAAGTGTCAGCCTCCAGGGGCAGGATATGTCAAGTGTGGATGACATCCAGATCAAGTATTCTACTAATGTTCATCAAAGCTGTGGATATTCTGTAGGGATGTCCTCAACCAAGGCTCCAGTGGGTGTCCTGCATCACCTGAAATGCAGCAAGGACATATGGGGAGAGGTAACCATTAGTATACATCTAATGTTTGTCAAATTACCACAGCACCTACAGTTACCAATTAGATGACCCCATGCAATATTACCATACAGGAAGTTGTGATACAGATAACTTATACAGCAGATTTGTAAATCAGGGAAACCGGCAATGTGCTCTGCAGTTACGCAGGTTATCTCCTGTAAGTTAAACTTGGCCAGGCACTTTACAGAATAGTAGTCCATCCTGTATAGATATCAGTATGAACATACAGCAGTTGAGACCTCTTTTGCAATGTGCCCAACCTGTAGAAGCCAGTAGTTCAGGGAGGTGGATAATATCAAAGATGCCACCCTGGTACAGGCTGTCTTCCCGGATGTACTGAGTAAACAAATTTGCTTGTCCATATGTACAAATAGTGTATCACAAAGCGTACCAAGTATTCTACAAGCAGAGGCCTGAGACATATCACTTGTTTCTGAAATGTCCTTGATGTTCTTCATACCACATTGCTGCAGTCCTAACACTTATGGTCGATGCAAAGCAGTTTTTTTGTGCAGGTTGGCGTTCTGAAATTTTCTGAAGTCGGAGTTTCAGACCGAATCAAAGTTGGCTAAGTACCCGTTGGGAATATTTTGTTTTTCTTGCCTCAGTATTTAAAAGTGAATAACTGTATTTCTTGTGGGAAACAGATACCTCATAGGGATTACCATACTTTGTGTATACCTTGTTTAGGGCCTGAGCAGCGTTGTTGGATGTGCACTATAAAGAGAAGGTTAGATTGTGCCAGGTTAGTTTTGGGAAGCGTTGTAATTATAAAAATGCGGATGCTCTCTCCGGCGCCAAAAATCAAAAAAAAGCGCGACAAAGCAGCAAAGCCTAGGTTGGAAGAATTTCAGAGACTCTTCATTCCATGAGGAGCATTTTAAATCCTGAACCCTGATTCTTTGCCTCCTGCCCCAGTTAAACCAGATAGGTATTATAGGGTGCCTGAAGCTCATAGTATCTTTTTAGAGTCCTAGGGCAGACCCAAACTGTTTTTCTCAGTGGCCTTACTTCTTCCACTTTAGCCATGAGGGCTTTGAATGCCAGTTCCACATGTTAAAATACCAAAATTATCTACTGTTAAAGATTTTTGCAGGTTCAGCCTCCGAGTTTAGTAGAAATTGGGGAGTTCACCTGCTCAGTCTTCTGGTGGAGTTTAATTACCCAAGACAGATGGGTTCATTCACCACGGTTACAGGTTTTTTTTCCCATACCCCTCCTTTCAAAGGCATGCAGACATTCCATTCCTAGCAGTCCAGTTTGCATTAATGGCTTTCAAGGAGTTACTTCTTCCAGGGCAGGTGTTGATTCTAACAGACAAACACAACTGTCTGTGGGTACATCAAAAAACACAAGGGGACACACTCACCTCCTCTACAGGCAAGCAATGATTTTTTATGAGACGGGCAGCTTACACCAACTAACTCAGGCAAGGTTTCTGGGGGGCACAGAACTCTCCTTAGCAGATGTGCAGACAAATCACAAATCCCATGATCCGTGGAAACCTGGATCTTCATGTATTTGAGTGAAACAGTGTCAGAACTCCAGGAACTCAGTGATCTGTTAAAAAACCTTCTCACTAAACCACCAGCTGCCAAAAAACACAAAGGGGTCATCTACTCAATGTCAAGCTTCACTCTCTCATCATAACACAGCCTGTATTCTGTTTTGAAACACAGCAGGTCTCAACTTCCTCAACAAGTTTTGAATGTCCTTTTGAGGTGGCTCTTTCATATCTGAGACTGAGTTACAGGGTTTTGTCTGTCTTTCTCTTCCTTTAGATTCATGCTGCAGCTTCAGCTCACTCACTACTGATGTTGTGATTGTTTTCTCATCTATTTTGTTTTAGCAATTTCTTAGAGGGGAGAAGAATATGAGACCCCAGTAGAGCTCCTACTCCTGCTTGATTTTCTACTGCTGAGTTGAAATATTTGTCATGGAAGACTGCTTTTTTTTGCCATTACTCTGCAAGAAGGGTTTGCCTACTTTTTATGCAGATTCCCATCATGGCAAGGAGATTCCAGCTGGGATTAGGCCTCATTCCACTAGGGCTACTGCCATTCAACTTAGCATTTAGGGGGTGGCTACTCATTACCACCTTCCTCTCTACTCTAAGTCTAGGGCTGGTTTTTGCCTTTGGCTTTTGCAGGGCATGTTGTTCTTTGTATAGTAACAGCAACACACATCTTGTTGTCCACTGTTATCGAAGTCCACCTATTGCATCTGAGGTTTGTGGGCCATACATATCAACCAACAACCATATAATACTGCTGTTCATGTGAAAATGGCACATCAGGTGTTGGTCATTTAGCTGGTGGGATGTGATGTACTGGTTTTGGTCTTGTTACCTGCTGTCACAACATGCTTTTGACTGTGAGGTGACAGTTTTTTGCTATAGCAAATGCTGCCAAATTAACACTGCTGCTTCCAGCATATCTGTTTGCAGATCTGCAGATTTCCATGAGAGCTGTGATCAGCAATATGATCTAGGCTTCAAGGCAAAATTTTGAGGGCATTCTGCAACTTGGATTCTTAGCAAGAGTGGATTTTTGTAAGTCCAGTTGAATGACTGATTACAGGATTTTAGTGTATTTTTGTTGCCTTATTTTTTTTTTTTTTTAGTTGTTGCTGGTGAAGTATCAGTGGATTTCTTCAATGCACATATTTTCAATATAAAATGTATGCATTTTTCTGTGTTTTATTTGGGGTTTGTTTAGAATTGCAGCAGCTAGCACAGGCAAGATTTTTATTGCTACACATATATGTAGGTGTATGTCAGTATTTTTATACTGTCTGTACCCATCCAGGGCAGTCCTCCATCCATTGCACATGATGAAGTAAATTAGTATATGTGCTGGCATGTGCAAATGTAAATTTTAAAATAGGATTTTGGAGAGAAGGAGTTTTATGTGCATATTTATGCTCGATTTTTGTTGTAGTCTTTGTGCTGTTGAAGTTTATGGTAGCCTGTGTGTGTGTCTCTTATGGTTGTATATGGGTATTGTTTTTTTTGTACTATGTATTGATTTGTGTTGTATTTGCATATGAGCATGGTTCATGTTTTACAGTGTTAGTTTATTGATTTGTGCCTTTTTGTGTGCCTGTGTGTAAATTTGTTTGTTGAAATTGTGCATGCTGTGATTATTGCTGATTTTGTGTTGTTGCTGAGTTTTTAATGGATTTTATGGTTGTGTGTATGCCTTAGAGGTGTGTGTATTGGCCTTTTTGCTATTTTTTGCATTATGGTGGGTCCTGTGGTATGTTGTTTTAGTAGTATGCAAGTTGTGTGATATTGTTTTGCCATTTTTTGCATTATGGTAGGCCTTGTGTTATGTTGTGTTGGTAGTATGTGATTTATGTGATATTTTTATTTTCTTAGTGCAGCTTACAGCATTATTGATTCAGTGCCATTATTAATCATTCATTATGTACAGCGTAGTAGCTCATTACATTGTTTTTTAATAGAAACATGCTTTATTCGGTAATCAACAAACAATAACAGTATCCAGTTGATATAAGCTTCCAAACATGTAACACATATTCATAAACAGTAAGTAGACATGTAATCCCACCATCAGAAGCATAAACTGTACATATGTATATATACGTATATATATATATATATATATATATATATATATATATATATATATGTGTGTGTGTGTGTGTGTGTGTGTGTGTGTGTGTGTGTGTATATATATATATATATATATATATATATATATATATATGTGTGTGTGTGTATATATATATATATATATAGATATATATATATATATATATATATATATATATATATATATATATATATATATATACACACACACACACACACACACACACATAGGAAAATAAGCAAGTTTCCTGTGTTTAGCAAACTATAGCCAAGTCTTCTATGAGCATGTTGAGTTGTAGGTGGTTAAAACACCTTCACGATTCTTCTTCACCTGTGGGTTGTGCAGTTCACTTCTGAAAAAGACTACAGAAGAATGAACCTTCTATGCAAACAAACCTCAACAATACCTCACATGCCTTTTGTTCTTCTGTTTGTGGAGAAAAGGTGTCTTTCAAGTGGTAGGATATCAATGAGAATGTAGTAGCTGCCACTTTATAACATTTATAGTTTTTGTATGTGAGGTAAGATTTTAATTCCCCTGTCGTTCTGTGTTAACTTCACACCCCCAGAACATTCACGATCAATGCAGAAAACTTCTTTATCTCTCAGTGTGTATTTAGCCAAGAGTTTCTGCACCTTGTGTCATTCCCAACACTTGCGTTTCCCCCTCAGAAGTAGAGCATTACAGATAATCAGCAAAGCCTTTATCATAAGACATCTGTATTGTCCAGTAGCCTTGGTTCATGAACAAAAGCCAGTTTTCATAATACTAGGCAGAAGGTTTGAAAATTAAAAGCATGTAATTACAGTATATTAGTGTCTGTCCCTCCCTTCCTGCAAATGTTGCCGTCCAACTTTCCAACCTCTTCTCTTTCCTCTTTGTTAGACTTATAGTGTATATAATCATTTCACTGTGAAACTCTAATCCCATTCTGAAGAGTATACTACTAAAATACCCAGTCTGGATTTATAATAGAATCACAAATTTGCATGTGCTTCCAGTGATTTCACAGCAACAACCCTAGATCTACCGTGAAGGAAACAGGACAATTATACTGACTTGCCCTTCATCAGTACCAGTAAATGATGCAGAATGTTGACCCCACCTTAGCACACCCTACTCTCTGAATCCCCTGTCCACTAGTTAAAAGAGATTGATGCCCCCAAAGTTATATGTGTTATCTCCATTGATATCAGGCTTCTCACCAATTTCTTCAGGAGTAAATAATTTGATTTAGTGGTGTACTATCCCTTGCTATGTTGTAGCAATGGCTTTAAGAAGTACCTGAGTGCTACTACAATTTACACTCCTAATTATGTCACTTCTCTCTTTTTCTTTTTAGATAGATTGTCCAGGTCTTCATGCCATAACTTGCTTCACAGTAAAAGCTATAGAATACTTAGAAATGCCTTCCTCTCTGAGGTACCCTTTCACTGAACTGTATAACGAGTCACCTTGGGTACTCTTCCCCTACTGTTATCACGTATGCATCGAGTACATGCTAATGTCTGACAAGGCCAAGTATGGGTCTATACATGGAGTGTATCTCAACAGTAAAGACATAAAGGCACTCTAACCATGGGCAGTCTCCCTAAAATGTATAATTCATCCATCTCTATGGATGTAGTCATGCAAACACTTGCTCTCATAGGGGTTAAATGTTGGCTTTGACCATCCTCCAGTGAGTTAAAGCCAAATCCCTCAGTAAGAGAAAAAGGCCTCCCGGTATTTCAAAGCATCTAGGTGCCCTGGTTCACTGCAAGCATCTCAGTCTTCCCAATATTAAGCGTCAACCCCAAAAACAATGCAAAGGAAATAGCAAGCCTTCAATATTAATGAATGTCCTTTTCTATGTCTTTGATTAGAGAAAGACAGTCATCTGCAAAGTGCATACACGCAATTTCCAAATTCCCTGATACTCACCCATTCTTTTCCTAGATCTTCAGCCTGTGGTCATTGCACCAGTGGCTCTATATGTAGCATGAACAATATGGATGACAAGTGACAACCATGTCAGGCTCCCTTGTATATTAAGAATGATGCAGACAAGTTTTGACTATCATCACAAGTCCCAGTAGTACTCATATGTTTGCATTTTCTTTCCAGAGGCATGCCTAGCATATGGCATTGAATGCTATCTCAAAGTCTAGGCTGATTGCCACTACCGATTCTACCTGTACTGTTCATGCCAGCCTCAAAGTAACCAGTGCCCACACATGGTATGCTCTAGTCAGCTAGTTAACAACCCTCTCCCATGTCAGGGGAGAGCTCTCTAACACTCCGGCATCATTTTTAATGTCAGTTTTCAACAGGGACACAGAGCAGTAGGTGCTGACTTTGGAAAGCATCCCATCTAAAACAATGAGTGAGAAGGTCACTGAAAAAACAATCAGGAAAAACAAAATGAAAACTCCAGCAAAGCTAGAACTTCCACTGAGTGACCTCCCAAACCTCTTGTATCAGAGGCACATGGGATATATGCGAATGATCCTTATGAACAACAGGTGTTTCTGCTAATTGGCAATTCTGAATGCCCATGACTTGTTTCGTCGTTTTAATGGACAATTTCAGGCCAGTAAAGCCAAACCCCACTAGCTGTGGATATGCATATTTCGGCCTTGTTATGACCTCATCAGCACAGCACAAGCAGAGTGTTTGACTAAGCATTAGAAACACAGGGCTGTTTCTCACAGAGGTTTGGGAGGTCACTGAGTGGAAGTTGTAGCTTTGCTGGAGTTTTCATTTTGTTTTTACTGATTGGTTTTTCAGTGACCTTCTCACTCATTGTTTTAGTTTGTTGTTTGGGATATTTTTGCAGTGACTCTAATGATAATGGACATCAGCTGGGTATAACAGCCCTGTGTTTCTAATGCTTAGTCAAACACTCTGCTTGTGCTGTGCTGATGAGGTCATAACAAGGCCAAAGTATGCATATCCACAGCTAGTGGGGAAAGCATCCCACCTAGGAATGGGGAGAATTGATATAATGGAATAGTTTGAAAAAGAAAGAGATTTATCACTTATGAGGATATCAAGAAAAGCCTCCATCAAAAATGAATTTATATCTTTCCTCATCAAGCGATACTTTTCCACTTGCCCAGCCAGATAGTTGGGACTACTTCCTCCCAGGTTATAAGTGCTTTAAAGATGACGTTATGCTGTAATTTTTGCTGGGATAGCTTAGCCTTGACAAAGAATCTCTGTACATGCCTCTTTAGTCACAGTATGGGACAATATCCTCAGTCAACAATTTTTCATAAAAGAACTTAAATGTGTTATTAATTTCCCATGGATTAGCAATGGACTTCCCCTCCCCTACCTCAATATTCTTGCTTGCAATTTTCATTGTATAAAATGTCAGGTCAATACCTTGCCACATTTGTTACCCAGTACCCAGCTTCTAGTTGCAGTCCACATTGCTTGTACAGCACTTTGTACTCCTGAATTAAACCTTTCTCTTCCTTACACATTTCCTAAAGTTTCACTACCAAGCCTTCTGATTGTCTGACTTCTTCATCACTTGCCCACCACTGTCCTTCTCACTGGCATACAAGTACTCACAAGGTGCAATTTCATTGAATTCTACCACACAGTACTATGTAAATGAGAGGTTAAACTATTTACAGAATGAATTAAAAAAATAAATGCTAGGCCTATATCCTTCCTCACATCACAGTCAAAGAAAAACAGAGGATCTACACTCCATGATCTTACTTTCACTGTTTTCCAATAGTAGTCAGCATACATAGACTGCATTCTAGTCCATCTTATCACAGAGTACCCCTGTCATAGAATTACCATCTGCCTGTACACTATTTATCCAAAACTGTAAGACCACTCTGTTGCTGTTAGAAGATAAGGCAGGCATAAATGAGAACCTTTCCTCCTCTGGATAACATCACCTCCATAAGTCCTACATACCTGATTTTTATGAAGGAAAGCATGTTGTGTGCGTCCTAGGATGTCTGTCCACACAGGCTCAACATGATCAAGTAAGTGTGAATAAATAAAGAATTAAATAACATGTTACATTCCCCACTCACTAAAATACAGTCACTGTCACAATTGAATTTGTCTAGTGTCTTATAAAATCCAATTAAAAATGCTTTTTTGCCCATATTTGTACCTCAAGACCGATTAACCTTGGGTATTGTCATTAATTTTGCCCAATACTCACCTACCAACTCTGACCTATACCATATCTAGTAATTTTCCCCCTAACTTACCATTGACAGACAAAAATACTCCTTACTAAGAGGAAGATGAAAAAATCTTTATGGTGTGACATTGCCACATAATCCCCAGGCAGCTGGAATGCTTCATTACCATCAAAGCCCGCTGTAACACTATGGCTTGTCTTTTATTTTTGTTAAAAAATATTTAACAGCGTGACTTAAAGTTGGGAATTTAATGCTATAACATTCAGTATGGCACAGTATAATATCAAAACCAATCAAGATCTGAAGATGTACACAAAGCTGCAATACAAACAGTGAAGGGAATGATAAAGTGTGTACAGAGCACTGTTGTGACACAAAAAATAGAAAATGTTCACAATAAGTTGTCATTCTATAAAAATCCTAGCACATCATTAGAGTAAGCTGGGAACTCCTTCTAATGTGAACTAGTTATAGCATAGGCTCTAGCCAACAACGACCAGCATACCTGCAAACGTTTGATAGTTATGTAAGGGATTTCTTCCCTTTGTCAGTGTTAATGTCATTTTTCTTTTCTGGTCCCATATATTTCCATATAGTGCTTGCAAAATTACTTGGGAGAGATGGTGTACTACATATTCTCCTGTACCAGGTGGGACATGCCCATGCCCCCAGTCCCTTCATGTTATAGTGCTTGATACCTGTTCTCAAGTAGCAGTTCTGAAGCAAAAGGTTGCCTGACTGGGGGGGGGCTTGGTTCTTGGCAATTCAGCTTGATTATGCAACATGACTCCATGTTGTCACCACTTCTAGGGCTTCATAAATGTGCAGTACTGCCATCAGAGGGATTGCTAACAAGCCTGAGACCTGAAAGCCCTCCCATGATTCATTTAACAATTTCTCCTTAAGCAAATGCTCCTGTGCAAAACTCACTGTTGGCTCTGCAGAAATCAAACATTTATTGTTATTATCCCTCTTTAGAGTCTTTTGGGTATTTCCTTTAGGTACAGATATAATTTTTGAAGCACAGTTTGTCTGCTTGGCTAAGGAGCTTCCTCTTCCACAAAGTCTAAATTACAAAGTCTTGGAGCAACCTCAGCCATCACCTTTTATACCCTTTCTTTGTCTTATCAAAAGAAAATAATTACCCTCATTTGCCTTCCTCATTAATATCTCAGATGTTCAACAGTTCAACAGTTTAAACACAGTCTGTCGTGGTTTGCCACTGTCCATCCTCAGTTGTTTCAGAGTGTGATAAGCCTGCTCAATAGCTAGCAATTCTGAAAGCTGCAGCTCTAATGCCTTTAAGAATGGCTTCTCTAGAAAGTCAGGTCAGAACTTTCTATGCTCTCTGTCTCTCTGCTCTGCTAGACACAAACTGCTTAGTCTTTGTCAGTCTGCAAGGTCCTTAAGCTTGGGTTGAAAAGTTTGCCTCTGGATGGTAATGTCTCAGCCCCCCCCCCCCCACATTGTTGCACATGTTGAGGCCTTATCCAGTAAAGACTCAAGAGTATTGCAAAGAACTTATTTAGGGATTTTCCTTTATGAAGAAGACAAGACATTTTGCTAGGCTAGGTTTTGCCAGAATTTAGCAAGTAGGTTTTAATCACTTGTAGTGAAACCCAGTAAGTTAATAGCTATTAATTTAAGCATAGTCTTGTTTTAGCCTTGTGCAAGTGTTGCGTAGTTCAGCCTCTGATAGTTGTATAAATGTAAAGATGGCTTGAAATCAATTCATTATGCTTCATTATGCATTTTGTATTATCTGTTTGAGAAGGGACTTTGTAACCTGGGTTCCTAATTACTCTGCTTTCAGACCTCCTTACCCCGTTAGATTGAGGTAACCCACATAGGAGTCCTTACAGTAGAATTAGACTCTTAGCATTAGTGCGCTACAGTCTTTGTTGTCTTATGCTCCCACAATGCAATTGTACTGTAATTGTTCTTCTCTTGGAGCGACTAGGTTTTGACTAGTAAGCTAGCCTTTTTCTGGGTCTGCATCAGGAAAATCAGGGGGACTGCTTTTACTGCTGCACACATTGCAATTAGTGCCCAAACTCCTCAGCATCCATTTCAAAGCTGCAACAAGCAGTCATATTTGTTTGCTGCACCCATTTTTAAGTTTCAGAACTTACATCTGAAAGAGGGATTACATCTTCCATGTTTGTTGTACTCATTTTAAGTTTCAGAACTTAAATCTGAAAGAGGGATTACATCTTCCATCAGCCACAGCTGGATACTGCAGAACCCTTGGATTGAACTAGCCACTGATAATCAACCACCCCACCCCAACCCCTGGCCACAGACCAGCATGGGTATCTGCATCTCATCTGATGTAGGCAGCTATAAAACAAAAGGAAGACTGATCTTTAATCTAAAATAATGTCGGTCATTGAGACTGACTTTGCAATGCTTGACCCAAACATCTTATTTTAGCCTTCTGCAGTTATCACATTACTTAACCTCTCTTTGTACTTCCAGTTACCTTTACTTTATCATTGCAGACAAAATGCTTTCCTTCAGAAAGTATTTACTTTCATTTGTGCTTTCCTAGCAAGATAGACTGTCTCCAAGTCTGCTGCAAGGAAGACAACCATTTTTTACTGCCTCATAACAGTGCATTTTTAAGCTTCTGAACTCCCCCCCCCCCACAATACACACACACACACACACACACACACACACACACACACATCTTTATTGTTTAGAGAGGGATTTATGCCCATACTGCACCTGCTAAACATGGTCCAGAATTCCTGCTGCCCCCTCCACAGTATCTGTATTTTTTCATCAGATAAAACTACTTAATATAGGTTACATACACCTGCCATCTGTTTTTCCTGGCACAGAGTATAGAGATTTCCTTTGTGTTCTTTCATCTTATTTCTGTTACTGCTTTTTAGGCCTTGATTGCTTTGTCTTTCCTTGCTGTTACAGCGTAATCATTTAAGGACTCGGTGCTCACGTACCACATTCCTGTTTGTACAGCATTAAAAGTGGTGATTTGCTCCAAACTATTCTTTAAGCATTGAAACTGCAACATTTGTATAATGTCTTATAATTTAAAATGTTGGTTATTTGTCAACTGTATTTATATAAAAAGTATAATTGGCCTGAACATTGAATTTACTGGGTGTCATATGATAATTTATGTAGTCTTAACTGTTAGTCAGTGTCTTCTGAATATTTAATGTAGAACTTCTCTGCCAGGAATTTATGTCCCATGCAAGAAAGCATCAGCTGCTTATTCTGTATCAACATGATGTTAGTGTATTTCCTTTTATTCTTTACATCATACAGAAATACTTAGAGGGTTTTCTCTCAAAGATACCGTTTTATGGCTGCAGACTGAAATGCAGTCGGTCATAAGTCATGTTATATTAATTTGGTCATTTTCAATGTATCTCTGTCCTGAAAAAGTCACGTCTGCATCTTATTCAATTATTTACACAAATTCCTATTTCTGGTAGCTTAAACTGGATTAACTGGTCTTTACTCACTGTTATAAACTTTGTCTTTAGTAAAAATGAACATTATCATAAAACAGGTATCAGCTTTGTTTTAGTCTGTAACACTGCCATTTTTTCTGACTAATTCGACAATAGTGACACAAAAAAATGGAAAATGTCTGCAATAAGGTGTCATTCTGTAATAAAATATTGTGACCCTATAAATATCGTAGACCCCTACTTTCAATCCATAGTAAATGGCGCACGTAGCGTGAGGATTTTTTCTGGGTGATTTTTGCCCTCATTGCTGATAATAGCCAAGCCTACCCTTAATCAGACAAGGCCCATTCAGTTCCCTACACTGGAATCTCACCAAGGATGAGGGTGACAATTTTCCATAGGGAGGCAGCATACAGGCAACCACAAAGATGATTGATGCACTTTCCGGCATCCCTGCTATGAGGACATATAGACTAACCCCATCCCCCGGCCAAGAAGACAAATGATTTGGATCACCATGATGGCTTAGAATATCTTCATTATGTGGGTGCCTGCTCCTGCATACCCTTTATAAAGGCTTAGTGATTCTGATGCTAATCCTAAGGCGGTGTAGCAGACCACTGCTGTATGTGCCCCACTCCAGCCCCTGCCCTCCACCTCCTATAGTCTTGCCCTATCAACACAAAGTATTGATACCTGATATCTTGGGTCACCTGGGTTGTAGTAAGGGCTTTATCCCTCTATGCCACTGGTGCTGACTACACAATATGAAGATAGTAATGCACTAATTTCTTTATACCTAAAACTCCAAGCTAAGTGCTGTTATTAGCTGAGCATTGTGACATGTTTCCTGTTCAGTTCTTTTAGTAAGAACCAACATTACAGAGGCAAATACTGAGATCAAGACTGCAGTGAAGGTACACTTCTACTTGACCGACCATAGACAGGTACATGGATTCTAAATGCCAGTGACTCTACCTTTTAAGTCTTTATGGATACATTCAGATCAGTAAAGCTAAACCCCACTAGCTGTGGGCATGCAAGTTTCGGCCTTTTTAGTGACCTCATCAGCATAGCATAAGTGAATTGTTTGGCTGTACTTTAGAAAAATGGGGTATTTAAACCCAGCTGATGCTCGTCTAGAAAATGTCAGAACTAACATACAAACCAAATGGTAAAAAAGGTCACACACACAAACCATTCAGTAAAAACTGCAAAAAGCCCCAGCCAAGTTATATATAGACACACACACACACACACACACACACACACACACACACACACACACACACACACACACACACACATATCACAGCCATACTTTTATAGGTACTGACACTGAAATGTATATACATGTGTTAAGAATAGGAAATATAAAATTAACAGAACAGCAATAATTAGAGATATTTTAGACGTATTCAGTGTTGACTTATTTATTCTACCAGTTCTTAATCTCACATATCTTCTTTGCAAATCCATGTAGTAGATCTGAGGTGTGTGTATATATTTAGAAATATCCATATGTACTTTTTGATATAGGTGCTGATGTAGCAAAGCATGTACAGACACATTATATGTGTGTGCATCCATCTGAACATATACATATACGTATATACATATATATATATATATATATATATATATATATATATATATTTATATATATATTTATAGAGAGAGAGATAGATATACACATGCATATATGATTTTATGTGTGTCAGTGTGACTGTGAGTGCAAAATAGTGTGAATTTGTACAGGAACAGCCTGTAAGTCTATAAACAGCAGATGAACATAGTTATAGAAGCAATTTGATGCCGGACTGGTGCATTTTTGTTTGCAGGCTAGAAATTTACAGTATTTGCTTTATTAAGATGATAAGCAGCGGTGAATGTCATTGTTTGTTCACTCTGTTGAGCAGATGGCACCTGAATGAAATCCTTTTAACCCTTTAAAAGTAAGGGTTGTAAAATCTGTAATGTAAGACTAATAAAATACGCAGTCACAATGTACAACCAGGTGCTGTTTTTGATAAAGCTGTAATTTTGAATGTATGGACTCCCTGTATATGTGTGTAGTACACCTGCAGGACTTAATACGAAGAGAACTGAGCATGGGTTATTAAAACATATAAGTTTAGCTTTTTTGTATTAAGACCGATTGAAACCAAGAAAGGAACAATCACATGTCTTCTTACCTAATGCTGACTGAGAAATCGCATGAAACTATAATGTTTGAATGATTTTGTATATAAATAACAAGATCTTCATAGTTTATACTTCTAAGAATACATTATTGTCACTTTTTTATTTATGTTCTGGTTGCCCTCATAACAGAATGATAGCAGATTTTGTAAACATACTCACATTTTTCCAGAATGTTAGTGTTATATATTTAAGAGTGAATTTAGCACTGAATCAAAGAAAATGCTACATCATCTTTTGCTCAATATGCCATTCTAGCATTCCTGCATTAACCTTGAATTCTTGTCAGCCATAACATTTTACTAAAGTATTTTACTGAAGTGTTAATCTTTTTTGCTTTCTGTTGCAGATGAATGGTGCAGAAAAGCGACCTGCCGTTGATGTTGGAAAGAAACCCAAAACTCCAAAAAAGAAAAAAAAGAAGGACCCTAATGAACCTCAGAAACCAGTTTCTGCATATGCCTTATTCTTTCGAGATACACAAGCAGCCATCAAGGGACAAAACCCTAATGCTACATTTGGTGAAGTTTCAAAAATAGTTGCTTCAATGTGGGATGCCTTGGGAGAAGAACAAAAACAGGTGAATATAACAAATATATAATATGGTCTCATTTTTGTTTTATTTGTAGAAGTGGTGTAAGTCTTTCAGAAGTTTAGGTATTAACGGTATTTTTCTGACAGTGTGGTGCCACAATTAACTTAGGCATACAAGTTCTAGTTGTGTGTGCATATGTGAGTATGTGCATGCTCATACCTACGCACGCAAGAGTGTGTGTGTGAGAGAGAGAGTGCTTCCTACCTCTTCTGTAACATTCTTGATGATTCCGGGCATGATTTAGTCAGATGATAACTACAGTAAAAAAGTAAGTATACAGTTACTTAATGACCATTATCTAGTTAAATTATGTTACTTTAAGTGAATAAGGCAGATATTCCTATACATATGTCTTTCTCTCTCTCTCTATATATATATATATATATATAAAATGTGTATGTATATATATATATATATATATATATATATATATATATATATATATATATATATATATAAAACATTGCACTGTATGTGGTTAAATGTTTACTCAAGAAATGTTGACCAAAACACACTAAATAACTTACTTCACCAATACACTTTAACTAACTGAAAAACAGTGGAAGATGATTCTGCCTCCTGCTGGAGCCATGTTAAACACCTTCAGAGTTTTTGTTCGTTAGAGATTCACAGCTTTTTGGTTGACATTATATGAGTCAATCAAAATAATTTGAGAATTGTGAGTATCATTACGTTGGTTTGGACATGTGCTGAGGAGGGATGCTGAGTATATTGGGAAAAAGATGCTAAGGATGAAGTTACAAGGTAACAGGAAAAGAGGAAGGCCTAAGGTAAGGTTTATGGATGTGGTGAGAGAGGACATGCAGGTGGTTGGTGTGACAGAGCAAGATGCAGAGGACAGGAAGAAATGGAAACAGATGATCCACTGTGGCGATCCCTAACGGGAACAGCCGAAAGAAGATGATGATGATGATCTTTGATAGCTAGAACGATGTATTACACCTTTTGGCCAGCTAACCTGGACCGAAACACTAAAGATGGAGGCATGTCTATTTTTATTAAGGATATCCACACCTCCAGGCTAGTTGCTCAGCATAATGCATCTAAGATTATCCAAGTGCAACTAAATCTGGACAAGACTGCAATCCAAATTGTAACTTGCCACAGATCCCCCACCATGCCCCAGGATTCCCACTCCTCATTTCTTGATACACTGGAAAATGTTAGGGTACAACCCAACAACCTAATAATGGGTGATTTCAACTACCCCACCATTAACTGGGAAAACTACTCATGTACCAACTCTTTTGCTCAACATTTTCTGGAATTCATAAATTCCAACACCTTGGATCAACTTATCCACACCCCCACCAGGGGCAGCGATATCCTAGACCTGGTCATTACTAACATGGGCGACTGGTGTTCCACACCAGAGGTCAATTCCTTGCTGGTCAGATCCAACCACAAACTAATCAGCCTAGACATCCACATGCTGCCCCCACTCCCCCATTAGGGAAACCACCGTAAAAAATTTCTCCAAAGTCAACTTCACGCTTCTTAAGACAGAAGTGGCAAACTTCACGACACCCATGCAAATGGACAATAGAGGTACGACTGCTGAATCCTATACAAATGCACTTTATAAGCACTTACACGAGTACATGGATCTTGCTATGCCTAACAGAACCAAGATGCTATCCTCCAAATAAAGGAAGCCAATCTGGTGGTCCCCTGCCATAAACAAACTTTACAACAGAAGAAAGAAACTGTTGCAAAAAAAAAGTAAAATCCCATGACCGAAAGAACTCCCTGGTCAACCTCAGTAAGAAGCTGAGATCTCTCATAAAATCCTCCAAATCTAGTTATGAAAACAAAATCGCTACTGTTTCTAAAGACAACCACAAAGCATTCTATAGCTATGTCAAGAATTTCAATGGCAACACTCAGATCTGCTCTGCATTACAGCACAATGGCACAAAATATACAGAACCAACTGATATTGCCAGCATCCTGGTAGATAGGTTCAGTGCTAACTTTACCCCCTATCCCCTCATAAACGGCCCATCTCTTCACCGGAAGAATGCAAAGTTCCTGTAATCATGGCTGCACAGGTAAAAACCACACTCTCCAAAGCCAAGAACACAGCATCCATGGGACCTGACAACATCCCAGGCTGCATTCTACATGAATTACAGAATGAACTGGCACCCCACCTAAGCACCATGTTCAATCATAGCCTTACCTCAGGCTTTATGGCCACCGAATGGCACACAGTGATGGTAATCCCACTCCACAAAGGGGGAGCCACCATGGACCCTAGGAACTACTTAGCCTAACGAGCCTGGTCTGCAAGGACCTATGTCACAAGATGGGTTGCCAACTGGCTCACTGACAGAACTCACACTGAAAGTTGCAGACTCCAAATCCAACTTCAGACCAGTGACAAGTGGAGTACCACAGGGTTCAGTCCTGGGTCCTCTCCTGTTTGGTGTCAACTTTTCTGAAGTACAGGCTAACACAGAAGGTCTTTGGCTTACTAAGTTCGCAGATGACTTCAAACTAGGAGCCATAATTGAAACTCCTAATGATGTAGACATTCTACAAAAGGGCCTCATTGAGACAGATGTCTGGTGTCAAAGCCATGGCCTCAAGCTCAATGTCAAAAAGTGCATTGTCATCCCCTTTGGTAAAAACTCTGTACCCATGAGCTACCACATAGGTGGTAGTCTAATTAACACAGAAAGTGTGATAACAGACCTTGGGACACAGGTGGACAGTAGTCTCTCCTTTGATAACTACATCGCTACAGTAGTCAGGAAATCTTTCTACGTGGCACACCTCATCACAAAAGGTTTTTCATCCAGGAAAAAAGAGGTCATTGTTCCCCTCTACTCGTCACTCATTTGACCTACTATAGAGTACAACACCCCTTTTGGAATGTACCTCACAAGACATCTACACCAACTGGAAAGGCTGCAGAAGTACCTCACAAAGAGGATTACCGGCCTCAAAAAGATGCCCTATGCAGACCATCTCAAAAAACTCCAGCTTTACTCCGTCACATATCGCCTACTCAGAGGTGATCTCTGCCTAAAATACAAAGTTATGTCAAACTCAGAGCTATTGGACATGCTCCACTTAAAGAAATCCCAATCCCTCCAAGCTACACACTCTAGGGACCTAAACCTTGTCATCACAATAAACAGAACATGCTGGAGGGATAGATTCTTGTCCCAGAGACTTCCCATACTCTGGAACAAACTACCTATCTATATCAAACAAAACTCCTCATTAGCACTCTTCAAGAAGAATCTTGATGATTGGATGGGAATTAGGAAAATTCACCCTGGGGATCACCTCTGTGGCTCTGCTCAACAGGGGCACAGGAAAATATTTTTTTTGGGTGATGAAAGCCAGGGTACCTTTTTGGCTAGGCTTGTATAGGCCCTAGGGCCGATAGCCTAGTACCTACCTATGAACCTATACCAAAAAATTAGAACTGAGAATAAACCAATGTAAAATGTTTTGCTTTAATCGTTTAATAAATGTAAACCAGTTTTGCTGTTTAAACTACAGCTTCTTCACTATAATCTGCTGAGAACCAACAATGTAATATATTTATAAACAATAAATTAGTCCCATGTCTTAATACATTGTTATAAGCTCAAGATACGACATCAATAAAAATTAATCTTCTCGATAAATGTAGTGGCTTTACAGTGCTATATTAAAGCTAATGTCAGAATTTATAGTACATTATTTAAACCTGGTGGAAACAGACCCCCCACCCATGAAATAATCCTTCTTCTTTCTTTCATATTTAATAAGTTTTGCATATATGCTTGAGACATGGCCAGCCCTGGAATAGCCCTGTTGATACCAATAGAAGTAAAGAGGGCTATATCATATTTTAAGCAATGTTTGAATAATTCATTACATGTATTTCTGTAACCGATAATGCACCAAAATGTTTTCTTTGTATGTCCATGAAGACTGACTAGCATAAAATCTGGCACAGGTACATTTTGCTAAATAAATGATGAATTTTATATCACAAGAAATATAACTTGTAGGGGTACTTTTAATATCAGCTGTTCAACACAGAGAGGCAAAAACATTTCCCACAATAACTAGAACCATGAATATAATTTATTCTATTGATGATATTAGATCAAATTCCTTTAATATACTTGAAACGCTGTGAGAGATTTTTGCTTCTTTTATATCTAGATGAATAATGACTATAAAATAATGAAGCCAATACTGGATTAGCTGACAAAATATCCCATTGTTTATCACGAATCCCTTGCATCCTTGGTATTTGTACTGGATGTAAATGTAAACCTCAAGTCATTATCATGAGCAAATGATTTCTCCCCATATCTCATTAACTCAGAATGTTCCACTTCAGTCATTTACTCTGTCATTGTAGCCAAATCACACCTGTTGTAACCTCTGTGTTTAAGTTTATGAACTGTATCATTAGAAGGGTGCAGAAAAGTATCTTGTTGCTGCATATACACCTAGCTGTCAGTAATTGTGTCCCAGGTTTATTGACAATTATTTGGACCCCTATAAGTTCCAGTGTGGTATCATGCATGATTTGCATGAAAGAATAGGCTGTCTTAACAAATAAGAATATATCTTCATGACTCCCTGTGGACCCGAATGCATGGCAGGTGTACAGCTGTATCAAGATGAGCCAAGTTTCTTTAATTACACAAACATGTTTACCTTCAAGGTAGAGGAAGTACCTGAAAATATGGCAATTCATGTCTCTAACATTAAGTAATTCATAATCAGTATTGTCAAACTTAGAATTTGCTAAATGGGTATATCTATTACCTGAATTTTGATTCAAGAAACACTATGGGGCAGCAGACATTGGCCAATAAGTAAAATCCATGAAAAATGTGTTGTACCCCATCCTTAGCAAGTCGAGAAGGTCTGTTAACCACCTCATCCCAGGCAGCCACATGATGGATCCCCATGGAATGGTAGCAGTTAATTAGGCAATTGTTGAAACCAATTATTTTATCTTTGAACGTAGGCATCATCATTGGTGATGGTGGAATACTGCTCAGTACTACTGGCTTTGCTTCCTTCCTTGGAGTTGTGGGTGGAGATCTCCTCCAGATTGCAGTTGCAAAGGACATTCACTTCTGTGTGGCATGACATTTGTATAGAATATGCCTGCCTGTTGACTTGTTGCTTAGATGTACATAGTAGTTCTACAGGAAGATCAGTTTGTGGGGAGATAATGGTGGGATATATATCTTTATTTTATAAATATATATATATATATATGGATCTACTACAGTGGGAAGATCAGTTTGTGGGGGGTAACGGTGGGATATATATCTTTATATATATATATATATATATATATATATATATATATATATATATATATATACTACAGTAGATCGACTTACCATAATGCCAAAGACTAGAAAGCCAAGACAGAAATACCGGAACTGTACAACAACGAACATGATCGACATCCAAAACCACAATAATGAAGTGAATACAACTAAACAGGTAAGTACGAAAGGTAAGTGTATAAAACCACTCAACAGTTTTTGCAGGGGAGCATGCCCCACCATGCTCCCCGCAACTTAAATATACCCACTCCGAGATCACACTAGAGTGGAAACAAGGGTGCTAGTTTTTTAAATAGTGTACTTACCTGTTTCAGTTGCATTCAGTACATTATCAGTTTTGGTTGTCGATCATGTGCATATTTGCTTTTTGTCTTTCTGGTCTACGGCGTTATGGTAAGTTGATATACTGTAGTGCACACCCCTGTTAAAATGCCAGGTTTTTGTGATATAAAAAAATGAGACCACAATAAATCATTTTAAAACTTTTCCCACCTTTAATGTGACATATAACCTGTACAATTCAATTAAAAAACAAATCTGTTAGGGGAAAAACTATATAAAAAAAAAAAAAAGTACAATAAGCTGGTTGCATAAGTGTGCACAACCTTAAACTAATGCTTTATTAAAGCACCTTTTGATTTAATTACAGCATTCAGTCTTCTTGGGTAGGAGTCTATCAGCATGGCACATCTTGACTTGGCAATATTTGCCCACTCTTCCTTGCAAAAACACTAAGAATCTGTCAGATTGCGAGGGCATCTCTTGTGCATAGCCATCTTCAGGTCACCCCACAGATTTTCTATTGGATTTAGGTCGGGGCTGTGTCTGGGGCATTCCAAAACTTTCATTTTCTTCTGGTGATGCCATTCTTTTGTTGATTTGGATGTATGCTTGAGATCATTGTCATGCTAAAAGGTGAAATTCCTCTTCATATTTAGCTTTCTAGCAGATGCCTAAAGGTTTTGGGCCAAAAGTGACTGGTATTTGGAACTGTTCATAATTCCCTCCACCTTAAATAAAGCCCCAGTTCCAGCTGAAGAAACGCAACACCAAAGCATGATACTGCCACCACCATGCTTCACTGTGGGGATGGTGTTCTTTTGGCGATGTGAAGTGTTGTTTTTCCACCAAATGTATCTTTTGGAATTGTGGCCAAAACGTTCATCTTTGGTCTTATCAGACCATAACACATTTTCCCACATGCTTTTGGGAGACTTGATGTATTGTTTTGCAAATTTTAGCCAGGCTTGGATGTTTTTCTGTGTAAGAAAAGGCTTCTGTCTTGCAATCCTACCCCATAGTCCAGACATATAGAGAATATGGGAGATTGTTGTCACATGTAGTACAGGGTGGCCGCGGTAGTGCAGCAGTTAGCATTGCTGCCTCACAGCAAGTGGTTCTCTGGTTCAATTCTTGGCTGGGGTGCCTTCTGTATGGAGTCTGCATGTCCTCCCTGTGGTCGCATGGGTTTTCTCTGGGCGCTCTGGTTTCCTCCCACATCCCAAAGACATGCTGTAGGTCGATTAGATACTCTAAATTGGCCCTAGACATGAGTGCATGCATGCATGTGCCTTCTGTGAAAAGTTGGGCACCAGGTTGGCAACTTAACACCATAAAACTCCACTGCCAGTCATGAGTGGGCAGGTGATCTGCTGTGGTGACCCCTAACCAGGAAAAAGCCAAAAGAAGAAGTTGTCACATGTAGTACACAACCAGTACTTGCCGGAAATTCCTGCATCTCCTTCAGTGTTGCTGTAGGTCTCTTGGCAACCTCCCTGACCAGTTTTCGTCTTGATTTTCATCAATTTTAGAGGGGTGTCCAGTTCTTTGCAATGTCACAGTTGTCCCATATTTTCTCCACTTTTTGATGACCGTCTTCACTGTGTTCCATGGTTTATCCAATGCTGTGGAATTTTTTTTGTACCCTTCTCCTGATTGATACCTTTCAACAATGAGATCCCTTTGATGCTTTGTAAGCTCTCTGCAAACTATGGCTTTTGCTGTAGCAGGCCACTGAGTAAATGTCAAGAAAATCCTACAAGGAACTGAACTTTATTTGGGGTTAATCAGAGTCTCTTTAATTGATGGCAGGTGTGTACCCACTTCCATCCTCACCTTGAAGTACAAGTTCATCACAGTGATAATACTCAAATTTGAACTCATTGTTAAGGTTTGCCATCCTAAAAATCCAAATGCTTTACTCAATATATGATCCAGTCATGAAAAGATAATAAACATTTTTGCAGGTACAGAATCCTAAAAAGATCTTCTAACTATTCAGAGAATTTCCTTGTGCCAGTAGATGTCTGACATTATACTGATGTTTCTCATTTTGCAGACACACTACTTTTCTTTAGTTCTGTTGATTCATAATGCTTAGTAATTTCCAATGTCACTAAATCCAGACTAAAATTATTTTTGTAAATATGAATATATTTTTCAAGGACATTCTTGATATGATGGCCAAAGACATTTCCACACCAATACATGCATAATTATTACTGTTGCTAGTTATAATGAAAAACATACTGGTTTATCTCTACCCAAATCTGTACTATGAGTAGCATAGTGGTGCCTCACCCTGATGGTTGTTCAGTTTGGATCTCAGTTGGGTAATGTTTTGTGGTGTCTACATGCCTTTCGGCTTTCCACCCACAGCATAGTTATATCCTCCCCCTTTCATCATTTTCAGTCAGTTTCAGGATTCATGATTTGTGGAGATGAAGAATACCCATCTTTCTTATAGGAAGTCTTTCTCTAGACTGTGTATCCCCCGTTAGTTTATGACCCTAGTTATTATCTAAAATTGAGGTATGAGGTTCAACTACCATGACAGGAGGGGAGGACCAGGTCTGTAGAAGTATTTTTCACTTTGGTACGGAATGAATATCCAAAAAGCCCTGCTAGGCATGATTCCATTTTTTCCATCCATGTTTTGACTTTGTAAACTGCTTCTTAAACGAAATGTTGTAGTGTATTCTTGCATCTGTAAATATGTACATGTTTTTAGCATATCATTGTATCTGTAAATATGTTTTGTTCATTTCTTATGTGATTCTATTTACCCAGGCTGTACCTCAAATGGTCCATTGAGATCAGTGCACTACTCTGATAAACAAATATAAATAAATAAAATTAAATATATAAGTATAGAAGTTGTTTGAGAACTGGGAAGCCAGCCACTATTAGCAATTAAAGGCAGATTTTCATGAGTCATCCTACTTTTCTAAAGATACTGAAGGTGCCTGCAAGGTAAGTGCGCCACTTAGTGTGAGGGATTGTCTTTGGACTGTTTCAAACATAAAAAACAGGCAGTTGTACTAGTCATATTGTTCAGTGTGATGATTTGTGCTGTGACACAAACTTGTTTTAAATTTAGTTTAAATCTTTATGAAAATAATCTTGCGTGTAATGTTACTACAAAAAAAAATAGTCTAATCTGTAAATTCAAAATAGGAGAAGACAGCAGTAACCTAATTATAACAAAAGCAATGTCAGCTGTGAAACCTTCAGTAATTGTCTTCATCAGGTGTACATTAGTACAGAATGCATCATGCACAGATCAATAAATTACAAAATACAGCATAAACATTAGGACTACTATATGGGTTAAGCAATCGTCTACCTCTGTCTTGTACTATTATGAACTTACAAATTAAACTGTTTTCATTCTGTAGTAGCTTTACACACATAATTATTTTAATAACCATTTCAACTATATCTAAAACAGGTCTGTGTCAAATAACAACTCATTAGGCAACCTGAATGATATGACTAGTAAAAATGTATTATGTGCATATTTAATAAGAGGAAGGAGACAATGTTCCAACACATCACTTACAAATCATGAGATTAGTACTAATACTACATTGAACTCCAGGATACACCACAACAGTAGTACAGAAGCTCACTTACAACTTATAGTTCTGTCATAAAAATAATTTATGAAATTTCCCCAGAAAGGGTCAGTTAAGTGAACATAGAAGAAAGGATGCCATGGCCATTAGAATGAAAATCTTTAGACTAAGCTGCAGCTAAATCTTTTGCCACTCTGGGCAATCCTCCTGATGGTGTCCTCTACCTCATCATCTGTTGAGGACCAAAAAAAATTACCCCTTTGCAAACTGCTAGTTTGTTTTTACATAGTAGCTGTTTCAGAAACTGTGGCAAAGAGCTAGTGCTACAGATCTTAACACACATACAGATACACAGCCACACACACACACACACACACACACACACACACACACACACACACACACACACACACACACACACACACACTCATACATACACACACACTCTCTCTGCAAGCAAGATGTTTAACCAGCCATGCAATGCTGCTTAAAATTATTACCGATACTGCCGCCAGCAAAAGTGATAACACAAGTGACTGGCAGGGACTAATCGGCACATTCCTCTTTAGCGCCAGTTGCATCCTTAATAGCTTGTACCAGGGACATTGCCCTTTAGAAGGGTCAACGTATATTGCTCATGCATATGAACTTTGCATTATCTAGTTTCTTAATATAAGCAGTGACTTTTTGATATGTTAGCCCTCCATTTATGGCTGGACTTATAGAGAGTATCAGAGGCCATTATGTCCAATTGTAAGTAAGAAGAACACTTTGTTTGATAGGACTTGCTCTTCTCAAACTTGTAAGCTTGGTGTGTCAGCTCTACTCTTTTATGTGTGCATCTCAGTTGTAATTTCAAGGAGAATGTAAGCCTTATAATATTTTAAACTGTTCTGAAATTACTAGCAGTAACAAAGATAAAGCAATATTTCATTGGCCAGCATGACAGAATATAGCACATTATAGGTAGATTTACAGTATAACTGACACATCCCTGTTATTCATATAACGGTTTATGCAAAAACTAATACTTTCAAAAAAGTGTTGCACATTAGTCATTAATGTGCATACTTTACTGACCTCAAATGCTAAATTTAGTGAGGTGACTAATACTAAGATGTTCAGGAAATGATGTGGCTAGCCTAAAGTCATGCAAACTGAGAAAAGTTCATTTCTGTCACATTGTAAGATTTTTTTTCTTTTTTCTCTGTGATTTTTGTCCCTATGCCTGTAAACCATTAAGCACTCCCCCCCCCCATCAGACAAAGGCTATTCATTCTTCATTCCTATGAATTTCACTCAGAACCAAGGTAAGCACTGTCTGGGGGGCGTCATCATTCTCACATTCTGTCAAAGACAATATATGAAGGGTCTAATCCCTCCTTCTTGGTGGAGGAGGCAAGTGATCCACACCACTGTGGAGGTTCACAATGCCTTACTCCATCAGTACATTCTCCCGCTCCCACATATCTGCTATGAATGTCACCGTCTGCCATAACTTGGTAAGCGTAATACATGTCCCCAAGCTACATAGTGACTTCCCACCCCCTCGTTCAAGGGTGGGAAGATTAGGTAAACTTTACCAGAAGGTTGTCAAGGCTTAGCCAGCACTTTTAGGATTTAAATGCTTCCTTAATGAAAACTAGCTTAATTTCATATGAATGAAAATTATCACTATATCCTGTTTTACTGCCACCTGCTATGTTTCTGAAAGTAAGCATAGATACTGAGCATCATTTGCTAATTTTTGACCCTATTTTGTAGTTTGCTACTACTGAACAGAACCTCATAATAGGCTTTTAGTATGAATGACTATGAGTCCTTGTGTTACAAATCCCAGAGGAAACAATTCTCCAAGCACATCTACTCAACAAGTATATCCACTGATTTTGTAAGGGGCAAGCCCATTGTACTGTCCCACATTGGGGGCAAGCTGCTACCCCCCTCAAACTTATATATACTATGTCCATAGTTACACAAATACAAAAAGGGAGAAGTCTCCTAAAAGAAAGGCATCACTGCTGGTACACACTTGGAAAACAGACTGGTAGTGATTTCCTATGGAAAACATCAAATATGCAGTTTAACTGCACCATGTTGTGCTCAGTGAGTTGCTTTTATAGTGAGATGCATATCAATGGCCAGTACAGCAGCTTATTAGTATATCTCTAAAGATCATTTTATTACTAAAATGTTTATTTGGATATTCGCTTAAATATTCATACCTACAGTTTTGATTATTGTGTAATTTGTAAGTTGTTTGTAACAAATTAATTCATTTGGCTACTTTGTTGACTTATGTATAACACTTGCGTTATATCTATGAAGCATAACTTACCACAACAGTGTGAAAGGAAAACATTTGTAACATCTCTTGCTCTTATTTTATACAGCAGAGCCACAACCCAAGCCTACTAGGCAAATACAAAATGCGGACATAAAACCCGTAGTTGAGAAGCTCAAAGAATGATGTACAGTTGCATAAAAGTAGCATATATTGATGTACAAAACAAGTAAAGCAACACATGAATAAAGTATTTGTACTAAGAAGTACACAGAGGAGCACAAAAAACACTGGTCCTGGCTAGCATCACAGAATCTAATCAACAACTTTTAAATATTTTTTAACTTGTGGACTTAAAAAGATCCTATGACTTTAATTGTTTTATATAAATGTCACAAATTTAAAGTGAAAGTTGGAAGCAGAAAATATATAAATACCAAATGATGTCTACAGAACCATGCACTACCAATTATGAAGTGTAGCTCTCCCCCAAAAGCTAGACCCCCTCTCTTCAACAAAGCCCGTAGGCAAATTACAAACTCAATTGACCTTAAAGTGATGGCGAACCTATGACACTCGTGTCGAAGGTGACACACCATGACGTTTTGGGTGACACATCAGCGATCGCCAACACCCAAGTTGTCAAAGACACTGCTTTTGTATTCGTTGCTCATGTGATGTGCACTGAATTATTTTGTGCCAGGTGCTTTTAACACACCAAACCCAAAAGGTTCACTGTCACTGCCGTAATCCACACTGTACTCATAATAGGCAATGCAGTTTTTTTTCATCTTTTTATAGAAATAAGCTTTAACGACCTATTATTATCACTTGGTGTATTAGTGGTCTTATATCTTTTCACATTTCTTTTATCACTTTTATTCTTATATTGCTACAAAGGAAATAAAGTACTAAGTCCTTGTTGGATTGAGAAATCTTATGTTCTTCCTGTTGCCAAAGCCTAAGTCATATCACTGTAAAAGGAAAATAAACAATTATGCAATTAACACAGACAACTTCCTCATGTGAGGGCTTGTTTACATTATAATAACCTGTGTTTCTAATATAACATAAATCTAAACAAGCTATGTAGCATAGACTGCAATTTGCATGTCATATCGGTTTGATCAGGTACAACTTACTTCCACTATGTGCAGTTGAATATTTAATGTCCAAAATTTTGACAGAAAGTTAAGCAGTTATTACACTTATTCTCTGGCAGTAAAATTATACAGTAGTATGGTTTGAATTATGTGAGTATCCAAAACCCTATGCTGACTATAACTGAAGTACAACAGTAATTATATGTTGTTGTTGGCAGCAAAATCCTGAAGATTATACTTCACAGAAAGGGAAAAAAAGAATTCAAGGCTAATGTGTAACCAAACGCCAGTATAAAATGAAACATTTATTGAGCTGTTATGTGTGAAACCATAAAAAGAAGAAGCCCTTGTCCAATGAAGTCATGAAACTAAGCCAACACGCTCTGGAGATAGTTGCACATAAAACACTGTGAAAAAGTTCTGTAAGAACCACAGCTAATAATCTCAATACAATCCATTTGTTTGCTAAAATGTAAATATAGCACATAGAAAGCATTAAAGCCTGGTGACTAGAAACCGTAATGATCAGATTTCCAGAAGCTGCACCCCAAATCTGGGTACAGATTTAAGTATGAGGCTAAGAGCTTTATTATAAAGATCCTGTAGTTATTGTCATAGTAAGTAGGTAAATGTATCAGCAGAAAGAATTTTGCAGAGCAGAGGGAAAAAAACAAGAGAAATTTATATACATTGCACCATACTAAGTTTCACACACATTTAAGTAGAAGCTACACAAAATGCCATAATAACTATTAATATGAGATTGTTAATATTTAAGGTCAAGTTAGTAATCAAGCTTGACAAATGCAGCAAATGCATCACATTAGTGAATTTAACTCATAGCTAAAAAAGTAACCTAAAAACTTATTTCAAGCTCATAAAGCAACCTTTGGCCCTCGTGTCAAGTTGTCATTATGTATCATATGCATTACATACCCAACATGCATGTTTGTGCAAGCCTGTGACTTAAAAAGCTTTAGCATTTATAGTGACTGGAGACGTAGGTGAAAACCATCCTCTGATTCTGGCTGGTGGATTAATCTAAAATCATTCAGCAGTACTTTCTAATTAAATGCTAAATGTTGTCAGCCAGCCCATTCAGGGTGCTGTCACCTGGATTTCAGAATTTTCCTGAAAAACAGAAAAAAATCTTAGGCTGGGATTCATAGATAAATGTTACATGCCTGCACAATGCTAATATTCAAGTAGGTCACTACATGAAGAATCAAGCTGCTGACATACCTCAGTAACAACTATGTGCCTCTGTCTTATGTGGTAATTTGCACCCACATACTGAGCAAATGACCACATAAGATGATAGAGGGCCATGTAATGGCATAGACAGTGCTGGATTACAGTAATACAACAGGAGCACTACAGTAGCATGCATAGCTGATGTCACCTGTGCAACAGCTATTAGCTTGTATAGCCTAGTCCATGCATGCTGACATCTGTAATGTATTTATTTTTATTTATTTTTATTTTACATTTGTTGACCAGGCTAGTCTAACTGGATATATGTCCATTTTCAGTAGAGGCCCAGGGAGATAAGCTCCGTGAAAATAAATAAAAAAAAAAAAAAACAAACACAACAAATAACATATAACAACATCAGTCATATATACAATGCACATTAAGGTTAACACAAAATTTTCAGAGAGGACAGAAAACATAACAGTGAAAATGCAGGTGCAATACAACATACAGGTACAATACATAATAAGAAAGAGGCAGCTTCTTGTATAATTATATTAATAAAGAGTTCTCCCAGTAATAAGTAACCACAGAGGATGGAAATAATGTATTGTAGAGGGAAACGGTAATTGGGCAGCCATGGTGGTGCAGCGGTTAGTGTTGCCGCCTCACAGCAAGAGGTTCTCTGGTTCGATTCTCGGCTGGGGTGCCTTCTATGCGGAGTCTACATGTCCTCCCTGTGGTCGCGTGTGTTTCCTCCGGGTGCTCCGGTTTCCTCCCACATCCCAAAGACATGCTGTAGGTGGATTGGACACTCTAAATGGGCCCTAAGTGTGAGTGTGTGCATGTGTGTGCCTTCTGTGGAAGGTTGGGTGCCGGGCTGGCAACTCGACACTGTAAAACTCCACTGCCAATCATGAGCAGACAGGTGATGTGCTGTGGCGACACCTAACCGTGAAAAGCCGAAAGAAGAAGAAGAGGGAGATGGTAATTATAGTTAATATGGAAGGTAGAACAGTTAATGAGAAGTATAGGGTAGGCAGAGCCTATTTAAAGAGATAGATAACTAGTCAGATTTAGTACAGGGGCATAACCAGTGTGTTCTGAGGAAAGGTTTCAGTCTGCTTTTAAAGAGTGATATAGAGGAAAGTGAGGAAAGGTCACTGGGAAGAAGATTCCAGGATTTTCCGACAGTATTAGAGAAGAGAGAGTCCCCAGCCCTGTTATTAGATTTAGAGGTGTTTACAAGAAGTTTCTGAGAAGAACGTAAGGACTTCAGATTATTATAGGGGGTGATGAGGGTAGATAGAATAGGAGTATTGGAAGGTTGATAAAGAGTCTTATGGACAATGGTTAGTTGGTGGAATTTAAGCAGGTTTTGTAGTTCAAGCCATCCTAGCTGCTTTAAATTACAGCAATAGTGGGTTCTAAATGGGTTGCCTGTAGCAAATCTGGCTATGTTATTGTAGGAAATTTCCATTTTGTTGAGGTTATTCTTAGATAGATTAGTGAAAATGGATGAGGCATAGAGAAGTGTAGAGATTAGATGAGTGCGAGCAATAGTAGTTCTGGCTGTAGGTGAAAGGAAGGGTTTAATTCTGTAGAGAGAGCCAAGTATTTTGTTGACAGTTTTTATAGTATTATTGATATGGATGTCATAGTTAAGGTTGTTGTAAATGGTGATACCAAGTAGTTTGGTAGTTGGGTCTGGTGATATAATGGTACCATTAGTGGATGTAACTGAAAAATCTATTGGAGAGGACTTATGAGTAGGATTGAAAGGGAGGAGCTTAGTTTTTTGGGGGTTCAAGAGAAGTGAACGCTGCGTAAACCATTGTTCAACTGTGCTAAATACGTTCTGGGTAAGGGAGTGAAGTTCAGAAGTGGATGTGGCTGAGCATATAAGTGTGGAATCATCTGCGTATTGTATGCATGTAGCTTGGGGGATGGCTAGATGAAGGTCATTTATAAATATGGAGAAAGGGAGAGGTCCTAGTATGGACCCTTGAGGGACACCAAGGTTAACGGGCAGGTGAGTAGATAGAGTGTTGTGCCAAAGCACTGCCTGTTGTCTGTTATCTAAGTAGGACTGGAACCATTTTATAGTGAGTGCATCTAGTGACAGGGATTTGAGGATATTTATGAGTATTTGGTGATTTACCATATTGAATGTTTTGGACAGATCGATAAATAGTGCCGAGGAAAGCATATTAAAGTTTTGTTTTTTGTTAATACAATCAGTAAAGGAAAGGAGGGCAGTGGTAGTGCTGTGGGAAGATCTGAAACCATGTTAACAGCTGGAAAGTAAATTATTTTGGATTAGGTGGTCTAGCAATTGCCTATGGATGCATTTCTCCATGATCTTTGCCAAAGGAGAAAGTAGGGCAATGGGACTGTATTTAGAGAATTCCATGGAGTTTCCACCTTTATGAAGGGGGATAATATGGGAGACTTTCCAGATGCTAGGGATGTGACCTTCACTAATAGTTCTATTGATCAGAATGGAAATGGGATGGCTGATTTCTGTAGATGTTCAGCAGGTAAGTGGCCTGCTGAAGGAGAGCAAGGTTTAAGTTTTTGGATAAGGGTAAGAATAAATGTTGTTGGGACTGGTTGGAAAAGAAATGGAGGGGGTGGAGTTATTTTATAGGAAGGTAAAGTGAAGTTATGAGGTGACAGCTGACTGGATAGTGTTTGGATGGCATCAGTGAAAAAGGCATTGAAGACATTGGCAGTATGCATGGAGTTTTCCTGGTCTGTGTCTTGCGGGTTTGGTGTAATGGATTGACCTGGGTGTAGTAGTTGGTTAATGCTTGCCCAGAATTTTTGTGGGCTATTATGGTTAGCCTGCCGAAATTGTAGGTAGTAGTTTCTTAGTGTCATTTCTTAGCTGTCTGATGTTTTGTTGGTCTACAGGGTTTTAAGTCATTCTCCATTTGGCCCAGTATTTATTTTGGAGATGGATTTTATGATTGGTTTCTTTAGAAAGCCATGGGGTGGTATCATGTATTGGTGCAACTAGCATCCAGCCTGCACTCAAATACAGGAATGCACAGCATAATGTCAACCATATTAAGTACATAATGCAGAGGCATGAAAGAGAAGACAACTGTAAGCAGAGGTAAGTACTGAAGGATAACTGTAAGCTACAAAAGGAAGGAAAGGAAAAGGTATTTTTTTAGGAGGGAGAGACCTTTGTGTAAGTTTTGCAAAAGAAGGGTTAGTGGGAAAGATACTGAGGGACATCAGTCAATGATATAGAGTTTGAAGGCCAGGTAGCAGGGGAAGACAGGCAAATATAGAACAGATATAGACAGGAGTGGTATACCTTGAAAGTTGGGAAGGATAGTGAGTGGACACATAGATACAGGGGGTGGACAAGTGCTGTGGACAGCAAAGAAAAACAAACAATGGGAACGGCATGTAAGGAAGGAAACACAGCAGGATGGGGAAAGGGTGAGGTCCTGACATAGCTGGCCCAGAGGGCTACAGTCCCAAACATTACTTATTTGGCTTGCAGATAATATTGGCATGGCACTCTTCTGAAGGCCCAGTAGTCAGGGTCACCTGATCATGCAACGCTGCAAGCCAAGCCAGAAGGCATTCACTGCTCACAACGTTGGCATCCAGCTGCTGTCACACATCAGTGACAACCAACCACTGCACTTTGCTCTTTCGGGAGGGGATTCTTTACCCACTCCTGAGAATCAGGCAAAGTGGACACCATTGACTCTTCCATGTCAATGTCAGCAGAGGATATTTCACTACACTGCTGAGAGATAGACCTGGTGGCAGTGGTGACCCAGTGCCAAATACCATGGCTGATGGAGATTGCAGTGGTCTGACTCACTCTTCCTCCTCCTTCTTATCCACTACAGCTGTATCTGAAGAAGAATGAAAGATTGGGAAAAATGTTCATGCTCGCATATGAGAAAAACACCAGCATAGATGTAAAGTGCCTGCCAAACAAGACATACACACCTCTCTGCTGGACTGGTGCTTCCACCTTCTGCAGCAGCCAGTCATCTTCAGTTGCCCTTCACCTGCTGCTGGAAAACAAAGTATTTGTTATTAAATATGTAACAATTAAGACAGCAGAAGATAAATGTTCTGAAGAAAATGCTTACAGTACATTTCTAGCTCCCTCTTCTGAACCTTTTCTTCCCTGTGGTGAA
Organism: Protopterus annectens; assembly: GCF_019279795.1. Taxonomy (NCBI): domain Eukaryota; kingdom Metazoa; phylum Chordata; order Ceratodontiformes; family Protopteridae; genus Protopterus; species Protopterus annectens. The sequence goes on from NC_056731.1 coordinate 1,414,755,521, forward strand.
ACATGTCTGCATGGCACCATTTCAAGTCATTTCTGCCCACCTGCAAAATTAAAACTAGTAAAGTGACAGGTAGTAATGCGGGGGCAAGCCTTCATACCTTTCTTGCAGGCAGGAAGTTTCACTCCTTGCGCCACTTAACCAAATATATTCACCTCTGGGGTTGCACTGCCTCAGAGGAAAGTATAAATTTTGATAAAGTATTCCATCAATGAAAGGACACAGTGACACAACCAACTGCCACATGTGCATGAAGGCACACACTGCCTAATGCTGTGCCATATGGCTGGGGCAACTTTGAATTCACTGACATGCTCTCGCCCTCCTCCAGGAATTACTCCTAATTCTGGTGTTTTCTTGTATCTCTCTCTCTCTTGTAAGCTGGTATTACTTAGTCACACCTCCTTCTGCCAGCTCCCACCACCCACAGAACCAATACTCGAAGGTAAGTTTCTGCTGCCAGAGTCAGGACTGTATCCATCTCTTCCATTCTTCTGGGCTTGTCTCTTGAGTATTGGTTTTAACTAGCAGTGAGTTATTTTTTCAGTGTACAGAACTCAAAACAAGGGTGATTCCAGGAAAAGGCTGCTGCTCATATAGGCCTTGCTGCAAAGCTTCATGTACCTCTTCACCCAGTGTGTCAATCCAATCTGTCAGGTAAAGACTGAAACAAAGACTGTCACAAGGCATGCCTTGTAGTTAGGGCAGTAGCTTGGTTTACTGCATGCATTACACTCACTGGTCAGAGACCCATGGGCTTTTCTACCCTGCTAAAAAACAGTGGAACTGACAATACATGACTGGGAAGACAAATAATTTAATAAATGCATCTTCATTTCAGCACACAACCCTTGCAGCAAACAGTTTTCGCAAGTGTTATGCTCAAAGACCCATAATGTTAGCTTTAGGGATAGTTATAGTTTATTTACTAAGCAAAAGAAAAACTGCAGCATTTCCAGTTTAACATGTAACAAACAAATATATTTGTGAATACTGTGCCAGAACTTCATAACCGCCTTTGTGTTTGTGATGCAAAAAGTGCACGTTTCTATCTTGCTCATGTTTGGAGAGTAATTTGTCACTAATGTACCCCAAGAAGAGCAATGACATTAGCAGGGACACCTAGTTAGAAATGCAACGTCATTGCATGAGCTGTAAACCTTAAGCTTTGTATTTCTGTAGCAAATTATAACAGTGATCTTTTTTTTTTTTTTTTTTTTGCTGCATGACACCAGTACAACAGGCTACACATACAGCAATCATTTAAAACCGTCACAATGTTTTCTATATAATTACAGCAAGAGATTGTTCTTAAAGGTGAAATAACTTATGATCTAGTACAGGCTCTGCTCTGCAGTGGGTTGCCTGTTAGGAGTTCCTCTCCTGCAGTCTCCATTCATAGCTATCTTATCCTGTCTTCTGTTTCCTACTCTCAGGGGAGCCTGCATTTCCTGCTTTTGTATTTCATGACATCACACTGAATATGGTTTGACAGATTCAATCACTTTTCTTCTAGTCATGATCTGGTGAACTAGTTCAGTTGAGCAAGCTTAAATAGACAACTTTGTTTAAAGCCAAACAAGGGCCTCTCTCCCCTATGCCACATTAGTTAATATTACTCATTCTGAGGTTGCAAAAGGTATAAAAGTTATTTTCAAGACTGTTCATGTTTTATGATGCCCTTAAATGCAGCACGATCACTTAAATGAATTACCACCACACACCATGCTAGCAGACAGTTGCACCCATCAGTTCTTTTCTGTAACTCATAGTAACAGGTTTGTGCTTTGAAAATGTAGGGATTACGGGAAGTTTGAGAAATAGGGTAAAATGGAAGAAGAAAGAAAGAAAGAAGGAAAGAAAAAGAAAGAAAAAAGAAACCCATTCTTGCACCACTAAAGCATTTTTGCAAGAGGTTACCCTGCACCCATGTACTCCCAGTAGTAGTTAGTCTGATGGTAGCTGCCATGGGTGCCCATCTGCGCAATAGCAGGAAGGTGATTCTTATTTTTATTATGCTGTTTTTATTTATTTAATCATTGTTGACCAGGTAGGTGGTTTGGTCCTGGAACCATTTTTTTAGACACAACCTGGGTGCATTTGCATAATTTTTTTATTTTATTTATTTATTTATTATTTGTTTACCGGGAAAGTCCAACTTGGAATAAAGCCAATTTTCAGTGGCGGCCTGGGGAGAAATGCTCCAGACACATGTTTTTTGTGATGTGGGAGGAAACCGGATTACCCTGAGGAAACCCACATGAATGCAGGGAGGACATGCAGACTCTGCAGGGAAGGCACCCAAGCTGCAAATCGAACCGGAGAACCTCTTGCTGTGAAGCGACACTGCAGCCACTGTACCATCCGATCTGTATAATCATAATCCACTTTAAAGCTGTTGTTGTAGCACCATGAAAAGGCAAAGGACATGGAGATTAGACATCTTTTACATTCTGTTGGACATAGATTCATCCTCTTGGTGGGTTTGTTTTCCTTGTCTGTCACCAGGCCCCCCTTGGCTAATGCGGTTGAGCTTGTATTTCTCCTCTGTTTTAATGGATAACAAGATTTCTATGAAAAATGTGACCTCTGCATTACTAGCTTGGTGTTTATATTGCATTATCGACTGATGAAAACAGCGAACGTTCTTTCATCGAACCGATAATGTCTAAAGTCCTAAACAGCGAAGACACAGAACAGCAAATTTTTTCCCAGGGAAAAAATTTGCTGCTCCACAAAAAAAAAAAACAAAAACAAACCTTACCACACCCACTTCACCCCCCCCCCACATCCCCCCTACTTAAGTGTTCATTGTTAACAGGAAACAGGATGGACTGACAACTTATGATGCCAGGTCTGTGCATGTCAGTCTATCATTCAGTACCACACAGAGATTTTTGTACCTTATCTGTGAATTCTAGCTTATCTTAATCAAGCATAATGGTGAAGTCAAAAAGCTGAGATCTTTAAAGTGGTATGATCAGGTGTAGGGAGTTTCTTTGCAATTTTGTACATCATTAGCATTACAGTAATATTGAAGATCTCTATCTCTCCCTGAATGAGGTTTTTCAGTGGAAGCTTATATATGGAGAACATTAAATGACACAAAATAGAAATTTGTGATGCAACAGATACAACAGTGTAAAGAGGTGTGAGGGTTTAACCCCAAACATTGTCCACTGGATACATCCAAAAAAGGTAAGTGGCAAACTACTTCACAACAGTACCTGCAGCCAGTAATAGGTCTGTCACTGGTCCAAATGAATATTGGGGTTCACTTAAAAAATAATGGAGTCCTGTTAAAGAGGACTAAGATATAATAATACCATTGACCCCTCATTATTACAAAATTATTCAAGACCCAATTTAAGGGAGCCTATGTATAATACAGAAACTGGATTGGAGTAGATCGCAAACTCAGTACTCTTGTATGATGAAATCAAGCTGCAAGAAAACCACTTTTCAACAGGCATATAAAAAAATAAAACAGGAGACGTGGGGCAGTAATTATCAAGATCTAAAGTAGGTCTGTTCAGGAAAGTTTTCACCAAGTCCTCATCTAAAACATTTGGAAAGATTCCATTTCTCAAAGAAGAGGAAATTATTTCATAAATTATCAGACCCAACATATCAAGGCATTTCAAAGTCATTGTCATTGGGCATGGATCTAAGTTGCAGGTATGAAGTAACCTGCATGAAACCAGAGAGGCGAACTCAGTGTGACTGGGAAGCTAAAAAGTACTTCAAGATAGAGACAGACTCTGTGGACCCAGAAGTACCACAGTCTTCCCCTTAGCTTAGCTACAAACAACTGAGCAGCCATCTCACATTCCTTAAGAGAACACTGGGTCTGAATAGAGAGATGATGAAATCAGCAAGAAAGGGACAGTAGTATTGCTGTACTGAATTCATCCTCAAATCTTGGTGAGTTGTTTCATGTGGTGGACCATGTTTTCATAAAATCTCACCAAAATGCATTGATATATAGACTATGGCTGGGATTCAAAAAGGATACCACTACGTCTATACTAAGTGTACACCAAGTGTACCTTTTCTGAGTGAATAGACAAAAAAATGTGGTAGGGATGTTCTTGAATATGGAAAGTGTAAACTAAGTGTACAATTAGTGGTAGTCTTTATGAATCCCAGGGTGTATCTTATGTAGCATGTTTCATGGAGAAAGGTAGGTTAAAAAATAAAAAAAGACAGCAGGTTGCACAAGTCCCGGGATAAAAAAGTGCCCAGACCTGGTGTGTGCACTGGTGCCAGGACAGGAAAAATAACTGTGCAGAATTCCCAAGATATAGAAATATTCCTACAGGGGGACTAGGCTGGGCTCAGGGGGAAAGTGCCCCCCCCCTTGTAGAAAAAAGTTGTAGTCCACAAAACAAAATGAAAGGAAAAAAATAGCTGTAATGATGACAGAGTGGACTATTGAGGAAAAGGAAGACATTATGTATTATTACTTTTATGTTAAGTAGCCCGGAATGTCCTGATAGAAGATATTCAGTAAGATTGAGTGAAGTTAGAGGAAAGAAAAATACTTGCAAAAGAATAACTGTCAAAAGCTTCAAATGCAAATTTGCATTCATTAATGCAACATTTACATGAAAGATATTACATAAAAAAAGAAACTTTGGGCCACCTGGAAAAAGAAACAACAGAGGAAGTGCAAAAATATAAAGAACAAAACCCATAGATGTTTGAAAGATATAAAAAAAATAACATGGACATGAGAAAGAAAAGATCAGATATGGTGGAATATTTATGCAAAGGAGAAAACAGCTCCAGTGATATTTGAAGAGAAATACAGACATATGTACCCAGATATGGAAAATTTCACAGTATAAAAAATACGAAAACAAATGGGGAACATAGAATAGAGAATTGGTAAGGCAGAAGATAATCAAAAGAAACTGAAGTTATGGAAAACTTGTGAAGTGAAGGATTTAGTGTAGAAAATCCAACGTGGGTAACATAGCATGCTGGAACATCCTCAAATTAAGGAGGAACATGTGGAACGGTGGACATCTGAACAAGAAATAAGGACATGGGAAAGAAAAAGAGATTTGATATGGTGCAATATTTATGCACATGAGAAAGCAAAACCAATCAATACAAAAAAAGCAACACCAAACATATTTGAAAAGAAATACAGAAAAAGGCACACAGATATAGAACATTTCACAATACAAAAAATAAGAAAACAGGAAGGGAAAGTAGAAAAGAGGATTAGTAATGGAGAAGTTAATGAAATAGAAACTGAAGTTATGGATTACCTGGAATGTAAAGGATTTAGTGTAGAAAATCCACCTCAGGTAATGTCACAGCATCATAGAACAACAAGTCCCCATACTAAGAAGAAACAGGTGGAACCAGAAGCATCTGATAACTTGCCACCTGATGATGTCCTGGCATCTTCAGTAGGAAACCAGTACAAAAGTTCAGCTGGAGTTCCACAGCAAGAGAAGGAGCAGGACACAGTGGGATCTTTAACACAAGCAATGTTATACAGTGAAAGACCAATAAGTTCCCATAGGAAAGAGCAGCAGATGATGCAGGATGCAGCTGAATAGGATACGTCAACAAGAAGATGTTCTGGAACTTTTATGTCGAATGCCCACAGGAAACAGAGAGCAAAGAATGTGCTCACAGTTTAAAAGAAAATTATCTAAGAGAAGAGTTGCTTGATTTAATAGATATGTACAGACATATTAAGATTGACTGAAGAAATAGATTACATAAAGTAAATATGACCCAAATTGTCAGAAGTCTGATAAAACAGATGAGCATATTAATCCAGACTATTAACAAAAATTCATGTGCTATAAAATAAGCTTGTTTGTTTGTCTTTTCGGCTTTTCCCGGTTAGGAGTTGCCACAGCGGAACTCCGGTCCACTAATGATTGGCAGTAGATTTTTATGGTGCTGAGTTGCCAGCCCGACGCCCAACCTTCAGCGAAGGCACGCCCATTTACACATGTCTTTCAGAGGCCACTCGACTGCGGAGAGGACATGCAGACTCCACAAAGAAGGCGCTCCAGCCGTAAATCGAACAGGAGAACCTCTTGCTTTGAGGCAACAATGCTACCGCTGTACCACCGTGGCTTTTTATGTGCTATATAGTAAGCAAATAGGGTATATTAATGTGCATCTAAATTAGTAAAAAGTGAAGTCTTACCACAAAAACAGAGCAATAAGGGAATAGAAGGGAAGAAATAAAATGCCATAATGGAAGAATCAAATAGATAAAATTATAAAGCAATTAAGGCAATAAGTGTCACTGTTAGAAGAATATAGAAGAGGGAACAAATCAACAAAAATACTTTGAATGATATTGTGATAAAAGCAATGTTCAGTATTAGAACACACCAGGATCTATTGTATGCTATCGCAAATAATAAACTAGAGATAACAGCAAGGGTAGAAAACTTAGAAGATATGCAGGTAAATATAAGGGGACATTACAAAAAAGCAATTCATTGATGACCCAAAAAAAGTGTTATACAGAAGTGGAAAACAAAGCAAATGGAATAGAAACACCACAAAAAAAAAGAAGAAAAAGACATATTTTTGGAGAAAGGTTTATAAAGACCCTATGGAACATAACAAAGATGTTGAATGGATAGAAAAAAATAAAAGAAACATCTAAGGAGTTCAAATGTGCAGGATGTGAAATGTAATGTAGTAATGGACAGAGAAACTGAAACAAAATTAAGAAAAGCTCCTAATTGGAAAACTCTAGACCCAGGTGCAGGTCCTCACTATTGGCTAGAAGTATTAACATCTTTACACAAAGATTTATCTCTGCATGAGAATTATTTATATGTGCATCCCAAAAAGATGCCAATCTGGTTAACAACAGGAAAATGATAATCTTCCTTAAGAGTGAACCTGTAAGCTGTCCTAAAAACTATAGACTAATAACTTGTCCCCCAACAATATACAACCTGTATACTGGAACAGATTCAGACAGAGTTTATAATCATTAAGAAGAAAACTCAATCATGTCAGTAGAACAAAAGGGTAACAAAAGAAAGTCAAGTACAAAAAAAAGGATCATTTGTTGCCAAGTCAAGCCAAAATAGATAATTGTAAAAAGAGAAGAGTCTAGGTATGGCATGGATAGATTACAAAAAAGCATTGAACAGCATCCCGCATTCATGGGTAAAGGAGTACTTACAGATGTTTAACATACATCCTACATTGATCAGTTACATTACAGTGACCATGAAACAATGGCAAACCACTTTGCAGTTAAGACATGACAAAGGTAAGTTAGTATCCTACGGATTAAAATTCAAAGGAGGATATTCCAAGGTGATTGTTTGTCACTGCTGTTGTTTTGTCTTGCCCTTAACCCATTAAGCTGTTTACGTAACAGCTTAGGTCTTGATTACAATTTGGCTTCCAGAAATTAACCTCAGATTTCAAATCTGCTTTTTGTGGATGAATTAAAACTATATAATTCATCAGATGAGGAATTGAAAACACAACTGCAAGTGGTCAAAACTTTTTCAGATGATATAAAAATGTCATTCAATCTTGATAAATGTGTGAAAGCAATGTTTAAAGCAGTGGGTTGCAAACTGACTCACAGATAGAAGCCACAGTGTGAAAGTAGCTGACTCCAAGTCAGACTGATGACCGGTCACAATTGAAGTCCCACAGGGATCTGTCCTGGCTCCTCTCCTGTTTGGTATCCACTTCTCAGAAGTCCAGGCCAACACGAAGGGACTGGCTTTCAAGGTTTGCAGATGATTGGAAGTTAGGAGCCATTTTTAACTCTCCAAGTTATGTTGACATCTTACAGAAAGGCCTCACTGAGACCAACGACTGGTGTCAGAACCATGGCCTTAAGCTCAATGCCAAAAAATATGTCATCATCCCCTTTGGGAAAAACCCAGTTCCCATGAATTACCACATCTATGGTAGTCCACTGAACACAGAAGGCTTTATAAGAGATCTGGGAACACAGGTTGACGGCAACCTCTCTTTTGACCACCACATTACCACTGTAATCAGAAAGTCCTTCTATGTGGCACATGTCTTTACTAAGGGTTTTGCATCCAGGAAGAAAGAGGTCATTGTCTCCTTTTACTCTTCCCTCATTAGGCCAGTCATCAAGTGCAATGCCCCATTTGGCATGTACCTCACTAGACACCTGCAACAACTGGAGAGGCTGCAAAAGTATCTCACAAAGAGGATACTAGGGCTTAAACACTTGTCCTATATGGACAGACTCAAAAAACTCCAACTATTCTCTGTCTCATATCACCTACTTAGAGGCGATCTCTGCTTGACTTACAAAGCCATGCCTGACCCAGCTCTGTTAGAAATGCTACATCTAAAGAAATCCCAATCCCTCCGCACCACACACTCCAGAGACGTCAACCTCATTACCACAATCAACAGAATGTGGTGGAGGGACAGGTTCATAACCCAGAGACTGCCCATGCTATGGAACAGATTTCCCATACATGTCAAACAGAGCAACTCACTGGCTCTCTTCAAAAGATATATTGATGAGGGATGGGAAATAGAAAATTCACCCCGGGGATCACTCCAGTGGCTCTACTCGGCAGAGGCACTGGGAACTAAGGTCAGGTGGTATGATGCCAGGGTAATCCTATGGGCTAGGCTTGTAAAGGCTCCAGGGTCATTAGCCTAGTACACACCTATGAACGTATGAACCTATAAAGTTGCAGTACCAAGAAAATATTGCTCTGGGATAGGAATGTGCTGTAATGGAACTTGAGCAGGAAGAACTGTATAAATATCTGGGAACTGAAGGATTGGCAATAAAATATGAACAAATTTACATAAAACTCAGAAATAGTTCAGAAGACTAAAATTAATATTGAAAACAGCTTTGATATCTGTGAATAAATTCGCAGCTATAAATCAATTTGCTCTTCCTGCTCTAACTAACATTTTTCGGCTAACTGACAGTCCCAAAAGGTATTGGATCAGTTAGACAGAAAAACAAGAAAAATGTTTCATGCTTATCAAATGTTATATAAAAATCAGAGTGTACCAAGATTATATATTTCACATTCTAAAGGAAGCCTGGGCCTCCTCAAAACTGATTACATATATAGATGTGCAGTTGTAGGGCAACTTACATATCTGCTGACCTCATCAGATCCAAACATAGTGAAAGTTTTAAAACATGATGGGAGGAAACCTAAGATTACCTCTCTGCTTAGTTTAGCAGAAACATTCAGCTGTCACGAGGGAATGGAAATCAAACCAGAAGTAGACCAAAATCAGATAGCAACTGAATGAGCCAAATAAAATACTGGGCATGTTGCAGGTACTGTGAAGAGCATTTTTGTCTAACATCAAAGATTGAAGCAATACTAATTTCATGAACTTTATTCATACTTTGACTTAGGAATGGGAGTCCATTCCCATCATGGTTTTAGAAACCCAAAAGACTTGAAGAAATTAAACTGTAAATATATATAGCTGTTCATTAGTTCAAAAGCTAAAACCTTTCCTGCTGTATTTGTCCCTGTCCAGGTACTGTAACCCCTAGGCCAGTGAAACACTAAAGGTTGGATTCAGGAGCTCACTCATGGAGTTGATTGATGGCTGTTAGTGAGCTCCAGGAACATAGAGCTCAAGCTTCTGTCTTTAAAAATTGAACACTGCCTTTCTTAATATGAAGTATTTACTAACAGCTTCGATAAGGAAGCTCAGAGTATTCATAAAAGTATTTTATACTTATAAAAAATTCTGTTTATGAATTAGTAGGATTCAATATTGTTTAGCCTAGACAGCTGTTAAAAACTCTTAATGCTGAATATGTTGCAAACCTACTCAGTGTAGCTCATTATGGAACATAGAATTTTAAAGAACTGTTCATCATAATGAGGTATATTTGACAGGTATGTCCAACAGTAGTGCTAATTCAGTGTGTAACACTGATAATAATTATTCAGTATGCCAAGGAGCACCAATCGCATAGCAGCATAGTGCAGCCTTCTCATTCCCAATAGGCCCAGCACTTCTTATGTCCTGACATTTTACCAATGTCTTGGGGGGGAGGCTTGCTGAGGTTTGTGGCTCAGCATATCACCTGCCAATGCCATTACAGCTCTGCTAAAAAATGTATTTAATGGACTTGTGTGACAAAAAAATGTTACAGTATGGTCCACCATATTCCTAGGCATAAAATGCTGAGTTACAGATATGCCAACACTATATAGTGAAGTCTTTGAATCGTGCATCCCATCTCTAATGTTGTTAAAAGTCAGCAGTGCAAACCAACTCACACACTACTAAAACAAGTATATTTTGGATTGCTGTCATCCATTTAGCCCTTCTTGTGGCTAAGCAGGTGATTTTGTGAATACAGCCTTGAGTGTGTATTTTCTGAAAAGCAATACTTGCATGTCATTAACACTGTTGGCCTCTACTCTCTAATTTTTTCTGATAATATAGGAAGATATCTTCAAGTCCAAACTTAAAGGTTAAAAAGACCAAAATAAAAACAGAAGTCATTGCATTCTGGTTGAAACTAGCTTTACTTAATGATGTGACATCAGCATATTGTGAACTACAAATTCACTTTTACTAAGATTTACAAAGGTATTTATAGCTTTCTGTAAGGCTATGTATTTAATTTTTAATGCTAGATGGCATGTTAAATGTCAAATTCTCAATTTCCATAATATCTAGAGAAAACTGTTCAGATAAGAAAAACTTCAAATAGGTGGTGACCGGGTATATTTAGGATATTGCATTCTGTGGATTTTTGAGATGAAAGCCATTTGTTGAAGAGAAAGAGGGAGAGAGATTTCGATTCAAATAGTCTGTACCCAGATATATTTAAGATGTTACATTCTGTGTATTTTAAAATGAAAATCAATTATTGCAAAAAGCAAAGAAGAAAGAGATTTCAGTTTAAAGTTGTTTATTGTCTGTTTTGTAAGCACTTTATATAAAATGAAATAAAACAATGTACAGGCAACAAATATTACAAATATAACAATAAATTAGAACAGATACATTGTGCATAATAAATGTCAAAAAGTACTTAAGCCAAAGCAGATTAAAATTTGTAATGAAATGGCTGAAGCAGGGCAAGATGATTGTTAAAAGAATGCAGTAGCAGCTGTAGCTTTGCATTATAGGTTCATAGATTAGTACTAAGCTAACCGCCCTTACGAGCCATTTTAAGCCTAGCCAATCATCCCTTGTGAGACTCAAACCCTGCACCTTGTGTTTGTAAGGCAAACACCTTAACCATTAGGCCAACCCTATTAGTGTTTAATAATAAAAAGGCAGGTAGGATTTTAGGGACTACATGTATTTGCTCAGTACTGGGAACTCACTCAACTTGTCAGTAGCAAATCCCAGAGGAGCAGTCCTTGAAGTATAAAGGAGCAGGTTCCAGATGACAGGAGCAGGTTTCAGATGACTTCAAATGCGCATTTGGAATAGCCAGCAACCCCAAACTAGCCAAAGAAAGATGTCAAAAAGGGCCACTACTACATTACAGTGCTGTAACTATAATGGGTAAGGGCTTGGTAGCCCAGGGCACAAGCTGACAGGGGGCACAATCGTCACACAACTCAGCTGTTTGGTCATGTGGGAAAGAGTGCAGATATGGAATGTATCCATGACAAGATAGTCAGCAATCAGGTTACAGACAGTAGTACCTTATAGTGTAGAAATGAGCATTGTAATGCAATAAACTAATTGCATATAATACTGTGTCACTTTTACAGTTAATACAATCAAACAGAGTACTTTGTATTCACAGTCCACATATGTACAGGTCAAAGTATCAGCTATGTGGGTGCCTAAGAGATGTCATCCACATAAATACATATTTGTTTCTTAGAACAGCAGCAAAATAAATCATCTTTTAGCTTCAGAACTGAGATGAAATATCTTACTATTGCAGAAATCTGGAACTTGTAAGAATTTTAAGTAGCAGCATTTCGATTATCATGTGAAGAACATATCATGTTGCGACTAAAGGCAAATATTTTTCATTAAGTACATGTACCATTCATTGAGTTTATATACTTGTCAGTGGCTCAAAGGTACTTGTTGTGACATCTGTACAGATAGCCACATTTTCCAGATATCTGCTGTTTCTGGAGATTTCAGACTGCCTGTTTTATCACTGCTTATCTTCACTGAGATCCCTTCTAGGTACTTTTGTAACTCCACAAGTAGGCAGCTCAAAAGCTGTGGCTTTAGTGTGACCTTGTATGTGATCACTTTTGTGTTACTTTGATAAATGCATGCCTAATCCAATTAACACTATATTCACCTCATATTCAGATAATTATAGTTGATTACAGCATCTGCTAAGAAGTGCTAATCAGACTCCTAGACAGATAATGAAGCAATGAATGTGCTAATAGTTGTATTTAACAGTACTCTGTGGGGAAACCACTGTTTCAGATAACATGATGGTTTCAAAATTAAACGCAGTTAGGATAGCTGGGGTATGACCTTATTCCCATGTTCAGATTTAATGATTTGTCACATTTTAAATATAGGTGTATTAGTACAAATAGCATACTATTACCATCCAGTGGCTGCTGCATGGTCATAAAGGCAGTAGACATATGATTTTAATGAACTTTAGAATTTTTGTGCAGCATTAATTCTATTTTAACAGTAAGTTTAAAACCTTGAAGCACAAATCAATGACCAATTTAGCATATTCAGTATATTTCACAGCTGTATATTACATTTTTAGTGCCCCATATAGTAGAGCTACTGTATGGGAAACTAAAAGAATATAATAGACTGGGGTAGAACAATTAGGTGTGTGGACAGCGTTATTAAAAAGGAAAACTACATTCATCTCAAATATTTCAGAAGTTTTAAATAAATACTCTGAAGTATCATTCAAATATGAAATTAAAATATCTGTTAGATGATGTTAGTGTAGATTATGAATACTGATAAGGACTGCCAGCATTGAGCCATTCCATTCAGAGGGCTAAAGCTCTGATTATGGCACAGGCAACCCGGGTTTGATTAGTGTCTCAGGCAACAGAGAGGCAGGGAGAGATGGGTGTGACCATCCTGGGTGGGTGGGCATACATCAATTATGAAGGGAAATGTGGTCCAAAGAGGACAGCTGGCCTAAAATGATGTTAAAGGTGGGAAAAAAGGATGGCCAGTATAGATACTTCATGTTCATGCCTATTAAAGTAGCTTCAGAATCAGCTTACCCAATTGTGTTTTTCTGCTTTCCTTTTTTTGTGAAAACAGGAACACTCACTGTGGACCACCATGGCTGAAAATTCCATAATAGTTATGCTATAGATGTTCTAATAAGCAGCTTGTTTCATTCTTCAGCTTTACCTATGCAATCATAGGACATTCAAGGCTACTGAGTTTTGTTTTCTAAGTTGTAATGTTCATTAACTGAAATTTGCCTAAAAATGCATTTTGTGAGATACCAAATGCTTTAGCCAGAGTATGGAAGCCTTTGGATGATGGGTGTTTGCAAGGGAAGTAGGACTGTTGAGAATCACATTCCATGATGATACTTACTGGACACCCCCCCCCCCCCCCCCAAGAATGATGCCAATTTTTTTAGCTTATTGTTGAAGCCAATTAACTTTTCATTGTACCCAGGAATCTTTCATGGAAAAGTATAATTCTGTTTAGTATCAGGGTCATTCCTGCATTTGTGTCATGCACAAAGAGCTTAGGTGTGTCTCTCTGCATCTCACCCCCACATGCACAGCTACTGTGTCATACTTGTGTTTGTCTTCTGAAAGATTCCACTAGGCCCTTGAGACATCTGAGATCCTGACACCAGGACAACCCATTGTCAACCTGTCTCCATCCAGTCCAATGATTAGGGAATCTGTGTGTCTTATTGTGGAGTCACCAATTGCTAAGGCAGTTTTGTTTGTGGAGTTGTCTGATGTTCTGAAGTCAAAACTCTTTGTCTCATGGTGACTCTTTATAATGGTGAGAATTATGAAATATTATGTGCTATGATGTTTGGTTTTAATTTTTGTTGATACTTAATCCTTAAGGGTCTAGGAGGATTAAGTAAGGGTTTTTCTATTGCATTAGCACATGACATTGCATTATGTGTCAGGGTTTGTTGTATAGCTTGTGGTGTGTTAGTGCAATGTTCAAAGGCTGTGCTTTTTGTGAGCTAGGTCTCCATATCTCTTAAGTATTTGCACTTCTCACAAACTGAGTTCGTAGTATTTAGTAGTAGTTTGTTATCTGTGAGCTTAATGCAGCAGATGTGCTGTTTTAGGGTACCTAATACTATGAAGCTGGGAAAGGAGAGGAAACAATTACACTAACTGTCCAGTTTGAAGTAAAACCTGATTGATATAAAAAGAGGTATTGAGTTTAAACAGGAAAGATTTGTAGTTTATTGAGACAGTTATTGGTCAAGATGTGGATGGTGCAAATATATTTATATATGTATGTCTATTTAGGTAAATGTGTAACTTAGGTAGGTACACCTAAGTTGTTTCACAGTAATGGTTGTGAGATAATCTGTGTAGTGTAAGTACTATTATGATTGCTACCAGGTCTCTCAACTCTCCCTACTTTGGAAGAATGTTCCTCTTCCTTGGCCTGATTTACCTCTGCACATAATACACATATTTTTGGAGGCATGTCTCTATTTTCAGACTTGAATTACCCCATTTAGACAATTGTTTTGAATTGCCTCATCATACTTGATTTTTGAAAATGTCTAATACACAGGAAACAACAAGGCCAAAGTACTAGTGGCACCTATAAAATAAAGGAAGAGGACATTCATCTTACAACTCCCTTTTTCAGAAGAAAAAAATAAATTACCTTATTTGGTTGAATTTTGCAATGCAAATTTTACACTGTCTCTTTGATAACATGTATATTTTTCCATCAATTTTGTCAGTCTCTGTTTTTTAAATGTGTTTTGTGAGTAGTATCTCACATTCCTATCGGAAGTCAAAAGAGTTATGTGCTGTTTGGTATTCACATTTTATGTTACTTAGATGTCCAGAGGTTTGGCTATATGTGCTTACTTTTCAAGGGCCTTTGTACCAATTTTCAGTGTCTGTAGGTTAAGAGGTATGGCTGTTATGTAGTACTTCTAGGGTACTAAGTGCATGGCTGTGCACATTATGCATGTATGCATATATTACTACACCTGTAGGTAGCAGGAGTGTAATTGCTGATTAGATTTGGGTAAGTTTTATTATATTATGTACAGTTGAAACTGAACACGCTTGAGTCTATGGAGTATATATTGTAGATCTGCTGAACTAAGTGTAGCTCCACACAATATAAATTAAATAAGGAAAATGAAGAGACAATTAAAAAACAGCTAAAGCTCCAAACAATAGTGTGTATCTTCCAAGAACTACAACAATCATCACCACTCTCACCAGGTTTATCCACCACAAGGTCTAAATGACTCATACATTCTGGCAAAAAACGTTTGCTCTAAGTTTGA
This sequence comes from Protopterus annectens, assembly GCF_019279795.1. NCBI lineage: Eukaryota > Metazoa > Chordata > Ceratodontiformes > Protopteridae > Protopterus > Protopterus annectens. The sequence goes on from NC_056731.1 coordinate 1,414,770,975, forward strand.
CAAAGTAAATGCAGAAAGATTGATTAATCCACTAACTACACAGAAACCACTTGAAAAGCAGTGCAAATTGTAAAACCAATTGAATTAATAGCAAAAATAGTAAAATGCAGAAAAGTGACAGAACCTACTCAGAACTAATTTAAAAAACTAGGCGGACCACAAAACCAACTTGAAAAACTGTAAATTCCAAAACGCCTTCAGTTAATTGTTGTAACTTCAGATTAAGAGAAAACATAGTAAAATACAAGAAAATGGTGGAAACCACTCAAAACTTTTTAAATAATTTGGCAACATTAGTGCTGCAGAATGCATGTCCCTTCTTGTTTCCTGTATGCAAAAAGAGCCTTAGAATAAGAAAACAATGGCTGACTACTTGTGCAATATAAATTAACTAGGAAAGTGGAAGAACCAATGAAAAACTTCTAAATCTCTAACCAGTAGGGTTTATCTTCCCAGAACTGCAGCAGAAATCCCTATTCTCATCAAGTCTTAACTGTCACAAACTAGTTGACTCACACACCTGGTTAAAACTGACTGGTAAGCATATTGTAAAATCAATCAATATGGAAGTTATAATTTCAAATTCAGAAGAAGCAAGTAAAATGCAGACAAATGACAGAATGTTAGGTCTGTCTTATGCTGGCTGGAATTCCTCATATTGTTGTTACTTCAGTTTTGTCATCAGAAATGCTGCTTCATCTTTATTTACATTCACTGACACGGTACTCCGTAAGTTTAATATGAAAAATCCTCCTTACTTCATATTACAGTAAATTGTGTCCTTTTTTCTGCTTTTACATAGATAGTGAAGAAGTGTATTTTTCTTTCCATTTCATTTAAAATGTCCCTTATAAATACATTGAACAGGTTAAACTTTACTGACATATCCTATCGAATCCTACAAGTAACTTACACATGCTTTTGTTACTTCTGTGTTTATAATCTGTGCAGTCAGGTTTTTTAAAAAAGTTCTGTTTGTCATCAGTTCATAGGTTCATAGGTTCATAGGTTCATACTAGGATATCTGCCCGAGGGCATTTACAAGCCTAGCCCATCGTTTTGTGGCTTACGCCACCCCTTTAGTATGGGGAACTATACCCATTATTTTGCTGTGCCTCTGTCGAGCAGTGACACTGAGGTAATCCCTGGGGTATATCTGCGATCTCCCATCCATTGGTCAAGATTTCTCTTGAACAAGGCCAGCGAGGTGCTCTGCCTCACATGTACCGGGATTTTGTTCCACAGCATAGGGAGTCTTTGGGTGATGAATCTATCCCTCCAGTTCTAAGCATTATTATAGTAATGAATCTATCCCTCCAGTTCTAAGCATTATTATAGTAATCGTCCATCCATCCATCTTTAAACTGTTTGTCTTAGTAAAAGTCGTGTTGGTAGTAAGATGAGCAGCTGCAGACCAGACATCTTTGCCCACAGCAGTAGTTACCAGCTTATCCTGCTGGATCTCCAGGTGTTTCCAGGTAAGCTGAGTTCTCTTGGGATCTTCCATGTGAGCGTGCCTGATATCCGTTCCACAAGAAGCAGCTGAGGGCACGCCAACTAGATGCATAAATTACCTCAACTGACTCATTTCAACCCAGAGGAACAGCAGGTCTATTCTGAGACCCTCTCAGATCACCAGTGCCCTTACTCTGTGACGGAAGTTGAGCCTGACAACACTGTGAAGGAATGTTGTTCTACCAATTGTATCCATAACCTCAATATTTCCAGCACTTCCCAATGCTCATGATCATAGGTGATTGTGAGCACAAAGTGTAAACTAAGAGTTTTGCAGATGACTGAGCTTTGTTTTCACCAACTTAGTCTGGTACAACATCTGCAGTGCTGCTATTGCTATACCCATCCACTGATTTATCTCCTGATCTCCTCTTCACTAACTTGCATACAGTCACTGGAACAAGCTCCCCATCCATTTGAAGCAGTTCCTCCCTAACCCAATTCAAGGAAACCTTGGACAGTTTGATGGGGAACAAGAAATTCATCCCTGGTTTGGCATCTATGTCTCTAGTAGACACAGTCAACCCGAAGAAACAAAAATGACCAGGTAGCTAAGACTTGGGAACTCTTTATTAATAAAACCATGGTTAAGCACGTGTGACTGTAAAATTCTGCATGTATTTTTTAAGACATAGGCAGCCTGTAAATGGTTCATCTCCCAGGCCCCTGCTTGTAAATGTTTCATATCCCAAGCCTCTGCTTACACTTATCAAGGGTACCAGAACTTGCCACAGGTTTGGGATGCATGGCTAGGCTTAAAAAGGCCCTTGTGGTTATTAGCTTAGTAAACACCTATGGACCTATGAACAAATCAGAGCTATAGTTCTGCCCAAGAAAAGAAGAACTGTTGTCTGCAGCTAAGACAGCAGCTACCTTATGTGGAGCTAAAGAATCTCAATGTTTTGTATGCAAGAAGTCTCTGGGATACATACTTGTCTCTCCAGCAGGTCCTGTTTATATCACAGGCAAGGTTTAAGTCTTTAGAATGAGTAATTCTGGTGCTATTTGTTTTGGGGATATCCAGGCGGTCCATCAGAGTGGGATCTGACAATGCTCTGTATGCCAGGCATAGATCTCCCCTCAACAGCCTATAGGAGACAGAATACAGGGATAGGGCCTTGAGGTAGTCTTCATAGGAAATTTTACTTATGCCCTGCATTCTTTTAGTGCAAAACCCCTCCGGATGTTCCATTTATTGGATATGCCTGGTTAGGTTCATGCCAAGGGGGGGCACTGTGCTCAATAATAGGTCTGATGAATGCCGAATATAATGGAAAAATGACTTCCTTGGATCTAGATTTCATACCTTTGTTTGTAAGTTGCGCAACATAGAATGATTTCCTCACTACTGTAGACACATGATGGTCAAAGGATAGATTGCTGTCCATGTGTGTCCCTAAGTCCCTGACTACAGGGTCAACTCTAAGGGGTGTGTTGTCAATATGATAATTACCAGGGGTGGGTAACTTCCCAAAGGGTATTATTATGCATTTCTTGACATTTAGTCTTAGTCCATGACTCTGACACCATTTTTTTTGTCTGTTTAAGCTCTTTCTGGAGAACATTTATGTCATGTGAGATTCAATGACAGCTCCTAATTTGCAATAATCTGCAAATTTAGTCATCCAGAGACCACTGACATTGGCCTTGACTTCAGAGAAGTAAATGCCAAAAAGGAGTGGTCCAAGGACCAATCTGTGAGGGACTCCACTTGTAACTGGCCACCCCAATTCTAACTTCCTGAGTCCTGCCTGTGAGCCAGTTGGCTATCCACCAGATGACATACAGGTTTGTACTTAACCTCTTGAGTTTGTCAACAATGTTCGATTGGGGTATTGTGTAAGATGCCTTGCCCGGGTCAAGGTAGGCAGTAAGAACCATTTTGCTCTCATCTGTTGCTTTGGTGACCTTTTCAAAGAAATCCAGCAGGTTGAGTAGGCATGAACTGCTATTGATGATACCAAACTGGGTTGGGTCCAGTGTCTGGAGGTTTACTATATCATTATTGATCATTTCCATGATAATTCTTTCCATGGTTTTGCATATAACACTAGTGAGACTTATGGGTCTACAGTTTCCAGAATCTGTAAATGGTTCACCTTTGTGTAGAGGTATGACTGTAGCTCTTCACCATTCAAGAGCCATGAAGCCTGTTTGGAGGCTACAGTTAAGTAGCAATTCCAGAGGGCCTGATAGGTCATGTTTCTTGCTATTTAGAAGACATCCTGGAATATGGTCTAGGTCCATTGATGCAGTGTTCTTAGCCACAGAGAGAGAGCATTAAGGACCTGTTCCCTAGAGATAGCAGGGGGAGTTATATTTGATGGTATTTCACAAGGAAAGGTTGAGGAGGAGAGAGGAATAAAGTTGGAGCTGAATTTATTGTTCAGTAGGTTTGCTATACCTTCTGGCTCAGTATAGATGGCTTCATTTACAAAGAGATCTGCACACAATTGTGTATTGCCTTTGAAGTTGCAGACATACCTAAATAATGCCTTGTGGTTGTCCTTGGCCTGGGAGACCACATTTACCTCACATTTGGATTTGATAGACTTTATTTGTGCTCTTAGTTGTTTGTTTAGTTTAATGAGAGTGCTTTTATCCTGCTGGGTGCTGCACATCCTAATTTTGCCATAATTTTCTTCCTTCTTTTATACACCCTATTGATTTTGTGATTCCACCAGGGTGGCTTGTTTTTTGAGCTAGTTCTGTACATCTTCCTGGTGGGTCCAGCTGCCCCTGTACAGCTGTTAACATGCTTCTGTAGAGTTTCTGTGAACAGTTCTGCATAGGCAGCAGTTTTCTCAGGGTTTATGGGGGCTTGAAAGTTTGCCTGGATATCACTTAATAGCAGGAAGTTAGTCGTAGAGTAGATGTCCTTCATGGATGCATCTGCAGTCATAACAACTGGGTTGTCCTGTCGTCAGGCAGCCCTTCAGTCGGCCGGATTCCAAAGTCCGGGTCCGGCTTCGGCTGATGTCGCACTTCACCCGACGTCATCTCTGTTGGCCTTCGGGTATAAAGGCATCAGCCGATGCCATTTTCCTCAGTCTTTCTTGCCGCGTGGCGCCCGAAGCAGAAGCTGTTCGCAAGTGCCGGTCGGTCGGATCCAGAGATTACTTCTACCGAATACTACTTCGAAGACTTCTAAAGCTAAGTACCACGTTGGGGACTCTTTCTTGCCTCAGCCGATGTCAGAAAAAGTTAATAATTGTTTAACCTGTGGGAAACAAATACCTCATAAAGATTTCCACTCTTATTGTCTGCCTTGTTTAGGCCCAGCCCACGACGTAGCAGCCTGTTCGGCCTGTGCTTCGTTCAACCGACGAACGCTTAGGCATCGGTCGGAGTTTGCTGAACAGTTTTTCGGTTCTGTTTTTGCGTACATTATGCCGTCGGATCCTCCGACAACCCAATCTGCCAAAAAACGCAAAGATAAAGACCGACACTCGTGGTCCGCGGTTTCGGCCGAAACCATGGTTAAGCAAATCATGAGTGTCTCGGTTTCGGCCGAAACCGAGAAAACTGATCAAAGTACAGCTGAATCTATCTCTACAACTGAGGCCCCTGCTACCACTCTTGAAACGGCCTCAGAAATTTTATCCACTACGGTGGGTGCCACTGACTTATCAGACACCATTCCCTTGGATGTCTCTACCCCAGCACGTGGTGCTGCTAGGCCTCCAGCAGCCATGTCCATTAAGGCCTTCGCCAGGGCTAAAGCAGCAAAGACTACTAAAACAGTGCCTGTTAAACCCCCTACAACCAGGCCATCCTCTAGTTCTCAAATGCTTACTCTGGCAGAAGATTTAATTTCATTAATTAGAGGATCTCAATCTCACCCAGACAGGGCCTCTCAGCCCCCAGAGAAGAAACCTAGGGCAGAGCCCCCTGAGCCAGTGTCCTCTGATGAGTCTGCCGATGAATCAGACATAACTGATCAGCTAGAGGCTCCTTTCTCCAATTTTGAAGACTCTGATGCTGAAGAATCCATTCCAGCTGCTTCCCCACCAGAAGAATTCTCCTTTGGGGAAACCTTACATGCCATGCGAGAGCAGTTCCAATGGCAGCAACAGGATTTTTCAGACTCCAGAAAAAGACTTAGGACCTTTCTGCACCTTCCACAGCACAGGCCCTTAGCTATACCTCCTGTTCTCTCTGTGGTGGATGATGCTTTCAATGATGTCTGCTCCGCACCAGATTCTTTACCTCCAGCCCCTGCCAAACCAGACAGATTTTACAGGGTGCCAGACACTCATCACCACCTTTACAAGGCCCCACTTGCAGACCCCGAAACTATATCCCAGGGTCCCAAGGCAGTAGCCGCGACCATAGCAAAAAACCCTATTCCTTCAGAAAGGGAAGCAAGGTCATTAGACAGATGGGGCAAAAAGGTCTACACTTCAGCTACTCTCTCAGCTAGAGCTTTAAATTGTCAGTTTCACATGATACAATACCAAGAGTTTATGCTTGATCAGTTAACTAAAAAACTAACCACTGATGAATCTATTGATAAGAAATATGTATTAGAAATGGTAAATAACATACAACAGGTTAGTAACCATTCCTTAAAATGTGGCTATGATGCACTGGAGGCTTCATTTAGATCAGCCTCGACTGGCACAGTGATAAGAAGGCATGCATGGCTAAAGGAGCAAGCTCTACCGGATCATGTTAAAGCTAAGTTGCTAGATGCTCCTATGGATAAGACAAGTTTGTTTGGTACACCTGCCCAGCAGGTTATGAAGAAAATGGAAGAAAAGGCAAAATCTGTTCAAACGGTTAAAGATTTCTTGCAGGTTCAGCCCCCAAGGTTTAGCAGGAACTGGCCTGCCAAAAATTGGTCCTTTCCTGACTCCACAAGATCTCAAAGGGGCAGGAATAGACGTTCCAGAGGCAGAAACCAATCCAGGAGAGGTGCCTACAGAGGACGACAGTGGCAAGGTAACAACAGAGGCACAGACACAACCTCTGCCACTACATCAACTCAACCACAGTGACTTAACCCTAAATCCGCCTACCAGGGAACAAATAGCAGCTCCTCTAGGCGGAAAATGAACCTTATTTTCAAAGAACTGGCACTATATAACAAAAGACAAGTGGATTTTACAAACCATAGATCAAGGTTACCGGTTCCACTTCCACACTTTACCAGTCAAAAGAGGAATGCCAAATCTACCTCCAAATCAAAAAAACAGAGGCTCTACAACAGATAATGCAGTTAGCAAACATGAGAGCTGTGGAAAAAGTGCCAACAGCAGAGCAAGGAAAAGGGGTTCTACTCCAGACTATTCCTAGTTCCAAGAAAGGAAAAAAGTTGGAGACCAATTCTCGACCTGTCCGCCTTAAATACATACATCATTGTCCCAAAATTCAAAATGCTGACCCTACAGCAACTTCTTCCCATGCTGGGCAAGGAGTGTTGGCTGGTAACTCTAGATCTCAAGGAGGCATACCTGCACGTCCCCATTCGACCAATCTGCAGAAGATACCTCAGATTTCTTGCAGGATCAGAGCACTATCAATTCTCAGCATTGCCCTTTGGCTTATCTACTGCGCCCAGAGTATTCACAAAATGCCTGGCATCAGTAATCGCCCATTGCAGACTACAGGAATTCAAATTTACCCATACCTAGACGACTGCCTGCTACAAGGGGACAACAAAAGCAAGCTGACAACAGATTTACAAAGGGTCATTTACTTGCTGCAAGCACTGGGATACACAGTCAATCTACAAAAGTCAAGGCTGATACCATCCCAAACAAGGACTTTCTTGGGCGCGGAATTGGACACAGTAAAACAGATGGCATTCCTAACTACAGAAAAACAAAAAGAACTCCCTCTTTACTTCTTGGCACTAACAAAACCGAACAAGTTAACAGCAAGAAAAGTACTGCAGGCCTTGGGCTTCATGGCATCATGCATAATCTTGGTTCCATTTGCCAGACTACATATGAGAAAACTACAGTGGTACCTAAAGAATTTATGGTCCCAACACAGACACAGCCTAGAAACAGAAATCCCATTAATTCCATTTGTGCTCTTAGTTGTTTGTTTAGTTTAATGAGAGTGCTTTTATCCTGCTGGGTGCTGCACATCCTAATTTTGCCATAATTTTCTTCCTTGGCTTGTTTTTTGAGCTAGTTCTGTACATCTTCCTGGTGGGTCCAGCTGCCCCTGTACAGCTGTTAACATGCTTCTGTAGAGTTTCTGTGAACAGTTCTGCATAGGCAGCAGTTTTCTCAGGGTTTATGGGGGCTTGAAAGTTTGCCTGGTTATCACTTAATAGCAGGAAGTTAGTCGTAGAGTAGTTTCTGAATGTTCCAAGGTTAGGTGGAGGTCCAGGTTTTATTTTTACTTCAAAGGAGACCATTTTGTGATCTGACTTACCAGGGAAGAAATTACACTAGGAGGTGTGCAACAGTCACCCATATTAGTGAGGACCAGATCCAGTATGGTTGAACCCCTGGTTGATGTGTTGACAATCTGGTCCAGGTGGTCCAGGAAGTTTGTGTTTACAAAATCCAAGAATCTCTGTGCCTGTATGTTTGGTGTTGTGTAGGATTCCTAGCAAATAGTGAGCTAATTAAAGTCGCCCATGAATATGATATTGGGTTGGATGGTGAGTGTTTCCAATAAGTTTCAATTCATGGTATGGGCATTCTGGGTCATAGAGGGGAACCTATAGTTTGCAAGGAAGGTGGTATTGGATTTTGCCTATGGTGATTTGAACATGGAGTAATTGAAGTGCATTGACCTGTTTGACCAGCCTTGAGGTATATTTATTTTTGATGTAAATCGAGACACCTCCATCTTTAGTCCCTGCGTATTTAGTAGATTAGCTGGTCTAAATGTGCGAAAAGCATTATAGCCTTGCACTGCCAGTGTGCTCTCCTTGGCTTTAAACCATGTCTCAGTGACCATGCAGATGCCAGCATTCTCTAGGGTGAAGAGACCTTCTAGGGAGTGGAGTTTTTTTGTTCAGAGCCCTAACATTGAGCAGTAATAGCTTTACATTTTCTTGGTTTTGATTTGCTATGTTGGAAGTACTTTCGGTCTGGCATTGCCTAAAAAAGGCATTATGGGGGAAGACAAGGTTTTAGCTAATATTTGAAAGCCTAGAGGGGAGAGGTGCTGACTCTCCCTGGCAAAGCAGCATGGTCTGCTGACTATTTTCTTCAATGCTGACAAGTATTGCACCCCCCCCCCTTAGAATGACACCAGAATATAAGCCATATATTAAAGTCATTCATCTTTTGTTCATATTGTGGCATCATCCTTGGAGAAGGTAAAATGCTGCTCAGTGCTAGGCACATACCAGCCTGGGACACATATTTCAAGAACTCCATTCTGCCTCTCTTCATATCGTCTAAGGAGGTACATCTCAGGTCATTTACACCCACATGGACTATGACTGAGTCATACTGGCACTTTTGGTCCAATAACGTGAGTGTGTGTGTAATGTGCTGGATCCTAGCTCCTGATAAGCAACTGACTGGGACTTTGTCCTTACTCAGCCTGGTGAGAGGGACATCAGAGTGTCTGACGATGAAGTCTCCAATGACCAGAATGTTGGATTGTGTGGTGGCTTGCCTTATGGGCTTAGAAGTAGAGGCTCCATGAGATATAGCTCTATGTGTTGATATGATTGTTGTTTTGAAAGAGTGCATTCAGGGCTGCTGAGGGTATTTGTTATGTGTACTTCATCTAGGAGGTATTTGGGGTTTAGGAAGGTTACATGTAAGTGCCTCAGCATATATGAGTCTATATGTCTGCTTTGAATTGTGTGTGAAGGGTGCAGCATGTGTACTACTGACAACCTTATTGACATTAGGAGTACTTTTATGTGAGAGCTTTGCCTCCAGTGACATTGTGTAAATACATCTCTCACATACCATGTCAGCTTGTTTGAGAATAAACTGGTTGTCAGTAAACACGAGGCAATTTATACATTGCCTCAGGATGCCCATATCCACAAAGCTGGTAAAAGACAGTAGGAAAGTTCATATCCATGGTCAAAGACCCTTTTTTATTAATTAGAGAGTTGGATGAGAATATAAAGCAATGTCAGGAGTATCCAGTTTGCAACTCTGGGGACAGTGCTTGTCACTGCAGACTATTTGTCCTGTGTGCAACTAGGTATTGCTGAAATTTCAATTGCACTTTTAGAGGAAAAATGTCACTCAAGGTGTCTGTGTTTATACAGGACACTGCCAAACACTTGAGAGGAAACTAATAAGTAAACCCTGAAAATTTAAGGATGAAGTATTTAGGCAGATATTCTGAAGTTAGAAACAAATCGAGCAGTACTTCCTGAAAACAAAGAATTAGCTAGTCAAGAATGATGAAAAGAGGGGAGTCGCATGAATGGTTGCTGCCTAGCTACTACTAGTGCTGGTCTCACCACAGCTTCAGTCTGCTGGGATGCAATCCTCCTTTGCATCTTTTCCCAGCAGATGCAACACATTAGCACCAATCCCAAGATGAGAAGCAGGCTACAGCCTGTTTGGTAATCCAAAATCTTTTACCAGATGATACAAGGGTCTGTAGGCATCTTGTATCCTTTTCATGGTAAATGCCTTAAATAGCAACCAGTGAAAAACAAAAAGACAGCTTGGAAACACCAAAGCAAATTCTCTCTCAGTTTAATGAAGCGCTTTTCGTCTTGCACATATGGCAAGACTTCATCAGAAACTGAACAAACTTCAACACAGACAATATATACACGTCCTTTTTGTCACATGACACTTCTAATTAAAATCTTGTGTCTTAAAGGCACATCCACATAATTGCTACTTAAAACATTTTTTAAAAACAGATATGACTGACAATATTTTAGAACACCTCAACCCTACCCTTCCTTCAGAATTTTTATCTGTAATGGTGATAGAAATATATATACAAACATACATATACTAACAATACTATATCTCAAATTATTATGTTGACTCTCAAAGTATGGTATTACTTAGTTAACTAAGAAGTCAGAAACTTACATATCCGAGTCAAATGAAGTCAGATGTCACAAATATGGACACATTTTATAAAAATGCATACACACATTAGCGTTTAAGATTTCTCAACTTCAATATACTGTTCAAAGATATTGTCTCATTCAAACCTGGGTAAAACATTGCCCCAGTGCATATTTGCCAATTTAACTCGAGTTGCTCAAGTAAAAATGTAAGCGCCCCCCCCCCCCCCCCGACTACCATCAACAACTGAGTCAATTGCTTTGAACAAAAATGAATGTTGTGGATAGGAAATAATGTGTCTAGCCAGTGCATTATCTCTGTTGAAGGTCTTTATTTTGTATAGATGTTCATATACTCGTTCTTTTAACCTTCTATCCGTTTTACCTATGTAAAACGCTGCACAGCATTGACACTGGGCTGAATAAACCACAAACTTGGACTGACAGGTATACTTCAGTTTGATTTTAAAACTAATATTTTTAACTTCGATGTCTTGTCCTGTACTCATGTATTTACAGTAGTTACACATTTGGCATTTGTACATGCCACACTTCCACTGTGGGGTGGTTTTTTATGTTGTAATAATTCCTTTAAATTAGTCCCCCTCTTGTAAATAATCCGCGGTTTGCTTTTGACCTTGTAAGAAAGGTGAGGATCTCTCCTAATTATTTCCCAATTTTTGTTCAAAATTGACATTATTTCCCTTGCATTACTACTATAGGGTGTTATTAGACTTAAATTCCATACTTCTTTTTGTTGTAATACTCTGTCACTTATTATAACACTTTGTAAACCGATGGACAAAATGGGTTTATACAACCCCTGTTCTCTCTTATATTTTACTTCTTCCAGTAGACACTCAAAAAAGTCCACTGGGTAACCTCTCCTAACAAACATTGACCTTAGATTATTACATTCATCCATGAAATCCTGGTCCAACGTGACCATACGGGCAGCTCTCACGAGTTGACCCTTCACCACTGATTTCTTTTGGTGCCATGGATGGCAACTGCTAAAATGTAATAAAGAATTTGAATATGTGGCCTTTCTATAAATTTTCGCTACATATGCATTCCTTTCCGTATCTTTACCAAGATCCATATCCAAGTATGAAATCCTGGTTGTTTCAAATGCATAAGTAAAGGAAAGGAAATCTGTAGTGCTGTTAAAATAATCTACTAATTTACTAGCTGCTTCCTTATTTCCTTCAAAAATGATAAAAATATCATCCAAAAACCGTGTGTAGAACTGGATGTACTGTTTCACTTCTTGTTTACTAAAGATAAATTCTTGTTCCCATGAGGCCATTACCAAGTTGGCATAACTTGCCCCACAGGGTGACCCCATAGCTACACCAGTCTTTTGAACATATAACTTATCATTACATAAAATGAAATTATTATACAAGATTATGTCAAGCATTTCCCCTATTAAGGCCACCTCATCAGAGGCTACTGCTTTAGCTCTCAGGTAACTGTTGACTCGTTCGATGCCTTCTACATGGGGGATAGAAGAGTATAAATCTACCACATCCACTGTTAGAAAACTAGAGTCAGAATTAAATTCTAAATTCTTGATTTGTGACAAGAATGACCAAGAATCTTCACATATATATTTCTCTTGAGTTACATACTTCTTCAACTTTTGGTCTACCCATTTTGCCCAAGGATAAGTAATACTGGCCCTAGCATCCACCAAGGGTCGCATAGGTGGATTATTCACATTTTTATGTAACTCTGGGATACCAAACAAAACAGGTATCCTTGGGGAAGGCATAGATAAATATCTAAACAAGTCAGTAGTAATCCTGGTTTCCAACAACATTTCATATAAATGAGACTTTATTTTACTGTATGCTTGATTAAACTCATTACATGAAACCAACTGATATGTGGAACTTCGGACTATTTGGTCCATTTTGTTGACATAGTCCTCCACATTCATAACAACAAGTCCCCGTCCCTTATCTGGGGCCATAATACGCACTGGGGCTTCTTGAATTAGTTGTAATAAATGCAGTTGTTCACTAGTGACATTTACAGGTGAAACATCCTTTCTTTTATTCTGCTTATGATTACAACCCAACCCTAAAACATTGTATAAATCCAACTCACAAATGAGTTCAAAACATTGTAAAGTTGGGTGTAAAGGGGGACAAAAAGTACTTGAAGGGTGTAGTGCACTAGACTGAACCAAAGTATTGTCAACAAAAAGCATAGACAAATCAAGTTTACGCACAAATAATTTTAAGTCAATTAATGTTTTAACTAAGTCTGCTTTTCTTGTGGGGACAAAAGTGTACCCCTTGGCTAATAGTTCCAGCAGTGGTTGGTCTATAGTAACATCAGAAAAGTTGTAAATTTTAAAATCTTTATCATTATTCATAAAGATGTTCCTTAGTCCAAAATCTGCAGCATTAGATATCGGGGAAGCTGGTACGATAAGGGGTGATATCATCTCCTGCGTTTCCAATTCTTCCCTTTGTAATTGTTGTTGGAATGAGATTTCTTGTTCTTTGATCTCAGATTGTATTGGTTGGCTTGATGCTGAAAATTTTGGACATTAGCTGATGTATTATTCACAATTGTCTGCGGGGGTAACATTGGTCCCTCACCTGATGGAAGTGCACTACTATCATTTGAGACAGATAGACCGTGTGTTGATTCATTTCTGTTTGTTGTGTTACATAAAAATACATTCATAGCAGCATTGCTGGATTTTGCTACTTGTGAACTTGGGGGTGGGGGGTAAGCATTCCCCTCACCATATGCTTTACGGTCTCTAGCTAGTTTCTTTACTTTAATTTCTCTAAATTTCATCATTTGTTGGTCTATACTGTCAAAAATTCTGTTGTAATTTTATTCAGAAGTGTCATGTGACAAAAAAGGGTGTGTATATATTGTTTGTGTTGAAGTTTGTTCAGTTTCTGATGAAGTCTTGCCATATGTGCAAGACGAAAAGCGCTTCATTAAACTGAGAGAGAATTTGCTTTGGTGTTTCCAAGCTGTCTTTTTGTTTTTCACTAGTTTGTCTTACTTTGGTTCCTGTCTTTTAAATAGCAACCAGACCAGTCTGTAGGCATCTTGTATCCTTTTCATGGTAAATGCCTTAAACAGCAACCAGACCAATCAGGAACATCAAGCACAGACACTCACTGCCCAACCAGAAACAGTCAGGAATCAGTCCACTCTGCTCCTTCTCTCACAAGGAGCACAAGTTCCAAGCTTTCACCTATGAAGCAGTTATTAGGCTTTCCAGTGATCAGCAGTCTCCAGGAAATAATATCCATGGGCTCCTTCTCTTACCAGGAGAAAATGGAAGCACTAATCCCAAGATGACTTCTGACAGCAAAATGTGGGCTGTCCAATAAGTGGTGTTCTTGCAATAGATGTTGCAGATTTTAAAATAAAATGGAAAAAAGGATTAATATCTTAAGCACTACAGTGTGCAGTAAGCAGTTAAATATGAAAGAGCAGGTAACTTTAGCTTTAGCTGTCTAAGTGGAGAGCCACTAATTTTAAAAGAGCAAGATAGATTGAAAGGGGGTGGGCACTTTGTATTCTGGTTCTATGGAAATAAGTGGGATGGCCAATAACTTTAAATAGTTGAAGGGGAGTGATTTCCAAAATGATAATTTTGTGCTTACTCACAACAGCCAGTGAAAGGGGAGAGGAAAAGAGTTATGTGGTCAAATTAACACAAGGGGCAGGCAACTAGAAACACAATTAAGTTTAAGAACACAACAGCACCAGGGTGGGAGGGAGTTAGGGTGGGTGTTGATAATGATTTTGTCTAAGCTAATTCACATTTAACAATGAACCTCTCCAGCACATGCTGGAGATCACATTCATTTAAGTACACTTTTGCCTGCAAACAAAAAAGATACAGCCCTCTTGTTACTCAAATGACCTGGGTACTTGCTAAACTAGATGAGCCTTCATATCAAATTCATGCAAACAGTGAAATGAGAGGAGAAAAGACACTCCATGTACAGAGTCCTGTACTCGATGTATTTGATTTAATGCATACACAACTCTGGTTCCACAAAAACAGGGACCAAATGTTATGTTACGCAAGGATTGATATACATACTGCTGAATTATTTTTATACATAACCTGTAGTATTTGTGACCTATTATAGACCTCTTTCTGTGGGCTACATCCAGAATTAACCATTCCTGTAGTCAACAGATATCAGAAAAATACTTAAAAATCTTGAAATTTCAGTAATTAGGTCCAGAAAGTATAAGTTGCGGTGGTGCAGTGGTAGCGTTGTTAAGCCATGGTGGTACAGCAGTAGCGTTGTTACCTCACAGCAAGAGGTTCTCCCGTTCGATTCCCAGCTGGAGCGCCTTCTGTGTGTAGTCTGCATGTCCTCCCCGCAGTCAAGTGGTGTTCGAAAGACATGCATAGAATGGACGTGCCTTTGTTGAAGGTTGGGTGTTGAGCTGGCACCTCAGCACCCGTAAAAATCTACTGCCAATCATTAGCAGACCGGAGTTCCGCTGTGGCGACCCCTAACCGGGAAAAGCCGAAAGAAGAAGAAGGTCCAGAAAGTATAGCTCACTTTGTTACACTGTAGTACACACTGCATGCATTCTGCTGTGATTTAATAATCTTGCAATAAAATACTCATGAAACATACATCCCATTTAAATTGATTTTGTATACTATCCTGCAGATTACACATAGGAGCAGAGACTTCAGAAGTTCTATACAGAACCCTTTCCTTCCATGGTAACTCCCTGCCCATGTTTATCTTAGCAGTTTTTCCACTTTCTTATATTTCTTTTCATTATGATATACTAATTCATTGATTGCATTAAAACAGACCTCTAAGGTCTTATGCTACTATTCCTTGTACTAGTTTTCCCCAAGTACAAAGCATCCTCCTCCCTGTCTTCCTCATGCGCAAAATTGTGAATTAAATTTAAATTTCTTACTTATTATCTTCATTTGTTCAGTTGTCAATCTTATGACCTTCAGTCAAGAAGCTTGATTGTGTATCCATCTCTTCTCTCCATCTCTCTCTATTTATAAATGGATGTGCTTTTAAAGATCGAAGTGCACAAATCTCAAACTGCTAATGATCATACATGAAAGATCAAAATCCAAAACATTGAAAAAACAAAACACTTAATAATGATAACTAGCTTTTAAAAATTGTACTAGTTATTAAAGTATTAGTATTTTCCAGTCAAGTCATCTAGATATAACTATGACCTTAGTTTTGTTTTAAAGGTTAAAATCAATAATATGGTATGTATTGAATATATTAGAAAACTGAAAGGGAAAAGATGTAGCAATGATGTCTCAACCATAAAAAGGACACAGTAAATGTACCTGAGAAAAAATGCACACTGTGTCCCTACTCTGGGCCAGTAATCAAGGAGCCTCAGTCCTCACCACTGACATCAGTGAGGGGATGGCCACTAGGAAGAAAAATGGATAGACACAGTATTTTCAGATGCAGCTCTCTGCACCAAGCACAATTTCCCATAAGAGCACAAAGGGAGCACACTCTAGATCTGGGGCCAGACTCTCTGTCTCTCTCCAGGCCCCAAACAAGACTCCACACTGACCACTTTGGAGCTCCATGTCCCTGTTCCAAGAAGCTGACACACACACTTGGGTATTTGATTCTCACACACACACACACACACACACACACACACACACACACACACACACACACACACACACTTGCCATATGTGCCCCCTCTGACCAGATTATAAGGTATATATGCTGCCACCAGTCAGCTTCTCTAAGGCACTTGCAAGGGTACTCAGTCCTTATACTGAGTAAAATTAATACTATTACAAATGGCAGAGTTTGACCATTGCAGCAAGGCTTTCTGGAGTGGCCACAATGTCACTAAAATAAGCATAAGTACTCGTAAGATGTTAAAAGTATTCTCTAAAAGACCAGCCACAATGAAAGTTACAGAAATATTTAATAATAAATAATAAAATAGAAAACATGAGAATACTAAATACCTAGTTACTGTAAACACCAGTGTTTCAATCACAGGAGATATAAAAAAATAACATAGGTGGATAGATTCACACAGATGCAGTAAAACAATATTTTACTAATCTCACTATATTTTCGTGACTGACTTAAGAATTACTGTTCCCTGGTTACTCAGTAAAGTATGACAAGATGAAGTGTGTTGATTTGCTTACTGCATCAAGGCGAGATGAGGTGTGTTGCTGTGCGAGATATCTGTGAGAGATCTTTCCTGTCAGGTTTTGCTGTGAGAGTTCCGGAATATCTCTCACTAATATATAAAAAAATTATAATATTTCAGTGCTGGTTATAAAATGACATCACATTTGGTCACCTGCCTCTGGTACAATATACACCCAGAGCTTTGCTAAGATATGTTGCAGCATCTGAAAGATATAAACCAATTCCAAAACCTTCCACCCTTCCAGGTTAGCAATTAGTTCACCCCTAACAACAATACAGTAAGATTCCTAGTCCTGGTTTTCCGAGACATTTTTGTCTCTGGCTGCAGTCAGACCTGTAAGATAAAATCTTTATGGCCCAAACCAACCCATTTAATTTTCAACCTGTTTTTTCAAAATTAGCTGGACTGAAATTAACCTCTTCCCTTCCTGAATTCTCTGTTAAAACATACATTTAATCAGTTATAGTAATACTGTATGACATACATGTAGATCTCATTTCTGTCCAGCAGGACCTACTGTTGATGCATTTTTTAACACAAGCAACTTTACAAATACATTTTAACACAAGCATGTGTACAAATCAATGTAATAGTCAAATGACATAAAAATCTTTACAAAACTCCAGCTAGCTAGGCTGGCATATGTTACGCATCCACTGCCTTACTCTCCCTGGCACAGGTAGCACTACTTCATATCATCACATCAGTAACAATGCATAATTTCTTCCCTGTCCTCAATAGTCCACTCTATCATGTTTATAACTTTTTTTGTCCTGTCAGTTTTTGTATTTTTTATGGGCTAGTACTTCCTTATACAACCATGAGGCCATCCTCCCTTTAAGCATACCCTAACCCCATTGTAGGAATATTTCTGTGTCTTGAGAATTCTATACTACCATTTTTCCAGTGATGGCACTAGCGTGCATACCAGGATTGGGCACTTTTTTATCCTGGGACTTGTGCATCTAGCTGTCTTTTTTATTTTAATCTTTCTCTGTTCATGATACATGCTATATAAAATATATTCTGTATGTCATTTTATCATCTTGTCATCTTGGTGAGATTTTGTGAAAACAAGGTCCACCCTGTGAAGGTACTCACCATGATTTGAGGATGAATTCAGTCCCAGCAATACTAATCTTCTTTTCTTGCTGAATTTTCTCCATGGAAACAGTTGCCATACCACAGGAAATATGGAGGGAATACAATTAACCTCATCCCTGTTGTCATCTGAAATGCAATAATGCCTCAAGTGTAATCTGTAACAGTGAGAAACTGATAGGTCAGAGTTACTGTAGTCCATGCAGCTCAGATAGCTTCCTAAACTAGAATATATGTAATTAACTAGCAGCTGTATAAACTTAGATACATTCTGCACTGACGCACTGTGATCTTGCACAGAATGGCTGTCTGTGAATCACAGTGCTGTACTAGATCATATGCAGAGTAGTGCTTCAGAGTTTACTTGCGCCTAATTTGCTTAGGCCATGCCCAAAGGCTGCTGTATTTATATGTAGCAAAGAAATCCCGTAACTGCTCAGATGACAGCCACTGTGTAACAGAGCAATATTTTCTGAATTATGTTCCACTCGTATACTATGCAAAGATACCTTTTCATGGCCTTGTATAGCACATAATTGTTTATGAAAGCAAGTGAATACTATGAACTGTGCAAATGGGATAAATATGATGGAAGCTCTTATTTTGAAAGATAGATGATTGTTCAGTTGTATATCAACTTGAGTTTAAAGTTAAATGTTATATAGAAACTCAGGACCATCACATTATTGTGTTGATGGCTTGGAGGCACTAGCATAGAACAGAACATAGTCTACAGATCAAAGCTAATTCCGAGAAGGCTGCAGAATCTTTTTAGCACAGAGGACTGCTGCTAAAATGTTTAAGAATTTCTGAAATGCGTGAAGTAAATTGAAGGACTCTTCCTAATAATTAGGAGTGGGGTATCCCCACAAATCAATTTGGACTGACAGATATACAAATTATGTCAAGTATACAAGATGGTTTGATGGTATGTGAGTAGGCCATCTAACTGCATGGCTGTACCCTGCATTCTTATAATGACCCAAGGAGGTAAACAATGGAAATGTCATGATCTTGTTTTTTTGGTAAAGTGGTGTAAAAGTGTTAGGTATTATAATAGCTACAAACCATGATGAAGGCAATAACAGGTATGAAGGTATATGTAAAATCTTTATCTAAGGGAGGTACTGCTTCTGGTATTAATGAGTCAAGTGACCTTTGCATTTTGTCCAGTTTGAAATAAAGCTTCATTGTGATAATATCTATTTTTAATGTTTTTTATCTTTTCATCATGTTTTTTCATTCATGATGCTATTTTATTTTTATTTGTTCTGTACTAAAGAACCAATTGTTTAGCTGCATTTCTTTAAATGCTGACCCAAAATATCTTCATTTATGGAAACCTGTCGAAAAATGGAAGCTTTGAATTCAAAGATATGAACCATACCTCACTGCAAGTAGACTTGCTGAAAAGCCAAATGTGATGTGGAGTTTTCAAATTTGCAATTAAAACATTTAACACATTTAACTGTAAGAGTGATGGAAATGTCAAGTCTGTTTTGAAAATGAAGCTTCAAGCATACAATGAGCTTAAGAAGAATCTACCATATTATGTAAAGCATTTATTTTTATCTAAAAATCAGTCTGTTTAGAAGTCAATTGATGTTTTTGTTTCTGAGGTAAAACACAGAGAGCAAGACACTGAGAGACAAAAGAATCTGACATGAAAAACGATGTAACAAAACACTCCTGTAGTGCTAAGCAAACAGCTAGGAATAGGATTCTATCCAAAAATGTTTTTATTAATATAATAGTTAAGAGAAGTTAACTTGCCACTGGACAAAGCAATTGATATATGTAGAGTGACTGACCTTTAATGCATACAACCTAAAATCACATCTGAGGAGATGGGCATGTGCAAAATAAAGTCTACATGTGAAAAGAAAAAAAAAAAAAACAGGAATAGCAAAAGATATCATAAATAAAATTGACAATGATATCAATGACCTGGTTTCCAAAATTCATTTATTTTATTTTGTGTTATATTTGCTGACCAGAATCAGAACCATATCATGGCCAAATAGCACCCTAGGCAATGTAATGGACCGCCCCCACCCCCAGTCATACCAAAAATTAGTAATAAAATGCAAGCAGGAGTAATATGCAAGAATTCTCAGTGGGGGATATAAGTAAGCCTCTTTTTCTGAAATGTATCTCACAGTAGAGAACAATAGTTAGTGGTGTATTATGAATAGAGTACCGTTATGTCCTGCATGTTGATCTTTAATACGAATGACCGCACACCATACTACATTTCTCTGAAACTGTTACACTTTAAGAGGTATGGCAGTCATGACAGTGCTCTCACACCATCCCTTCAATACAACCACATGAAACTCCCGTGGTAGCTAATGGTAACATGCTTCCTAAATCATGCAAGTTTCTAATGGTCTGCATGGATGTGCAAGCATGTTCTGTTTCTGCTGTGACTGCTGTGTGTTCCACAGGATCAGGGATAAGGTATAGCAATAGCCATACATTCTCCCTAGTTGTCACAGTTTTTTACTGTCCATCTTGTGTAAGTCTTTTACTGCATGCCAAAAAAATGATGCTGCCTACCACATCTAGACATGCATAAAGACATATGCACAAAGACACACACACACACACACACACACACACACACACACACACACACACACACACACACACACACACACACACAGTCCAGGTCTGAGCCTAAAGTTTGAGGGTAAACTTGTCAAACTTCCATTTTGTTAAATTCCCCTGTACAACTGTACAACATCGGTTTAGCAGTATAAACAGTAGTGGCTGTAACAGAAATATATTTTAGTGAAAAGAATAGCTTCAAATTTGTATTTTATGTTTTAATCAGTTGTTGCTGTTGTTTATCTTTCGGCTTTTCCCGGTAAGGGGTCGCCACAGCGGAACTCCAGTCCGCTAATGATTGGCAGTAGATTTTTACGAAATGCTGAGGTGCCAGCTCGAAGCCCAACCTTCAATGAAGGCACGCCCATTTACGCACGCATGTCTTTCGAACGCTACCAAACTGCGGGGAGGACATGCAGACTCCACACAGAAGGCACTCCCAAGCCAAGCCGAGAATAGAACGGGAGAACCTCTTGCTGTGAGGTAACAACGCTACTGCCGTACCACCGCGGCATACATTTTATGTTTTAATCAGTTAATTTACGAAATCTGTGATACATCAGTATGTGCCTGCATGTACCATTAATGTGGATCTTAAGCAGCTGACTACAAAATATTTTTTCTAGCAGGAATTCTAAACAAATCTCATAGACTTTCCACACTATTTGTTTCTCACTTATTGTGTAATAATTACATATTCCTTTCTGAAATCAACACATCTTATTTCATTACACTGTCCTCTGCCATATTTATACAAGGAAAATAAGCATCAGAGTATTTTGTGAATACTTTTGTTCCACCTTTGGTGCCATTTCTTCATTGCTCTAAAGAAAAACATTTAAATTATTTACAACATGTATGGCCTCCGTTTATTACAGATGGAATGTAGGCATTTCAATGTTACTGTGGGTTCATGCTGACAAGAGACTGCTGTATGCCTGTAAACATGTAGCAAGAAAGGAATGGTATCTCCCTGTATGTACTTTGCAGCACTATTTTTCCATATAAATTACTGTTAATATGAAAGTCTGTGCCGTAACGAGTATACAGAGTGAAGAATGAATAAGCAGTAAACATGATGCCTTTTTGATCATCCATAGCTACCACATCCCTGTTTCACTTATACTTGCAAATAAAGCAGGTTGATAAGGATTATACAAAACATGAAGAAACAAATAGAATTTAATTAGTTGTGTTGTTTCAAGGAGCATAAACAGAGAACACATTCATGAAAGCACTTTGCTCTATAAGCGAAGAGATACGAAGGGGTTACAGTATTTCACTCTACAAGGCAGCCATTGTAAGCATAGACTTCTTGGGATTAGCTGTTGTAATGTATATTAAACAATGTATGTGCATCATGCATTTTATTAGTAATGCATTTCTATATATTGTTTATCGTACACATGTGACAATCACTGGCTTTTTTATGAGATGTTAGTAATGGGATTAAGAGCACTAAAGTATATCTACATGTATATGCATGTATAAATGTATTGCGCTTTAATTTTGTGGTGGATAACTTTAGAGTCTTGATGTTTTATGTGCTTGTTAGGGTAGTGTAGCTAAGTAAATATAGCTTTATTGTCAGCAACGTCCCATCATTTACTCTATTTTTCAACATATACTAACTGGACATGTGGTTTAGAAGTTCTATTCTTAGACATATATGCACTTTCAATATATTGTTTCCTTTTCTCTGAAAGTAATCTACAAACAGAAGAGAGGGGAAGAGGTCACCTCTTCTGCTCATTTATTGTTTTGAGTAACCAACATTTAAATGAGAAAGTTCCCTTGTTCCTATGGTGACAGCCATTTAGTGTCATGACCTACTTCTGTTCAGTCAGAATGGAGAAAGCCAGGGAAATAAGAGGAGGACTGCTTGCCCTTCTTGTATTGTTTGTGTGTACATGCTGTGCTGTTGTTTGGGCATAGGGATGGAACATTAATGAAACACACAGGTGGAGTTCCTGTTTGTTTCTAGGAAATTCAAACTTCTAACTTTTACTGAAGAAACACTAATGAAACTGCAGCTTTTAGGTATAATAAGCACAATTTAATTTAATAAATGAATATTGCGAGGGCATTCTGAGGTAGTTTGATGTATTATTATGTGCTTAACGTCTCTACTTTGGTTGATTGGCTTCAGAATGAACCTTGACCCCTTAGAATGTTGTCAGTATTTTCCTTGGTGTTGTTGTGAGCTCTGTATGTGACATCAGCTTTCAGATGCACATATTAATTTCTTGTAGGAAAAGAAAATTCTGAAGAGAAATATTTACGAGTAGGATTGTAGTCTAAATGATGGAAACTGTTTAGGTCAGTTTTGTATGTTTGGAATTTGATAAGGTTACCATGGTTTGTCTAGGAAATGCACTCAATGTCTTACACTTGAAACAACCTTATCAGGCCTATATAAGGTGTGGACTAAAGTCAGTTGAGAGAGGCAATATGTAATAAAAGTGATCAAGTATATTTTCTCTTTATTTACTAAATAGTAGATAAAAGAAGTATAAAAGCTTCCTGTTTGTGTGTGCACATCTGTTTTAGTAAGGCAGTGGCTGTATGAGGTAGAGCATAAAGGTATGTTTTGTTGTCTGTCCTCAAAGAGTGGGTAAAGCCACATCAAAGTGTGGGCAATAATATGAGCTAATCCTGACCAAAACTCTCAACCTGCAGACATTGAAAATAGGAGCAAAGGCCCTTGAAAAACGTGAATATCCTGCTAAAAATCTGGATATCTAATTAGCATACTATCTGTACACTTTAATGAACTGCACCATAAATTTCTTCCACACGAAGTCGTTTATTTTTTGTTTCTGAAATGGTAGATGCAAGACATGTGTCCTCTTTCTTTACATTTTTGTTGTCACTAGTATGTTGGTTATGTAGTGGTCATGTACTATGGCTTTCTGTGTAGTAGACAGCTTCAGAAAGCACATGTGATGGGAGTTATTCAGAAAATGGTGTGAAAGGATAAAACAAACCTAAAAATAAAGGCATTTCTCCAAAAATAGGGACATCCTAATTCAGGCCTTAAAATAGGAATGCTCCTTCTATATAAGGACACTTGAGAAATCTGATCCTGACAGTGGTGAATGGCAGAGAAAGAAACAGTAAACATCACTGATTTGCTTAAAAAAATTGTGTCATTGGGTTGTCTGCTAGGCTAACAACAAAATGTATTTCAGCAGAGGAAGACAATGATCAGCAGAACAAGTGTATGTTCACTTTGAAACACACACACACACACATATATATATATATATATATATATATATATATATATATATAGTTGATGAATGTTATAGTCTGTGACATCTGCCTTCCACTTCAGGTACACATGTTGCATTACTTGCAGCATTCAAGCTGTGCTTTGATATCTCGGTGATTTCTGCTACTCTTACATTCATCTTCTCCTCTCAGTCTACAAGTATGTTTCTGTGAAATTAGTGTTCTCAGCTCATAAAACACAGGTGCCTCTTAGGTAGAGAGGACTCTGGACTGATGCAGAACTTCTGATAGTCCAAGTAATGGGTGGCTTGTGGTAACGGTCTGCTGTGCTGCAGCCCTTCCAAATGATAAGAATATTTTTATATGTTTTATTTGTAAAGTTGTTTATATTTCTCTGTTTTTCCTTAGAAATAGTAACTTTTCCATTTCATGACTCAGACCTCAGCACATGCATTCTAATTTCTATTAAAAACAAAGCTGGGTTGACTGAACCATTTTTAAAACAGCCCAATCTATATGTACATGCATTGAGGTCCTCCCGCTGTTTCTAGGGCAGATGTCTCAATGGGAGTAGCTCAGGCCTTTAGATGAAGCAGCAAGCAGCTTTTCCCATTTGTTCAGGTGACTAAAACAGCCTGAATCAGAAGTGAAAGAACTCTTGTACATCTGTCCTGATGGTATGACCATAGACATTTTTCATTATTATTATTAAATAGTAGTCTGAGCAACCTGCTTGTGTTGCCAGCCAACTTATAGAATGCTTGGCATGTGCTTTTGTATTTAATTGTGTGTGTCTGTGTGTATGTAGCATACATATTTGGGGGGGGTGCAATGGGTTACAGAAATTGTGGCAGTCAAACTAAGGCATGCATATATATACACAGCCTGTCCTAGCAACAATTTAAACTACATTAGGCCATTCATACCTCTCAGCTGCACAGATTTTCGCAAAATGTCCAGATTATTGCCTCATATTTTTGGACCATTTTTCATAAAATTATGGTTTTCTGACAAATTAGTGGCAAATCATTAAAGACTCAAGTTAGAAAATAATGACAGACTCTTGAGTTTTAGACTTCATACCCTTCAGAAAAATTAATGCTAATGCAAAACTGTCATTTTATCAACTTTCTAAGTTTTTAAGAGCAGTACTTAAAAATTGCCCCATATATTTATTCATTTACGTGATTACAGCAAGATGTCTAATGTGTACAGAGTCATTAATGTAGCTGAAATGGGTGTGCACTTCTGTGTGTGTGTGTGTGTGTGTGTGTGTGTGTGTGTGTGTGTGTGTGTGTATGTCAGGGGGAATTACAGTGAGTTGCACGGTATGTGTCTCACAGTGACAGTTGTAAAGATATTAGAGTAATATTTATGCATTCATTTGATCACAGTCGGGCATCTGAAATGTACACAGTCAATTTAGTGACTGTAGTTGGTGGTCACACGTGTGTGTGTGTGTGTGTGTGTGTGTGTGTGTGTGTGTGTGTGTGTGTGTGTGTATGTGTGCACACATGTATGTGTATGTATGCATCCATGAATGGGAGAGGAAAAATAAATTCTTGTGGTCTTTTTTATTTTTAATTTTAACAATGTGCCTATACTTTCTGGGTACAGCAAGCTGTCTGTGGATGAAAATGACTTACCTTGCTGTCACTTGCTCAAGTTAAGCAGTCATCAACCACATTAACCTCTATGGATTTACCCAACTAATTCAAGAGCCCACCAGAATAGGCAAAAAGACCCAAAAACAAACCATTATTGACTGGACATTAGTGAACAGCCCCAAAGATCACTATCAGACTGGCTGCTTACCAGACGGACTTAGTAAGCATCACCCTACTTCCCTCCTAAGGAAACATATTAATATTCCAAAGCTTATGATCTACAGGCAAATCAGGGATGTCCGCAATCTAAACCCAGATAACCTAAGCAACATTCTAAAGCAATGTAATTGGGAACCTCTAAGAACTTTAGACCTAGATCTAGCAGTAGACGATTTCAACATGTTCATTACAGTTCTAAATTCAATGGCACCAATTAAGAAATAAAAGCCAAAGCAACCTATGCTCCATGGTTGAGTAGGGACACAAGAGCCCTACTAAAAAATAGAGAGAATGCATGGAAACAGTGGAAAAAAGACAACTCCAATCTCACAAAACAATACTATAAGCAACTTAGGAACCAAGCCAAAAAACAGACCAAACTAGATAAACAGAATTACTTTTTAGGTCTCCAAAACAAAGACTCAAAAAATCCACAAATATTCGGGCGCAACATCAACACCTTGCTAAAACCTGGTAAAATTACCACCCCTGCCCCCTCCAACCCCAATAACAACAACAAAGATATAGCTTCCCAGCTTAACTATTTTTATTAACTCAGTCCAAACTCTGTCAACCCAAATATCTAATACTGATAGCCCTCACACTACAACTTCAAACAATTCTAGAAATAACCCTACCATGTACCCAAAAAACAATCCACCCTTCTCTCTCTCTCATGTCCCTACATCTAAAATTAAAAAACTCCTCCTCTGCCTAAAACCCACCACTCTTGCAGCAAACAGTATACCTGCTAACTTTCTGAAAATACTAGCTGACTCCCTATCATATCCTGTCTCAATCCTAATAAACAGGTCCATTCAGGAAGCATATGTACCAAAACTCTGGAAAATAGCCTACATCATACCTCTTCACAGAGGTAGAAAATCCTATGATTTCTCCAACTACTGGCCAAAGCTGTACTTTCTCCCCTGTCCAGACTTCTAGAGAAATGCATACACCTGCAAGTTATGCAGTTCTTGAGCTCACACAATCTTCTCTCCTTCCCTCAACATAGTTTCTGCTCCCACCACAGCACAACCACAGATCTTCTGTCATTCACCAATCAGGTACATCATCACAGAAATAACAATAAGTATGTATCCGCTATCTTTTTAGATCTCTCCAAAGCTGTTGACATGGTCTCACATCCCAAACTACTAGATGCTCTTGACTCACTCTCCTTCACTCCCCCTACTATCTCCTGGTTTAAAAGTTACTTATCTGGCAGACAACAAGCTATCCAATGCAAAACAAACTATCTGCTCCACTATTGGGGTACCACACGGCTCTATACTGGGTCCACTACTTTTCTCTATTTTTACAATCTATATACTTCCTCCAAACAAGCCATGCTAATTCAGTATACAGATGATTCTACTCTCATTTGCACAGCCCCATCTATTATTACCTTAAAAAACTGGCCCAAGAATCATTCTCTGCTGTTGAAAGTTGGATTACTGACATCCAACTCAATCTCAACCCCAACAAAACCAAATTACTCCTGTTCACCCCTAATAAAACAAAATCTACTCCCTCAGCTTTCTCCATCACATCCAGAAATGGCACTATCATTTCACCATCAACCCATACTAAACTTCTAGGGGTAGAAATAGATAATAACCTATATTTTGATATTCATATATCAAAAACAATCCAGAAGGTTAGTAAGAAAATGGGGACACTCTACAGACACAAAAAACTTTCTCACAGATAAAGCAAGACTCATCCTAGCTCAGACCCACCTTTTATCAAAACTTACATATGCAGCACCAATCCTAACCCATATTAGAAAAACAGACCTAGACAAGCTGGAATCATGTTATAATAAAATTGCCAAATTTGCCACCAACTCTCCCTTTAGAACCCACCACTGCCAGGCACTAAAATAAATTCAATGGCTAGAATTTCCTCACTTACTTGCCCACCAACTCACCTGTGCATGTAACATCATAAACTACCCAGAGAAAACTCCAGCACTAAAACAGCTGTTAACACTTTATTCTACCAGTTGCCCTCTTCGCTCATCTTATAAACCTCTCCTCAGTATTACAACTGCCAAAAATACTGCTGGCAAAATTCTATACTGCCATAGCATAGCCAAAAAATTGAATAACCTCCCCACTAATATAACCTCTACTACAACAAATACACAATTTAAAAAACTATTCAAAACACATCTCAGGAAAACCTGGATCTGCCCATGTATTACATGACAGTCTCCTCTGACTTTCCTTCTCCTGTCGCTTTACTACTCAGACTATAGGCTCTTACTTTCTCATAGATCTAAATTTCCTCCTTATAATCTGGATGCTCAGGTTATATTATTTTCCTTCTCTGTTCCTTAATAGAAGCAAAATGTAAAATTCAAATTGTATGTAACTGTTATTCAAAGAATAGCATTATCTCTGTCAGGTCACTTGTACTTTATATATAACTCTTTATCAAAAGTCTTGGTCCTTTACCAATCACAGTTGAACCACTGTGAACAATTATTTGTATGTGTGTACTTATAATTGACCTGTTTTTTCATGTCTGTTTTACCTGTATCGTAACTATTTTACTATATGTTAATTGTGGAGCTTTTCTCCCCAGGCATCCACTGAAAATGGACCTGGTCCAGTTGGATTTTCCTGGTAAACAAATGTAAAATAAAGAAAAATAAAGAAAATAAATAAATAAATTAATAATGTGTATTTGTGTGACCCAATTTGGTATACTTTACTGTGTTTACAGTTTATGAAAAAAAGTTGAAATACATTACTGTAGCAATTTGTATTACAATCAGACACCTGAGGTGTATACAGTCAACATAGTGGCTATAATTCCTGGGTTAGTAGGCTGTCTTCGGATGAAAGTGACTAACTTTGCTGTCATTTTCTGAGGTTAAACAGACATAAATCTGACTTTGTGGGACTACTGGACTAGAAAAGTATTTGTGTAAAGTAAGTTTGAATGCTTTACTATGGCTATTGTGTTTTTATGAAACACATTTTAAATAGATTATAGTGAACATTTTGCAAATGTCAGACATCTGAGGTGCACATAGTCAATAAAGTAGTTATGAAGATATGACCTTTTTGCTGTGATCATATTGAGCAGTGATTAATTTAAATTTGCTGAACTAATGTGCATTTGAGTAAATCAATTTGAAATACTTTATTGTGGTCATTTTAATTACAATCAGACATTTGATGGATGCAGTCAGTAAAGTGTCTGCAATTCGTAGGCATGGAAGACATCTGTTGCTAGATCAGAAGTTAAACACTCATTGATCAGGTGTGAGAGGATCTGTGTCACATAATGCATTTAATTTCTTGAAATCAGTGTAAAGTGATCATTGTTATGGATTATGCATGTATGTGTATGTCTGTTGGGGTGTTATAGTGTGTCTGAAATTGAGCCCAATTTCTTTCACTTTCCATCACAGTCAGACATCAGCAGTTCATGCAATAAGTGGCTTTTTTGGTATGGGCAGGATTTGCATGAATGCAACTGATCATTGGCATATTAGTGCAGTGAGTAACATTGCCATCTCACAGCACTTTATTTTCTGGAGGACTTATTGGCTGTGATTCTTTCTATGTGGAGTCTGCATGTCCTCCCTGTCAATTTTGGGTTTTAGCCAGGTGCTATAATTTCCTCCAACGCCTCATAGAAGTACCCTAAATGAACTGCTATTCCTCCAGCTTGCATGCTGTTTTGTGGGTTCATAGGTGTATACTAGACTAATAACCACAAGGGCTTTTTAAGCCTAGCCATGCATCACAAATCTCTTATAAGTTCTGCTACCCTTGATAACTGTAAGCAAGGGCTTGGGAGATGAACTGTTTACAGGTTGCCTGTGTCTATTAGAGACATAGCTGCCAAGCCAGAGGTGAATTTCCTGTTCTCTATCCAATTGTCCAAGTTACACTTGAATTGGGTTAGGGAGGAACTCTGTTTCACATGGATGGGGAGCCTGTTCCAGAGATGAGGTGGTCTCTGTGATACATACCTGTCTCTTCAGCAGGTCCTATTTATATCACAAGTAAGGTTTAAGTCTTTAGAATGTGTAATTCTGGTGCTGTTTGTTTTGTGGATATGCAGGAGGTCCATCAGAGTGGGGCCTGACAATGCCATGCATGTCAGGCATAGATCTCCCCTCAACAGCCTGTAGGAGACAGAGCTGGTCTGCACAAGACATTTTACTTATGCCCTGTATTCTTATAGTGAGGTACCTTTGTGGACATCCCTATTGTTGGATATACCTTGCTAAGTAAATAACAAAGGTGGCACTGTACTCAATGCTATGTCTGATGGATGGTAAGCATGCAGTGTATGTGTGTGTGTGTGTGTGTGTGTGTGTGTGTGTGTGTGTGTGTGTGTGTGTGTGTGTGTGTGTGTGTATGTATGCGCGTGCACATGTATGCATGCATGTGTGTGTTAATGTGCATCTTATGAGACATGTGGCTCACCAATGACAGTGTCAGCTTGTTGTTTGCATGTGTGTAAAACAGTAGTATCACTTGTTTTGTCTGTGGACATGCATGATATTTTTTGGAAGGGCACATAGCAGTAAAAACAGAAGAGTTTACAAGTAATTGTCTTTCAAAAATTAGCTATAAAATGCATCAAGCCAAACGTAGACCCTCACAGCTTCTTGGGTCCACCATACCCCCAACTCCTGTATAAGTGAAGTTTGACACTAGTTTTATAGGGGGCATCCTTCATTTCTGCCCTGGGACCCACCCAGTCTAAAATCATCACTACTTAGTGGTGTCCAGAAAAGCTCACTATAGCTTTCATAGAGACCTGGCATAGTGTGGTCATATTTTTATCTTTCTTAATAAACAGATCCCATAAATGTGCAGCAAAATTCACTGTAACTAGTCTAGGAACACTACACTGTTTATGAGCACTAAGTTTGAATGCAATATTGTGATCATTATTTTTTTTCTTTCTTCACAAGCAAACATCAGATGTATACAGGTGGTTATATTTTGGGGGCAGTGGTAAGGATCATGCTGTGTATATATGCTTGCCTTAGTTTCCTGCACCACCACAGATACAGTTACAATAATTTAGTTGCTCATATATTGGTGAGTGATCAAGTGTATTCCACCTGGTGGGGGGTGCTGAAGAGAGGCACTCTGGAGCTCTGTGATTATGTTTTCAAAGATGGTAAAGCCCTAGTATTGACCATCATTCTAGTATCACCAGGAAGGATGCCAGAATTCAAAGATAAAATAATTGTCTTCCATAATTGGCTAGTAACTTGGTGTCATTCTGTGGGGGATACCATGTCTGTGTGTGTGCATGGAATTAAATGGTCACCAGACCCTACCACTTTGTGAAGGATAGCCTGGATCTTTTGCACCTTGCCTTTTGCTTATTGGCTAAAACTTTTGCTATCCTCATAGTGCTGTTTTAGGCAGAGATCACATGATGGACACCTAAACATAACAAACTACAATCTGGATGATATAAAGGTAGCTCTGATGAATGCCAGAAGAGTAGACAGCAAAAGCACTGAACTCACGGCCTTCCTTAACATCAAAGGAATCATCATTTGTGCAATAAAAAAAATTTGATTCCACTGTAGTAATTGCATTCACTTCATTTCAGGTTACAATGCCTATCATGCATTTCAACAGATCTGCAGCTGTGGGAAGTATCTATATCTATTCATAAACAATTGTCTTTCACCAGATTTCATGATACAAATCTTGAACTGGTAGTTAAAGTCTGTAACGTTAATTATCACATTGTATGCAGTTATAGATCCCCATCAATGACCACCATCAAAGCATTCAGAATACTTTAACCAGTTAGAAAAATTAACAGTTGAACCAAATACATTTCTTATGGGTGACTTGAACTATCCCCACATAAACTAACAAGCATTTACCAACAACAATATCCCCAGATATTTCTGGACTTTGTAAATGTCAGTATACTATATAAAATTGTCCCCTTACCCACCAGAGTTAATCTTCTTGATCTTGTCCTGACATTTTTTCCAGTTGAACCACCCCACTTGTTTCCACCTCCATAGTCATGTCTGACTACCTCAGTGTGATCTTCTCAATGAAAACCTGCTTTCTGGCTTCTTGTATCTCCTGTACATTCAGAGAATAATACAAAACCATGTATTTACTATTTACTGATCTTATTTGTAATGACAAATAGTATAGCTCCCCTCGATCCTTGTAAATGAGGTTGCTCCGTGCTGCTCTGAATTTTACTCACTTTTGGACAAATGTATTGAGATATCTGTGTCAGTCCAATGTAAACATTAATGGCAAGTTTATACTAAGCCTATGTGGTAAACATTAACAAACTGTATAATAAAAAGAAAAAAAAAACAGTTAAGTGTTTGAAACCTACCATTCGAAAATGTCAGGTCAGCTATGAAATTAAGTTTGCAAATAATTCAAAAGATAATCAAAAGGCATCTTCAGGTATATTAGGAAACTTAGAGGTAACCGACAGGTCTTTACTGAACTTATGTCCAATGGTACCTCATTCACTGACTCAAAGACATTAGTAATATCTTGCAAAAATTATTTTCCAGCTTCACTCCACCCAGTCTCCCTTCTGTCCCTTTCATTCACCCTCATCATAGGTTCATAGGTTGGTACTAGGCTATCAGCACTAGGGCCTGTACAAGCCTAGCTATAACAATTCCCTGGCTATTTCTTCCCACACTTACTTCCCTGGACCCCTGTCTAGCGTGATCCCTGGGGTGAATTTCCTTTCCCCCATCCAATCGTCAAGGTTCCTTTTGAAGAGGGCCAAAGAGGCAGTCTGCTTGATATGTATGGGCAATCTATTCCAGAGTCTGGGGAGTCTCTGGGTCAGGAACCTATCCCTCCAGCATGTTTTGTTTATTGTGATGACAAGATTTAGATCCCTGGAGCATGTGGCTCTGAGGGATTGGGATTTCTTTAAGTGCAGCATGTCCAACAGCTCTGGGTTTGACATGGCCTTGTATGTTAAGCAGAGATCACCTCTGAGTAGACGATATGCGACAGAGTACAGCTGGAGTTTTTTAAGGCAGTCAGCGTAGGGCATCTGCTATAGGCCTGTGATTCTTGTAGTGAGGTATTTCTGCGGCCTTTCCAGTTGTTGCAGATGTCTTGAGAGGTACATACCAAATGGGGCATTGTATTCTATAATGGGTCTAATGAGGGATGAGTACAGTGGGACAATGACCTCCTTTTTTCTGGATGAAAAGCCCTTAGTGATGAGGTGTGCCACATAGAAGGATTTCCTGACTGTTGTGGCGATGTGGTTATCGAAGGTGAGACCACTGTCCACCTGTGTCCCTAAGTCTCTTATCACACTTTCGGTGTTTAGTGTACTGCCACCTATATGGTGCTTCACAGATGCATGTTTTTTTTTCCCAAAGGGGATAACTATACATTTCTTGGCATTGCGCTTGAGCCCATGGCTCTGGCACCAAGCATCTGTTTCTGTAAGGCCCTTTTGTAGAGTATCCACATCATTTGGGGATTCAATAATGGCTCCCAGTTTGCAGTCATCTGCGAACTTTGTTAGCCAGAGTCCCTTAGTGTTGGCCTGTACTTCAGAGAAGTAGATGGCAAACAAGAGCGGTCCCAGGACTGAACCCTGAGGTACTCCACTTGTCACTTGTCTGCAGCTGGATTTGGAGTTGGCTACTTTTACAGTGTAAGCCAGTTAGCAACCCATTGGGTGATGTAGGGATTAATGCCCAGCTTAGTAAGTTTATCTATGATTCCAGAGTGGGGGATGGTGTCAAAGGCCTTGGCAAAGTCTAGGTAGGCTGTGTGGACCACCTTACCCTTGTCCATGGCTCTGGAGACTGATTCGAAGAAGTCAATCAGGTTCAGGAGACAAGATCGGCCCTTCTCGAACCCAAACTGGGTGGGGTCCAGTGTTTGAAGGTTGCCAATGTCTTTGTTTATAAGTTCCATGATAATACACTCCATGGCCTTGCAGATAAGGCTTGTCAGACTGATGGGATGGTAGCTTCTGGGATCCAAGGTGGATCCCCCCTTGTGGAGTGGGATAACTGTAGCTCTGCGCCACTCAATGGGCATGAAGCCTGAGGTGAGGCTATGATTAAACATGACACTTAGGTGAGATGCCAGTTCATATTGTAGTTCATGTAGTACACAGCCCGGGATGTCATCTGGTCCCATGGATGCTGTATTCTTAGCTGTGGAGAGTGCATTTTTTACCTGTGTGGCAGTTATTACCGGAATTTGGCAATCTTCTGGTATTGAGATGGGCCATTTAGGGGGTGAGAAGGGGGTGAAGTTGGCACTGAATCGATCTGCCAGGATATTGGCAATATCCTTGGGATCAGTATATTTAATGCCATTCTGTTTTAACTCAGAGCAGATCTGAGCATTGCCATTTAGATTCTTGACATAGTTATAGAATTCCTTGTGGTTGTCTTTGGAATTTTTGGCAATTTTATTTTCGTAACTAGCTTTGGAGGATTTTATGAGGGATCTCAGTTTCTTACTGAGGCTGGTAAGGGAGTTTTTTGCATCCTGGGATTTTCCTCTTTTCTGCAACAGTTTCTTTCTTTTGTTGTAAAGTTTGTTTATGGGAGGGGACCACCAGATTGGCTTCCTTTTTTTGGATGAGAGCATCTTGGTTCTATTTGGGATGGCATGATTCATGCATGAGTGGATGTGCTCGTACAGTGCCTTAGTGTAGGATTCAGCAGTTGAACTTTCAGTTCCCGTCTGCATGGGTGTCATGAAGTTTGCCACTTCTGACTTGAGTAGCATGAAGATGGCTTTGGAGAAGTTTTTTATGGAGGTTTCCTTACTGGGGGGTGGGGGTGGGATGTGGATGTTAAGGGTGATTAGCTTATGGTCAGACCTGACTAACGAGGGGGTGACCATAGGTGTGGAACATCGATTTCCCATGTTGGTAATGACCAGGTCTAGGATATTAGAGCCCCTGTTGGGACTATGGATTAGTTGATCCAGGGCATTGGAATTTATGAATTCCAAGAACCGTTGGTCAAAGGTGTTGGTACATGAGTAGTTTTCCCAGTTAATGGCAGGGTAGTTAAAATCACCCAGTATTAGGATGTTTGGTTCTATTTTAATATTTTCCAGTATGTTTAGAAAGGTGTAGTGAGAATCTTGGGGTATGGTGGGGGATCTGTAGCAAGCTACAATTTGGATTGCAGTCTTACCTAATGTTAGTTGCACCTGGAGAATTTCAGACGCATTGTGTTGGGCAACTAGCCTGGTGGTGTGAATATCCTTGGTGAATATTGATAATCCTCCACCTTTAGTGTTTCGGTCCTGGTTTGGTGGCCGAAAAGTGTGGTAAGAGTTGTAGCCTGGTATTGCAGGGGTGATCTCTGGAGCAGATCTCAGTTACTGCACAGATATCGATGTTCTCCATTTTTAGGAGTGCCTCGAGAGAGTGCATTTTGAGGTTTAGACTTCTAGCATTGAGTAGCATTACCTTCAGATTTTGCATGCTTGTACCTGTTACGTTGGTGATTTTGTCCTTTGAACTTTGCCTAAAAAGGCACTATAGGGGTGGCAAGAGCCTTAGCCAGTAACCTGAATCCCAGGGGCAACAGGTGCAGACCATCTCTGGCAAAGCATCATGGTCTGTCAATCTTGTCGTCCCAGGCAGACAGATACTGGATACCCTTTGAATGACACCAGAAGCTTAGCCAAAGTCAATCATTTTGTCCTTATGTTGTGGTATCATTCTGGGTGAAGGCAGGATGCTACTCAGGGCTAGGGTCATACCTGCCTGGGCCACATGATCTGAGAGCTCTTCCATGTCTCTTTTCATGTAGTCCAGGGAGGTACATCTCAAGTCATTCACTCCAACATAAACAGTGACAGAGTCATATTTGTACTTGTTGTGGAGTGACTTGAGGGCATGTGTTATGTGGCGGATCCTGGCACCCGACAGGCAGCTGACTATAATTTTCTCCTTGTCCAACCTGGTGAGAGGGACATCAGTGTGCCAAACTATTGAGTCACCTATGACTAAAGTGTTAGGTACATTGTCTTGCCTTAGAGGCTGTTGCTGGGTGGCACACTGGTGTTGTGAACTATGTGACACTTTGGTTGTGATTGGTGTTTGTTTGCGTTTCAGCTTCAGAGGTCCTTGTTGCTTGGGCAGGTTACAGTTAAGGGCCTCTGCATATGTGGATTTAGTGTTGCTATATGTGGGTGTTGGTGGTGTGGGTTTAGAAGAGCTATGTGTTGCTTGAGGTGTAGTGTGGGTGTTAACCTTCTCCTCTTGACTGTCTAGCACAATCTTGGGTGGAGAGAGCTTTGCTTCCATTTTGGCTATGTATGTGCATCTCTCACAGGTTGTAGTGTTGAGTGGTAGGAGGAGTGGGTTGTCTGTGTACATGAGGCAATTGCTGCATTGTCCCAGTATGCCCAGATTCACCAGGTGGACAGGAGAAATCACCGGAAGCTGACCCTTGGACATGCCTGGTTTGGTGCTTTTTTTTTTTTTTGTAAAGTACAGGAGCTGTTTTCCCTTACCTTAGCAAGGTACTTTGCAGTTATAGGCTGTTTAGTGCCTACTATTAATTTCTCCTTATTAACAAGGACAGTTAAGTGATTGTATCAGTTTAAGGCTTCCTAGTGCTTTCCAGCAGGTATTAGAGAAAGTGCTAGTCACAGGGATGCTTAAAGGTAAGATGAAAAAAAAATGCACACTGCAGTGTGCACTAGAGAAGTTATATGTGAAAGTAGGT
Source organism: Protopterus annectens (assembly GCF_019279795.1). Lineage (NCBI taxonomy): Eukaryota > Metazoa > Chordata > Ceratodontiformes > Protopteridae > Protopterus > Protopterus annectens. The sequence goes on from NC_056731.1 coordinate 1,414,807,156, forward strand.
AACTTAAGTTTTACCTGTTTAAAAAGTTAAGGTTTAGTGGAGAGTTACTATTTTTAAAACATCAAGATGGATTGAAAGGGGTGGTCACTTTTGTATTCTGGTACTATGGAATACAGTAGAATGGCCAATAAATTTAAATAGTTGAAGGGGAGGGATTTCAGAAATGATGATTTTGTGATTACTCATACAAGCCAGTGAAAGTAGAGAGGAAAAGAGATATATGGTCAGATTAACATAAGAGGCAGGCAACTAGAAAGACAGTGGCATTTAACAAGACAACTGTAACTGGGTGGGAGGGCAGGGAAAATAATTCTGCCTGACTCAGAAGAGAGAGAGCTGTGGTCTCTTTTGAAGTTTTAATATGCTGTTAAAGCAGAATGCAAGTAAAACACAAGGTAAAGAAAACAAACCACAGTATTCAAATATAGAAAGGCAATAAAGTAATACAAAAATACAAAAAAATAAAAGCAAACTAACCTTTCCTTCACAGTAAAGTGTAGCAGAGTCTGGATGAGCCTTTCTGGTAAAGCTCTGAAATGTTTTATTTTACCCCTTAAATAGAAGGTTTAATTCCTAGCTCCACCCCCTCAGTTAACAAATGATTAACCTTAAGTGACCTCTTCTATCTTATGAATGAGTCCTTAATTGATCAGTTTTAATTTCTGCCTGTCTCAGTTCTAATTTCTGCCTGACTCAGAAGAGAGAGAGCTCCTTCATAGTCCATTTTGTAACAATTTCTTTTGATGCTTTCCAGAATGAAAAACATTACTTCCATGAGTCCTGACAGTAGCACTGGATGTCTGCCGAGAAGTGTAAAGTCCTACCTAGCAAAACCCCTCCAACAATGCTTCAGCCTGTCTCTCCAGTGGTTATGTCCCAGAGCTATGGCAGTTGCAGTGCTCTACCGACCCCAACATTACAGGCCTTTTAGTCTCACTAGTGTTATTTGCAAGGCTTTGAAGTGTATTATAACTGACCTAAGTAACAACAATATAGTTGACCTTCTACCCTGAATACACACTGATTTGGCTTAGTGAAAGACAAATCATGCCTCATTAACCTGATTGAGTTACTGTGGCCATGAATAAGTCCACAATGCTTATCTCAAATTTGTCATGGCCTTTAACACTACCACCCCGCCCACTTGAATGATTGACACTCTTTCTTATCTCAACATCAACCCATACATATTTGCTGGATAGGAAACTGGCTGTATGAAAGAACCCCTATAGTGAAGGTTGAGGCAAATTGCTCTAGACAGAAAATTTTCACCACTGTGGTGTCCCACAGCATTCTGTCCTGGGTATCTTCTTGTTGATGTGTTTATTTCTGTGACATAAAAGTTGATATCAAAGGACTTTGGCTAGCCAAGTTTGCTAATGATTGCAAACTGGAGGTGATTTTCAAATCCCATTCTGGAACTCAAGTTTTGGACCAAACAAATGCCTGGTGTGTTTCTTTGTAAATGTTGGGTGACTGGATACCTACCCTGGTTAAAGTTTCAGCAATCATTCTTTAAAATATGGTTTTGGCAATTTTGTCTTGGCAATTTTCTTTTTGGGTAGGAGGGTTTTCATTAATTTGAAGTAGACCCCATGGGCTTACCCTGAATACAAAACATGCAGCATAGTTTTTCATGATAAATTTAGTGTCACTAATGCATACACTATAGATAACTTTCCACTTAAGTTTTATACAGTTAAGAGGGACTTCAGTGTTTATGCTGATAAGAGATTTACTGTGATCACCACATCTTTGTGGTGGTTAAAATCCTTCTATCTTCCACAACTTATACTTCATGGTGTCTCCTCAAGGACCAATGAAATTCTAGCCCCACATTAGCCATACTTTATTAGGCCAATCATTAAATATAGTGTTCCCTTAGGCATGTACCTTACTAAGCACCTAAAGCAACTTGAGGGACCTCTATGTTTCCTCATACCATACAGAATGATGAGGGGTGATAACTGCTTTGCTTTCTGTGGTGTAGATCACCCATCACTATTTAAACTCTTCTTCTGTATAAAACCAGTGGTAAAGGAAACAGCCATTCTAGAGACATAAAGTTATACTACCACATCAACACCAAAACTTCTACTGCAACAACAGTAACAAAATCTCTACTGCCGTAATAACAACAAAACCTCTACTGCCACATCAACAACAAAACTTCTACTGTCACAATAACACCAAAACCTCTACTACCACATCAACAACAAAACCTGTACTACCACATCAACAACAAAACCTTTACGTCCACATCAACAACAAAACTTCTACTGCCACAATAACAACAAAACCTCTACTAACACATCAACAACAAAACCTCTACTACCACAATAACAACAAAACCTCTACTACATCAACAACAAAACCTCTACTGCCACAATAACAAGACCAAATGGCATGACTGATACTTAACCCAATGTATTCTATATTTCTGTAATAGGCTGCCCTTACCTGTCAAGCAGAGTGCAGCACCTTTTGTAGAAATCGTTAAAAGCAGTCAGGATGACTGAATGGGTGATCATATATTTTCATTGAGGTATGTGGAGAAAGTCTACCTAAGGGGGGACATTGTTAGTCTCCCACCAGTATTGTGTGATACGGTTGACCTTCTCAAAGGTCTGTTTTGGCTGTAAACTTAATAAGGATCTATGCACCTATGAACCATCCTCTCCTCTGTCCCTCATCCCCCCTCACACTTCCCTTCCCAAGTGCCAGCAACACTTTACAAAATTTAAAAAAAATGCAGTTTCCATGGATCTTGAAAATATCCCTGGATGTCTGCTGAGATATGCCAAGTCCCACTTATCAAACCCCCTCCATTGATTCTTCAACCTGAGCTCTGCATTGTTTATATCCCCAAGCTCCAGTCAAAAGTAGTAGATGTGTCCTTTCATAATGGCTCCCCTCTAAAGACTCTGGGAATCACAAGCCTATAAGTGACATTATTATTATTTGAAAGCTATTAAATGTGATATAGATAAATGAATAAAAAACTGCCTAGGTGACCTTATATTCCTGGATACACACTAGTTTGGCTTTGTAAAAGGCAGATCATATGTACTGTTCTTGGCTGAATCCTTCAGAGGGGATACTGAGTCTCTACACTATAGGCAAATGGCCCATGCTGCCTACTGAGACCTCTTATAATTGGATTAATTGTTTATTTATTTATGTATTATTATTATTATTATTATTATTATTATTATTATTATTATTATTATTATTCAGAAAGAATTATATTTGTTGACAACATAAACAGCTTCATACCTCTCAACCTCTTAATGAAAAAAATCTGTGCAAAGCTTGACAAAATGGGGGTACAAATAGGGACATATTTTAAATATTGCTCTTATAAACTTTTAGAAAGTTGCTAGAGTAACAGGATTTGTTTTAATATACTTTTTCTAAAGGGTCTGAAGTCTGAAACTCAAATGTATGTCATTATTTAGTGACTACAATCCTGAGATCATCCCAGTGATTTGCCAGGAAAATAGAGGAACAGGCCAATAATATGAGGCAAAAATCTGGACATTCTGCAGAAATCTGTGCAGTTGAGAGGTGTGAACAGCTTACTTCAGCAAATACGGCTTTTGAAAGAAACATCAATAGCTTTCAGTAGCAAATTTAGAAGCTTGATTTCATGAAAGAGTACTTTATTAGGGAAACCAGTCCTATTACAGCATATGCCTTACAGAAAAATGAAGCACAGTATTTTTATCGGGTCCAGTAGTTGGTCACCCAGGGTAAGAATTAATTGCAGGCAACTCAGATGTATCTACAATAGTGAGTTTCTGTCAGGACATCTTCTTTCCCAAACTTCTGTGGAACTAGGGAACCACCTTACTTAGCCTGTAAAAGAAAACCCTTTTGCCTTCCATCATAATTTCAGTATGTATATCCAGCTGGCAAATTTTTCATTCTCACTTTCAAGCTACAATATTAGGATATTCTCAGTGCAGTTTCCACCCACAAATAGAACTCAGGTCTCTGCCTTACCGAAGAGGCAAGATTGTTTGTAAGCGTCCTGGAACTTGGATACCACCATAATCCAAATAATTTTGAGAATAACCCCATGTTGGTCTCTCATAATTCAGTTCAGAGATAGTTCAGGCAACTATTCCTAAAGCAACACCCATTTGTTGCCCAACCATGTGTATATTTTTTTAAAGAGCAGATGTCAGAAGTTTAGCAAATATGTTTTTTTTTCTTTATTGACTTTTATTAACTCCATACAGTTCATTACATTCACATGCAACCCTTATGCACGGTGCAGGATATCTCAGCAGATGATGGCTGTATCATTTTCTACTCTCTCCCTCTGTCCCAGTTTTCCCATTTGATTTCACCCTGTCCTACCTCCTTGTATGATTTTCCCTTGTGCAGTATTCTCTAATACCTCTTTCCACTGCTTTCTCATTTTTCCTGTCCTCTTCCTTTACTCATTCTAGTCAGATTTTGCCATCTTCTCCTCATGTCCAGGATCTCTTGTATAATTGATGCTCCCATATTGTTTTTGTCCATTCCCAGTTGAGTGATGGTTTTAGTTTTGGGACTTATCAATCTGATAATCTTCATTGCTCTTTCACTCCAAATGTGTCCCTCTTTTTTTATGTCCCATATATAGAATTCTTAAGTGTTCTGTGCTTCTTTTGTTATATGCCTCCCCACAGTCGCAGAACTTGTGTATAGTTTCTGCTACTTCCTCGTGTCATCTCCCCATTTCTACCATCCTCATGTCTGCTTTCTTTTACCTATCTCATGGGGTTTAGACACCATCTCGGTAGCATTCTTAGACTTTGATCTCCTAATCCATGTGCTTTCAGCATGTGTCCCACTGCTTGACTTGTCTTCTGCCAGTATCCTGCAACTCTCTACCATCCTCCTCCTTTCCAATTATTTCTCATCCTTTCTTCTCCAGACTTATCCCTTCTTCCCCCTAATGCTTTGTAAATCTATTTGATCCCTTTTCTCCCTGACCTCTTCTACTTCCTCTCCTTTTCCCCTCTCTTCCTGCCTATACTTTCTTTCCTGTTGCCCCCTCAGTATTCGTTTCCCAGGTGTTTATAAGTGCAAAGTAGTTCCACTACCGAGTCGCTGCTCATATTTCTGTATTAACTCCACCATTGTTTTAAGTCTTCTCTCACCAGTCTTTTTGCTAAACACCAAATCTTCCTCTTCAGCTATCCCTCATCTCCTCCAGATTTCTGCATCTTCTCTCTTTGCCCCAAGCCTTCTATTCTGTGTTATTTGGAAGTTACCATCACCACATTTTATTAATCCATGTTCTTTCAGGGCTACTTCATTCATATCGCTTAGTAAGTTTTGCCAAGTCTCCTTCTCCCTTACTCTCATTTGCTTAACCTCCTTCTCTTCTGTTTCTATTCAGTGAATGATTTAACATGATGTTGAGCACATAGAGATATGCAGAAGCCCTTAGCCCCCCTTTTCCTATACATTCTGTCCTTTTACATTTCTTGCAGTGTTTATTTGTATAGTGCAGAGTAGGTGAATCATTATTGGTAGTGTCATCATCCTTACTGAATTAATTCTCCCAAGCACTGTGTAAGTCTTCTTACCCCTTCTCTAGAGAGTATTCCTTATCTTTTTTCCAACATCCTCTACATTTCCCCCTATAGTCTCCCTCACCATTTTCCTAATAGTCCTAGGCACTTGGGGAACTCTGCCTCTTTTATCTCACCTATTTCTCCCCCACCTTCCCTTTTCTTAATCCTACTACCACTGTCTTTTTATTATAGCACCTAAATTCTGCCATCTGTCTACATGTCTCAAATGTCTCTCTTACAGTTTCCATTGCTGCATCCACATCCTCCGACGTTAACATGCAGTCATCTGCATATAACATAATCTAAAATTGTATCCCCTTCTTTCCTTCAAGCATAGCTAAACTGTCAGATTTTCACGTCCAGGTCCTCAATCACAAGTGTGGACAAGCCTGGCAACACTGAGTACCCCTGTCTGGTCCCCCTTTCTATCTTTGTCTCCTCAGATACCCCTCCATGTATGAGTATTTCAGTTCCTCGGTCATTGTATATGACCTGTGAACAATCTATGAATGTTTCCTGTACTGATCTTTGCTGCAGTGTCTTAAGTAGGCAATCACATTTCATCATATCGAAGCACTTCTGCAGGTCTAAGAACACAATCCCACTTTTCCCTTCCTGCTTCTGTTTTTTCTCTTTATGCATTAATTCCAAGTCCTACCATTTTTTTCTACTGTCCATCCCTTCACAAAGCCATTGTGCTCCACTTGTATTATTTTTGGCAATACTTCATCTAGTCTTCCTGCCATTTCATTTGCCCATATCTTGATGTCTACATTAAAAAAGCGATAGAGCTACAGTTTTCAACTTCCTCCCCTTGTCTTCCCCCTTTAGGTACAATGGTCATCCTGGCCCTCCTCCTACTTTTAGATATTTTGCCTGAGACTTGCATCCTCATCATGTCACCTCTACATTCAGCTTGTCTCCCTCTTTAGCCTCCATTATATATCCCTCTACATTCAGCTTGTCTCCTTCTTTATCCTCCATTATATATCCCTCGACATTCTTTTCCCAGTTCCATTCTGAGACTTCTGTCCCTTTCTGTCATTCATTCTTCTCCATGTAGTATTCCTTCAATCTTTTTCTGATTTGCTCATTCTCTTATAAAAATTCTCCATATCCTCCCTGTATCCTCTCCACCTCGCCCATTGACTGCCGCTTTTGTATTTCTTGTCTAGCTGTTTCCCTTGTGCCTCCCCCACTATCCACCTGTAGTCCTTCCAGTATCATTGTTGAATTTTTTGCTTTGTAATAATTTTACTCTAATTCCATCTTTATTGCCTTTTCTCTGATCTGTACTACTTACCTTCTACTTTCCTTTCTTCTGGCTCCCTTCTGTATCACCTCTAGCTCTCTGTCCAGCTCCGCAGTCACCCTTCCTTTCTTTCCTTCTTTTCTTTTAATTCTACACTCCTGACCTTGATCCCATCCCAGCCCTGTCTTTCATATTAGCTTGTACTTGACTATTTTACTCATACCTGCAATGTTTCCTTGTCCTCTGCTTCCTCCCATTTATATCTAGCTCACTTCCATACCTTTTGTATTTTTTTTCTGTTCCTGAAGATTTACCTTAAGTCTTACTGCTGTATGATCCGATATGCATGTCTGCTGTGTCTAGCTCTCTTGAGTTATAGCCATAACAATCCCCATTCTTGTTATATTTCCAAAATTGCAAGGTATTTTAACCAAAGGACCCAGTTTTATGTGGCTTCCTACATATCCGCAAAACAAATAACACTCTAAACACTCACTTACCCAAGAGATCTGAACTTTCAATGTAACATGAGTAGGACTTCCTGGTGAGATAGATATCTCTCCCAGACAATATGTCTTCTATGGAATACATTCCCTTTGGATGAAAAGCAAAGTAGCTCCTGACCTTCTTTAAGCATAGCCTAGATGAATAGATATGAAATTGTAAACGCACCCCATATCTGGCCCCGTCAAGCCCTCACTGAAATGGCTTGAAACTGTATAAATATAAAAAAAAATGAAAAAAAAACTGTATAAATAATTTATGTTGATGGGTACTCACAATTTGGGATCTCTTGGCTAGACTGCAGATGCTCCACTGGATCAGTAGCCTATTATTAACCTAAGAAATTATGAATATTATACATTTTAGGCATCTTAGGCCGCCTGAGGATGTACAGATGGTAGTGTAAGCCTTTGTTATCTAGAGAATGGTTTATTGCAATGCTCATTGTCTATGGTTCTCCAACATTGAGATTGATGGGTTGCAGTATGTGCAGAATTGTACAGATGCACTGATACCTGTATAGATTGTTTTAAGTATATGGATATATGGATGTGTTGGCTTCCTTTCACTCTTTCACAGAAACTGTTAGCGTCTGAAATTGCAAAAATGGTTCATTTTATATTACAGGACCACATTTCCTTTTGAAATGTTAATGTAAGAAGATACTATATTTTCATCTGCGGTACAGATTGTTTTAGTTTATTTGTTTTTTAAACTTTCAGCAATGAAGCAAACTACATGAGTAAGAGTATTAAGGGTAATATTGTATTCATAGACCCCTTTCAGCAGTGTCTCAGACCACAAGAGATGGCTAATACTATATGTAAATATTTATGTATACGAGTGTCATATGAGTTGTCATTGCACACATTTTATTGTTTGCTGAAATGCTGGTGTTTTTGTTGGTGGTAGAGTTTTCAGATTATGTAACGGTCGGTTCATTATAACGACCATTATATAATTCCAGGGCTCTTCCCTTTTTTGCATGTTTTTGTGACCCTGGAGATAATAATTTACTTTGATGTGGAGGCAGAGCCTACACGTCCGGAGATGCAGGAGGTGAAACCACTCACATAAAAGTTGTTTTATTGTTTTTTTGCTTTTTGTAATCGCAAATGTAACCCATTGGTTTACATTTGCGATTACTTTTTTCTTTGATTTTAGTTGCGATGAATGGAATTCACCAATTAATTTCTTTGATTGTCTGTGTTTCGATCAACCTCACTGGCAATTGTTCATTACTATTTATAGGCGGAAGGAAATTAAATTACAAACCCAAGATGACATGAGGAGAATATGCAAGCTCCTCAGAAATTATAACTAGAGTTCTGAATTACAGAAATCATAACCACTGAGCTGTCTTGCTGTTATAAACTTGCATTTTTACACTGGTGATAACATGATTTCTAATAGCTACAAATATTAGGCACTAAGCCACGATTTTAATAAATTTTCATGTTTCTTTGAAAATGTATACTTATTTTATTTCATAGTTAGAACAGAAAAATGGTATTTAGCTGCTGTATATCCCAAGTTAAATAATGGAACACATTCTTGCAGATGTTTTGTGCCCTGATTTATGCTTGTTGAAATACTAGCTGTTGTAGCCAAGAACTGGATTTATCTGGAGATTGAAAGCTTAATGATCAGGTAGCAGAGGCAAGTAAATGGCTGAGCATTGTAACATATGCTTGCTTTCAGGCTGCATAATTCATATTTCATAACATTAGCTGCAGCGGTTCAGCTCGGTAGCAACACCTCATTATTTCATAGCTCAGTATTTATTCCTGTGTTTGACGCCTCATGAAATTACTGTTAATGTGTTATATAAGGGCAGATCTGACACCAGTAGGAAGAATTTAATTTCCCACTCACTCCATCCTGCTGATGTGTTCTCTTCCCCTGGTAGAAGTGGCAAGTGTAAATAGTTAATTTGCTTCAATTATGAACATGCCCTGATAAATTAGAAACAGCGGGGATATGAGAAGCTAGAATTGCACTTGTGAGGCGCTGACAAATCCTCTGAGTCTAAAAACCAATGTCTTCTTCTCCGAGCTGTCAGTAATTCCATTAATTTTATGTCTAGTCAAGTCAATCAAATCATTTACTCCTCACTCACACTCACATACTGGATAAGTATCTTGTACTGCACTGTTCTTCATCTTCTTAAAAAGAAGATGTACTCTACATAATTATAGGAAACCTTTTCTCAGTTTTACCATACATATTACAGGTCCATTAACTGCATTATTTTAACTCTTGCTTTGCATATAGACTGTATTGTGTCATGGTCATAATGAAAGTAGGGAAAGGTCCTGCACCATATTTTATGGTACGTATCATTAATACATTGACTGCACTATTTTAACTCTTGCTTTATATATAGATAGACTGTTGTATTGCAATCATAATAAAACCAATGAAAGTTCATGCTCCATATTTTTATCCTGTCATTTAAAAGGCAGTGATTAAGGTTGCAGACAAAGATGATCAAGTCAAAAGAAAGCCTTATTTGTGTTTTTTATTCTCTATGTAGGTTTTTTCCAGGGCATGCTTAATGCTGCAGATAAACACAAACTTAACTAATGCTGGTTTCCACATCCTGTTTGCTACCTAATGTATTTCTGTATACGTCTGTATTCAAATATACCACTTATATTGTTACTTCCATCTGAACCACAAATAAGACCCACCCCAGCTCAGAGAAACCTAAAAAAAAAAATAAAATGTATCCCCCCTTTATAGGACTGACCTTTAATGTTTATGGTTGATAGTCTGATGTGGTTGGACTCATGTTTAATAACTAACTTTCTTGTGTTTTCAGAATAATTTATTGATAAGCTAATAAATGGAGGTAGAACTGTGGGGTGGATTTGGCAGTGGGAGTGGGATATGGCTTTTCTGCATATGTTTACTTCCCTACACATGCTCGTTTCCCTACACATCCCTTCAGGTGAAATTGCTGGAGCGTCAGTAGCCAACTGGAAAAAAGTGAATGTCATAACACTGAATGCTTTTTCCCACAGGAAATCACTGCCAGTGTGATTTCTAATTGTGTGTATGCAATGATTCATGTCTTTAAGGAGATTTTCCCCTTATTTGAGTTGGTGAAACTGTGGTTTATGTAAGTTCGGGTGTTTTGAAGGTTTGCTGCCACATTGGGGGTGGGGAGATGACTTGCCTTCCCACAAAAGAAAAAAAAAGGAGTTTTTCACTCTTTTAGATTTCAGGATTTTTTTTTTATTTTGGAATGTCGAATTTTAGGAAGTCAGCATTTCATAGTAGAACTGCAGGATATGCAAGAGATACAAGATGAAGACTAATATGAACACTCATACAACATACAGTATAACCTGCTCTTTGTTGTTTAATAGGAGATGTCATAACTATTGCCATTTGGCTGTTTGCCAGCATGAGTTAGAGGCACTGACTATGTAAGTGTCTAGTACTCCTACATACCAGAATCTGTTAATGGTATTACACAGAGAAGTGATTGACGATGGGAACACTTGCTTTAGAGAACAAGGTACTCTCCTTGAATTAGAGGACATCTAATTCCAACCACACCCAATAAAGTCTCACTGAGAGGTGTTATATCCATGATGTCCTAGAGTTTGTAACTTAAAATCAGAGGATGTATGAGTCATCTGGGCTATATGGCCATTTATGGTGTGCCAGTACCTACCTTGAGACCTTAGCTCCTTTATCAAGGAGCAACATGACAGTCATGCTGGGATGAATTTATGAATACCCATTCAATTGCCTAATTCCTTCTTCGATTGTAGTGTGTCACACTGCTTCATGTGAAGAAGTTTGTTCCAGAGAAGTGTATTAATTGTGTGACAAATAGGTCACTCTACTATGATTTATTTGCTAAAGCAGGCTCAGCTCTCTGCTTCTAGTGGTCACTGGGCTGTTTGATTTGTGGACAAGTAAGAAGACATGGACTACTGGATCCTAATGACCCAGAAGGCACTAAGGAGTCTGTAGAACACTGAATGCATGGACAAGGCCTGCAGACTCTCTTGGTAGTTCAGGTACTTTAGACCCATGATGTTTTTTGTCAGAAATCTGTTGGGTCTCACCAAATGCTTTGTGTGTTTAATAAGATACATCCCAAGAAGGGCTTTATATTCAGTGATGGGGCTGATTGGTGCAGAATACAGAGAGGTAAAGACTTCTTTGGATCCAGAGAAAATACCCATTGTGATCAGCTTTTCCAGATAGAAGGGTTTCCTGACCATTATTGAAGTGTGATAATCAAATAATAAAGAGTTGTCTGGGTCTATATTAGGAAGCCAAAAACCTGTTTGAGCGAATACCACAACACCAACACACACAGCCCGAACCGCAAATAAACCGAACTCCCTAAACCACAAAATTTAAAATCTTGAATCATCATAGTCGGCCAACACCACCGCGTGCTACATACTATGTACCCAAACATAATACATAAAACACATACATACACTAACCAAACCCTACTTCTAACCCTACACTAAACCTTACATACATTATTATCTATGCACTTATCTTAACCCGCACCCTAACCCTAAGGTCCGTAACTATCGCACACTTACCCTACAGACATATACCCAAACAAAACAAATAATCCACACACATACACTTAACAAAACCCTACTTCTAACCCTACAGTAAATCTTACATACGTTACCTATCTATGCATTTACCTTAACCCGCACCCTAACCCTAAGGTCCATAACTATCGCACACTTACCTTACGGAGCTATACCGAAGACGGGCCAACCATGACAATTCAACATTTCGTATTTCATGGTTTTGGAAGTTCCCATTACCGTAGTTTGCACTATATGTGTCGCTCAATTCCGATTCACTCAAACAGATCTTCGGGCTTCTAATATAGACCCAAGTTGTCTACCCATATTTCAAGGTCTCTCACAACATCTTCATTTTGGAGTTGGGTATTTTCTTTATTATAAATGGGGTGGAAGTTATTTACCAAATGCATCAGTATTGCACTTTTTAGCATTTAGTTTTAACCTGTTTTCAGAGCACCAGCGATTAACATGTACAAGTTCACCTTGTAGATTCAGTATATCAGAAGAGGATTTGAGTATAACTTCCAGTTTACATTCATCTCAGGAAAGTGGTTAACCAAAGTTTCCCATTTTTGATTTGGAAATCACACAATTATATGCAGAATAGCAAACATCCTAACTTGGATCCGTGTGGCACCCTGCTAATTGCCCTCATGCTCTGTGAGAACAAGCTAGCCACCCACAAAGTGTGGATTGTGTACCTCAGCCATTTAGTCACCTAACTACATAGGGATCAGTTTGGGGTACATTTAGTTTGTTGATAATGCTGGCATGTTGTATGGTCTCAAATGCTTTGTTGAGGTTAAGGTATGCTGTACAGGCAGCATGATCAGTCTAGTCTCCATGGCTTGAATTACCCTGTCAAAAATATCACTAGTTTCATTAGACAGAATCTACTCTTAACAAAGCCAAAATGCTGAGGGCCAAGTTTTATAAGATTTGTATTTCATAGTTTATTAGGTTTGTTATGACTTGTTCCAAGGCCTTGCAGCTGAGACTTGTCCAGTTGATGGGTTTGTAATTCCTTGGGTCCATGGCGGAGCCACCTTGTGATGTGGCATCACTGCTGCTGTGCCCAGGCATCAGGACCAATGCTGGAGGATGAGATCAGACTGAATAATTATCAGATCAGGTCCACCAGCAGTTGTTTAGTATAGTCCACCAGGCAGCCTGGCATGTTATCAGGTTCCACACTGTTTATATTTTTTTTGTTTGGGAGATTAATTTTAAAAAGTGTTCCTTTGTGATGAGGGAGAGTTGAGATCCACAAGTATTTGTGGGTTTGTATAGATGTCTCTGGGGTGAAATTTGCACTGAATTTGTTTAATATATTTGCAATATCCACTGAATCATAGGATCATTGGAGGTTACTAGGCTAATGGCCCTGGGGCCCTTACAAGCCTAGCCAAGAGTTTATCCCCAAAAAAGAAACCTCAGTCAGCACCTATCACCCTTGTCAGTGAGGGACAAAGGTGGAACCCCTGGGGCAAATTTGTTGTTTTCCATCCACTCATCAAAGTTGCGCTTGAAGAGGGTCAACTAGGTAGTCTGATTGACAAGTATGGGAAGTCTATTCCAGAGATGGGGCAGCCTCTGGGAGACAAGCCAGTCACTCCAGCAGGTTTTGTTGATGTCACATATTAGATTTAGCCCTAATCTAAGTTCAAAGCACATTTGGGTGTTATTTCATAACTTCTTGCTGTAAATAAAGAAGGATTTATAATTAAATGTTTTAGCATCTTGGATAACCTTTTGATATTCACTTTGATTTGTGTGTTTTTTTTTTTTTTTTTTTTGCTATGTATTCTAATTCGCTTTTCTCTTTATTATATTGTTTATTTATGCAAGTGGACCACCAGGCTGGTTTACCCTTCTCATTTTGTTTAGTTTTTCTAGGGACTAATACGTTTTCTAGGTGGGTGTAGAATTTATTTGCATAACTATTGTGTCAAAATATTGGGGGTTTCAGTTATACTTAGGCTTTGAGACTTCATCACAGAATTGTAGGAAGTATGTATAGTTAAAGTCTTTGAATACTTTATTTGTATATGCTTGTTTAGGGATTTTGACAGAGAATACTACCAATTTGTGGTGGTCTTGACTGGAGAAGATTATACCACGGGAATAGTGCATATAGATACTATATTTGAAAGGGCCAGGTGAAGATAATTTCATCCCCTAGTGGGCTGTTTGACTATTTCATTCAGGGAATTTCTTTTTTTATGAAAATGAGAATTTTTTGGGCTTAGTCTACATTTCAGGTGTAGGTCTCCCAGTTTATCGATGGCTAGTTAAAGTCATCCAAGATGGTAGACTTTTTGTGTATTTGAATTTCATCCAGTGTATTTTAGAAATTGACATACATTTTGGGTCATCAATGGTACCCTGTAACATGCTATGATTTGATGTTTGGATTTTTTTAGAGTGAGTTGAGTCTGAATGATTCTGGTTTCTTGGGGCTCTGGGAATCTGCCTTAGGATAATATGGTTTTATTGATACTCCACTATAGTTTCCATTGAGTCTAAAGGCATGGTAGGTGCAACAGTGTGGTGTAGAGGGGTACTTTCTGCAATTTTAAACCAGAGTTCAGTAATAATAATACACACATAAATGTTCATATGCTGCAAATACAGGAGAAATTCAGGGTCAGGCAGCGTATTATTTAGACTCCTGGTATTAGTTCACATTGAGATTGGTTGGTGCTTTGTTTCTTTTGTTTTTTATTTTGGAAGATACATTATCAGGGCTGACTTAAAAAGGTGCTAAGGGTCAGCAAAGGCTTTAGCCAGTATGCAGAAGCCTTGGAATGAGAGGTGCAAACCATACTTGACAAAGCAGGTAGTTCTGTACAGCAGTTCACGCCTTGCTGACACACACTGGACCTCATCGAATAACACCAGTTATTCAGCCAACAGATGAAATCAATCATCTTTTTCTTGCACCTCAGGATTATTCTTGGTAAAGGTGAGATTCTGCTTGATATTTGAGTCTTTCCTAAATTTGTGACATACTTACAGAGATCAAAAATGTCTCTGTGCATACTTATTAGGGTTTTGTGTGCCAGGTTGCTTATACCCTCATAGACCACCACCACCATATCATAGTCATACTTGCTCATCTTGAGGGTCTTGAAGGCCCTTGAGACAATGAAGATCTTGGCACCTAAAAGAAAACTCAGCATCAACCTATTTTTGTCCAGCCTTGTGGGAATCGTGTCTGTGTGTCTTACTATGGATTCACCAATCACCTGTACATTTTTATGAGTAGAGACTTCAAGCGTACTTGGCTTGGGGTAAGTTTTTTCCTGGTGACTCTTTGTTTGGGATGTGGCAGTATGTTTTGTATTTTTAATTTGACCTTGGAGGCTTAGGCATTTTTTTATAGCCACACCATGCTACTTTTCTATGTATTTGTATGGAGTACTGTGGAGGTGTGTGCTGCTCCCTGACTGTGTGTTATTCTGAGAGTGATGTTTCCATATTTGTTCAATATTTGCATGTCTTGTAGATAGTTGCTACTCTGCCTAAGTGTTATGAGTGATAAGAGGCTGGCAGATGAGTGAAGATAATCTGGCTTACTTTCCATTTATTCCAAGAGCGTAGAAAATTAGTCATGTAAGAATTATTTTTATGCCATTTAGCTTTCTGGAGGCCTTTTTTTTTTCTTGTTTGATTATTAATTTTTTTCTCGCTGAATTAATATGACTACAGCATGCCAAGAGTGTTTGTAATAGTTAACTATTGAAGGTGCTCTGCTAAAGCAGAAAGAGCTTACAGTAACTTAACTTGGTTCTCAGTAATGGACTTTAGCACAACCTGCAAATAGGTATGGCTCTGACCAGGTGTCTTCTTCTTCTTCTTCTTCTTTTGGCTGTTCCCTTTAGGGGTCGCCACAGCGGATCAACTGTTTCCATTTCTTCCTGTCTTCTACATCTTGCTCTGTCAAACCAACCACCTGCATGTCCTCTCTCACCACATCCATAAACCTTATCTTAGGCCTTCCTCTTTTCATCTTTTTCCCAATATACTCTGCCTCCCTCCTCAGAACATGTCCAAACCACCGTAATCTTGCCTCTCTGGCTTTGTCTCCAAACCTTCCAACCTGGGCTGACCCTCTAATATACTTATTCCTAATCCTGTCTATCCTTGTCACACCCAGTGCAAATCTTAACATCTTCAACTCTGCTATGTCAAGCTCTGACTCCTGTCTTTTTGTCAGTGCCACTGTCTCCAACCCATATAACATAGCTGGTCTCACTACACTCTTGTAGACCTTCCCTTTCACTCTTACTGGTACTCGTCTGTCACAAATCACTCCTAACACTCTTCTCCACCCACTCCATCCTGCCTGTACTCTCTTCTTCACCTCTCTTCCACACTCACCATTACTTTGAACTGTTGAGCCCAAGTATTTAAACTCATCCACCTTCGCCACCTCTACTCCCTGCAATCTCACCATTCCTCTATCCTCCCTCTCATTCACACACATATATTCTGTCTTAGTCCTGCTGACCTTCATTCCTCTTCTCTCTAGAGCATATCTCCACCTCTCCAGGGTCTCCTCCACCTGTTCTCTACTCTCACTACAGATCACAATGTCATCTGCAAACATCATAACCCACAATGACTCTTGTCTGATCTCGTCTGTCAACCTGTTCATCACCATTGCAAATAAAAAAGGGCTCAGAGCTGATCCTTGATGTAATCTCACCTCCACCTTAAACGCATGCATCACTACCACCGCAGACCTCACTGCTGTCACACTACCCTCGTACATATCCTGTACCACTCTTACATACTTCTCTGACACTCCCGACTTCCTCATATAATACCACAACTCCTCTCTAGGTACCCTGTCATATGCTTTCTCTAAGTCTACAAAGACATAATGCAACTCCTTCTGACCTTCTCTGTACTTCTCCATCAACACTCTCAGAGCAAACACCGCATCTGTAGTGCTCTTTCCTGGCATGAAACCATACTGCTGATCACTAATCATCACCTCCCTTCCTAACCTAGCTTCCACTACTCTTTCCCATAACTTCATGCTGTGACTGATGAATTTAATCCCTCTGTAGTTACTACAGCTTTGCACATCACCCTTATTCTTAAAAATTGGTACCAAAACACTTTTTCTACATTCCTCAGGCATCCTCTCACTTTCCAAGATTTCATTAAACAATCTAGTTAAAAACTCCACTGCCATTTCACCTAAACACCTCCATGCTTCCACAGGTATGTCATCTGGACCAACAGCCTTTCCGTTCTTCATCCTCTTCATAGCTATCCTTACTTCCTCCTTGCTAATCCATTGCACTTCATGATTCACCTATCCTCACATCATCTAGCCTTCTCTCCCTCTCATTCTCTTCATTCATCAGCCCCTCAAAGTACTCTTTCCATCTGCTCAACACACTCTCGTCGCTTGTGTGTACGTTTCCCTCATTATCCTTTATCACTCTTACCTGCTGCACATCTTTACTAGCTTGGTCCCTCTGTCTAGCCAATCGGTACAGGTCCTTTTCTCCCTCCTTAGTGTCCAACCTTTCATACAACTCTTCATACACCTTATTCTTAGCCTTCGCCACTTCTCTCATTTCCATGCACCTCATCTCCTTATACTCCTGTCTACTTTCTTCATCTCACTGACAGTCCCACTTCTTCTTCGCCAACCTCTTTCTCTGTATACTCTCCTGTACTTCCTCATTCCACCACCGGGTCTCCTTGTCCTCCTTCCTCTTTCCAGATGTCACACTAAGCACCTTTCTAGCCATCTCCCTTACTAGCTCTGCTGTGGTTACCCAGCTATTTGTTAACTCTTCACTGCCACCCGGTGCCTGTCTTAACTCTTCCCTGAACTCCACCTCACAATTACCCTTTTTCATTTTCCTGACCAGGTGTGCTAGTGGTAAAACTTTAGTATATAAGCTACCTGATCTACACTACCTGACTTTATTCTTCACCACAGCCATTCACACCTCCATGTTATATAGCTGCTGTACTCCTCAGTGTAGCCCCTCCATATTGGAATAGTTTCATTTTTCCATATTATGCTGACATTTTTCCTAGCTGCCATTAGCATAGGCAGAAAGATTATGGACTGGGTTGTGAAAAAATATGTGACAATTATTTGTGAAATACAGTCCAGAGATAGCATTACCTGATATTTTCATTCCAGGTGAACTGAAGATGATATTGTTTCTTACCAGATGTTTTCTTTTTTTTTTTTGTACCTAACAATCAGTAGATTCATTTTCTGATATGTTTTGTAAGTTAAGTTATGTGCTTCTGCAATACTGTCCAGGTTGTGATGTAAAATTCATAAAAATTCTGGCCGTGCTGTGTTGGGCACAGAATTTATGGATGGTTTTCCAAGTTTACATCCCACACTGAGGGGGAAGGTGGCTTGAACAAGCATATTCATAACATCATGTCTGACTATGTTATAAAATTTAAATATTTAGATTCTACTATGAAAGCTGGAATCCACTGGACTACCTTAACAGCAAGATCTGCAAGCACTTATATGTTTCATTGAGTGTTTAAGATAATGGTTATGAAATTAAATTGATTGCTGTGGGTAAATTCAAAAGAGACAGTATGAAGGCAAAGGACACTTTATTTACTATGTTGTAAATGTTGCCTGATTTGTAGAAGTTAAAATAAGTCTCATTTATCAAACGCGTGTTTTTGCGTAACATTCTCTAATGCACCTGTTTTTATTTTCCCCCACAAATAAGGAAAGAACCAAAGCATAAGGTTATGAGCTTCTTATCAATGGAGAGATGTTCTGTCCATTTTAAATTGGAAGTTGTCATTTCCTGGTTTTGGTAACATGCATTATTTTAAAGAATAATATGATCTTCATGTTTCACTATTGCAGTCATTACATTTGGGTTATCTGCTTGCAGTAGCCCTCAGTTGGCGTGATTAACAAAGTCTTGGGTCCTACATCGGTTGCTGCCTCATCCTCCGTGACGTCAGGTTGTCAGGGGTATAAAACATGCAGCCGACATCATTACATCAGTCTTTCTTGCGTTGCAGTGCCCAAAGCAGAGTCAGTTAGCAAGTGTGGGTCAGCCGTCTCCTGAAATTTTCATTTTCGTGTTTCAGAACTGAAGTCTTCAACTAAAAGTTCAGTACCCCATTGGGGAAACTTTTTCTTGCTCTAAACCGATGTCAGTAAAAGTAAATAATTGCATTTATTGTGGAAAGCAAATACCTCATAAAGATTTTCATTCGTACTGTATTCCTTGCCTAGGCCCTGACCAAGACGTACCTCGCTGACGGTTTTGTGCCTTATTTAAACCATGAACTATCCATCGTCAGTATATTTGCACTTCTAAATATTTTGGTGCCCGGTTCAATTATCCTGATATGTCTTTGGTAAGCCATTCGACTACCGACATTCCGAAAAAACGCAACGATAAAGACAAAGACAGGCCACCCAGTTCGCCGGTACTCAGTGAGGCGCTTTCGCAGCCCCTGATACCCACTACTTCAGATTTGCAGACCTCTACTGAGACCCATTCAGACTCCAGTATGCCACGAGATGCTTCAACTGTGGAACCTGCTGATGTCTCTACCTTGGAAGGGTCTGGAGCCGCTGTGCAGGCATCGGCTTCTGAGGGTGTATTCAGGCCTACTGACTTGCATATTAAACCAATGCCATCTTCTTCTTTAAGGCCTAAAACTCGAACCATGCCTAGAAAACTGACACCCAGACCTCATGGTCAGGCCTCTATGCCTAAAAAAATGAATGATAAGATTGACTGAAGATCTTATTACTTTTAATCAGGGGAAGCCAGCCTTTCCCCTCTAAGAGACCTAGGACTGAGTTTGCTTATGATACTTCTGACCAGGATTCTGAAATTTCTGTTTCCTCTGATGACCAGGATTTACCCTTATCTACCTATGAGGATTCTGATGTTGAAGACTCTATTCCCTCTGACCCCCCCCCCCTCCCCGAGGATTTCTCTTTTGGTGAAACCTTGCATACTCTCAGGGAGCATTTTCATTGGGAAAGTCAGGATTTCTCTGATTCTAAAAAGAGGCTTAGGGATTTATTACTCCTGCCCCAGCACAGGCCTTTAGCTATACCTCCTGTACTGGACATTGTTGATGATGCCTTTTCAGAATCTAGCATGGCCCCTGACTCTTTACCTCCTGCTTCCAGAAAACCTTGTAGGTATTACAGGGTACCTGACTCGCACAAGTTCCTTTTCAAAAATCCTACTGCGGATCCTGAAACCGTTTCACAGGGACCTAAGGGCATTAAAGCTACTACTGATAAAAATCCCACCCCCTCTGATAGAGACTCCGGGGCACTGGATAGATGGGGTAAGAAGTTATACACTTCTGCAACTTTGGCCATTAGGGCCTTGAATTGCCAGTTTCATATGTTAAAGTATCAGTTGCATATTATTGGATTGCTTAAACAGAAAATTATGTTGTTTCCTGATTGTGCTGAAAATAAGGATTTACAGGATTTAATGCATTCTGCTGAACAAGTTGGTAAACATACATTGCAATGTGGTTTTGATTCACTAGAGGCATCTTGCAGGGCTGTGGTAACTGGGTCTGTAATTAGAAGGCATGCTTGGCTTAAGGAGCCATCCTTGCCAGATCATGTTAAAGCGAAATTACTGGATGCTCCCTTAAATCAGGACCGCCTGTTTGGCAACAAGGCAGAAGAAGTTCTTAAAAAGATGGAGGAAAAAGCTAAGTCTATGCAAACTGTTAAAAATTTTTTACAAGTACAACCTCCAGGATTTAGTAGGCATTGACCTTCTAAGAATTGGTCCTTTCCTGCCTTTTCCAGGCCTTCTCAGTCCAAACCCAGGTCCATCAGAGCATCCAGGCTTCAGTCCCAAGGGATGCACAGGACTAAGCAGTGGGGGGCCTCCACTTCCAAATCTGGGAGTAATAAAACTCCCCCCTATGGTAAACTGTCTCAATGACTTCTTTTTAAAACTTCCAATCACTTCTCAACTGACTGCCTCTTTGGGGAGAAAGATTGAACTTCATGCAAAAACTGGGGACTCATTACCCAGGACAAATGAGTTTTAAATATAGTGTCCCAAGGATACAGATTTCATTTCCACACGTTACCAACTCCAAGCGGTTGGCCGGATCTACTTCCAAATCAGTGGGCAGAGGCCCAAAAGCAAGTACTCTCTCTCTTAAGCATAGGGGCTATTCAGTTGGTACCAGAAGAAGAAAAGGGACAAGGTTTCTACTCAAGATTTTTCCCGGTACCCAGAAAAGACAATTCATGACGTCCTATCCTGGACCTGCCTACTCTAAACACCTTTTTGTGATTCCAGAATTCAAGATGCTGACTCTTCACCAGTTGCTTCCTATGCTAAGCAAAGATGCCTGGTTGGCAACACTAAATTTAAAGGAAGCATACCTGCACATCCCAATCAGGGAATCTTGCAGAAGATATCTACGCTTCAAATCAGGCTACACGCACTATCAGTTCTCTGCACTATCCTTTGGCTTATCTACTGCGACCAGGGTATTCACAAAGTGCCTAGCTCCAGTCATTGCATTTTGCAGGTAAAGAAATATTCAAATGTATCAATACCTGGATGATTGTCTAATTCAGGCAGTAAACCAGGACATACTTTTGAATCATCTGGCTTTTGTACAAAGGGTGTTAACGTATCTGGGGTACACCATAAACAAAAAGAAATCACACCTGGTACCTTGTCAACAAATTATATTCCTGGGAGCAAGCTTGAATACAACTTCCCAGATGGATTTACTCACACCAGAGAAACAAATTCACTTGACAACCTACTTCAAACAAGTGGCCACAAAAACCCTGCTGTCTGCAAGGCAAATACTACAAGCCTTGGGGTTCATGGCCTCCTGCATTCTTCTAATTCCATATGCAAGACTGCATATGAGGAAACTACAATGGTATCTAAAAAGCCTATGGTGTCAGCATTCTCAGGATCTAGAAGCAATGATTCCGATCATTCCTTGTCTACACCTAGAGTTCCTTTGGTGGGCAGAGGCCTGCCACCAAACAAGGGATTACCATTCACACTAACCCCTGCCGCCCAAATCCTAACAAAAGATGCATCAGACTATTCATGGGGGAGTGCACCTGGCAGGGAAGTGCATTCAGGGCAAATGGAACCCAATTCAAATGCACCTTCACATCAATCATATAGAAATGTTAGCTGTACAGAATGCTCTGACAGCCTTCAAGGACCACATTCTTCCAGGACAATTAATGGTAAAGATGGACAACACCATTGTTATGTGGTACATAAACAAGCAGGGGGGTACACATTCATACCCCCTCTGCAGACTAGCCATGGCATTGTGGAACACAGCCTTGAGCTACCAAGTGCATCTGCAAGCTCAGTTCCTGCCAGGAAAACTAAATACACTGGCAGACAGACTAAGCAGAAACCTCATGGACCCACACGAGTGGAAACTGGAACCAAGGATTTTCAACATGTTGACAAGCAAATGGGAGAGCCCAGATATAGACCTGTTTGCCTCTGCCCAGAACTATCAATTGGAAACATTTTGTGCAAGGACTCCCCACAGACAAGCTTGGAAGGTGGATGCTCTATACTTCAGTTTATGCTTTTCCTCCTCTGCCTCTGCTCTCCAAAGTACTACTAAAGATCAAACAAGACAAACAAAGGATGATTTTGATTGCACCAGCCTGGCCATGCCAACACTGGTACCCCCTCCTGCACAGTGTCACTGTTGGCCCCATGGCACCTGCCTCAGACTCCTACCCTGCTGTCTCAGCAGGAGAGCCAGATTCCGCACCCTCAGCTTCAAACACATTGAACCTAGCAGCCTGGCTAATTACCTAAGCTCTCCTTTACCATCCCTTAGTAAACCAGTGATGGATGTCATTTTAGAGGCACGGGAGCCTAGTTATAGAAAATCTTATGCTGAAAAAATGGAAAAGATTCTGTGCCTGGAACCAGTCTCAAGGAATGAGCACAGCAGTGCCCAATTTACCTCAGATTTTACAATACTTAACTGAGATGTTTCACAAGGACCTGTCTTTTTCCTCAATAAAAATTCACGCCTCAGCCATTTCAGCTCATTATAACACAGAACCTCCCCTCTTCTCTCATCCACTGCTCAAGCAGTTCCTTAGAGGGGCCAAAAATTTAAGATCACCCAGTTGAGCTCCAACTCCAGCCTGAGACCTTAATTTTGTATTGGAGAAACTCACCCTTCCCCCTTTTGAGTCATCTGCTACTGCAGATTTAACATTCCTTTCTTGGAAAACAGCTTCTCTTTTAGCCATCACTTCAGCAAGAAGGGTATCTGAATTACAGGCCCTTATGGCAGTGGAGCCTTTCATCATTTTTCATGCAGACAGGTTGTCCCTCAGGACCAAACCCTCTTTCATGCCAAAGGTGGTATCCAGTGTGGCCTTTAATCAGTCCATTCTTTTGCCAACCTTCTTTCCTAATCCACAGAACAAAGGGGAATGGATACTGCACTCCTTAGATGTGCGCAGACAACTTAGATTCTACCTGGACAGGACTAAACCTAAAAGGAAATCTGAACAACTGCTGGTGGCAATTGCTGCAGGGACAGAGGGGAAGGGTATTCCAACGCAAACCATTTCCAAAAAGGCCATTGCATTCATTTCTGCTATAAGCACCATGGAAAACCTATCCCACAGGGGATCAGATCCCACTCAACCAGGGCTGCATCTACCTCTACAGCCTTTCTCAGAGACGTACCTACCAGGGACATCCTAGAAGCTGCTACCTGGAGTTCTGTACATACTTTCACCAAGCATTACCATTTGCCAATTTTCTCTAAATCCAGAGCTGGCTTTTTCACTGCAGTTTTGCAGGGCCTTATAGCTGGTCCTAATGCTATCTAAATTCCTCCTCCCATTCTTAGCTTTGGGAATCTACCCAAATGTAATGACTGCAATAGTGAAACATGAAGAACATAGTACAATTGTGTACACTTACCATAAATGTAGATGTTGGGGTGTATTCACTGTTGCAGTCCTGGTTACCCTCCCTCCAGTCCCCTGACTTTTTTTGGCTATACCTCATCTCTCCTTTTCAATGCTTAAAAGCTTTTTGGTGTATTTGCTTTTTTAATTGAGGTATAACCTTGTATACTTATAGATTTAATTGCTTCCCATTAGGGGGACACTTGACATCTGGGGCAAGAAAAACTGATGTAATGACGTCAGCTGCATGCTTTATACTCCTGATGACCTGACCACAGAAGAAGAGACAGCAACCAATGTAGGACCCAAGACGTTGTTAATCAGGCTGACTGAGGGCTACTGCAAGCAGATAACCCAAATGTAATGACTGCAGCAGTGAATTCACTTGAACATCTACATTTATGGTAAGTGTACACAACTCTACTTTTGTGCTTATGGCATACTAAGATATAAAAGTGAGCACTGCTGATATGAATTTTTGACATGTAAAATGGTTATGAAGTCCTGATCTTATAAGCAGGTATCAGAAACACAATGTGCTGCTGTGGGTTTCAAGTCTTTTCATCTAAAATATATGTTGGGGACTCTCCAAAACAGGAAGATTGCCATCCTCTCTACTGATCAGGATGGTTTCAGATGAAGAATACTGAGAAAATATTACTGCTGGAGATTAGAATGCAATCTTTGCTATCCTTTTCGTTTCGTTCACAATAATCCAGAATAATTCAATAGCTTAACCTCTGTTGTATGTAAGAACATTTGGGGGCAATAAATCAGTCTAGTCTAATACAGATGAGTAAATAGAGCTTACGTTTAACAAAAACTATTTCCACCAGTTGTAATCTCCCATTACCAGGTCTATGTATTGAAAAGTCTGTGCGTTTTTATTTTATTTTTTTTATTTTTTATTTATTTATTTATTTTTGCAGTACACTGAGGTTGTTGTGCAAACAAGTACATCTTTCATTCCCTTGCAGGATATTTCTGTTTTATGACAATAGAGTTAATGGGGGGGGGGCTTGCCCCCTTCAAAAACACTGTTGTAGGACAATCACCCAAGTTTTGAAAGTTGCATTTTTCTATCAGATCGGCTTGTAAAGTTTATGCTTGTCTGGCTGTGCACTGACACCTTCTAAAGGATCCCGAGTAAACCAGCATGAAAAAAGACATCCTTGTAAGTGAAACTGATTGGGAAAGTGAAGTTGTCTGTTTATTCAGCAAACAGGAGGCCTTGTTATAATGGGCCTTATAATTCATATACTCAGTTGTGTCATATGGTGAGAAATTTTAACTCTGAGTAAATCAGACAGCAGTGTGATCCAATTTAAACAGACTTTTTCTTCCTAGATGGTAGAAAGATTTGAGTGAAATGCTAGTGAATGTATTTTAGAAGCATTCAGGGCACAATCTTAGTGATGAAGGAAAAAATCCAGTAACTTCCAGAACTGAGCACTGGAATTTTTGTCATCACTAAAAAACTGAAGAAAGAAAACGTGAGTCATTTTTTTGACTTCGATGCCACATATTAGCTGTCTTTTTCACTAAAACTGTGTCAAGGATTCCGTCATAAGAGCAGACAGAAAAAAGAAAAAAAATCAAGCACAATTTTCTGGGGGGTTTTTGGTCAAATCTGTTCTTTGTGAACATTCATAAAGATTACCAGGCACACTTACTGGCTATGTAAATCTGAACAGATTAAGAAGCCCAATTTTTAAGACCAATTTAATTTATCAGATATTTGTTCTGCACAAAGGCTAAGATTTGGAATAGGCATTTTGTCTATGCTGCTATAATGTGAAAATTGGAACATCTTCTCTTATCTTTGGAGTGCAGCACTGGGAAATAAATTGACATCCATCACAAAACATAACAAACGGAGATTGATATTGGATCATACTAGCTCAGCTGGCCATGATAATAGTCTAATTTAAAGTCCTGATTACTTAAATGACTTCACTATGAACAACTAGGGCTTGATTCATTTTACTTCAGTAGTGCCATGCAGTTAGTCTGTTTTCTGGATTATTGGAGTACAGCTGGAATATGGTTAATGACCACTCAATGACCACTAAGTAGAGGAAGACATCGGTAAGGGAAGACAATGAGAAATTTGCTTCCCTTAGGCAGTGATGACCTAAAGAAATTTAAACAACTTTTACTTTTTTCATGAATGGTCTGTAAGTTGTGTGACCAGAGAACTATTTGGTATTCCCTTATTGCCTTTTGTTGGAGTTATTGCTTTATTGCAGTTTATATAGTTCATCATTTCATCATTTGAACAACTGGACTGGTTCATTTACATTTAAGAAGGACTTTAAGGCTATTGTCAAGGATACAACACAAGGCACATTACTTCTGTCATGGAGAGCCATTTTATTACAGAGAACAGAGTATTTCAAAATTAATTTATTCACTTATTCACCAGTTGCCCACTTAATTCATTTCAGGGTCACTGGGGTGTAGGTGCTGATCCTGGCACTCACTGTACATAGAATAGAGAAACTAATCCTAGACAGGGTTACAGACTATTGCAGGATGCACAGACATACTCACATGTAGCATGGATATGTAAGAACAGCTTGGAAGATCATTTGTTCACCTACCATGTACGATCTGTCCTTGAGATGCTGGATAAATCCAGACCACCCAGTGAAAACTCACACAATCACAGGAAAGATGTGCAATCTTTGCATAGAAGATACCCCAGCTAAGAACTGAACTGGTGAATCAATCACTGTGAGGTAGCAGTGTAAACTGCAGCACCACTATTCTGCCAAAAATGTAGCACTTAATGAGTATTGTTCCACTATGGAGGTTGCAGTGTTGCAACAGATTATCTCTTATATGGTGAAGCTAGACTTTCTGATGTTGTTTCTCAATGGTAGAGAGATATATGTGAGTGAGTTATCTTTTTGTATACATCAAGGCTGTCAGTTCATTGGACTGCTTTTTGTCCTATTTCTGTCCTGAGACAATTGACCTTTATTCAGTTTGAGCGCCTCCTCTTATTTGTGTAGCATGAGCTATTTTAGCCAAGTTCTGCTTTGCTTTGGTGAGCCATAGAATAAGTGCTGGGACCTGTTAGTGATAAATGCCCTTTTTCTTACAGTTTATTGTTTACATTTAAATTAACAAATTGAATGAACTAATAAATATGTTGAGATTGTTCTGTTGTGTTTACTGAACTGTCATTATTATGGCTCAGTCTTTTTAAAGTGCCTAGGATTGGAGTAAGTAAATAAATGAGGTTTGGGACAAACCAATTTTTCCAGGACTCTCTTCGGTGAATGGGAGGGGGAGGGTATTTTAGGAGGGAAGCTGGGGGGAGTTTTGGTGTGGTTGTTAGGTAGCAGAGACTGGGACTTTGGACAATAAGGGGTTAAGTGGTTTGAGAAGTTTAGGGGAAGTGAGGTAGGTTAGGGAGGGACTTAGCTTATATATTTGGGAGCAGAGGAAGTGATGTCACATTTAGGCTTGAGTTGATGACCCTCCCTCCCTCCCAAAAAATATCTTTTTTGCATTAAGACTTGGTAGTTCGAGGGCGGAGAAGAGGGACAAGATTGTCCTCTTCTGTTCCCCCTCTAGGTGAAGGTGGTCATGGCTTTGAGTTGGGGATCATGTGAGTTGCTGGACGCTGCTTGATAATAAGTGAACTTAATTGGATGATGGTTAATTTGAAAGGGTAAGCAGGTACGCTGCCTGTTTAAAGTTTGGCTGGGTGAGTAGGTATGCTGCCCTGATGGGATGATTGAACAGGGTGAGTGGGTACGCTGCCGTGATTAATGACTCGGCCAGAGTGAGTAGGTATGCTGCCCTGAGATCATTCGAGAATTGTGAAGTTTACTGTTATTTGTTTCCATGTGAATAAAGTTAATGATTATGTAATATTAATAAAGGTCGTCGAATATCTTTTGGTGTTGGTATGAGTTATTTATAGGGGGCCAGGACAATCTAGAACTATACATAAACATTCCTAGATCACAAAAGACACAGGCACATGCCTTTCTGCCACACTAGAAGGCCAGTTCCTTAAAGAATGAATATTAGTTGTCTGTGAGAATTACCAAGAAGTTACATATTTTGAGTTATAACCAGGTTGTTCAGACACAAGTAAATATTGCAGACTCTTGGAATTATTTTTACGGCCACATATTAACACTGTATTGTACCTTTGTTGTGGCTCCATAATTTGTGGTGTGCACAACTTCAGCCGAGGTCTGAAAATTCAGTGCAGTGGTCATGGCTAGGCCAAATGATCAGACTTCCCAAAAGTACTGCACAGCTCCTTATTTCTTCTGTTCCTACACAAGAAAGTTATGTGGGAAGAGCATTAAAATGAATGAATTGCAATTCACATCAGAATAACAAGACCACATAACAGAAGGCAGATAACTTTGAAGTAAGTTTTAAATACTGCTGCCACCTTCAAATGTATTTGTTGGCTTTTAAAAAGGTGGTCTAGAAGAAGTATACAAATCTATCAGAATTATCGCATTGTTTGCAAAAAAAAAAATGCAGCCAATAACTTAACTGTATAACATTTTTTCAGCAAGTACTCATTAAGTTGTCACCCACTGCCGTTGTCAAATTTTTCTACATGCAGTGAATCAAGTCAGTTTGCCCAGTGAGAAGAGGAAGAAACTGCTGATGCCACAAAACAGTAAAGCTCAAATGCTTACAGCACAGATGATGCAGAACACACAGACTCTTACAGTACTTCAGGAAAGGGTAGGCATTCTAAAAGGGAATGACACAGTTTATATTGAGAGTTTGTCTAAAGAGGTAAAGAAATGCATCAATGCCTTCAAGAACCTCCAGGATAAATGCTCTTATATAGAAGCAAAATTCTGTGAAGAAGTTTGTCAAATGGAGAGGAAATATGCTGCCCAGTATTAGCCACTCTTTGACAAGAGAAATTAAACCAGCAGTGCCATCTATGAAACCACAGATCCAGAGTATGAATCGAAAGTGGATGAAGAAGAACAGCTATAAGAGGAAATGAAAGAAAAGGCAAAAATTGAAAATGAGAAAAAAGACAAAATGAAGGAGGATCCAAAAGGAGTTCTAGAGTTCTGGTTAACAGTCTTCCAAAATGTCAACTTGTTAAGTGATATAGTCTAGGAATGTGACAGTCGTATTCTGATGCACTTTAAAAGATATTAAAGTGAAATTTCATATGCTGGAGAGATCATGAGTTTCACAATAGAATTTCACTTTGAACCCAACAAATTTTTTTCAAATGTGGTATTGACAAAACAGTACTAGATGAGGTCAGAACCAGAAGAATAATATCCATTTTCATTTGATGGATCAGAAATCGTGGGATGTACAGAGTGACAAATTGACTGGGAAAAAGGAAGGAATGTCACAATGAAAACTATTAAGAAAAAGCAGAAGCACAAGGGCCATATAGCAGTTAGAACAGTTACAAAAACAGTCCCCCCTAGATTCATTTTTCAGTTTTTGAAGATGTGGTAAATCTTAGTGCTGGTTTTTAGGTAGTGGGGAATACAGGCTGAGTGTTATTTTTTCTTGCTTGCAGACCTTTCCGGTGCAGCTAATCCATAAGATACACTGACCTTCCCAGGAATTTTTGAAGAAGTGAATGCATGGAAGCCAGTAAACAGCTGAACTTTGGGAATCATGACATAACCAAAACATTGTATACTTTTTATTGTGGAGGTGACAAGATGAACTTTATGTTCTGTGTAAGAGTAGTCACCTAACTGTTGTCTCAGGAAATCCTACACTGCTTATATATTATGTGCCCAATACCCCACACTATGTGCATGTTCACTGCTTTTACCAAAAATAGCATCTGGCTCATGAGGTACTTGTCGAAGAGCTTGTTGGATATGATCAATTTAATTTGATCTTAGTTCTGTAGTCCAGGCCGCTAGAGAAATATATTTCATAAACTTCTGGGGTGGAAGCTTCACTTGTATTTAGAATGAGATATTGCAGGCATACCATGTGGGAAGCTGACTCACTACAGTACCCAGTTCAACATGCAGGTAGTGTTTTATTAAAGGTTCTGAGAGTCATGGGATAAGCCTAGGACTTCATCAAGCACAGTTGTGTCAAGTGAGAGCCATCCTACAAATTCCTCTGGAGACAGCTCATTTTACTGCCTTTTAAAAAGTAGATTAAAATCTAAAGTGGGTTAGTGATGGCTCATTCATGCCCCTCTTCTTGGATGTGGTGAATGCAAACATGTTGTGTCTGCTGGCCATCATGCCTGCATTCAAAAGTCTGCCTTACAGATGGAGTTGTTGCGCTGAGCTACTCATGGCCATGAAGCACAACCTGTATATTAGACACGGTATTATACAAGGTCTGACATACAGGTGGAGCTGCTCCTTCCAAGAGCTTTGGTTGGACGTGGAAGCCCTGGCAAGTACTCTGGCAGCTTTTACACTAAGCTTAGCATAGGTAATAAGATTCTATAACATAGAATGTTAGTGACTCTTATTATCTTATCTGTGCATAGTGGTACTCCATTCATTTCAATCCCTTGGTACTGGATGGTATTGAATTGGGCAGATACCATCACCTGGATGACTTAATTGTGGGGAAGGTTGGATTGTACAGTTCAGTGTAATGAGACTGGCATAGTAAAGGTTGTTTGTTCTTGCTACACAGCGGTTATTCTGGCCCAATGTATAATAGTTACATGTTCTTCGTGTTTCACTGTTGCAGTCATCACATTTGGGTTGTTCCTGCCAGGGTAGCCCTCAGTCAGCCCGAATACCAAAGGCATAGTATTTCTGCTTCGGTTGCTGTTGCTTCAGGAATGACATCAGGTCATCAGTAGTATAAAGTAAGGCAACTGACGCCATTACATCAGTCTTTCTTGCTGAGGAGCCCGAAGAAGAAGCAGTTTGCATGACTGCCGGTCAGCTGCTACCTGAGTTTCATTTTCCGAATTGAAGCTGAAGTCTTCTAAAGCTAAGTACCCCATTGGGGATTTTCTTGCTCTAACTGATGTCAGAAAAAGTTAACAATTGTCTCGCCTGTGGAAAGCAAATACCACACTGAGGCTTTCATTCTTACTGCATCACTTGCTTAGGCCCAGACCACGACGTCCCTCGCCATCATTTTTGTGCTTTGTTCAATGCCAGAACTATACATCATAAGTCCGTTATTGTAGCTAGATATTTTCACTCTCAGTTCTTCAATTCCGATATGGCTTCGGTAAGCCATCCGACAGCAGATCTTCTGAAAAAATGCAAGGATAAAGACAGCAACAAGTAAATACATACAAATCCCCAAAACAGACAGACCCCTTCGCAAACCAGGCACAGTCCAGAAGTAATCCAAAGGAAAACCAAGAGACTTCTTCAGACCACATACAGTTACTTCACACTGTGGTATAAAACCTGTTCCACTCTCTGAAGAAGTCTCGCTATAAGTGAGACAAAAAGCGCTTAGAATAAAGGGTAGTAGGTTTTACAACTGGATTGTGCTTTCTATTTTACAACAGTGGAACATTTTATAGCTGGAATACTTGGTTTTCTTTTGGATTACTTCTGGATTGTGCCTGGTTTGTGAAAGGAATACTTGGTTTTCCTTTGGATTACTTCTGGACTGTGCTTGGTTTGTGAAGGGGTCTGTCTGTTTTGTTGATTCGCAAGGATAAAGACAGAGACAGACTGCACAGGTCCAAACCTACCGACACTTCCATTAAGCTAGTCGTCAGTTCTCCAGTCCTCAGTGAGGCACTTTCGCAACCCCTGATGCCAGCTTCTGTGGATTCGCAGGCCGCTACTGAGACCCTTTCAGAGTCCGGTATGCCTCAAAACTCTTCATCGACTAAGGATCCTGTGGATGTCTTTATCCTGGATGGGTCCAGAGCTGCTGAGCAGGCACTGGCTTCCGAGGAAGTAATTTGCACTACCGATTCTCGACACAGACCGACGACTTCTTTCACATCTACTGTTCTTACGAAAACTACTGAGTTTCTAAGGCCCAGGGTATGAACCACCCCCAAGAAACTGATGACCCAATCTCAGGCACCTGCTTCCTTGCCTCAGTCTCAAATGCTTAAAATGGCAGAAGACCTTATAATGCTGATCAGGGGAAGCCAAGCTACCCCTTCCAAAAGAAAAAGATTTGTCCCCAGTAGTTTTATCTAAACAGGAGTCCGCTGACTCTGATGCATCTGAATATGAAGACATGCAACCGCTCTCTGCTTATGAGATTTCTGATGCAGAGGAATCTATTCCTTCAGCCTCTCCACCAGAGGACTTTTCCTTTGGGGAAACCCTACATACTTTAAGGGAGCATTTCCAATGGGAATGTCAGGATTACCTCAGTCTAAAATGAGACTCAGGGAATTCTTAGATCTTCCACAGCACAGACCTTTGGCCATTCCTCCTGTCCTGGATGTTGTGGATGATGATTTCATGGAATCTAGTTTGACTCCTGACATCCTCCCTCCTGCTCCCAGGAAACCTGACCAGTATTACAGAGTCCCTGACTCACACAAATTTCTTTTCAAAAATCCTACTGCTGACCCTGAGGTTATTTCTCAAGGGGCTAAAGGAATTAAAGCAACTTCTGCTAAGAAACCCAACCCCTCAGATAGGGATTCCCGGGCATTAGACAGATGGGGTAAAGAAGTATACACCTCTGCTACTCTTGCTATTAGAGCACTAAATTGTCAGTTTCATACGCTAAAATTTCAGCAACATACCATGGAACTCCTCAAACAAAAAAATATATTTTCCTGCTTGTGCAGAAAGTAAAGAGTTACAAGAGTTAATGCATTCTGCAAGTCAAGTAACTAAGCACACCTTACAGTGTGGTTTTGATGCCCTAGAAGCATCTTGCAGGGCAGCAGTCACTGATTCTGTCCTTAGAAGGCATGCTTGACTTAAGGAACAGCCCTTGCCAGACCATGTCAAATCCAAATTATTGGATGCACCCTTGCACAAAGACAACTTATTTGGCACTAAGGCAGAGGAGGGCTTAAAAAAGATGGAAGAAAAAGCTAAATCTATGCAGACAGTTAAGGATTTCCTGCAGGTCCAGCCACCTAGGTTCAGTAGGCATTGCCCCTCCAAGCACTGGTCCTTTCCTGCCCCCTCCAGGTCAGTTCAACCCATACCGTGGGGAAGTAGACCCCCCCCCCAGACAACAGCCACATGGAATGCAGAGATCTGAGCACTGGAGTTCCCCCACCGCAAAACCAGGGAGTGCTAAGCAACCCCCTCATGGTAAGAACTCACAATGACTCTCCACTTCCACCCCCTCCCTGTGCCCAGCTACACTTGTCCCTAGGAGGAAAACTCTCCCTCCATGCAAGCACCTGGGCCACCCTTACCAACGACCACTGGGTCCGCAACATAGTGTCCCAGGGATGCAAATTTTCTTTCCGCACTCCACCAGCCCCAAAAGGGTTCCCAGATCTTCCTCCAAAATAGTAGGCAGAGGCCAAAAAGCAAGTCCTTTCCCTACTCTCTATGAGGGCAATAGAGCATGTTCCTGCAGAACAGATAGGCCAAGGTTTCTACTCCAGGCTCTTCCTGGTACCCAGAAAAGAGGGCACTTGGCACCCCATCCTCGATCTATCCATTCTAAACACCTTCCTGGTGATACCAAAATTCAAAATGCTCACCCTCCTACCTCCACATCCCAATCAGGGAATCATGCAGGAAATATCTGTGTTTCAGGGCAGGATCTCTGCACTTTCAGTTCTCTGCACTTCCCTTTGGCTTATCTACTGCTCCCAGAGTTTTCACAAAATGTCTGGGTCCCACTATTGCTTTTTGCAGACAAAGGAATATCCAGATTTACCCATACTTAAACGACTGCCTAATTCAGGCAGACAGTCTGTAAAAGCTGCTCAAGCACCTGGCCTTTGTAAAGGTCCTACTGACCTCCCTAGGGTACACTGTCAACAAAAAGAAATACAAACTAGTACCCACCCAAAAGATTATATTCCTGGGAGCAAGCCTGGACACAGCATCCCAGATGGCATTCCTTATACCAGAAAAGCAAACTTACCTGACAGCCTATTTCTCTCAACTAGCCACCAGACCCCAGTTATCTGCAAGGAAAATCCTGCAAGCTCTGGAGTTCATGGCATCTTGCATTCTACTCATTCCATATGCCAGACTGCATATGAGGAAACTTCAATGGTACCTAAAAACATTTGGTGTCAGCACTGCCAAGACCTGGAAACTCTTATACCAATGATACCTTGCCTAAGGAAAGATTTTCTGTGGTGGGCAGCAGCATGCTACCACAACAAGGGACTACCCTTCTAACCACCCCATGCTGCCCAGACCCTCACCACAGATGCATCAGACTGTGCCTGGGGTGCACACCTGGACATCAGGTGCATACAGGGCTAATGGAGCCCACATCAAATACATCTGCACATCAACCAAAAAGAGATGTTAGCTGTTCAGCTCGCATTGACAGCTTTCAGGCCCTTTCTCTCCCCAGGGGCTCTACTGATCAAAACAGACAACACCACTGTGATGTGGTATATCAGCAAGCAGGGAGGGACTCACTCCTACCCTCTATGCAGGCTCGCCACGACCCTTTGGCACACATCCTCAGCCATGCAACTACACCTGTTAGCACAATTCCTGCCAAGCTCTCTAAACTCTTTGGCAGACAACTTAAGCAGAAATCTTCTGAAACCACATGAGTGGCATCTAGACCGAAGAACCTTCACCCTAATAACTCAAAAATGGGGCACCCCAAAGGTTGAGCTCTTTGCTTCCCACTCGAACGATCAGCTCAGCAAGTTCTGCACCAGGGAGCCTCACTGCAGAGCCTGGAAAATGGATGCCCTATCCTTCCAGTGGGTCAACCTCTTGGTCTATGCTTTTCCCCCACTACCTCTCATTACCAGGGTACTGTCTAAAATAAGGGAGGGAAAACCGAGGACAATTATAATTGCTCCAGACTGGCCTTGCCAGCACTGGTACCCACTGTTGTGCAGCCTGTCCCCTCTGCCACCATGGCATCTCCCTCATATCCCAACCCTCCTAACCCAGAGGGAAGTAGAATTCATGCATTCCCAATTGCAGACCCTCAGTTTGGCAGCCTGGCGTATTCCCTGACCACTGAACAAGCTGCCAATCTCAGTAAACAGGTTCTAGATGTTATATGTGAGGCCAGAAACCCTAGCACTAGAAAGTCTTATGCTGACAAATGGAAAAGGTTCTGCACCTGGATCCAGGCTGAGGGAGCCGATATGGCACAGCCCTCCCTCCCTCTCATCCTGGATCACCTAGCTGACCTGCTACACAGTGAGCTCTCCTTGTTCTCTGTTAAAATTCATGCCTCTGCTATCTCTGGTCATTTCAACACTGAGCAACCACTTTTCTCACACCCTCACGTCAAACAGTTCCTAAGAGGGGCTAGCAACTTGAGGCCAGCCAGAAGAACACCTACCCCAGCTTGGGACCTAAACTTTGTGTTGGAAAAGCTCACTCTGCCCCCCTTTGAACCAGCAGGATCAGCAGAGTTAAAATTTCTCTCCTGGAAGACAGCCTTGCTTCTGGCCATCACTTCAGCCAGAAGAGTATCCGAGCTACAAGCACTCATGGCGGTAGAGCCCTTCATCATCTTCCATGCTGACAGGATGTCCCTCAGGACTAACACATCCTTCATGCCAAAAGTGGTGTCCAGTGTGGCTCTCAACCAATCCATTCATTTGCCCACCTTTTTCCCTAACCCACAAAACAAGGGATAAAGGATACTACACTCTCTAGATGTGCACAGACAGCTCAGATTCTATCTAGACAGGACTAAATCATTCAGAAAGACTGATCAATTGTTAGTCAGCTTTGCTGCAGGAGCAGAGGGCAAAGCCATATCAAAACAAACCATTTCCAAATGGATAGCACACTGCATCCATTTCTGCTGCAAGCAACATGGGAAACCTCCCACTAAGGTGGGCAGGACTCACTCTACTAGAGCAGCCTTCACCTCTACAGCTTTCCTCAGAGGAGTCCCCACCAGGGACATCCTGGAGGCTGCAACATGGACATCTATTCACACCTTCATCAAACATTATCACCTGCCTATCTTCTCCAAATCCAGGGCAGGCTTTGCCACTGTAGTCTTGCAGGGCACGCTGGCCAGCCCATAGTCTTCTTGACTGCCTCCACCCTTTTCCTCAGCTTTGGGAATCAACCCAAATGTGATGTCTGCAACAGTGAAACACGAAGAACATAGTACAGTTGTGCACACTTACCATAAATGTAGATGTTCGAGTGTATTCACTGTTGCAGTCCTGGTTTCTCTCCCTCCACTCCCCCTTTCTCTCTCTCTCTCTCTCTCTTTCCTTACAAGGAACCTTTTGGTATTTACTTTCTACTGGTGGGGTTCTTCCACCAGATCCTGGCTCCCACTTGGAGGCTCCTGACAGTTAGGGCAAGAAAAACTGATGTAATGGTGTCGGCTGTCTTACTTTATACTACTGACGACCTGACGTCAGTCCTGAAGTGACAGCAACCAACTCAGAAATACTACTCCTCTGGTATTCGGACTGACTGAGGGCTACCCTGGCAGGGATAACCCAAATCTGATGACTGCAACAGTGAATAAACTCAAACATCTACATTTATGGTAAGTGCACACAACTGTACTCTTTATCATTTAAAAATTGGCACATAAAAACTAATATTTTTATGTTAAAGACTCAATTTGGCATATGTTTTCTTTAATAAAAAAATATAAAGCAAAATTACAGACTTATGTAAAACTGGCAACTTAATTGATCAGACATTATTATTAAATACTGTCACTCATAGTAATAAATATTCCTCCTTGACATGAAAGCACACAAAAAGTAAAGTGATATTGCAGACTTATACTGAAAACTGTCAGCATGAATCACAGATTACTCAGTGATGATAATCCATTCCATTATTTTTTGTTACTTATGTAAATATCTAATCCAAACATTTTAGCATTCTGGTCTCACTAAAAGCTTAACAATGTGCCTGCAATCAACTCATAGAAACAATTCGAAAACTAAACAGCCAGCAACTAGGGGCAGCTACAAAACAGTCACAAAAATCATTAATTTAATCAATTTACAAATTAAACCTGGAGTTTAATACTTATCTACATCCATGTATGTGGTCATACAAGGTGTTACATTCTTGGGGTGTCACATAAAAGGCACTATTAACTAGCAGTCAATAAACTTTTTCACTGGAGTAAGAAGTCAATCTGATTAGCACCTTGCCTCACCATGCACCTGTTTGTTTTTGTAGGGAAAGTCCAACTTCACTAGAGCATCAGTTCAAATTTAAAGGGCAGGCATAACACCTGGTATACAGAAAAGATTTTATCAGTTTGCAAAAGTACCTTTTTGGCCACTGAATGCAAGGAGTACATGCAGACTCCGCACAGAAGGCACGCCAGCAAATGACTTCACTAAACCTACAATTATAAGTCACTATGACAGATGCTTTGCCACACCAGGCAGCTGAGTCTGTCTCTGTAACAGTGTCTGTCTATTCAACATATGCAAAGAATGGGAAAAGGGGCTGTGGATGGATAGATGAATGGATGGGTGGGTGGATGGATGGATGGATGGATGGATGGATGGATGGATGGATGGATGGATTAAGGGGCAGGCATGAGTCATAGCACCTTAAATGATTGCCAAAAATGTCTGCTAAGTGGATCAGAAGAGATCAATCAGCTTACTTTTTCAGGGGACACGCAAACCTAACCATCATCTTCACTCATGGGTCTCAAGCTATTGCCTCCAGAATTAGGAACAAAGTAAAAAAAAATATTAGTTAAAAATTCTCAAAATTAGGGACACTTTTTAAATAGCAGTGCTATTAGCTTGGTTGGTACAGAAAGAAAATGTGAATTAACATATATATTTTTTTATAATAACCAAGGTCTGTAACTGTAATGGTTATGTGTATATAATGACTGTATTTCATCACCTTTTCATTAAAAAATATTTTTTAGTGAAGATGGAATAAAATTTTGAGCCAAAATTATGGATTTCCCCTAAAAATTAGGAACAGTTAAGATGTTTCCCTTCACTACATTACTGTTACTTTGTCTCACAGGAACATTAAAAGGCAGTAAGACTTGGTTACTTCCTGCTCATACATAATCGGCTACCACTGCAGTCCCCCCCCCCCCCGAACTACAGGAGATATACTGTTAAAGCCTTACTCTGCAAATTTAAATACATCAACAAGCAGTCAGAAGGCAGTAATATGTTTACATTGCTTGAAGTGGGGATAGCAGTTCGCTGTGCCTATTCAAGAAGGTGACAAATCATAACAATGCATTTCCTTTCTTTACTGAACTTTGTGTTTAGAAAATAAACTTGTGATATTGTCTGAAACAAAGTTGACAAATTAGGAAAGTAAGCATGTATCACACTATCACACACACACACACACACACACACACACACACACACACACACACACACACACACACACACACACACACACACCCTCTACTCCTTGTAAGCAACACATACTCACCTGCTTTTCAACAAGTGACTTATAATACAATCCATGCATAGATTTTTCATAGACTGCACACCTAGGGTTACCACCTGTCCCTCATTGTGAGAGCCAATCCCTTTTTACGCAGTTATGTCCTGCTAAAAATACTAAAAAAATGGCAAAAATCCTGAGATTTTAGGACACAACTATTTCCTACATTTTCTTTAATAGTTACATAAAACAATTATTTTGTATCTGAAATGCTTAGATCTTATAAGAAATAGAACAAGCAACTCAAATGCTGTAAGAATAAGCTTTTATGTTGGCAAAAAAGTAAAGTCATGTCCTTTGCATTGGCCATAGGAATGTTTTGTACTGCAAAATCTCATGTTTCTACAAATAAATGTCCCACTTTGGGCATCTAAAACGGTGGCAACCTTATGCACACCTCAAATGAGCCTACATGTTTCTGTATGTGTTGGGCTCCCAAACTTTATAACTACCATCCAAATGAGTAATTACTGCATTACTTTTTGAAACTCTGCATCTGTTCCCAATGCTTTAAGAAGAGCTTGAAGTCTGTCATGACTACACCATCACTATTTGATATTAGGCAAGGTGATTATGTTTTCTTTAGTAGAGATAATTAATTGTGAAAAAAAGTTTGATTAGAACAGAATTCTCTATGACATAAAAAATATATCAGAATGTGTCGATCACATCCATTAATGAAGTTGGGGAAAGGTACTATAATTTAATTTTAAATGCAACATTTAATAGTGGTATCAGTTGACTATTTCATTTTTAATTAAAACATAAGGACTTTCAATAAAGTCACGACTTCTGCCTTTGCTTGTCTCACATTTCTGCTTCATCAATTATGTAAATGTTTAACAGTAAATAAGTGATGTAAAGCATACTTGTTGCCCTGTTTGTGAACTAGGTATAGTGTATATTGCAGATTGCTTTTTCATGTTATCTAGTTCATTGCTTAGTGACTTTACGTATACACATATCTGTTTATGCTGTTTAATGAAAATACTTTACAAAAATCAATTTGATTTGCAAAATGTGCTTTTTAATAAATGTATTAAAATGTGAGTGTAGAGTTATTTTAATAATTAGCAGTGAAGTAGCTGCTTTTTGTGATGGAGAGCATTTATAAAATTCTAACATTTTAAACTGTTTAGAGTAGATTGGCTTATACAACTCATCTAATGCAGTGCCATGAAAACTCCTGAATTCAGCTCTACTAAAGCAGTTGCAGAAGAGTGTGTTAATGTACAAATCTGAGTCTAATCAGAAGGATGTGCTTCTATGTTATGTTTGTAGCATTTGTGTACATTTCTAAAGATGTATATTCATGAACTAGTTGCAATGCTGGGTCACAGACTCAAAAACCATTTATAGCATACTGTTGCATGTATTCTTCAGTACAAGTGTGGTGTGCAGAGAGGGTTTGGCATAATGGTTAATGTCACTACCTCACAAATATCCGTGCTATAGATGGGTGGGGCCCTGCCTATGACTTACATAGCCAAGCTTCAGTTTGTGTGCAGGACACTGGAAGAGATGGCAACAAAAGTATGTGAGTGAGCAGTCAAAGTTGTCTCACTTATCCTAGCAGGCATCATACCATAAGCGTACCATTGGACAAACGGTACAGTGCTGCATTCAGTAGTCAGGGATCTGGGGGCATGATCTCGTGTAAAGAATACACCACTACATCCAAGCATTTCAGGTGTGGAGCACCACATGGTAACTCTAGTTCAATGTAGACAGGAACTACCCTCTATCTGCTGGACAACAGGACCACAGCTGTAAGGATTATTAAAAATCTTCTAACCTCCAGCAGAATTGTGTCACTGCTCCATGGTTTGTGCTAGGAGTGAGGTGGAATGAATGTGCTAACTGAAGAAAAGGCATGATGTTTGGGAAGGGGGGACAAAATCAAATATAATTTTCTCTATCTCTCTCTCTTTGAACTCTGATCGTTAGAACCATATGGTACAGGGATTAAGTATTTTTACAGGACAGCCCATTCAGAGAGACCAAAGGTATTTGCTAAATTGCATTTACATCTAGCAGTTCTAAAGTTATAAGGAATCAGTCTAAGAATCCTAGCCATACAGCTATGATTACATTTGTATTGCAGATGTTGAATTAGGGGTCCTTTTTACCTTTGTTTCTTATGAACAGGAAGTAGTACAGGAATTAACCATTACAATGTGCAGAGATCTCCAAGATGCAAAATACATTGGAATTCAGTTCCGGGAGCATGCACCCTGGGTAGGTACAACACCCACTCCCTGTGTAGAAGCAAACTGGGAAGACCACGTCACCCCAGCCTCCCTACACATGCTAGAGATGAAATAGCCCAAGAGTGAGTAGCATGTAGAAAAAATATAAACGGCATAAGAGCATGCAGAAAAAAATATGAACAGCATAATGCTAAATGCTGTTTTCCATAGGAAATCATTGATGGTGCAGCATCTAAGTGTATGCCAGCAGTGATTCATTTGTTTTGGAACATTTCTCCATTCTTTAAGTAGGTGTGACTGTGGAGTTAGATTCATAGGTTTTTACTAGGCTAATGACCACAAGGGCCTTTCCAAACTTAGCCATGCATCCCAAATCTCTGACAAGTTCTGGTATGCTTGAAAAGTGTAAGCACAGGCCTGGGAGATGAACCCTTTACAGGGTGCCTGTGTCCATTAGAAACATGGGTACCATACTAGGGATGGACAAGTTTCTTCATTCACAGTTATCCTGTAGCTGCACTTTTTTGGTTGTAGATTCATTGGTGAGTACTCCTCTAGCTGCCTTTGTGGGCCATTTTACGTCTGGCCACTTTCCCTCAAAGGTGAGAAACAAGCCCTGTATCTTGTGTCTGTGAGGTAAACACCTTAACCATTATGCCAACCTCCACAACAGGTTGTGGGGTTAGTATATATAAATCCAGAGTGTGTTTTGGGCATATTTTTTTTCATCCTTTTAGCTTGTTGGCTTTCAGGAAGTCAGCATTTCATAGTAGAACTTTTCACTCCCTTTTTCTCTCCCACACCAGCTCACAGGTACCCTAGCGATTAATCAAACTTAGGTCACCTGTGTCTTAGTCAGGACTTCATTCCTCTATGATAACTGAGCCGACACTCAGCCAGTGTTGTTTAGAACATCTGTTTTCTGTGGGGATAACTAGATGTCACAAAGTTATCTTTTACCAGCTTTGCATTTACTTGTTGTAGGAAATTATTTTTCAACATTATGCATTTCCATTAAGGTTGTACTGTATTATTCTGCCTGCCACTTTTCTAACATAATATGGTTACTCAGTATAAATCATAACACTGATTAAATTCTAACACACACATAAAAAAAAATCAGGTCTGTATTAGAATGACCATGAAAAGCCAGTATTTTGAATTAGTGCTGGACAATTTGGTTTGCTTGGCTGAATCTGTTGAAAATCTTCAAAGGAAACAAGATTAGTAATGAAGCAATGTTTTAACTGAAACATAGTTTGCAGAGACTTAAAATGTTTGAGTGGGAATGAAGAACAGTCACATTTAGTGTACCAAAGAGAAGAATAGTAGAAAGGGAATGTTGAAGGTTAGCAGAAACATAGCCACTGAAAGTAAAGGAAGAGATCTAAGGCAGGCCAGAAGAGACCCATATTGACTAAGGAGATGTTGAACAGGTACAGGTTATATTGTTTCTGAGCATTACTTGTGAGGAACATAAGTTATTTTGAAAGTTTAAATATTTTAAGGTAGTTGTTCATTCTTCCCTTCAAAAAATGTCTTGAAGCTGTACGGCTCATCCATTTTTTTTCTCTAGGGGTTGTTGTGTCTTTTGACTTTTCCCGGTTAGGGGTCACCACAGCGGAACTCCGGTCCGCTAATGATTGGTAGTTGATTTTTACATGCCGAGTTACCAGCCCTGACACACAACCTTCAACGAAGGTACGCCCATTCACGCATGTTTGCATGAGTAAAACAGAATTGTTTTTCACTCATTAAAACAGGTTTGTGCAGCTTGACCTATATGTTTTTTATAGGGCTGATGTTATGTTAGCATACCACTTAAAGCTTTAATTTTGATGGTCAAATTATGTTGTAGTGATATTTCATGGTAAAAGTACATTGCTAATGCAGCCCTGTTTAGCATTATTCTTTACGTGTAATATAGTAGCCTTTAGGTATAAGTGTAAAGACAAGCAGAACCAATTAAAATGTCAACTAACTTCAATAAATTTATAAAACCTAAACAAGCTTTTGGTGATTATTAAGTGAGGGCGTGATATAAAAAAAAGTCACTTGCAACATAATATTTTGTATAGTTATGCAGAGAGAAAATATATCTGCCTTAGAGTTTAATATTGTAACTCAGCAACAGTTACTTTCATAGAAAATAAAACAGATTTTATGTTTCCGTCTTTACATGAAAAATAAAGTGCATCTAGTTTAAGCCTGACTTGCTAAGTCTATTTTATGACACTGTTAAAAAAAAAATATTTTCAGACACACACAGTCACATATAAATGCATGTTTTCATCTGTATGTATATACATATATGTCAGTGTGTCATGCACACACAAGCATACACATATATGTGTGTGTGTGCGTGTGTGTGTGAGTTGCAGAGTGGAGCAGTAGGCAGTATTGTTGTCTCACATCAAGAGGTTCCTTGATTTGATTCTTGGCTGTGGTGCCTTCTTTGTGGAGTCTTCATGCCCTCATTGCATTCACCTGGGTTTTCTTCAGGTGGTCCACTTTCTTCCTACATTCCAAAGACATGAAGTAGGTGTGTGTGTGTGTGTGTGTGTGTGTGTGTGTGTGTGTGTGGTATGAAAGAACAAGAGCAGCAGGGCCAGTCACCTGGAGGTGTGAACATTGCTCTAGATGATTGCCATTGTTGACGGGTGTGGATAAATGTGTATATATTGTGTGTGTATGTATACGCATATGTCATCCATGTAAATGATTACGATTGTTCGCACCGTGTGCGATTTACATTTGAAGATGGTAGTATGCCAGGCAATCTTTTTATTTCATTTATACTCTTTTTTCTATTAAAATGGAAAATATCTTTCCCTGATATATTAAAAATAGAAACCTAATGAGTACTCACTGGGTCAATCTGTAAAATGCTATTTAAAAAAAATATGTTTTTAAAGACTGATCACTAAACGATTTGCAGAGATACTACTATTCCGTACAGCATGTGGTGACCAGAATTCAGTGAAATGAAACATAACTTCCTAGACCACAACAGCTGTATGTTATTGAAACTGAGAATTATAAATGGAAATTCAGTGCTGCATTAACAGTAGTGGATAGACAGCACAATTACATGTTACTAAATCTAGACATGCCAACTCATTTTCAAACCGTAATACCTAAGTAGAATTAGGGTGACTCAAGCTGTTATACATTTTTGTGCTTTTGTTTTTGGTTGCTAGGTAAATGCACTGATAAAATATTAATCATCT
The DNA here is from genome assembly GCF_019279795.1 of Protopterus annectens. NCBI lineage: Eukaryota > Metazoa > Chordata > Ceratodontiformes > Protopteridae > Protopterus > Protopterus annectens. The sequence goes on from NC_056731.1 coordinate 1,414,850,977, forward strand.
AGAAGGATACTATGATGGAGAACAGAAGTCTAAGGCAATATGTAAAAAATTACAACAGTTAAAACATATAGGGCATTTAATTTTTAGAACAATTGTACAACAGGCATAGAGAAAAAAGCTGAAATAAAAATTATAATAGTAAATTTAAGAACAAAACAATCAATTATGCAGCATGTGTTGTCATATGCAATTGTTGTGAAATCATCTCAGGTCAGCATCAATAAAAGAACCCTGTAAAAACATGGGTGGCTTGGTACAGGTTAGATAAAGAGCTGTTTCCAAGATTTGTGAAGTGTATTTGGAGGACAAGCTAGGTGGTGTATAAATGAGTAAATCACTAGATCTGTTATTCTTCCCAAGTGCAGCCTTTAACTTATCATGTATAAATGGTCTTACTAAGTTTGTGTGGTTCAAAGCTGCAGAGTACATTTTTGAGATGGATCTATGCACAACTTTTCTCCAAGCAGTGTTCTACAAGAGCTTTCTTGCAGTGTTGGGATAGTCCCGCCCCAGGATTCTGCGTGTGTGTGTGTGTGTGTGTGTGCACGTGCAAGTGTGCGCGCGTGCGCGTGTGTGTGTGCGTGTGTGTGTGTGTGTGTGTGTGTGTGTGTGTGTGTGTGTGTGTGTGTGTGTGTGTGCGCGTGTGTGCGCGTGTGTGTGTGTGTGTGTGTGTGTGCGTGTCTTCTTTCCGAGTCTCACTGTACTGGGTTTTGTGGCCCTGTGGTAACTCATTTTTCACTCATGTGAAGACAGTTCCCTGTTAGCCCAAAGCAATTCCTCTACCTTCAACAGGAATACTTTAAAGATCAAGTAGTCACTCACTCATTTCTCAGAAAACTTCCAGATGGACTGGTTATAATTCCCAATCTCTTCCTTAAGAATCCAGGGCAAATATCAGCTCTGCATTTTAATCAAAGGGTGTTGTCATAGGAGATAGAAAAGTGACTATTTGTATTCACAGAACCTCACATCAGTAGCATGTTCACAGTTCTCACTCAACTCCAGCATGCATATTTTGCAAAATAAAAATAAAATAAAATACAAATAAAATGTGTTTATTCTATCCTACCTTAGAAAATCATGAGCAATACTAAATTTTTCCTTCTATTTATTTAAAAATTCATTTGTATGTGCAGTCTCCTTGGACGTGATGCAGTTGTAGCAGGGAAAACATTTTTCAAAACATTTATTTACGATTTAGTGTGTTTTTAGGTACTGCCTCCTCTCAGAGAGTAGCATATTTCAGAATTCTGTCTAATATGTAGAGACCTTGACAATGTTTATGTTGGACAGTAGCCAAGTAGTTTGCTAAACTGAACAGATGCAGTCAACTAATAAATGTCTTTGTTGCTTTGCAGGTGTACAAAAAGAAAACTGAAGCTGCCAAAAAAGAATATCTGAAACAGCTAGCAGCTTACAGAGCAAGCCTTGTATCTAAGGTAACATTATCAGTTTCTCAGTGTTACTTTGTTATAACATTGCGAAAGACAACAGCAGGTTCTGTTGTATAACAACATGATTGCAAAAACACTTTTATGTTTACATACTGTGTTTTCCGTGATTTTAAAATCATTTGTCAGATATTTAATGCCTGTTAACTGCTAAATCCATAATTCACATTAGGAAATGACTGCCATATGTACATAGTATTAAGCAGATAAACAGGTATGTAATGAATCTGTTACGGATTACACCCATTTAAACTATTTTTAATTTCATTCTGTCTTGTCAGAGCTACAGTGACCCCGCTGATGTAAAGACATCACAGCCAACACAGATGATGACGTCAAAGCAAGCAGTGTTTCATGGGCCATCACAAGCCCATTCTGCACTTTACATTGGAGGGCCATATCACCAACAATCTGGGATGAATTCCCACATAAACACCATGCACCCCAGCCTCCCAAGGAGTATTGCTCCCAAGCCCAATTCTCAAATGCCAGTGACTGTTTCCATAGCAAATATGGCTGTGTCTCCTCCCCCTCCACTTCAGATCAGTCCGCCTCTCCACCAACATCTTAATATGCAGCAACATCAGCAAATCACAATGCATCAGCAGTTAGGAAACCATCAAATATCAATGCCAGTCCAGCCTTCACTTCACTCTCCAACAATGCAACAGGTTAGTGTGACTCATACGATACTCAATTCTCAAGGTGTTTTGATTAACAGCTTAATCTATAAGCAGGCCAAAAATGCACAGTTTCAGTGGTGCCAGCCACTTCATGCAGACTGAAGTATACAGATACCTTTCCCGATGTTGAAATATGTGTGACAGGATACGAAGGAGGCATTTGAAAAAGAAAGATGTAACAACTAATGTTTTAATTAAATCAATTGATTTTGTAATATGACAGTTTTATATGCATGTTTATATTCAGAATTGTGTAGTTTTTGCTCCAAATGCTCCTGCATTACTGAAAGATGAAATGAACCTTTGTTCACTGGTTATGGCTTAGAAATGCAGTTGAATAGTCTGGTAAAAGCAGATCAAGGAACCCATTCCAAAATATAAATGCCCACAGTTACCATATGTGGAATGTGTTTAGCTTGGATTATCACAAAGGACAGGGTAGCCCAGTGTTTCCAATTATTCTGACTGCGTACATTATGATACTTCTTATGATTTCCACCAAGAACAAAACTATGCTGTTTAGAACTACACAGAAAATTCACCAAGCACCTTTTTAACTATCTTTGACCTATACAACCATTCAACAGAGACAGCTTTCACCTTCAAATACCTAGGACTATGACTAGATCAGTCACTAAACTTCCATCTCCACATAGATAAAGTGAGAGCCAAAATAAACTCTCTACTCCTCTGGGCCATAAAGATCTACCCTTTTCTATCCCAACCAACCAAAGCAGCCATTGACAATGCATTCTCCTTTCTCAAGTTGAATATGGCCTCTCATTTTTTGCTTCTCCTCCAAGAAAAACATTGCCACACCCAAGAGTACCTCTAACAGCATCTACTGATTCATTACAAACTCAACTCTCTGCGAGCCTCATTGTATCACCCCAGAAGAAGCCGAATGGCTACCCATAAATTAAAGATATAGCCTACTTTTAGGATTTCAGCTCTACAAACTACTCCAGCGTCACACATTTATTCTCCCGTTGCAGATAGGCATCAAGAAAAAACTCCTCATACAACCTGAAATGCTACACACAAGCTACTATAACTCTCATTACCCATAGAACCAAACTCCACAGCACTGCAAATGCTCTGTCACACAAACTCTCATTACCCCTGGAACCAAACTCCACAGCACTGCAGATGCTCTGTCACACAAACTCTCATTACCCCTGGAACCAAACTCCACAGCACTGCAGATGCTCTGTCACACAAACTCTCATTACCCCTGGAACCAAACTCCACAGCACTACACATGCTCTGTCACACCAACTCTCATTACTCCTAGAACTAAACTCCACAGCACTGTGCATGCTCTGTCACACCAACTCTCATTACCCCTAGAACCAAACTCCACAGCACTACACATGCTCTGTCACACCAACTCTCATTACCCCTAGAACCAAACTCCACAGCACTACACATACTCTGTCACACAAACTCTCATTACCCCTGGAACCAAACTCCACAGCACTGCAGATGCTCTGTCACACAAACTCTCATTACCCCTGGAACCAAACTCCACAGCACTGCAGATGCTCTGTCACACAAACTCTCATTACCCCTGGAACCAAACTCCACAGCACTACACATGCTCTGTCACACCAACTCTCATTACTCCTAGAACTAAACTCCACAGCACTGTGCATGCTCTGTCACACCAACTCTCATTACCCCTAGAACCAAACTCCACAGCACTACACATGCTCTGTCACACCAACTCTCATTACCCCTAGAACCAAACTCCACAGCACTACACATACTCTGTCACACCAACTCTCATTACCCCTAGAACCAAACTCCACAGCACTGCACATGCTTTCTCCTCTCAGGCACCTACTCTTTGGCAAGCTCTCCTCATTGACATTAAGGAAATCAACACTTATTCCAAATTCGGAATGCAACTCAAAAAGTACTGCTTCATCCAAACCGAGTGCTCCTGCTTCAACACAGGACATATCACCTAACCTGTCGCCATTTTCAAGTTGAGAAACTAATATATATTGTACATTCCATTCTGCTTGATTGTACATTGTACTGTGCTTGGTCACTGGAATGTATATACACATTGTTTTCTATGTAATTTCTCTGAACTACTGTGTAGTTGCTTACATTTCCATATTTTTATTCTTATTTTGTTTTTGAAATGTCTTGTATTTTACTTGGGTTGAGCCTGAAATTGGTCAGTGTTGATCAGTGTACTATCTTGATAAACAAATATCAATCAATCAATCAATAAATAAATAAATAAGTAAGTAAATGCATAAATAAACAGTTAAATAAATTAGTAGCCCTAAATAAGGATGCAACACACACAGTGCACTTACAAAGCTTGTGTACTCTGTAGGACTTGCCCATGGGCCACAGGTCCTTTGGAGGACTGGGAACTTGTCTGGCTTAATGGGATTTATGCCAGTAATATTAATCGCCTTGAATTTATCAGTGTGGTCAGGAATAGGAAAGTTGTCAAGGGAGTTACAGGATGGAGCATCCTCTGAAAGTTCTGCTGTCTCTGGGAAGAGGGTAACAGCTGAGACACTGTTGATTACTATATGTGTTACAAAACCATGTCCAACTTAGAATTGATAGACATGCTCCACCTAAAGAAATCCAAGTCACTGCGAGCCATGAGCTCTAGTGAGCTAAACCTCACCACAACAACAAGTAGAACATACTGGAGGGATAGATTTCTGTCACAGAGACTCCCCATGCTTTGGAACAAAATTCCTAACTACATTAGGCAGATCCCCTCACTAACACTCTTCAAGAGAAGCCTTGACGAGTGGATGGGTAACAGAAAATACACCCCTGGGATCACTTCATTGGCTCTGCTTGACAGAGGCTCAGTTAATTAATCAATGGGGTGGCGAAAGCCGACACACTCTGGCTAGGCTTATACATGCCCTTGGGCAGATAGCCTAGTACCTACCTATGAACCTATGATTGTCACACTGCAGAGACAAGAAATTTGGCATTATGTCAAGAAAAAAAAATATGCAGAAATGGTACAGGCATTTTGTAACAGTGCCTGATATCGATGCCCTGTTCCTCTTCAGATCAACATAAATCATGTTAATGAAGTACATGTACATGCACTAAGTGCAGCCTCGTCACACCTAGGGCTATGGGCAGCAACATCTGTTATATTAAGCAGATTCACCAGTAGAGAAGTGCTAACCATTTAATGTGATGCCTGGCAGTCTAAGCTGTGGAACAGGTGGGTCCATGCTGTGTAGTTGTGTATAAGTGGGCTCTCTATCAGATTACCAAAGTTTCAAAACTTCGAACATCATACGACCGAGAACATATGATCAATGTTTTCAAACTTTGAAATAAAAAAATAAATAAAAATGAAAGCAAAATGTTTTGTTTTTTTGCATTATTGCAAGGAAGCAAATCCCCCCGCACCCCCACACCTCCTGCTAATTAAATAAATCAACTCTGAGATCACACTACAATGAGCAAACCTGTAAATTTCCTGTTCTACGCTATACAGTGATCTCCATTCAAAATATTCAGAGTTTCAAAACTTCAATCATATTGCCTTGCCCATATGATGTTTGAAGTTTTGAAACTTTGGTAATCCAACAGGGACTCATATCAGTGACATACAATCAAGAAAGGGCAGCATATTGTCATAACCAAAAGAAACAGAAATAAACAGTAGTTAAAACCTACCAAACATTAATTTCAGTTTAAGAGTTTAGTTTCAGATAGTGAAATCTATATACATTTGGTTTCTTTTTCTTTTATTAACATGCATCTTTTTTTTTTTACTTATTATCCCCTACTGCCTTTTGACCATCAGATCCTCTTTGTTTGATAATTGACCTATGCTAATATCATTGGGTGATAGATGACCTAGATGAGTGATGTGATTGTTTATCCTTTTGTTGTTTTTCTCCACATCATTAACATGCACACATCCAGTTCAGCACCAGGGAGGGCCGTGCAGTGGGATCCCTGCAAAAAGACATCCTCTTACTGCTGCACAGTGTGTTAGCTTCAAGTAGCTCTTCCCCTTCCCCTACAACATGAGCAGTGGTCTCTCTTGCCTTCAGCAGGTAGATTGCACCACTCTGTATGTCTGTGAGTGCATGACGGTCCCTCTCTTGCCCCGAGGAGAGGAGACTGTGCCACACCCCTTCACTCCTCCACCTCCCTGCTTAGATCTTCCAGTGCCAGGGCTGCTATCAAAACCTGGTTAGAATCAAGGCTGCATATTTCTGCAGCATGGAGCCTGACTTTAAACATAACTACTTATAAAAATATTGGAAATTTAAGAAGCATTATGTTTAAGAACATTTTTTCTAAAAGCAAATATCTATTGCAATTATTGCAGAATGGTAGTGGCTTCAGTTTATATGTTTTCTCTGCTGTGTAATATAGATTTGCACACACCTATCTTCTGGATGTCCTTATTATTTAAGGGATAAAATCAGAACCATGTCATGAAAACTTACTGAAAATTTCATAAATGCAAATCAGGAGAGGAAGGCTGCAACCAAAATAAACTCACAAATATCTTAAATGTAAGATAGAGAAGATATGGTAGCCTATTACAGTTCTACTGATGTTTTGAAACTTACATTGATGAGTTAAAATCACTGCCTTATTCTTTAACTTTCTATATAGTAAGATTATCAAATGAATCGAACAGATGTTTCGGTGAACCTGAGTAGTAAACAAAATAAATACAATAAAAATATGTGTTGCAGTAAATTGCTTAAGGAGTAGTTCTTAACTGAAATCAGCTGCTCAGTGGAAATAATGTGCTTTACGAACTGCTTTAAAGATCTTTTAATTTGTGAAATCATTGGGTCTGCCAAGACAGGATGTTGTAAAAGGAAGCTGCTATTTAAGTTCAAGAATGACAGCAAGTGCACTACGGGTGGTCCCTCGGAACCTATTAGAGGAAAGAAGTCAGTAGATAGCATTATTTGATCACACTCTTAAGGTAACCTGGGGACTTGCAATACAGGGCTTTATTGGTTAAAACACACTCTGTTAAAGTCAGGAAGTCGGTAGGTGGCATTATCTGATCACTACACTCTTAAGGTAACCTGGGGACTGGCCATGCAGGGCTTTGTTGGTTAAAACACCCTCTGTTAAAGTAAGGAAGTTGGTAGGTGGCATTATCTGATCAGTACACTCTTAAGGTAACCTGGGGACTGACCATGCAAGACTTCGTTGGTTAAACACCTTCTGTTAAAGGAAGGAAGATAATAAGTGGCATTATCTGAGCAGTATATATAAGGTAAGCTGGGGGTGGGGGTGGGGGTGGGGGCTGACTATGCCAGGGCCTTGTTGACTAAAACACTTATCTTATTGAGGATACATTACCTGTCCTGCACCTGATGTGAGTTCCACACACTGGGACTTGAGAGTTCACTTTCTGTGCCCAGACAGATATTGTGTAATGTTTTTTTTTTTTTTTTGCACTGAGCAGAGCTGCCATAACTTTCAAGTTCAAGTAAAGTGTATTACAGCAGCCTAAATATGTACAGGAAGATTAGTTTGTCACATCAAGCATTTTACTTGGGATAACAAATTAAAACAATTGAATAAAAAAAAAACTTTAAGATAAAAATAAGAAATTCATAACTTCTGTCCTACCTTGTCAAAGCCTTCAGTGGAGTTGCTTTAGACCCTTTAGATGAAAACTAGTCAGGTTAATGATGACTTATGCATTGTCACTGTTAACCTCAGTGTGCTGGACTTTTGGAGTTCTGTTGTGGACAAGAAAATTACATCATTTGGATGTTTAGTGAATTATTTTAATGCTGAGGCACAACTGAGTTAATGAGTAAAAAAGATAAGTAGAGTTGTGCATTGTGCTTCAAATTAAACTGAATCCTACATGTTTATATTTCTTAGCATTAGCATGTAGCATGTAAGTTCTAAATTATATCAGTGATAAGAAGGTGATAAGAAGGTGGGCTCATAAAGATTACTTCACAGCAGATGTTCTGATTTATGCTATGAATTATCTTGACAGCATGGGATTGCAATGCATAAATGTTCCCCTCTTACTGTTTTGTAGAGTCAACCAGTATAAGGAATTAATTCTGATTTTGATGACTGTACTGCAGAAATTACTGCTAGTGGAGACATATAGTTGTGGTTACAAACCATACTTTTATGAGAGACAGTTGACCGGTATCAATCTTAACCATGATACAACCCTGCCCTACACCTCAGGCAATGTATGCATCTCTGTAATAGTCCATTCAGGAGCTGTTATATTTCTGGCCACTTTTTGTGGACATGAGTCCTACTTCCTGCAGCACTCTCTTCCCTGAATGCATTGCATATTGCAGGGTGATGCCATACTGCTAGGTTATGTCAGTCTGGACAAGCTACTGGTTGGCTTGGTGACATGATATTATTCTTTGTTTATAGTAATGCACTGTGTGAAGACTGGTAAAGATGGGTGAAGGCTGCCAGCTAGTCAAATAGAATTTGGTATATAATTCTGTCATTTGTAAATATGAATGTTGAAATACAGTCTTGTTTTCTTAAATGAAAGAATATGCTGTGAAATGCTGAACTTAAAACAATGTAGCAGCATTGCCCTCTGCTGTAAAGAAAGCTAACTCAAGCATTTCATGACTGTCTTTGATGTTTACAATTCGGCTCTGGCCGGGCTAGATGAAGGCTTCCTGCCTATTGTTTTAAGGCTAAAGTTAATGACCAGAATTTACATGTGGAATTTCCTTTATTGCTCTGGTTTCTGCCTGGGTGTAAAAGAATGTAAATGCAGTTTCTGTCAGCCTGGGAACACCAGGAAAGTGTAAAAAATGATGTAATGGGACTCATGACTGCAATAGCAATTTAAACAGAGAGAATCAGAAGGCATTAAGCATTTTTGACTTGATCATCCAACTGACAGCACTGTCTTGCTCATATGTAAGTTATCTTAGACTTGTGTTTTCTTTTAGAAATAGCTAGGAACTAGAATGATTACACTAAGTGTTTTCTGTGATGTCGGAACTGTACTACTGATTTATTTTAAGTATTTCTGTCTGATCTCTGAACTCATGACTAGCACTGTGTAGTAGAACATATTGCCTTGTGGTTTTAATTATTTATTATTAAATATTTTAAAACCTTTCAACTGTGGCTGTTTTGTGTAGAGATAATTTAAGCTCTTAAGAGTACTTGCTTCCCTTTGGTGAAATTGTATAAAGCCACTCTAATAGCTTTAGCCATGGGCTATACTACCAATTGGATAATCATATTGCACAGTAATAATTGGACACCCTTTTAAGGGCCTTTGACTTGCTGATAAGTATTAGTGGGTGGTGGCAAGTGGAACTACCATATAGTCTGGGAGAAAGGGGCACAGCTGGAGAAACTGGGCCAGCCTTCCCCAGAAGTGTCTGTGTGGTTGTATAAACTCTTATCTCAAAGTGCATGTGTGTATCAGCTACTTGGGCAGGGACACAAAGCACTGGTTGGACAGAGAGGATGTCAGAGGTTTTAGCTTGCCCACTAGGCTGAGATCTGGACCCTATAGCTGAGCCAGTGGGGAGCCTTACTGGGGGACCTGGAGAGCAAGAAGCAACCAGCCCCGGACTGATCTCTGTGTCCTCTTAAGGGAAATTGCATTTTACTGTGTGTATTTGTTATCCTTTCCTTATATATGACACACCCTCTCTGGTGTTAGTGGTGAGGATTGAGGCTCCTTGATTGCTGGGCCAGGGCACGGGCATCACATATTAATTGTTTGACAGCGGTGGGATATCCACATCGCATATTAATTAGTTGTCAAATACTAACTGGCTTGTAGTGGTGTGGGTATAGAGAATCTTTTAGCTTGTGTACTGTGAGATTTGAAGTTTTTTTTTACTCTAAAACAGCCATGCAGTGAATAATCAGAGTTCAGATCACAATTATTTTATTTCTTTTCTTAGCTTAGTTAGTCAGGGTGAGCAGGCAACATGTCAGCAGAGGAGTATGGAAAGCTGACAAGTAGCCAGCTGGCGGAGATGTGCCAGGCTAGGGGATTGGTACATGGAAACCTGACTAAGGCAGACCTGATTGCAGCCTTGGTTACAGCTGCATCAGAAAACAGCAACCAGGAGGACAATCAGACTGGCAGTGGAGATGTAATACCCTCGGAGAATGGACAGCTCAACCTTTCTGCAGTGGACTTAAAAATCAAGCTGGAGCTAAATAGACTTGAGTTGGAGGCCAGGCATGTGGAATTAGAAGCAGCTGAGAGATTTGAGGCATCTAGAGAGTGAGGGGAATGAGAAACTGTTATGTCTGCAGGCTGAGGAAAAAGAGAGGCAGAGGCAGCATGAGAAGGAGATGCTGACTCTTCGCCAGAGTCGTGGAGGTAATGGGGAAGGGAGTAACTGGACCCCAGAAGCAAAAAAGGTCAGTAAATTTCTTCTGCAGTTTAAAGAGGGGGCTAATTTTGATAGTTTCAGTCATATGTTTGAGAGGGTATGTAAACAGTATGAAGTTGACATAGGGCTCTGGGTACAGTTCCTGACCCCCTTACTCCATGGTAAAGCTGTAACTGTATTATCTAAAATATCTGACGTCACATGTTTTATACTGTTGTAAAAAAATGTCTATTAGAGTTTTTAAGCTAACACCTGAAACGGATAGGAAAAAGTTTTGTGAGCATAGACGCAAGGCAGATGAAAGTGTTTGTGTATATGTTGCTGAATTGAGCACTTATTTCCATAGGTGGGTGAGTGGATGTCAGGTCACCACTTTTGAAGGGCTGGCAGACCTTTTGGAGAGGGAACAAGCCCTTAGCACTTTGCCTGAGGACATGAGGATCTGGTTAGCTGATAGACAATGTGCTACTTCAAATGAGTTGTGGAAGAAGGGAGACCTAAATCTGGCTAGCAGGGCAGCCCTGCACAGGAAGGGGACCCCCAGTACTGATCATGGGTCTAAAGGAACCCATAATGGGCAGCACAGACTGCCCCAACATAATCTGCCAGTAGCAGGGGTAGCCACTAGTCAGGGTACATGTCCAGGACCTAGGGTTAAGTGTTTTGAATGCACCCAGTGGGGCCATGTGGCATACAGGTGTCCACAGAGGCAAGGTGGGGAACAAAAGGTGAGGGAGCCAGTAAGTGGAAAAGACAAAATGCCAGTAGTAGGTTGTCTTGGGACAACAAGGATACTAACCTACCATCCTGCAGATGTCCTGAGAGGGAAGGATTTGGATGAGGCAGTACCATGTGCTTGTGCAGTTACACGCATTGAGGCTAGGAGCCAAGCATGTGGTTTTGGTAGCTTGGGAGAGACCCAGACAGACTGCATACTTGCAGCCAGGACTGCTGAGGTGGTTACTTCAGGGAGTGAGCTATGCTGTAGCAGTGAGACTGAAGATGAGCCACAGCTACTTCTGGGTACTGATGGTCCCTTGGACAGAGTGGCTGCAAAGGTAGAAGTGAGTAGTAGTACCCAGGCTGACAGTGAGGCACAACTGTCAGAGGATGCTAGACTTCCTGTGGAAGTGGAGCTGGGAAGGGTTACAAGGAGGGAATTGAGACAGGCTCAGCTGTCAGACACTACATTACAAGGCCTGAGGAAGGTAGCTAGGGAGGCACCTGATTCTCAAGGAAAGGGGGAATCTATATATTGGGAAAAAAGGGTTATTATACAGAGAGTGGACCCCTGAGGGAGTGCTAGAAGGTGTGAGAGTACAGCAGTTGGTAGTGCCTTGAGCCTACCATCTGGCATTTCCAGCCATAGCCCATGATATTCCCTTTGCAGGTCATATGGGCATAAAATGTGCAATGAGGCGTATTATGCAGAACTTCTATTGGCTTGGAATTTCCAGAGATGTAACAGGGTACTGCAGGACCTGTGAGCAGTGGCAAAAGGTAGGCAAGACAGGAGACAAGGTGAGAGCTCCTTTGATGCCTTTGCTTGTGATTGAGGAGCATTTCAGAATGTAGCTATGGATATTGTGTGTCCTCTGAGTACCCCAAGTACCACAGGAAAAAAGTATATCCTGCTGGTAGTGGATTATGCTACACGATACCCTGAGGCAGTGGCTTTGTCCTCCATTGAGGCAGAGAAGGTGGCAAATGCTTTCTTAGAGGTTTTCAGCAGGGTAGGTTTCCCAAAAGAAATATTGACTGTCAGAGGTGCCAATTTCATGTCAGACTTGCTGGCTTGTTTGTAGAAGGCCTGTGGGGTGAAGCACATGAAGACCACCCCCTACCATCCCCAGACTAATGGTCTTGTTGAGAGGTTAAACTCTACAATCAAGTCCATGCTATGGGCATTTGCAGATCAGTTTAAGAGGGAGTGGGACAAATATTTGCCCCATCTGTTGTTTGCTTACAGAGAGGTTTCCCAGGAATCCACAGGTTTTTCACCCTTTGATTTGCTGTATGGGCATAGGGTGATTGGACCTCTAGATTTAATTTGAGATGAGTGGGAAAGTGAGTGCAAGTCTCACAAGGAGTCTGTTGTGGTATACGTCCTAAACCTTAGGACAAGGCTCAGGGAACTTATGGGCTTGGCTCAGGAGAACCTGGCAGAAGCCCAACAAGAGAAAAAGGTGTGGTATGACAGGAATGCTCGAGCTAGAGAGTATGCTGTGGGTAAGCAGGTAATGGTTCTCATTTCTGTCAGACGCAACAAGCTGCAAGCAGCTTGGGAGGGACCCTACAAGGTTGTAAGAAAGGTAAGTGATGTTAACTACATGGTGGAACTGCTAGGCAGAAGGTGGGCACACATTGTACCATGTTAATATGATGAAACCTTACCATGATAGGAAGGTCCTTGTGCTGAGCATTTGCAGTGGATTGCAGGAGGAGTCTGAGGGAGATCTGGGGACTGATTTCCTGAGTGAGGCTCGGGCTGACACCGTGGTGGAAGGAGTAGCAATGTTCCAACAGCTGTCTCCTACCCAGGTTCGAGAAATCCAAGCAGTGTTGCAGGAATTTGGGGACATGTTCACTGGGAGACCATGGTGCACCAACCTGGTGCAGCATCAGGTGGATACAGGACCCCAAAGGCCTATTAGGCAGGCCCCTTATAGAGTGCCTAAGAGAGTCAAACAGACTCTGAGAGAGGAGGTACAGGAGATGTTGGAACTAGGGGCGATTCAAGAGTCCAACAGTCCCTGAGCCTCCCCAGTGGTGCTGGTGCCAAAGAAGGATGGCAGCACCAGGTTCTGTGTAGACTACAGGAAATTAAATAGTCACACAGAGTCAGATGCTTACCCCATGCCTAGAAGAGATGAGGCCCTACAGCAGCTGGGTGGGGCTAAGTATCTTACAACCATTGATCATACCAAGGGTTACTGGCAGGTGCCCTTGATGCCCAGTGCTAGAGTGAATTCAGCCTTTGTGACTCCTTTTGGCTTGTATGAGTTCACAGAGATGCCCTTTGGAATGAAGAATGCCCCAGCGACTTTCCAGGGGCTGGTAGATCATATCCTAGTAGGAGCAGGAGGGTTTATCTAGATGATATTGCCATCTACAGCCATTCCTGAACAGACCACCTTCAGCATCTCAGGGAGGTGCTGGGCAGACTACAGAGGGCAGGGTTGACTATTAAGCTGAGCAAATGTCTGTTGGGTATGGCAAAGGTCTCCTTCCTAGGACATAGAGTGGTATGATAAGGCCAGAACCTGCCAAAGTGGAAGCCATTCAGGCATGGCCTGCACCTGTTACTAAAAAGCAGTTGAGGGCATTTTTAGGGACAGTAGGGTACTGCAGAAAGTTTGTCCACAGTTATAGTACCATAGCTGCTCCCCTCTCAGACCTGACAAGGAAGAGCAGGCCAGATAAGTTAGTGTGGACCCCAGCATGTGAGCAGGCCTTCCAGAAGCTTAAAGAAGCTTTGGGAGGACCTCCTGTGTTAGCCAGTCCAGATTACAGCAAGTAATTTGTTGTGCAGGTGGATGCTTCAAACCATGGGGTGGGGGCTATACTTAGCCAGATTTCTTCAGAGGGAGAAGAGCTCCCAGTGGTTTATCTCAGTCATAGGCTCCAACCCAGGAAGGAATGCTATGCAGCTGTAGAAAAGGAAGGTCTAGCCATAGTGTGGGCACTGCAGAAACTTCAGCCTTATCTGTATGGAAGGAAATTCACTGTTATGACAGATCACAACCCCCTAACATGATTAAATGGAGCCAGCCAGCATAATGCCAAGTTGCTAATATGGAGCCTGGGGTTGCAAGCATATGATATATCAGTGCATCACCGCAGTGGGAGTAGCAATGCCAATGCAGATGGGCTCTCAATACAGAGAATGGGGTAAGGTATACTCAGATAGACCTAACTCTCTCAAGCAGCATTTCTCTAGGGTCATTTGAAAAACTAGCTTGAGTTCTCTGGGTGGTTGGGGGAATGTGAAGCCTGGTAGAGATGGGTGAAGGCTGTCAGCCTAGTCAAATAGAATTTGGTACATAATTCTGTCATTTGTAAATATGAATGTTGAAATACAGGCTTGTTTTCTTAAATTTATTTGTTTATTCTTTTATTTATTTATTGTATTTGTTTACCGGGAAAGTCCACTGAGCCTTGGAGAGCTCATTTTCAGTGGAGGCCTGGGGAGGAAAAGCTCCACATACAAATTATACAGAACATACAGTTTCAGTTACATTAATGTTAGAAGGCTATACAGTAATAATAATAGGCATGATTTTAAGATGGCACAATATAGTGTACATGCTAGAGTTAACACTGTATTAACAATAAGTAGCTTGGAAATGGATTGATGAGGGGAATGTCAGTGAAAAAGACAGGGAGGAATAGTTTCAGGAGTGGTGGTAAGGTAGGTATAGAGAGAAAAGATGCGTAAATGAAAGAATATGCTGTGAAATGTTGAACTTAAAATGTAGCAACATTGCCCTCTGCTGTAAAGAAAGCTAAGTCAAGCATTTCATGACTGTCTTTGATGTTTACAACTCGGCTCCGGCCGGGCTAGATGAAGGCTTCCTGCCTATTGTTTTAAGGCTAAAGTTAATGATCAGAATTTACATGTGGTATGTTTTTTATAGATCTGGTTTCTGTCTAGGTGTAAAATAATATAAATGCAGTTTCTGTCAGCTAGGAAACACCAGGAAAGTGTAAATAAATGATGTAATGGGATTCAGGACTGCAATAGCAATTTAAACAGAGAGAATCAGAAGGCATTAAGCACTTTTGTCTTGATCATCCAACTGACAACACTTCTTGCTCATATGTAAGTTATCTTAGACTTTTGATTTCTTTTAGAAATAGCTAGGAACTAGAATGATTAGACTGTTTTTCTGTGATGTCAGAACTGTACTACTGATTTATTTTAAGTATTTTTGTCTGATCTTTGAACTCTTGACTAGCACTGTGTAGTAGAAAGTATTGTCTTGTGGTTTTTATTATTTATTATTAAATATTTTAAAACCTTTCAACTGTGGTTGTTTTGTGTAGAGATAATTTAAGCTCTTAAGAGTACTTACATGCCTTTGGTGAAATTGCACAAAGCCACTCTAATAGCTTTAGCCATGGGCTACACAACCAATTGGATAATAATGTTGCACAGTAATAATTGGATACCCTTTGAAGGGCCTTTGAGTAGCTGATAAGTATTAGTGGGTGGTGGCAAGTGGAACTACCATATAGTCTGGGAGAATGTGGCACAGCTGGAGAAACTGTGCCAGCCTTCCCCAGGAGTGTCTGTGTGGTTGTATAAACTCTTATATCAAAGTGCATGTGTGTGTGTATGTGTGTCAGCTACTTGGGCAGGGACACAAAGCACTGGTTGGACAGAGAGGGTGCTAGAGGTTTTAGCTTGCCCACTAGGCTGAGATCTTGACCCTATAGCTGTGCCAGTGGGGAGTCTTATTGGGGGACCTGGAGAGCAAGGCAGCAACCAGCGCCGGACTGACTGTGATCTCCGTGAGCTCTTAAGGAAAATTGCACTTTACTGTGTGTATTTGTTATCCTTTCCTCATATATGAGATGCCCTCTCTGGTGTTAGTGGTGAGGATTGAGGCTCCTTAATTGCTGGGCCAGGGCATGGGCTTCACACACTGTTTGTGAAAATGGGACTAGAGTATTTAGTTTTGCTATGCAAAAAATTCATTTCAGTGAGCATTGGGTATTCCATTATGTCACACTATCCCATGGTAGGTGTATTTTTTAATTGTCTTGCTGAAGTAAGAATTACTAGGTAATAGCATCCAAGTACCACTTAGTATAGTCATGAAATATATGGATCTGGATTTTTCACAGATATATCCTGACTCTTATAATGTATCACGTACACTAGAATTATTTTTTTATTTATAAACCTAATATCACACAGTTAAAAGTGGCTGAATGCCAGTCATGTTAACTTACAATTAATGCCTAATTCTATTATGTGTTTGCATTTTCTGAAATATTCTTTTCAGCATAAGTGATGTTAGTCTTCCATGTAAATCTGTACATCTACAAGTAATGTTAGTCTTCCATGTAAGTCTGTAAATGCACCACAAGAGATATTAGTCTTCCATGTAAGTCTGTACATGTACCACAAGTGATATTAATCTTCCATGTAAATCTGTACATGTATCACAATTTATATTAGTCTTCCATGTAAGTCTGTACATGTACCACAAGTGATATTAGTCTTCCATGTAAATCTGTACATGTACCAGAAGTGATATTAGTCTTCCATGTAAGTGTGTACATGCACCACAAAAGATATTAGTCTTCCATGTAAGTCTGTACATGCACCACAAAAGATATTAGTCTTCCATGTCTGTACATGTACCACAAGTGATGTTAGTCTTCAATGTAAATCTGTACATTTACCACAAGTGATATCAGTCTTCCATGTAAGTCTGCAGATGTACCACAAGTGCTATTAGTCTTCCATGTAAGTCTGTACATGTACCTCAGGTTATGTTAGTCTTCCATATAAATCTGTACATGTACCACAACTGATATTATTCTAACATGTAAGTCTGTACATGTACCACAACTGATATTATTCTAACATGTATGTCTGTACATGTACCACAAGTGATATTAGTCTTCCATGTAAATCTGTACATGTACCACAAGTGATATTATTCTAACATGTAAGTCTGTACATGTACCACAAGTGATATTAGTCTTCCATGTAAATCTGTACATGTACCACAAGGGATATTAGTCTTCCATGTAAGTCTGTACATGTACCACACTGTCTTTCTCAGACACAATGTAGCACAGCAATGTTTTGAAATTTCTTTATTTATATGCAGTGTGTTTACTAGCTGTACTGGTTCTCAGTACTTACAGCCTTGAACCATTTAGTGGCCATCCTTATGAAACTGTTTGTCATCCACTTATCTTTGCACATGACTATAATGGCAGTTTTCACTTTTCATTATAAATCAGTTTTTCTGTATAAATTCTTTATTTAAAGCATTTCTTACTGTTACACAGAGTCCATAGGCATGGTAGCCTATCATGTTCTGTTTGCCAGAGTGTTTCCTCTGGATGTCTACTAGGTGGGCACAGTATGATGTTCATCCACCATGTGTGTCACTGACTTGAATCGCACATTTCTTTGTGAACGTATAACTGTAGTAATTCTCTGTAATATCCAGCACTGTCCTGTTTTCTCATGATCAGCCACACTGACCTTCCTTCATATTTAAATCATTATGTTAAGACTTTCTTTTCTAGGTGTTCCTTTCCTGCAGTTCTGCTCTCCCTCTAGTTGACATTATGAAATGTAAATAACC
This sequence comes from Protopterus annectens, assembly GCF_019279795.1. Lineage (NCBI taxonomy): Eukaryota > Metazoa > Chordata > Ceratodontiformes > Protopteridae > Protopterus > Protopterus annectens. The sequence continues at coordinate 1,414,868,808 of NC_056731.1, forward strand.
TAATTCAATACATGTACAACATTCTAGTCTTTAGCAGCAGAAATTTGAAGCCACATCTTCTCAGAACCCAGACAATATCAGTAAAAGTAACAAGCATAATGATATCGGGATTTCCAGTGTTCCTGTTTTAAGATTATCTACAGAACTTTAAAACTTATTTAGCCATGCCTGCAGATTCTAGGTAGACAATATGAAAATAACAGATGTTTGTCAATAGCTTTTTACCGGTACTTGCACATACCCACTCCACATTACAGATTATAAAAACAGCATTAAACTAAGGAAATTGAAAAGTACTGTTATTCTGACAAAGCAAAGTTCATGTTTAAACTTTATATCTGACATTTTGTGTAATGCATAGAAGAAAGAACTTGAAGTATTTTGTTTTATATATACCATGAATTTGAATCTGCTTGATTTCACCTTGCATTCCTACGCTTCTTTCTAAGGCATGTTCTCCAAACAAGGTCAAAGGAAAACAAAAGTCATTAATATCTGTCAACTTCCTTTATAACCTTAAGGAAAAATCTTTGTATGATATTGCACAGACAGATTTTCAATTTTCTTGTGTAATAAACAGATGTGTTAGGATTTGGAGGTAATTTAAAGGCTGTAAAATATCACATTGAGATTGATGAATAAATCAGTTGCAAAGACAAAAAACCTTGACACTTGATGAAAACACCTCTCCAGACAGGCAGGAAATGAAATTAGTTCACAGTAAAGAGTAAAGATGAGGACAAGTAATGTGTTCTGCTGCCAACATTTTTGTACCCAATACTCTGGTACAACAAAACTGAAATCTGATTAAAGACCAACTGTCCCCTCTGACATCACATTAATCTTTATCTTGATTCATATTTTTTCTGACTCATATAAGAAGTAAAATTAAAAGTGCTGGGTATATCAGAATGCTGTTAATATTTATTTATTTACTTACTGGCGTTTTTTTTACCGGGCTAGTCCACTGCACCAGTAAGGGCCTATTTTCAGTGGAGGCCCAGGGGAAAAAAGCTCCACTTTTGTAAAGTTCCTTAAAACACGCACATGGAGAAATAATTAATAATTAGTTAACGTAAAGGTAAAGTGGGATTTGGCAGTAGTTACAATTATATAAATTTATAATACAAAGTGAGACAAGTCAAAATGTAAAAGGCTAATATTGTATAACACTTCTGCATAAAAGCAATAGGATGAACACAACATTGTAAAGTTAGTGGTTATTAAAAATAGGTAAGGAGAATATAGTCAGTAAGAAAGGTAGAAATAAGAATATATTCAAATGTAGGGGTAATCAGGTTGTAAATGGTGATGGATTGGTGCAGGAACAGATCCAAATAGAAGAGAGGTAGGCTTGTAAAGAAGTTTTGAATCATGCAAGGTTTTGATTAGATCTAATTGCTAGTGGTAGAGCATTCCAGGCTTTGGCTACAGAATAAGTATAAAGAAGCTGGCCAGCAGAAAGGTTAGTGTTGTGCACTTGCAAACGGTGTTGATTTTCAGATCTGAGTGACCTTTTGCGTACATAGTTGCTAATGAATGAGGTGAGGGCAGGACAAGCTGAATGTTTGTAAATTAATTTATGTGCAGGGGTTAGTTGCAGAATAGGAGAGGCAGAGTGGGAGTTGAAGCCACTTAAGGGAGCGTAAGGCTATATAGTGATTGGTATAATGTTTAGCATTTAAAACAAACTTGGTGGCTTTGTTATAACACATTTCAAACTTAGTTTTTAGAGAGGATTGTAGGCTAGTAAGCAATGGGGCACCGTAAAAGGGAGAGGAGGGGCTAAGAAAGTGTTTGTGCCTATAAAGAATGCTTAAGTTTTGGTGTGTTTCTTAACATTATTCTGTATGTGCATGTCACACTTTAGCTGTTCATCAGTAATTACTCCCAGTAGTTTAGTGTAAATGACAACTTCTGCTTTTGTTTTGCTTTGAGAGAGAATGGTAAACTGGGCCTTGTTTATGAGGGTTTTTTTTCTTGGGGGTAAATAGAAGTAGCTTGGCTTTATTTAGATTAAAAGACAGGGGAATGATACTGAACTAGGTCTCTATGGAGGTAAAGGCCAGTTGAATTATATGTTAAAGATCAGACAAGGACTCAGCAGGGCAGATAATAGTAGAGCCATCTGAGTATAGTGTTAGAGAGCACTGACTGAATGAAGACTGAGGATTATTAATAAAGATGGTGAAGAAGAGGGATCCTAATATGGAGCCTTGAGGGACACCAGTAGGGTTATCAAGATATGAAGAGAGGGAGTTCTTTCATTTAACTGCCTGTTCTCTGTCTGATAGGTAACTTGAGAACTAATTAAGAGAGGCAGGGGAGACACCTATTTCTGAGAGATGATTTAGAAGTAATGGGTGAGAAACTGTTATCAAAAGCCTTTGATAAGTCTAGAAATAGGGAAGAAACAATTGTGCTAGAATCTTAGGCTTTGTTGACTATGTCCGTGGAAGATATCACAGCAGTCATAGTACTATGACTTGGTCTAAAACCATGTTGTATAGGAGATAATATCTGGTTATTAAGGAGAAAGTTTAGAAGTTGTAAGTGAATGCATTTCTCAAGGAGCTTGGAGATGGGGGAGAGAATAGCTATAGGATGGAAGTTGGAGGTATCAATAGAGTTGCAGCCTTTGTGCAGGGGTAGAAAAATGCCCTTTTCCAAATGTTTGTGACATAGGATTCAAGGATGGATCTGCTGACTAGTGTGAAGATTGGGTGAAGATAGGTGAAGGCTGCCAGCCTAGCCAGATAGAATTTTGGAGGTAATTCTGTCATCTGTAAATATTAATGTAAACCACAGGCTTGTTGTCTTAAATGGTAAAAACAGTGTTACACGTGGAACTGAAAAAATGTAGCAACAGTGCACTCTACTGACCAAGTAAAGCATGCTGTGACCCTTTGATGTAAACACGGCTCCAGCCAGTCTAGATGAAGGAATTATTGCTATTGTGTTAAGGCCAGAGTTAATGGCCAGAATTTGCATGTATAAATATCCTTTATTGCTCTGGTTTCTGCCCAGAGGTGAAGAATTTAAATGTAGTTTCTGTTAGCCTGGTAACCCAAGGTAATGTTAAGAATGATGTAACATAACCCAGGGAAGTATGAATAATGATTTAATGTGAACCAGGAATGTGATTTTAAAAACAGAGAGAATCAGAGAGCATAAAGCATATTTGTCTTGACCATCCAAAACACAGCACTGTCTTGCTCTGTATGTAAGTTTATCTTAGACTTGTCTCTTTCTCTTATAAATAGATAGAAACTAGAAAGATTAGACTAAGTGTTTTTTCTGTGATGTCAGAACTGTACTACTGAATTATTTTAAGTATTTCTCAGTGAACTCTGAACTCTTGACTAGCACTGTGTAGTAAAAAGTATTGTCTTGTGTTTTGACTATTTGTTATTAAATATTTCTAATCCCTTTAACTGTGGTTGTTTTTGTAGAGATAATTTAAGCTCTTTAGAGTACTTGTATGCCTTTGGTAAAATTGTACAAAGTCACTCCAATAGCTTTAGCCGTGGGTACTACCAATTGGATAATAATATTGCACAGTAATAATTGGACACCATTTTAAGGGCCTTCGAGTATCTGATAAATATTAGTGAGTGGTGGCAGCTGGTACTACCGTATAGTCTAGGAAAAAAGGGCACAGCTGGAGAACCCGTGCCAGCCTTCCCCAGGAGTGTCTGTGTGGTTGTATATCAAAGTGTGTGTTTGTGAGTGTGTGTGTGTGTGTGTGTGTGTGTGTGTGTGTGTGTGTGTGTGTGTGTGTGTGTGTGTGTGTGTGTGTGTGTGTGTCTGTGCTACTTGGGCAGGGACAGGAAGCACTGGTTGGACAGAGAGGTTTTAGCTTGCCCACTAGGCTGAGATCTGGACCCTGTAGCTGTGCCAGTGGGGAGTCTTATTGGGGACCTGGAGAGCAAGGGAGTGACCAGCCCTGGACTGACTGTGATCTCTCTGTGCTCTTAAGGGAAATTGCACTTTACTGTTTGTATTTGTTATCCTTTCCTCCTATATGAGATGCCCCTCACTGGTGTAAGTGGTGAGTATTGAGGCTCCTTGATTGCTGGGCCGGTGCACGGGCATCACATATTAATTGTTTGGCAGTGGTGGGATATCCACACCACATATTAATTAGTTGGAAAATACTAATTGGCTTGTAGTGGTGTGGGTAGAGTGAATTCCTGTAGCTGGTGTACAGTGAGCTTGGAAGGTGATTTGTACTCTAAATCAGCCACGCAGTGAATACTCAAAAGTTCAGATCACAATTGTTTTATTTCTTTTGTTAGCCTAGCTAGTCAGAGTGAGCAGGCAGCATGTCAGCAGAGGTGTTTGGAAAGCTAACAAGGAGCCAGTTGGCGGAGATGTTCCAGGCTAGGGGACTGGTGCATGGAAACCTGACTAAGGCAGACCTGATTGCAGCCTTTGTTACAGCTGCAACAGAAAACAGCAACCAGGAGGACCATCAGACTGGCAGTGGAGATATAATAACCTCGGAGAATGGACAGCTCAAACTTTCAGCAGAGGACTTAAAAATCCATCTGGATCTAAAGAGACTTGAATTGGAGGCTAGGCATTTGGAGATAGAAGCAGCTGAGAGACTGAGGAGTCTACAGGCTGAGGAGAATGAGAAACTGCTATGCCTGAAAGCCAAGGAAAGGGAGCGGCAGAGGAAGCATGAGAGGGAAATGCTGACTCTTCACCAGAGTCATGGAGGTAATGGGGAAGGGAGTAACTGGACCCCAGAAGCACAAAAGGTCAGTAAATTTCTTCCGCAGTTTAAAGAGGGGGATAATTTTGATAGTTTCATTCATATGTTTAAGAGGGTATGCAAAAAGTATAGTGTTGACCAAAGGCTCTGGGTACAGTTCCTGACCCCCTTACTCCATGGTAAAGCTGTAACTGTTTTTGTCAAAAATGTGTGATGTTGCATGTTTTGATTATACTGCTGTTAAAAATCACTTGTTAGACTTGTTTAAGCTAACACCTGAAATGTATAGGAAAACGTTTTGTGAGCATAGACGCAAGGCATATGAATGTGTGTGTGAATATGTTACTGAATTGAGCACTTATTTCCATAGGTGGGTGAGTGGATGTCAGGTCACCACTTTTGAAGGGCTGGCAGACCTTTTGGTGAGGGAACAAGCCCTTAGCACCTTGCCTGAGGACATGAGGATCTGGTTAGCTGATCGACAATGTGCTACTTCAGATGAGTTGGTGAAGAAGGGAGACCTATACCTGACAAGCAGGGCAGCCCTGTACAGGAAAGGGAACACCAGTACTGCTCATGGTTCTAAAGGAACCCATGGTGGGCAGCACAGACTGCCCCAACAGAATCTCCCAGTAGCAGGGTAAGCGACTAGTCCAGGTACATGTCCAGGAGCTAGGGTTAAATATTTTGAATGCAACCAGTGGGGCCATGTGGCATACAGGTGTCCACAGAGGCAAGGTGGGGAACAAAAGGTGAGGGAGCCAGTAAGTGGGAAAGACAAAATGCCAATAGTAGGTTATCATGAGACAACAAGGGTACCAAACTACCATCCTGTAGATGTTCTGATAGAGAAGGATTTGGATGAGGCAGTACCATGTGTTTGTGCAGTTACATGCAGTCAGGCTAGGAGACAAGCATGTGGGACTGGTAGCTTGGGGGAAACCCAGACAGTCTGCATACTTGCAGCCAGGACTGCGGAGGTGGTTACTTCAGGGAGGGAGCTACGCTGTAGCAGCGAGACTGAAGGTGAGCCACAGCTGCTTGGGGGTACTGATGGTCTCTTGGACAGAGTGACTGCAAAGGTAGAGGTGAGTAGTAGTACCCAGGCTGACAGTGAGGCACCACTGTCAGAGGATGCCAGACTTCCTGTGGAAGGGGAGCTGGGAAGGGTTACAAGGAAAGAGTTGAGACAGGCTCAGCTCTTAGACCCTACATTGCAAGGCCTGAGGCAGGTACCTAGGGAGGTACCTGATTCTCAAGGAAAGGGGGAATCTGTATACCAGGACAAAGGGTTACTATACATAGAGTAGACCCCTGAGGGAAGGCTAGAAGGTGAGAGAGTATAGCAGTTGGTAGTGCCTAGAGCCTACTGTCTAGTGCTTCTAGCCATAGCCCATGATATTCCCTTTGCAGGTCATATAGGCATTAAACATACAAAGAGGTGTATTATGCAGAACTTCTGTTGGCCTGGAATTTCCAGAGATGTAACGGGATACTGCAGGACCTGTGAGCAGTGCCAAAAAGTAGGCAAGGCAGGATACAAGATGAGAGCTCATTTGATGCCTTTGCCTGTGATTGAGGAGCCATGTCAGAGGGTAGCTATGGATATTGTGGGTCCTCTGAATGCTCCATGTTCCACAGGGAAAAACTATATCTTAGTGGTAGTGGATTGTGCTACACAATACCCTGAGGCAGTGGCTTTGTCCTCCATTGAGGCAGAGAAGGTGGCAAATGTGTTGTTAGAGATTTTCAGCAGGGTAAGTTTCCCAAAAGAAATACTGTCTGACAGAGGTGCCAGTTTCATGTCAGACCTGCTGGCTTGTCTGTGGAAGTCCTGTAGGGTGAAGCGCTTGAAGACCACCCCCTACCATCTCCAGACTATTGGTCTTGTTAAGAGGTTAAACTCTACAATCAAGTCCATGCTACAGGCATTTGCAGATCAGTTTAAGAGGGAGTGGGACAAATTTTGCCATATCTGTTGTTTGCTTACTTAGAGGTTTCCCAGGAGTCCACAGGTTTCTCACCCTTTGAGTTGCTGTATGGACATAGGGTGAGGGGACCTCTATATTTAATTCGAGATGAGTGGGAATGTGAGTGTGAGTCTCACAAGGAGTCTGTTGTGGCATACGTCCTGAACCTCAGGATATGCTCAGGGAGCTCATGGGCTTGTCCCAAGAGAAACTGGCAGAAGCCCAACAACAGAAAACAGTGTGGTATGACAGAAATGCTCGAGCTAGAGAGTATGCTGTGGGGCAGCAGGTAATGGTTCTCATTCCTGTCAGACACAACAAGCTACAAGCAGCTTGGGAGGCACCCTACAAGGTGGTAAGAAAGGTAAGTGATGTTGATTACATGGTGGAACTGCTAGGCAGAAGGCAGGGGCACAAATTGTACCATGTTAACATGATGAAACCTTACCATGATAGGGAGGCCCTTGTGCTGAGCATTTGAAGTGGATTTTAGGAGGAGTCTGAAGGAGATCTGGGGACTGATCTCCTCAGTGAGGCTCGGGCTAACACCTCGGTGGAAGGGGTAGCAATGTCCCAGCAGCTATCTCATACTCAGGTTCGAGAAATCCGAGCAGTGTTGCAAGAATTTGGGGACATGTTCACGGGAAACCAGGGTGCACCCACCTGGGGCAGCAACGGTGGATACAGGACCCCAATGGCCTATTAGGCAGGCCCCTTATAGAGTGCCTGAGAGAGTCAAACAGACTCTGAGGGAAGAGGTACAAGAGATGTTGGAACTAGGGGTGATTCAAGAGTCCAAAAGTCCCTGGGCCTCCCCAATTGTGCTGGTGCCAAAGAAGGATGGCAGCACCAGGTTCTGTGTGGACTACAGGAAATTAAACAGTCACACAAGAGTCAGATGCTTACCCCATGCCTAGGATAGATGAGGGCCTAGAGCAGCTGCGTGGGGATAGGTATCTTACAACCATTGATCTTACTAAGGGTTACTGGCAGGTGTCCTTGACTACCAGTGCTAGAGAGAAGTCAGCCTTTGTGACTCCTTTTGGCTTGCATGAGTTCGCAAAGATGCCCTTTGGAATGAAGAATGTCCCAGCAACTTTCCAGATGCTGGTAGATCATATCCTAGCAGGAGCAGAAGTTTTTGCCCTTGCTTATCTAGATGATATTGCCATCTACAGCCATTCCTGGCAAGAGTACCTTGAGCATGTCAGGGAGGTGCTGGGCAGACTACAGAGGGCAGGGTTGGCCATAAAGCCAAGCAAATGTCAGGTGGGTATGGCAGAGGTCTCCTACCAAGGACATAGAGTGGGGAGTGGTAAGATAAGGCCAGAACCTGTCAAAGTGGAAGCCATTCAGGCATGGCCTACACCTGTTACTAAAAAGCAGGTGAGGACATTTTTAAGAACAGCAGTGTACTACAGAAAGTTTGTCCCCAGTTATGGTACCAAAGCTGCTCCCCTCAGAGACCTGACAAGGAAGACCAGGCCAGATAAGGTAGTGTGGACCCCATCATGGGAGCATGCATTCCAGAAGTTAATGAAGCTTTGGGAGGATCCGCTGTGTTAGCCAGTCCATATTACAGCAAATAATTTGTGGTGCAGGCGGATGCTTCAAACCATGGGGTGGGGGCTGTACTTAGCCAGATTTCTTCAGAGGGGGAAGAGCACCCAGTGGTTTATCTCAGTCATAGGCTCCAAACCAGTGAGGAATGCTATGCAGCTGTAGAAAAGGAATATCTAGCCATAGTGTGGGCAGTGCAGAAACTTCAGCCTTATCTGTATGGAAGGAAATTCACTGTTATGACAAATCGCAACCTCCTAAATGGTTAAATAGAGCCAGACAGCAAAATGCCAAGTTGCTAAGATGGAGCCTGGGGTTGCAAGCATATGATATGTCTATGCAGCACCGCAGTGGGATTAGCAATGCCAATGCAGATGGGCTCTCAAGACAGCGAAAGGGGTAAGGTACACTCAGATAGACCTAACTCCCTCAAGCAGCATTTCTCAAGGGTCACTTGAAAAACTATCTTGAGTTCTCCAGGGGGGGAGATATGTGAATATCGGGTGAAGATAGGTGAAGGCTGCCAGCCTAGCCAGATAGAATTTTGGAGATAATTCTGATATCTGTAAATATTAATTTAAACCACAGGCTTGTTGTCTTAAATGGTAAAAATAGTGTTACATGTGGAACTGATAAAATGTAACAACAGTGCACTCTACTGACCAAGTAAAGCATGTTGTGACCCTTTGATGTAGACATGGCTCCAGCCAGTCTAGATGAAGGAATTCTTGCTATTGTTTTAAGGCCAGAGTTAATGGTCAGAATTTGCATGCATAAATGTCCTTTATTGGTCTGGTTTCTGCCCAGAGGTGAAGAATGTAAATGTAGTTTCTGTTAGCATGTGAAGAATGATGTAACATAACCCAGGAAAGTGTGAAGAATGATGTAATGTGAACCAAGAATGTGATTTTAAAAACAGAGAGAATCAGAGAGCATAAAGTATTTTTGTCTTGACCATCCAACTCACAGCACTGTCTTGCTCTATATGTAAGTTTATCTTAGACTTGTGTTTTTCTCTTAGAAATAGCTAGAAACTAGGAAGATTAGACTAAGTGTTTTTCTGTGATGTCAGAACTGTACTGCTGAATTATTTTAAGTATTTCTCTGTGATCTCTGAACTCTTGACTAGCACTGTGTCGTAAAACGTATTGTCTTGTGGTTTGTCTATTTGTTATTAAATATTTTAAACCCTTTCAACTGTGGCTGTTTTTGTAGAGATAATTTAAGCTGTTTAGAGTACTTGCATGCCTTTGGTAAAATTGTACAAAGCCACTCCAATAGCTTTAGCCATGGGCTATACTACCAATTGGATAATACTATTGCACAGTAATAATTGGACACCCTTTTAAGGGATTTGAGTAGCTAATAAATATTAGTGGGTGGTGGCAGCTCGTACTACCGTATAGTCTGGGGAAAAAGGGGCACAGCTGGAGAACCTGTGCCAGCCTTCTCCAGGAGTGTCTGTGTGGTTGTATAAACTCTTCTCAAAGTGTGTGTGTGTGTGTGTGTGTGTGTGTGTGTGTGTGTGTGTGTGTGTGTGTGTGTGTGTGCGCGTGTGTGTGTGTGTCAGCTACATGAGCAGGGATACAAAGCACTGGTTGGACAGAGAGGGTGCTGGAGGTTTTAGCTTGCCTACTAGGCTGAGATCTGGACCCTATAGCTGTGCCAATGGGGGGTCTTATTGGGGACCTGAAGAGCAAGGGAGCAACCAGCCCCGGACTGACTGTCATCTCTGTGTGCTCTTAAGGGAAATTTCACTTTACTGTGTGTATTTGTTATCCTTTCCTTCTATATGAGACACCCCTCACTGATGTTAGTGGTGAGGATTGAGGCTCCTTGATTGCTGGGCCAGTGCACCGGTGTCACAACTAGTATACTTTTATGGTAGGCAATGGCATTGGCAGCAGGTTTTAGATGTTCTGTGGGTAGATTATCAGCTGCACTGCAGCTAGGTTTGAGTTTAAGGAGGAGACTTTTTTATGGTAATAATTGGAACTGTTTTGAATGTGAATTTAGGTGTCAGTTGGTTTGCTGTTTCATGAAAATTATTTGAGAGTATGTCACAGTGAGGTTGGGGAAAGCTGGCAGTGATGTTTGAAATGGTATTAATAAAATGAGAGTTAAAAAGACTTGTCTGTTGGCAATGGAGGTTTATGTGGATGAGGACATGAGTTGTAATTAGTGCCCAGATGTAGGACAGATGTTATGGATAACCAGTATTTCTTGAGGTTCTCTTTGTGATTGGTTTGAAGCATTAGATAACAGTTATTTTATCTTTTGTTACTTGTCTTTTTACTTGATTGTGAAGCTGCTTGAATTTCATAGATCTGAATGATTTTTGTTTTTTGCCATTGTTTCCAGATTTTGTCTATGTTTAGCATTAGTTCTTTTGTTGACTTGGTTAGCCATGGGGCATGGTTAGTTTTGACTCATTTCATTGGAGGGGGTGTGAGACATTTCAGGGTGTCTTGGAATATATCATTAAAGTAATTCACTGCATCATATATAAGTAGATTTTTTTGAGTGCTCCAGTTCATGTTCTTCAGTAGATTGGTGAATGTCTGCGGATTGAAGTTGGGCATATTGCTTATTTGTTTATAATGATGTTCCTTTTGGAGGGAGGAGCTGTTCTAACAACAGAGGTGGGGAGATGGTCACTAAGTACGTTTGGGAGAGTTCCAGCTGGGGAGATTTTATTTGGATCTGTAACCAGTATCCAGTCATGGATAGAGCCATCAGTATTACATCTATTGAGTCTAGTTGGAGTGGTGATAAGTTGGGTGAACTTAAACAAGTTAATGTTTGAGGATGGGAATTCAGAGCAGCAGTTTAGCCAGTTACTATAAACATTGCCCAAACTGGTGTTTCATTTTTTTATTGAATGGGTGATCCAGGCAAGAATATCTTCCAGAAAGGGTATATTATTGCCAGGAGGTATATATAGAACTATGATACATAACGTTTGGATTTATTTACTTTTAGGAAAGAGATGAGAATTTTAGTGTTAGAGAAGTGTGGAATAGTATTAGTGTACAGGACTATGTTCTAGGTATTAGGGAAAAGGAGAGCAATACCTCCTCCTTTCTTCTGAAGCCTGGTGGACTTTATGATGCTGAAGCCTGGGAGGAGGACTTCAGAGTCTTTTACATTAGATTTGAGACAGGCGTCAGTGGCAGCAATGATGTCTGTTGATTGAGTGCTAGCCAAGCATCAAGGTCAGTAATTTTACTATGGGTGCTTTGGAAATTTAGTGTAACAATTTTTAAGGCTTTACAGGAATTGTAATGGTTATATTGACCAAAAAGGTTAGTTTAAGTAGTTCCTAGATTAGGATGGATATCACCACTTAGTGGTATGCTAGAAAAACTGGGAGAGTAAGAGGATGTTAATTGTTTTGTTTTTTTAGTCTGTTGAAGTGATAACATTGGTAGGGAGTAATGTGTCTGACAGGGAGAATTTTAAATTTGGGGAAAAGCAGTGTAGTTATCTGAAGGAGACTAGGAGATATATCTGGGTAGCTCTCAGATTGGTATGGTAGGAAAGATCTGACAGATGTAGGTATAGAGGAAAGGGGAATAGAGATTAGTACTGTGAGGTGTAGTAGTAAAAAGAAAAAAGAGGGAGAAATGAGAAAGAGGTAATAGCAGTATGATGGTTCAAGACATTTTAGGAAGATGAATAAGAAGTGACTGTAGTGAGAAATTAGTCTGGCAAATATAGGGAAGTAGAGGTAGAGTGCAGGGGAATATAGTTGAAGAGGTAACAAAAGTGTGATTAAAAGCAGTGAAGTGAGGTAAAGTGTTGGAAATAAACAACTAGTAAGGAGACTTTATAAAGGAGAGTCTGAATAAATAAGGGATAAACAGATATATAAAGAAGTAGTAAAGTACAGGATGGGCAAGTAGTTGGGGAGGTAAAGTTTAAGACATGAGTTGATAGAGGTAATGCTAGATTGTGGGAGGTAGCCAGAGAGTAGTGGTGGTTGGGAGGGAATTAGAGGAGGCAGTTTATGGCTAAAGGAAGAAGAATAAGGGTTGGTATGGAGGCAATTGTCTAGAATGTTATTGGTCAGTGTGGAGAAGAAGGTGGAGTTAGATTATTTAAATTTAGGCGTAGTGGTGGTGAGTGGGAATTGGGGGTAGTGTAAGGTAGTGGAGTGACTGCAAAGGCAGAATGGAGTAGGCTGACCCACGATAGTGGGGAAACACAAGAAAACAATCAGTAAAGCTGAAGGTAAGTATGCATATTCCAAAAGCTTTGGAGTGTTACAAAGCTGTCCCTAGTAGAATGTTTACTGTAATTATTTAAGTCTGTACAGTAGTACTTTATAAAAAATATAATCTTGGTCTAGCATAGATCTTTTTTTTAGATTAGTGGCATGGTATACTAAATTAAAAACTGTTTTAGCCACTTATAGCATAAGGAGTACTAAATAAAAGGAGATAAGAGAAGCCATACTACAGTGGGAGGGGCAGGGATCCTCAAACTGCGTGCTTGCCAGAGAGCAGGCTACACTTTTAATTCACATGTACAAAAAGAAGTTTAAAGTGTCACTATAAGTAATCCAAGTATAAAAATACAGAAACCCCTACTTTGTTACTTCATTTCTGTAGTTTTTGCAACATAGAAGATTTAAAAGAATCCTCAGGCCCTTATTAGTGTACAGCAGGGTGCTACTTTGGTCACCTGAAGCCTGAATACTGCACTGATTAAACGACAGAAGTGGAGCACTTCTTTTATGAGATTATTTGTTTTTCTGCAGTGAGTTACTTTCCTTGGGTGAGATTAGGGGCTAGTACACTGGGCGAGCATGCAGTTCTAGAGGATCTGAGAGGGAAAATATCATCAGAACTGGTGGGCAAGTTAGAATTGTCCTTTTGAAGTATTATATGTAGCAATTTTGCAACAGTGTTGTATGAAGACTTGGAAGTTGCAAATGTGCCTTATTTCATGTTTGATTTTTTTAATACTATCTATAACATAGCAAAAAATGGTAACATGAAAAACCTTTGTGGTTTTATTGTATTTGAGTTCTAGTCTACCCTTCTTGGCTTGCACATTTCTAATCTGAATGCCTAATCATCTAATAAGCAGGAAACTATGTTTTGCTTTTGCAGACTGTCTGTTAGGTCATATTTATTTTAGAAGGGCCTGATATCAACCACTGATGTTTATTTCTGAGGATATGGCAATGGATAAGTAATATGTGAGATAGAATTTGTATGTAGCTATGATCACTTAAGTACATAACTCAGCGGCAAAGTGGGGTTTAGCAGCTGTACCACGGACTATCTGCATGACTGCATACTTCTGTAATTAAGTGGGACATACTCTTGTTGCTTGTCTACACAATGTTACCCTCTTTACAGCAAGATGTCAGCTGTAATGCAGGTGAGTGCAAGTCACTTTATAGCCTGGTTGGGCTACTGCCAGTAAATAGCATCAGAACAGGAACGCGTGGATCATGGCAGAGATGGGTATGGAGTGCACAGCTGCATTCTTTTGGAGCAGTGTTGGTGCATGATGACCACATCTATGTAAGCCATTTATGTAAAATTATAAGATAACAAATAATGAAAGCACCAGATGCCATACTAATGTTATAGATGAGCCATGGGGCATGCACCCTGCTTTTACCAATAGCATGTCCACTAATGGAAATACAAAGTGGTCATGTTGCCATGTTTGATGAGGATGTTGGCGTTGACACTCTAACCACAAACTTGGTAGTTCCTCTGAGATGAAGATATACACCAAAACCTGAGTCCTGTGGTTATGTATGTACATTGGGAACATGAGTGCTCTCGTCATACTCTTATAGAGTTGGTTTCCTTGTTATACTGACTACACTCACATAGCTTGCTGTTTCACCATATTTCTCCACAACTTATTTAATCTCAAAGTGAAATTGGGGCAATAAAGGGTTGGAGCAAGAAATGGAGAGATGGGGGGACAGGCAAACATTTGACAAGGTGTGGGTGGTGGTGGTGAGACTATACAATTTGTGATTATCTATAAAATCAATAAATAGTAAGTAGCTGATTTTGTTTAGTTGTCTGGCATTCAGCAGGTATTATGCAGACTGGGGGTTGTTATGCTGAGATGCCCCATTGAGGGTAGAATAAGGTTTAAATACACTATGTGAAAACCAAGTGGTGAAGGACGCAGGCCATCCCTGGCACAGCAGTTGGGCCCACAGACTGTGTCATCCCATGCAGACACACGCACACACACACACACACACACACACACACACACACACACACACACACACACACACACACACACCTAGAATGGCACCAGTTTACTAGGCAGTTGTTAGAGCCAATTGTTTTATACTTGAATTTAAAATTGAATTTCCTTCTGAAGACATCTCATAAGATCCCCAGAGTACGACATTTACTCTAGGTTTAAAGGACTACAGTTAGTGAACACCACTATCATTCTTTAAGGCAGCCACTTTTAGATGCTATAAGTTCTGGCTGTCACTCATTTTAGGCTTCCTTATGTCTTTGCAAATCATCACAGGATAAATGTCTTACCTGCATTCTTGTCTGACTCATCTTAAGAATATATGTTTTTTGAGGTGAATTTAGCCACATGTTGTGCAAATCCTAGATCTTGTTTCTTTTATTAGATATATATTTGTTAACTTTAGACAGAGATTATTTAGAGGTTTATTTAGGGGGAAAAAACATAAAAGACATCATCAGCATTAACGGCCCTGTTAACAAAGGATCAGTTAACACTGCTTCAGCCTGTGTTGGAGACACCCACATCTCAACATCTTTAGAAGAATAATATCTATATAGAAAGGTGTAATCAAGTGCACCATTTGGCAGCTCTCTGAAACCCAGTTACAGAAGAGTAGGCCTGACAATGTCAGTGAGAAAAAACACCTTTGCAATACAGAAAACATTTGCAGCTTGAGACTGATGAATAATGTTTGCAAATTGTAGCTTCTGAGATGGATAAAATGGCTGAAATTGAACTGAATAGGAATATAGGAACAAACTGTTTTATTTTTCATATCTCAGCCATGAATCTAGTTCAGAATGATGATGGGGCAATTGTCAGTTTTGTGAACTATGTGTAATATTTGTGCTGTAGTTTATAATTTAATTATGTATTCATTTATTTTAGTGCACCAGACCCCACAATTGGAAAATGGTGACTGCATGGTCAATGTGGCTTTATTGCCAGATGATATCACCCAGGGGAGAAGCCAGAAAGTTTGATTTTGTCCACACAGTCTTATATTATTTGTCCCTGTTCATGTTCAGAACATATACATCTCTACTAATCCTGACCCTCAGATACTGAAGGGATTATGGATCGTTTTTATGTGTTCTCCCTATAGCAATTAAACTGGGTTCTTTATCAAAAGTACTGACTTATTTATAAGCAAGCTGTGTACATAGCTTTGTTATGGGCATTGCTTTGTATGGTTATAAACATTTGTTGGCCTCCATATGTTGCACTTTTTCTGAGAGCTGCTTAAGAAGCATGTAGTCATTTAAGTACATGGCGTATGCGTGGTTACACCCCTTGATGTCACCATTGCCAAGAATAATCAATGTTTAATTAAATAGAAATGGTTTCTTGCAAGAGAATATGTATCTAAATTCATCTACTGATGGAATAAGGGGGTATACAGTAGTGAAGTCTTACATTTTTTTCCAGCAGTAAAATGGCCAGTGTGAGGGAGGACCACATTTTATGAAACCGGCATTTAAACTGAATTGTTTTGACACTGAAACTTTTAGCTGTACAGAAAGTAAAGCTACCAAATAAACTCAACCCAATAACTTAATTTCTGGCTGTAAAAGATGTTACTACCCAGATCTACAAAGGAGCCACCCTTGTGTAGATGTGTTACAGTGGCTGTTCCCCTGTCATCAAACACAAAACCAGTGCTGAGGTTGAGGTTGAACTGTTTTACAGATTGTAAGGGGGTGTGTCAGAGGATATGTGCCTTGTTATTGCAACAGATCTCACTGCTTTGTGCTTAAAAAAATACAGAGTTGCATCTCCACATATTTTGCATTAAGTGACATAATACTCAGTGTGGATACAGACCCCCACAAAGGGAGTCTCTTATTCAACTTACTCTTTACAATTTTCCTAGACATTATGTCAAGGCTCAAGTGAGGTCTGGAGACTATTTGGTATAGAGATGCAGGGCGGTATTTTTGATATTTGCAGATGATGTCCTCTTAGCTTCAAGTAGCTGATCTCAAGGCTGCACTGGAGTGGTTTGTTGCTAATTGTGAAGAGGTTGGGATGAAAATCAGTACATTCATATGTGATCACAGTCCCCTCCTAGAAGACAATGAATTCCTGTCTGCAGGTGAAGATGGACAGCTCAGATAGAAAAGTTTAAGTAGCTTGTGGTTTTATCTATGAGTTTAGAAAAGAAAGATTGACCAATGGGTAGGTGCAATGATGACAATACTCCAGTTTACTAGTCAGTCTATGTCCCATCCTTAGCTGTGTTAGTTAGCTTTGGATAGTGACTGAATATGACTGAAATCATGGCTACAGATGACACAATCACGGTGCCTTTATTGGCTAGCTAGTCTTGCTCAGTTTGTTAAAATAAGGAGTGCAGAGATCTAGTAGAATCTCGGAGTACACCTAGTTCTTCAGCTATCTGGTAGAATCTCAGAGTACACCTAGTGCTTCTTCAGCAATCTAGTAGAATCTCAGAGTACACCTAGTGCTTCTTCAGCGATCTAGTAGTATCTCAGAGTACATCTAGAGTTAGTTCAGGTGGTATGAGCATCTAGGAAACATGTACCCCAGAAACCTTCCATGGGGAGGCATGGCAGATGCAGCCCACTGGAAAGATGCCCTGAGACAGATTCAGAACACAACTGAGAGAGTATATCACTCAGCTTCCCTGAGAATGTCTGCTAGTCTCACAGCATGAAATGGAAACTGTTGTTTGGAATAGAGAAGACTGATCTACCCTCACATCGTACTTCCACTACAGCCCTTACCAGGAAAAGCAGTTACAACAGTGGATGGAAGGGGATGGTTACCGAATCTAATTTCAGACAAAGTATTCATTTCTGTGTCATGGTAACTTGAATTTGTATTTATCATACAAGGGCTAAGAAATATTATGCAATGATGCTTCTGTAGAAGAGAAGTAAGAGCTTAATGTAATTATTTTTGCAGTTTTAGCTTCATTGACTAAGAAATACTTAAATCATATGGACAAATACAAGAGAGTATGTCTGAGGTTACCAGAAAGTAAGGATGTGTTCTGAGGGTGCTTAACTCTAGAAGTAAAGAGGTGATTATATTCTCATACAGAAATGTAGTTATAACACACATGGGGGACTCTGTACAGTACTGGAGGCCATTTAAGGATAGGGGTATTACAATGTTGGAGACAGTGTAGAGAAAAGTAACTAGAGCAGTAAAAAGACTGTAGAGCAAAACCTATAATGAAAAACTGCATCATTTAAAGCTGTGGTCATACGAAATTAGTAGATAAAGGTGATGTTTAATGTGGGAGGTCAAAACCTTTGAAGAAATATGTGAGGACAAAGTACAGAGTGAAAGGGTCTTTAATTTCCAGACCAAGGATTAAACTTTGAGAGTGGACATGGGAATACTTTTTTTTACTGAGAGAGTATTGTATGGCTGGAATACACTTCCTGAATGAGTGGTGAACTGTAAACCTGCATAGGTTTTTAAAAGTGATGTACAAATGGGTTAGGTAGCACGCTGTGTATGTAAAAGTTTAAAATGCAGAAGAGTTGTGGTGTATTAACTGCAGCAGTTGGAAAGACTTGCCTGATACTTTTCTTTTTCATCTTTTATCAGCCTTATGTATGTAAGAAACTATTTGCATTGTTCAGCACAGCTGAAGTGAGCACACATATTAACTTTTAAATATAAGCTAATATTGATAAAAATACATTATCTACACCTTCTGCCTGTTTCCTTTTTTAGCCAAAGTTGTTTTTGCTGTCAGGATTTAACAGACCATTGTGGATAAATGTCGGTTACCTGACACTGCTGTGTAACTATAAGCAGCAGCAGATGGCATCCATCTGTCTTTCCGCAGAAAAGGGTTCCAAGAGCAATAAGTGAAAAGGCACAGAGACTACAAAAAGTCTCAGCCACCTGCCCTTTACAGCTTTTAGACAGATCCAGTTGCATATTTTAGGAAGTTAAATAGTGTAATGTGGTAACATTAACCTATTTTAAGTTTATGGACATGTTATAATAAAATAAGTATAGTGCAGCTGTTTGTTTATGAATCACTGTTACATAGAATCTTAATTGACAGAAAACATGCTGTTTCCAAAGAAGTTCTTGAAGCCACCCATATTTACAGCTTTGTAATACTAAGAATCCGAATATTGACTAACTTGTCCAGAATGATTTAAAAAAAATAATAATCAGGGAACTTTCACTTTCTAGGTGTTACTCTGTACTCTGATATGTAGGAATTACTATTTTGATATGTTTTTCTTTAGTTGTAATTTTTAAGACATAACATTGGAATACATAACAAAGTGGATTATGATCAGTTCTGAGAACTTAATCAGTTTGTTAAAGAGTCTAACAGCTTTTAAAGCTGTTGAAGGATTAGGGATACAATTTACGTTTGGGTGCCATATGTCTAGCACTGTGTGGTATGTTTCATCTTTCAAAGTCATTAGTTGGTTTCTGATACAGTTGTCCAATAACTGCTATCTGTGTGGAAGTGCAATATTTACTTTGTTGCAGCAGTATGATTTGTAGGTATATGCTTCACTATAACAAGGCTGTGTCAATTTCAGGACATAATGAGTGTCCCATAATTTATGTAACATTGTTCCATGGTAGCCATGTCAAGTACGTAGGTAATAGTACAATTTAGTTGTAGCTAGCCATGTCTATATGTATGTTACTGTGAGCCGAGTTTCTCTTTCTCTCATGGTCTCTTTCTCTCTCTCTCTCTCTCTCTCTCTCTCTCTCAAAGTAGACAGATAGATGTAAATATGGTGTTTGTGTGCATTTGTGTATGTCTGTATATGTATGTATATATGTTTATATATATATATATATATATATATATATATATATATATATATATATATATAGATATATATGTCTGTGTGTATGTATGTATGCCCGTGTATATGACTATATCTATCTATATAGACAGAGAGATATGTATGTAAGCATGTGTACAGGTTCATAGGTACAAACTAGGCTAACAACCACCAGGAGCTTTATAAGCCTAGCTGTGCAACCTAATCCAATTTTGTCCCAG
Source organism: Protopterus annectens (assembly GCF_019279795.1). Taxonomy (NCBI): domain Eukaryota; kingdom Metazoa; phylum Chordata; order Ceratodontiformes; family Protopteridae; genus Protopterus; species Protopterus annectens. The sequence goes on from NC_056731.1 coordinate 1,414,888,336, forward strand.
TGTATCATGGGCATTTATTAGGAGCAGGAGGGGGTATGTTAGTGAATTTCTACAGGTTATATGTGTGGGGGGATATGTTAGTTTGGGCATTACTGTCTGGCTTTGTCCATCATAGGCATGGGGCTAGACCCATTGTGAATTTCCCTTTTCCCGTGTATTGGTCAAGGTTACACGTACATACGATTAAGGATGGACTCTGTTTCACATGGATGGGGAGTCTGTTCTAGAGCATGGGGATCCTCTGAACAACATGTCTTACTTATGTCACAAGTAAAATTTAAATGCGTGACTTTAGTGGTTCTTATGCTGTTCATTTTGCAGATGTGAAAAAGGTCCATCAGAGCTGGATTTGAGGATGCCCTGTATGCCAGGCTTAGATTGCTTCTCAGTAACCTGTAGGAGATCAAGTACAGAGATAGAGCTTTAAGGTTATCCATGTAGGACAATGTGTTTACACCCTGGATTCTCCTGGGAAGGTAACTGTGCAGGCATTCCTAGTGTGGCATATGTCCGATCAGGATGACAAAGGGGGCACTGTACTCAATGATGAGTCGGATAAGGACTGAATAAAGTAGCACTATGACTTCCTTGGAACAGGATGCCATGTCTTTACTTATAAGCTGGCCACATGTTGGTCAGAGGCCATACCACTGTCTGCATATGTTCCCAATATCCCTGACTACCAAGTCAACTCTTACGGAGACTTAGTGAAGGAGTAATTAGCCTGTGTGGCAGCTTTCACTAAAAGGCACTACAATAAGTTCTTTGAATTGGATTTTAATCTGTGACTTTTTCATCAGTCAGTTGTCTGTGTCAGATCATCTTGTAAGATGTTTGTGTCATGGTGGGAATCTATGATAGCTCCCAATGTGTAATCATCTGTGAACTCAGTTAGCCAATGGCCCAGGATATTGGCCTTTACCCCCAAGACGTAGATGCCAAATAGCAGCAATCCCAGCATGGAGCCCTGAGGTACCTCACTGGTGACTTGTCCCTTAGTGGAGGTGGTCTTATCAATCCTGACTTCCTGGGAACTGTCTGTGAGCCAAATGGAAATACAGCAAGTTGCATAGAGGTTTATGCCCTGCTTGGGGAGTTTGTCAACTATATCTAAGTTGGATGTTGCAGCGAACTCCTTAGCCAGGACAAAGTAGACAGTATGCACCATTTTTCCCTCATCCATTGCATTGGTGATCTTCTCAAAGAAGTCCGCCAGACTTAGTAGGTGTGACCTTCCCTTGACAAAGCCAAACTGGGTTGGGTCCAGTGTTTGAAGGTCACCTTTGTCTTTGTTGATCATTTCCATGATAATTCATTCCATGGTTTTGCATATTAAACTAGTCAGAATAATAGGCCTTTGGTTTCTGGTGTCAGTTGATGGTCTACCATTCTGAAGCTGGTAACTGTTATAGTTCTCCATTATCATGGTACAAAGCCTATTTAAAGTCTATAGTTGAAAAGTGACTCCGGAGGTCCTGATAAGTCATGTTTCAAGTCATTTAAGTGGCACCCATGAATACTACTGAGGCCCATTGAAGCTGTGTTTTTGTCTTTAGTGAGTGCAACCAGGACCTGCGCCCTGTTAATAGTTGGGGTGGTTATGCTAGTAGGTATTTCACTGGAGGAGATGGGGGGAGTGGGGAGCGAATTTTGAGCTGAATTTGTCAACCAGCAAATTTGCTATGTCGCTATGCTCAGTGAAGGCGGCACCATTGACCACAAATTTAGCACACAGATGTATGCTGCCTTTGAAGTTTTGGACATAGCTGTAGAAGGTCTTGTGGTTGTCTTTAGTCGCTGAGGCTATCTTGCCTCATAATTGGCCTTGTTAGACTTAACTAGTCCTCTTAGTTTCCTGTTTAGTTTAATTAGCTTCTATGATTATGGGAGTTTCTTCTCCTGATTTTAACTATGACTTTTTTTTCCTTTTGTTAAATACCCCAGTAAGGTTAAGATTCTACCAGTGTTTGTTTTTACAGTTTGTTAATTTATTTGTTTATTTATTGGCATGTGTTTACTGGGAAAGTCCACAGTGGGTCAAGCAGAGCCCATTTACATTGGAGGCCCAGGGAGAAAAGCTCCAGAAGAAACACAAATCGAATATATAGCATATCATAAGACACACATTTTTAGTATATACAGCACAGAGGGAGGAAAAAAATTCTTAATGGTAGTACATTTAGAATATATATACACGCACTTGATACATACTTAATGAACTAATTACAATTTAGTACAACTATAGTTGACGTAGTAGTATGGGTGAATATAAATGCAGTTTATTTTCTGCTTACTTCTAGTGGGTACTGATGCCTTTATACAGCTATTTACATGGTTATACATGGTCTCTGTGAACAATTTGCATAGGTTGCTGTGAACTGTCTGCTGGGAGGGGCACTAAATTTTGACAAACTATCAGTTAATAGGATGTGCAATTGCTTGGGAATAGTTCCTAGCTGTTACAAGGTTTGTTGGACTTACCAAGTTGATTTTTATTTTGAAAGAAACAGCTTTGTGGTCCAGCCTCAGCAGTTTGTATGTGACACAGGGGGTGGGGGGTGCAGTGCTGTGCCATACTGAGTACAAGGTCTAGTATGTGTAAACCTCTGGTGGGTGTGCACACTATTGGGTCAAGGGTATTTGTGTTAATAAAGTCTGGGAGTTATCATTGTGCTTCAAGTTTGAGAAAATGCACGTTTCCCAGTCTACTGAAGTGTAGTTAAATTCTCCACTGAATAGAGTTTTTGGTTTTATGGAGAGTGTCTTCAGTATGTCTAAGTTCAAGATATGGGATTCTAGGGACATAGAGGGTGACTTATAGCTTGCTAGGATATGGTATGGGATTTTTGTCTATGGTAATTTGCACATGGATAAATTCCAGAGCATTGTCCTGTTTAACACAGATTATGCTTGTTGTAAATATAGATTGAGACTCCTCCACCTTTTGTTCCTGTCTGTGCAGCTGATGGTCTAAATGTATGGAAGATAATGAAGCATTCCACTGCTGAAGTACTTTCTGCAGTTTTAAACCCTATCTCAGTAATGGCACAGATGTCGATATACTCCAGAGTGAGGAGAGCTTGTAGGGTGGAGTCTCTTGTTTAGGCGCCAATCATTGAACAGTAACAACTTTAGGTTTATCATGGATGCATTTACTATGTCAGTAGGTTTGGGAATTTGGCATTGCCTAAAAAAGGCTTTAATGGGGAGGATACACTTCAGCCAATATTCTGAAGCTTAAGGGAGACAGGTACAGACTTTGCAAAGGAATGTGATTTGTTAACCATGTCTTCTCACGATGACAGATATTGAATACCCATAGAAAGGCACCAGAAACTAATTCACATATTAAAGTCAATCATCTTTTGTTTGTACTGTGGCATCATCCTTGTTGAAGGAAGAATGCTGCTCAATGCAAGGCACATACCTGCCTGAGATACATATTCAGAGAGAGACCAACAATGTATGTCTTCATGTAATCCTGGGAAGTATGTCTGAGGTCACTAATGCAGACATGGACTATGATAGAATCATACTGGTACCTGCTGTTTAGTGACTTGAGTGCATGCATAACTTGGATGATCCTAGTTCCTGATAAGCAACTAACCATCATCTTCTTCTTGTTCATTCTCCTGAATGGGGCATCTGTGTATCATATAATGGAGTACTGTATGACAAGAGTCCTGGGTAATGTGTTTGATTGCCTTATAGACTTTGGTCTTTAGGCTCCACTGGGTGTAGGCATATGTGCGCTGTTTGGTGTTGCTTTTGGTGAGTGCTTCAGAGATTGTTGAAGATAGCTGCTGCTGTTTAGAGGCTTAAGAGGTCTTTGAGGTTTGGGAACATTGCCTTTTAGTATCTCAGCATAAGTCGGTCTATGTGTGTGGTGGAACTAGAGTGCATGTGTTCTTAACAAACTTGTCTGTATGTGAATTTTTTTTGCTTCCATTGAAATTGTGTATGTGTATCTCTTACATACTGTGCTGTTTCTTTAAGTATTAAATGGCTGTCTGTGAATATGAGATAGGTGCTACATTGTTTCAAGATATGCATATCTAGCACGATGTTTATGGAGATATTTGAAAATTGCATATCCATGTTGTCCGAACCTGTATTTGGTTGAGCTACTGTAGGTTGTAGGCCTAGGGTATACAGAGGTCTCCTTGGGTGGCCTCTGGGTTTTGGCACTAGACTAGAGTAGATTGTGCTAAGATTTGACAGTAGTGGTGTTTACTAAGCAAACTAGCTGCTCTATGCTTGTCTCTGCACAATGGCTTTGTTTTAGCCACACTAAGATAAAGATGTCAATTCCAAGGGTAGTTTTATAGACAACAAATGTTTTTTGGGTGTGTCTTTACAGGGTACTAATGACCTCTTGATGTAAAAACACCAAAAGAGATTGCATGCACATGTAATTCTACAACAAAATAACTTAAACAAACTATGTTGGTAAGGCAACTTCAAGTACTAAGGACCTTTAGAATGATTTAAAAGCAAAATCAGCAAGTAAAGCAAAAATAAAGCTGTAGTCCTCTAAATAGCTAACTGAAGTGCAAAACAATAAAATACTTTATCTGCCAAGAATGGAATACGATTAATTCAGGAACCCCTGAAAGTGTGTTGAGGGCACCAAGCAGATGGGAGCTCTGGGAAGATGAGCAGGAGACAATTTGTAGTAAGGGAGGTTTACTCAAGTGCAATACTGGTTTGCTGGTTGGGCACTTAGTATTATGGATATACAGAAAGCAGTAGGTGGGAAAGTACTTAAATAGGTTACACAGTAGACAACAGCAATGTGTGTGTGTGTGTTTGTGTGTGTGTGGGGGGGGCTCTGGATGTCAGATTACCATAAGGGGCAGAAACCATAGATACATAATTTTAAAACCACAATAACAGAAGGGTGGAAGGGTTGGGAAAACATTTCAAAATGGAGCTCTAGTCCTATGGTTAGAATTTCTGAAACTTTTAGTTTAATGTCTCAAAGGGGGCTAGGGCAGACTCAAAGAAGAGAGGAAAAAACAGTAGCAAGGAAAAGAGAAAGGCATTGGAATACAACTTTAAGCAGGTATATACACCCAGAAAAAGTACTGAAGCACAAATCATAAAGTAGAATTAGCAATACTGCCACTTCTGCATTCCCACCACAGACTAAGGCACCAGACTACTGGAATGCAGCTTTAAGCAGGTATACAGAGGTATAAAAAGCACTGAAGTACAAACTCTGTAGCAGAATTCACAATACTGCCAATACTGTAATCCTACCTCAGACTAAGGCACCAGATTATGCAGAAATTTGCCAGCAACACTGTATTAAGTGACTAAATAAGGCCCAAATCTTGCAGTAAATCAAAGTCCTACCACAACTGTGAATGATACTACAAGACTAAGGCCCCAGACTGGGTTCAAAATACAAAAACCTACCTTTTACATGTAATTCTACTTACGGATATAGAAGTGTAGCATAATGTATAAACAGTGTTAGAATCTTGCAGTAATAAACAATCTGCCCACAAAGGGTCCTGAACTAGCCTGACGTACACTCAGTACATAAGAATGAAACTAGGGTTTAATAACAACAATTAGACTAAGCTGGGTAGTATGCATTGTTGCCATTCTCTGATGAAGTTTATTATTGACGAAACGAAAGCGCTTAAATAAAATTTTTGGATTCGTTTTTGGCTTCCATATCATTTTATTAGTTTGTTTGGACCTGTGTTCTACGTGTTGTAAACAATTAGACCACTTAAACAGCAATAATGCAATGCAGCTATGTACTGGAGTTACTAATATGGTCTTAAAGACCTATAATAATTGAACTATCCCAGCTCTTACATATCTATCTTCGATGACAAAAGGTCAACAATGCAAATGTTGACATGTCATTGCACATGTGGTAAGGTATACCCACAGACCATGTAAACAGATTTAAAAAAGTCAAAGACATTGTTATTTTCTTGCTAGGAGCAACAGGGCTGGCCTTTGGCCAGCTGGCACTGTAGGCAAAGGGACTCCACAGCCCCCCCCCACACCACCTGGTGCTCCCATCCTGGCATATCTACACCATCCAAGTTACTGGAAAAGTGCCCCTGCTAGAGCGGTGCTCTAGGCAGCTGCCTAGTTGGCCTAAGCCTAAGGCCAGATGTGAGGGGCAAGCCCCACTGCACCTCCACCTAATTATATATACTAACTCAAAGATTGTGCATTCCCCATCCAAAGGGATTGTCAATCTCATACACCTATTGGCCATCGATTTTGTTGACCAAAGTGCATTTACAAACTAGAAGTAAACGTGGGAGTTTCAATCATTTTAACTGCTGCTAGATTTATACAGATGTGTGTGTTTGTGTGTGTGTGTGTGTGTGTGTGTGTGTGTGTGTGTGTGTGTGTGTGTGTGTGTGTGTGTGTGTGTACATATGAATAGATAAACACAGAATGTAGACATAGGTATAGATATATATAATAGCTATAGACATATATGTGTTAAAGAAAAATATATAAATATGGAGAGAGATTTTATGATATAAAGCAAGAGCAGGCATAATAGATAAGGACTTTACCTAAGAAATACAAGGTACAAGGTCTGATTCTGACTTCTGGTTATTGATTGGGTTTGTAATAGTCTGCAGACTGACACTGTAGCATTTAGCTATGAAACTGTGCAACTAGTTTGTCTAGTTTTTTGAAATATTTACAAAAATGCATTTTATATCTGAAGTGGTGGTTTCTGATTTTATTCTTCATGTTGTTTTGATAATTCTTAGCTTTTGCAAGAAATATTGCAAAGTTATGAGGTAATATTACATTCATCTCAGAATTATTAAATATGACATTTCTGCTCAGAATATACTACCACACAGAAAAAAAAAAAAAAAAAAAAAAAATATATATATATATATATTAAAAAACCTCATTACTGTTTTCTTTAATTTGTTTATACATTGATTATAGTGACTAATATGTCCTTTAGAAAGCAAATGTTTTGTTTTAAGCTACCAATATTTTTAACTGTAATGAATTGCCATCTCACGATGCTTGGTTCTCCACTTCACTTCTTTCTGGAATTCCTTATGTGCAGAGTCAGCATGTTCATCCTCTGTTTCCTGTGTCCATGGGGGTTTTTCTAGAGCTGTCAGATTCTTTCCATATTTCAAAGACTTGTGCGTGTAGTGTATGCATTTTTGTGCATATATGTATGTGTGAATAGGTGTGTATCTGCAGACATATGTGTGTCTATGGGCATATGTGTGTGTGTGTGTGTGTGTGTGTGTGTGTGTGTGTGTGTGTGTGTGTGTGTGTGTGTGTGTGTGTGTGTCTATGCATGTGTATTTACTCTGATGCACTGATGTCCTATACAGGATTGGTTATCTGCCTTATGCTCACTGAGTCTGAGAAGGGGCTTTGCTTACCAGTGATTCTGAACATCATGGTAAAGTTGTGGCCCCCTGGTTTGTGGGTCAAAGTTGTAGAAGAGGTGGAAGACACTTGGCACTAGCCCGAGGTGCTATCCTGTAAGGCAGCACTTATCAACATATGCTACCTTTAAAAAACGGGCTGTCATTTTTTTTTTTTTTTGCTCTACATATAATTTCTGTACTATCTGTAAGCATTTGTAAACTATCAAGCTGTTCTTTTATCTAAGGGTATCAACAAATGTTTAGGTTGCTATGTTAAACATACCATCATTAAGTGATGACCACTTAATAAATTTACCAAAAGCAGGTTTATTAATGTAACAACTTAATAATTATTTGATAGCTTTAAATAAAAAAGCTTAGACCATTTTTAACTGTCATTAAATTACTGTAATTGCGGTTGCTTGCAGAAAGTGTGAAATGTGTGTATTGCTATGGCGACAAAATTACCTTGTGATTGTCTTCATTGTAAAATCATCAGAGAATTGCCTCTGGCTGTCACATGTCAACTCTAACCATAATCATCTTTTTTTTTATTTTATTCAGTAAGTAATTCAATATGAATGTTATGAAACATAGTCCAGACAAGTTTTGAAAAGGAAGACTATATGGCATTAAATGATTTGGAATTGCCATGGATACAGGTGGTTTCTAGGGGGTGATCACTGACAGTTTAATTTCCCTTCCTGATTTTGGTAACTGTGCTCCAGTCAAAAATATGCCAGTAAAACATATTTCGAGAATTATGGTCTTATTTATTTATTTCTGCTAACTGATCTGCATTTACTCACAGCATGGCATAATGTAACAACGTTTCTGGCAAGGGAGCTACTTTTGTTGAGATGTACAGTTGACCATTTGACTGCTAGGATGAAGCCAGTGGGGTCAAATAGGTATATGAAAAGGTATTAAATTGTACTGTTGCCCCCTTTTGTAAGACAGGTATTTTTGCTATTTTTCAAGCATTCACCTGTAAACTGTGTTGTTTCTTGCTCCTTGGGAATGTAAACTTTGAGTAATTTCTATTTACATGAGTCAGTTTAATGATGTAGTTTAGTATCACTTTATTAAAAGATGTTTGTATTTCTGATATATTCAGAGTTGTTTTTTCCAGCTTATATAACCCCATCTTTGGATCATCTGTGCATTGTAGCAGGAGGTCTGTTTCTGTTCAATAACTTTAAAATAGTGCAGGTGTTCTTGTTGTTAACTGACAAACATCCCAATTTCATTTATAAGGTGATTTGCTCGCACACATAATGATCACAAGCCAGTCACTGTGCAGAGCTCATCTGACCTTTACACAGAATGCTAAAGTTATGATATAATATTAAATGCCTCAGTACACAGTCCCATACTTTTACTCTAACTGATGCACCAATACCAGTAAAGATTTACTGATGTAGCAAATATCCCAGTGGATTAGTGCTATGAGATATTAACAACACTGCTTTCTCTAGTCCAGATTTTGGTTCCATTTGTCTTATGTCTGACTCTGAACAAAACCCTCTACTAGATAGTACTTCTGGGTTATCCCTGAAAAGAGATATGTGTGCAATGGGCTTTTTATGGTTAATAAATAAATACAATTCAAAGAAACTACCAGATAAGTGAACTGTCTGTGTCTGACTGTTACCAAATAATGTGCACAAAAACTGAATGGACAGCAAAACAGAAAAAAAGGACAGCTTACAAGCTGTATGCAATCATGATGACTGAAGGACTGTTTGCAAGCTGTCAAGCTGTTTTTTACAGTTAGAATATTCTGATCACTGACCCTACATGTTTCGTTTTCCCATCTTTCAACCACATTTTCTTGATTATCATTGTGCCGTCCTTGTTATGCAGTTGGCACGTTCCCCCCCCCCCCCCCACTGAGGCCTCCAGGACCATCACGTTGCAGAAGGATGATATGTTAAGATGGGTCTTGTTCAGAAGATCAACACTATAAAATATCAAAACCCATATGATCGAGACCATATGGTCAATATTTAATATTGTCAGACCATTTGGCTGAGATTGTGGTACATTGGGGATTGCATAATGTGCCCTTTCCCCTCTGTTGTGAGATCTTAGAGTTGGTATATATAATTAGCAAGGGGTGTGCAGGGGCACTTGCACCCCCACAAAAACATTGTTTTTCTTTTTAATGGGTTTTCAATGATATAAAATGTCGACCATCTAGTCTTGATCATATAGGTTTATGAACTAGATCCATTAAGGCTTATCCCCCAGTGTTAAGTCTAAGCTCATTATTGGCATATGTACCTGTAAAATGAACATCACCATCTCCATGGTGACATGCCTGTCTATGGATGCCACCCTCAAGGGGTGTGTAACATGATACCAGAAGGCATCACCACATCTCTGCAGGTACACATCACCTCCTCTGTGCTCCCACCTCTTTATGACTTGGTGTGTATTCCGCCATACTCTCAGATATGCACTAGTAACATGCCACATATATACCTCTATAGCACACATTCTTCATCCCCATATACACATGAAAACAAACTAGCACAACCTCTACATTCCTCCCTCACTCCATGCTGGCACACCCCCCACATTCCTGCCTCACTCCATCCTGCTACAGCCCCTGCATTCTTCCCTCACTCCATGCTGGCACAAGCCCTACATTCTTCCCTCACTCCATGCTGGCAAAACCCCTACATTCCTCCCTCACTCCATGCTGGCGCAACTCCTACATTCCTCCCTCACTGCATGCTGGCACAAGCCCTACATTCTTCCCTCACTTCATGCTGGCACAACCCCTACATTCCTCCCTCACTCCATGCTGGCACAACTCCTACATTCCTCCCTCACTGCATGCTGGCACAACCCCTACATTCCTTCCTGACTTCATGCTAGCTGGTCTAGTGCTGAGCTACTAACTGAACATCGCTCACCTGAGATTTAGTCAGAGCTTCAATCCATTGTTCTACAGAGCCAAAAGTGCTTCCTAGAAGTTGGCATGTGGGAAGGTCTGTCATTCTTTTCACCCTTCTTACAGCTCTGTCACAACATACTGCATTCAGTCACTAATTGATTTTCTGATTGCCTATTTATCCTATTCAAGATGAATGGGGTAGACAGAGCCCATCCTAGCACTTAATAGGTACAAGATAGTTAACCAATCCTGGTTGGAATGTCAGTGCATCACAGGACACACACAAACTACATGTATATATGCAGACATGTGCGCACACATGCACGTGCGCGCACACACACACACACACACACATATATATATATATATATATATATATATATATATATGCACCCCCCCCAAACACACGTATGCACACACATGAACGCACCCACACAAACACGCACACATATACACAAGCACACACACACACAAATACACACACACACACACACACACACACACACACACACACACACACACACACACACACACACACACACAGATAAAGTAAATCATTACTGTAGTAGGTTGATCAAAAGATATATTGTATTATTTGTGGTATGCAAGGTGCCAGCAACATATTTCACACATTTATCTTTCTCCACATATATCCAGGAACATGAACTACAGAAAAAAAAAGACAGCATCAGTAGTTCAGGAGTAAAACATGCTATCCAACAAGAGAAATCGATTTTATTTTTTTTAGTTTTATTTATACTTTGTTGGCTGTGATAGTCCCACTATGCCAATGGCCTCTTTTCAGGGGAGGCTCTAGCTAGTATTCATACTGATTATGGCAAATTTGATCGCGACACCTGAGAAATTCCCCTACTGTTTTCCTGTTTGTGAGCCAGTGGGAGGCTGCAGGAAGAAATGAGATGGAGGAGAATCATGAGGAGTGCTGAAAGCTACAGCTGTATGTGAGCTGGAGAAAAGACTATCTGCTCTTGTGAGCAGTCTGTGACTACATCCCTCTGTCCTTTTCATTTTCAGAAAAATATGAATAAGGGGTCGGTATGAAATGCCAGAAAGAAGAACTGAAGAGGATGCAAATATAGGCTGTTTTAATCATGGTATGGTGTCAAGAATTTCCTGTATTCTAGCAGTAATGGTACAGTGGATGTTAAATATGCATTCTTTTCCAGTATACTAGCATTCAACAAATGCAAAGGTACAGAAGCTAGAACCTGTTCTGGTAAGTAATGGGCATGAAGCATGGGCATTTGTAAAGAGTAAGCCATGTCATCAGAGGGCATTCACACTCAGACAACCACACACACATAAAGATAGTGGAAGAATTTAATAAAGCCTACACAGTATTTTTTACCATGTAGGCATTGCGGCACACTGGTTACATGAAAGTAAGCGGCTGTGTGATCCAGTAAGCACTGCTGAGTGGCCCACATAAGCGCGCCAACATGGGCAGTTCCATGGCATGCAAATCACCTCATAAAGAGGTGACTGTCATGCAAATGAGGCAAGTAGAGCAATCCAGCAAGAAGATAACTGTACCTGCAGATCCCTTGTTGGTGTTCATAGTGTACATTGAACATTTCCATGTACAGGATTTCAAAAAGACAACAGGGACTATAAAAACACAGGTAGATGGACAGAAATGGCATGGCACATATAGATATGAGCAAAACTATCCACTGTCTGTCCAGAAACATAAGGGCCATTGGTTAAAATAATTCTATTTATTTTTAATGATCCGGTCTTGTTTGTGCAGAGAGCTGCAGTGCACAAACATGCTTTTATGAATAAAATACAAAAAAAAGAGTGGAAAAACATAGTATGTGACACAGATGTATTATAGGACCCTATGTGGAGTATCCCCAATGGTGGAATGATGCTGTTGCTAATTAGGTAGGGCCTGGAACCATATAGTTTCCTGGTTGTGTGCATGGATCCCTATGTAAATGAGGTAGGGTTACTAAATAGCACACAAGGGTATCTATGTCCGCGGATCCCTTCCTTGTAGGCACAGAACCATGTTGCTGTCCACAGAACAGGTAGCTGACATCAGGAAGGGGTGTATCTGAGGACTGGTAAGCTGGAATTATAAGCTCACTGGAGCTCAGTTGTATCTGTTTGTGCAGCATGTCACTGTGCTCAGCAGGGGGGTATACACTGACTGCTAAGTTTTATTTACCTTTGTGTCATGTGTACTTGCATGTTTGCATGGTGTGCCACCGTGCTGAGTGTGAACTTTCAGATGGAGTGTGTACAGTGACTGCTAAGCTTCATTTATCTTCAAGGCGCTTATTTCAGCATGTTTGCACAGCGTGCTGCATTGCTGAGAGTATCTAAAAAGCAATGATGTAGTAATTAGCTATTGCACTTGTTTAACTTAAACTAGGGCCAGTAAACAATGTTAATGATATACTAGGCAGGTGGAATGCTTCATAAGTAGCCAATCACACAGTCAGCACATACAGTAGAGCACTATAAAGTATGCATACACCAAACATTCTGATTTTTCACCCATTAGAGTACAGACTTGGGAATTTTAACTGAAAGAATACTTGGGGCTGCTGCAAGTATGCTACATCTGTATGTGCTAGATGCCGAAGTCATTGCTGCTGCTGGTGCTGCTGACAGTAGGCCTAGGCAGAGAAGAAGAATAGTCCTCAGGCCCAGGGTAACCTTCCAAGAGCTACATGAGCTGGAGATTGTAGAGCACAACAGGGTGGGCAGGGACATACTACAAGAACTCACTAAGCTCTGCCGCCCTCAACTCAGACCCAGAGCCAACAGAGAAGAACCCATCCCAGTGGAAACAAAGGTATGTATAGCCCTTAGGATAATAGCCACAGGTAACTTCCAAAGACCACCTGAGGACATGATGGGGGTCTCACAGGCATCAGCATCCAGGGTACTCCATTTCCTGGATGCCATGCTACCACATGCCAGTGAGCACATTTATTTTCCCCTCACCCCTGAGGTGAGGGCTAGCAATATGCAACACTTCTACCATGTAGCACACTACCCTGAGGTACTGGGTGCCATAGATTGCACTCATGCACACATCAAGGCACCACCCGGTGAGGAGAGTAGAATCTACCTCAACCACAAGGGGTACCACTCCATCAGCTGCCAGTTCATGTGCAATGCTCAGGGCATTATCATAAATGTGAGTGCTGGCAGCCCTGGAAGTTATCATGACTCTCATATCTGGCACATGTCATAGCTGTACCAGATGTTTGCAAGGGGGGGACATCCCACATGGCCATTTACTGGGGGATGCTGGCTATGGGTGGATGATGACACCCATCAGAAATGCATAAACATCCATGGAAGAATGCCATAATGAGGCACACACACAAACTAGGAACATCATAGAGTGTGTGTTTGGGCTGCTGAAGTCATGGTTCCAGTGTCTCGCTATATCTGGTGTAGCCCTACAATACTCAGCAGCCAAATGTGCACATATGTTCACAGCATGTGCCATGCTATACAATATGATCCTGTGGAAACAGCTGCAGCTGGATCAGTAAAGGGAAGGGATACTCAGCCCCCACCATTGCTTAGGTCACCACAGCCATAGTCATAGGAGGACTAGGAGGAGGAACCCCCTGCTGATGTTCCTGTAGGTAGATGTAGGCATGCCGAGTATGCCCTTGCTTTGACTAAGAAACAACACATAGCACATTCACTGACAACCTAGGGCCTTAGGGACTGAAACCTTACTCCTACTCACATACATATAGTAAACGTGTTGATGCCAGGCAACCCACATTGCCTGTATCTATTCATGTATTGGTTGTGTAAGGCTTGCATCACACAGAGTCAGCCCTGAACTACAGGTCTCTCAACTGCTGCATTTGCAAGGTAAGTCTCTAAGCTACACACTATTTGTAAGGATTACTGTAATATATCATTTCTTACTTTTTTAATTTCTCCAAATCTTTTGGATTTCTAATACTGTGATGGGAATGGACCCCATTCCTAAGTCAAATTGTGATTAAAGTTCATGAAATTAGTATTGTTTCAATCTTTGATGTCAGCTAAAAGTGGTCTTCACAGCACCCGCAATGTGCCCAGTAATGGCTCCTTCTGCAATTCGTATGGGATTATATGGATTGATAAAATATCTAAATACGATTGCCAATTCTATTTTATAAGACCCTGTTGCTCCTTCTACTGTTGGAACTCTCTGGGTATCTTTCTTCCACATTGCTCTTGTTTCTGCCTGCAGATCCTGATATTTTGCAACTTTTTGTCTCTCCATATGCAACACACTGCAGTCACTGGGTCTGGAGATTTCAATGATCAGTGCTACTTTTACCTTATTTCATGGACCACTATATCCAGTTTTCTAGCATCTAACTTTTGAAATGTTGATAATGGGTGATCCTATGTGATATAAACTTCATCATTTTCTGTGATGCTTTGTGGCTTATGTTTCCAGTGTTTTTCAGTCATTTCAGTACCATAAAGTTTGCACAATCCCCAGTGCAACAGTCTTGCCATATTATTATGCCTTTTAGTATACAGTCTTTCTGCCATTAGTATGTCACAACCAGCAAGAAGGTGTGCGACTGTTTCCAATTTGGTTTTACAAAACCAACATTTGTCTGTTTCTCCCACATGTTCAATGGACTTTGTAAACCAGCGTGTACATAGCCCACTATCTTGGGCCACCAATAATAGCCTTTCATTTCTTGGTTTGAATTTGCATTTCTTTAACCATTCCTGCATTCGTTCCTGATCAACATGAGGTTCTTCCAGAAGTTTTTTGTACTTGCAACTATATTTATGCATTTTCCACATTTCTTGCCTTCTCATCTGGTCCTTCACCTTATATTCTTTCTTTTGTTTTTTTTTTTGGCACATTCAGTTGCTGACTGATATTTACCTAGTTCTGGTTTGATTTCCATTCCTGCTTGACGCCGATATGCTTCTGTTAGATTAAGCAAAGAAGTCATGTTAGATTTATTCTCCTCATGTTTCTAAACTTTCCCTACATTTGGGTCTTGTGAGGTCAGCAGATATATGTGGAGTCCCATGATTGCAGATCTATACATGTAATCAGTTTCAAGGAGGCCCATTCCTCTTTTGAAACGGGGAATATATAATCTTGGTATACACTGATTTTTATAAATCATTTGGTGAGCATGAAGCATCTTACTTGTTTTCCTAGCTAATCTATCCAGCACATTTTGGGGCCAGTTAGTCACTCCAAAACTGTAAGTTAGCACAGGAAGAGTAAATTGGTTTATAGCTCGGATTTTTGTTCCTAGATGTCAATGCTATTTTCAGGATTAATTTTATGTCTTCTAAAGTATTTCTTACTAAGTTTTATTTGCATTTGTTCATGTTTTATTGTTGATCCTTCATCATTTCCCAAATATTTATATACTCCCTCTTGCTCAAAGTCTTTTATATCACATCCTTGTGCCAAATTGATGTTTTCCCGGTGCTGCAGTTTTCCTGCTTTAAAGGTTACTTTTGCTCATTTATTAAGACCAAATGACATTCTTATATCATCTGAAAAAGTTTTGACAACCAGCAGTTGTGCTTTTAGTTCCTTATCTGATGAGCTATACAGTTTTAAATCATTGAAAAAGAGAAAATGAGAAGTCTTTACACTTTATTGTTTTCTAGGAGCCAAATTATAGCCATGGCCTAAGCTAAGTAAACAGCTTAATGGGTTAAGGGCAAGGCAGAATAGCAATGGTAACAGAGAGTCACCCTGGAATATCCCCCTTTGAATTTTTTCCCCTGGGATATATTATATGTATGGATCTGCTGCTGTTATGCAAGGAAATATAGTAGGCTAATTGGATAGATGTAACATCCACATGGGACTACAGATACCCAGTCCAACAGTATGTGTTGGACAGTATAGTACACACACACAATAGTATGTGTTCCTTAATAGTCACTAGGCCTCATGATTGGAATATTCACTACATCAATCAAGGGAGATGTTAAACAATGGGCTTACATGATCTTTGGACTACTGCATATCCCAGCACATCATGTGCCATTGTTCCCCCACCCCCAACACAGCAGTGTACCCATACAACTACTTGAACAGAAAATCACCTATACTATATCAGTGGACCAGGAAATCTCAGGGCTGTAACATAGATATTCTCACACCACTGTATGTCTTTCCTCACACAGGATAACAATGTACGTATTTATGCTGTTGATTGTGTGACAAATGACTCCTCTCTGTCTGCTGACGTGAGCAGCTCAGTGGACTAGGGAAGCTAGCATGGGTGATGGTGTTGATGGTTCTAATCTGGAATTACTCACATCTTTTGCATGTGAGGTAGTACTGTGTTGGTGTTTTCATAGACTCTCATACCTCTTACTGCAAGACATTTGGACAAAGCCAGTAAGGTTAGGTGGACAAAGGCCCAAACATACGGACAGATTTCAGACATTGTTCCCATAAACCTAGAAAGCCACTGGCAGTAAAGTTGTTGCATTAGTACATATGTTCTGAATGATATAATGTCTGAAACACAAGTGTGTGTCTGTAAGTAGTATAATGTAGTGATGTCAACATTCAGCACTTCACCAGAAGACCACAAATGTATGAGGAACAGACCAAACATATGAGGCAAAACAGTGGACATTCTGTGGAAATCAGGATGGTTGAGAGGTATGCAGATTGACAGTCTGTTGGTGGTATAAGATTACCAACTGCAGCCATAGGTTAAGTACATCACACAGCTGGGAAATGCTGTGGACTGTTTGAAGGAAGTGCAGTACTGCAGAAACAGGGGTGGATGTTAATGTCTGTAACATACAAAATACTGGACTGGAGTACAGGTAGGTGTGGACTGGAGTCACCTTATTAGTACTGACAGTTCCACTGGGAATGCCCATACATTTAGGTAAAATGAGCACAATCCTGTTGCCCCTTCATCAAAATGACCTGTTATGTATAAATGTCTATACATACAAATATATGTTTACATATTACATATCCATCTGTCACTTTCTCTCTCTTACATGCATAGTATATCTATCGCTATGTAGTGTCAAATAGATATGTACAGATATATATAGCTATATATATTAAAAGGCTACATACACCCCCCCATATGTCTACAAAACACATGTACATGTCATACACACACAGCTACAGCTATATATACATCCCTGTTATATACAGAAATATATGTGTGGATGTCTATATTGTCTGACTTACCCTTATAATGGTGAGTAAATCTCGACTATCACCATGATCACACTGCCATACTGTTGCTCAAAGGATCCAAACTAAGGGTGCAACTGTACAAATTCAACTTACCCACAGACTCCTGTGCCTGCTGGATGTCACTGCATGGACAGATACAGGTGAGCAGGTGCTGTAATGTATAATGATGTCAACACATTTATGGACATGGCAGCTTGTCCCTGCCCACAGGTATGCCTTTGTAACTGCAAGAAGCCACATATGGCCATACTAGTAACTGTACACACATAGCTAGGATAATTATAGGTATCCTACTGCTAAGATACTAATTGCAGATAACACTATGAAGTAATATTACACTCCTGGCCACAGATGCTGGTCAGCACAGGCCTAGTTTGTGTAATGCACAAGTACTGTGCCTGCAGTCATACATAAAGCACACTTCATGTATGGTGTGTGTGATAATTACTGTGATCTGTAGTGTGTAAGACTAGATAGGTAGGGGTTCTAATCTCACTCCAGTACACTTGGTATATGATTGTGTCAGTGTGTGTGTGTGTGTGTGTGTGCGTGTGTGTGTGCGTGTGTGCGTGTGTGCGTGTGTGTGTGTGTGTGTGTGTGTGTGTGTGTGTGTGTGTGTGTGTGTGTGTGTGTGTGTGTGTGTGTGTATCTTCCTGCAAATGACAGACATGCCTTCATGGGCTATCCACCTGCAATGGCTATGCACGTTTTGTCCCTGTAACTTGCTGCTGGCTTCCACACTGCCCTCTTCTACAAGGCCTGATAATTTCAGCCACCTTAAGACTACCAGTTGGCAGTGTAAAATCAGATGTAATCCATGTTGCATGTGATAAGTACTGTGATCTGTAGTTTCTATGACTAGATAGGTAAGGACTCTAATCTCACTCCATCCCAGTTGGCGCATGTGTATATATCCATGTGGCATAACCTTGATAGCTCAGACATATGTTTTGCACTGTTTTGTTTGTAGCAGGTGATGTGCCTCCCCAAAGGAATGACCACAACAAGGCCTTCATATGTCATCATGCATAATATGCCTTAAAATTATAGTGCTAGCAGACATGAGGTGTGTTGCATGCACCACATACTGTCATCTGTAGTATATACCATTCCATAGGTAAGTGTGCACACCTACATACAGCCAACCTGCACTACATGTGTGCCTTGGCATGTCCTGTACCCACTGATTGGAAGTGGTGCTAGCCTCAATGTAGCCATGTGTTTGTGTGTGCCTGTTAGAGCATTTTACATGTCATGGAACCATGGGATGTATGGATTGAACACAGGGAATACTGTAGCCTTTGACTGTCACTGGTCAAAAAAATGTGGATGCATGTAGTGTTGTACAACCAATAACAACAGGTTTGGGACATGGATCTACCTGAGAAGAACAAAAGCTCTAAATGCTGACAACGAGATCATCGACACTAAAAGAATGAAAGTTGAAATACCCAAAATTGTAAATGCCCGACAAAGTACAATCCCGACATGTAACCAAACATAATAATCCGTAAATGAGACAAAACGCTGTCTCAGGCTATGTTTGCTGTACAAGTGAACCGGACCCGGGCAAGCGAGGAAAGTTTTTTAAAACTTTCCTCGCTTGCCCGGGTCCGGTTCACTTGTACTGCAAACATAGCCTGAGACAGCGTTTTGTCTCATTTATGGATGTAACCAAACATGCCCAAAACTACCTAAAGACACATCACAGAAACAATACCAGTTGAGTAGTGCCATACACATCAATCAACATTACAGCAAGTGCTAATCACTAGTTAATGCAACCACCAATGCAAAGAATCCGAACCATTAAAAAGCACACCCCGCCCGAAAATTACCGTGCTATGCACTGAAGACAGAATGGCGGATAATGACACAATAAGCCGCGGTGGTGCAGCGGTAGCATTGTCACCTCACAGCAAGAGGTTCTCCCATTCGATTCTCGGCTGGAGTGCCTTCTGTGTGGAGTCTGCATGTCCTCCCCACAGTCGAGTGGCATTCGAAAGACATGTGTGAAATGGGCATGCTTTCGTTGAAGGTTGGGCATCGAGCTGGCACCTCGGCACTGTAAAAAAAAAACGACTCCCAATCATTAGTGGACCGGAGTTCCGCTGTGGTGACCCCTAACCGGGAAAAGCCGAAAGAAAAAAAACTCCCAGGACAGTTAGGAAACACATACAAAATGGAGAAATCACAAAAAAGGGAAGGACATGTTAGTTATAGACTCACACCTGTACCACCTTGAAAGAACAAGGCACAGCAAGCGGTACTGGGCATGTAAATATAAACTTCCTGATGTGTGTAGAGGCAGAGCTGTGACTACAGTAATGCCGGATGGCGATATATTAGTAAAGTCAGTAGCGCACAACCATGCTGCTGTTCCTGATGAGCTGCAAAGATACGTGGTGTGTAGTGACCTCAAGACTAGAGCCAGCCTAAGTAGAGACACACCTTGTTTGATAGTGGAGGAAGCACTAGCATCAATATCCCTGGATGCGATACACTGTGTCCCCCATAGACAGGCCCTATTGCAACAGGTGAACCGCATTAGACGACTAAAATGCGGAATCACCACTGGGGATAATGTGACACTATTAGCAAATGACTTCACAAAGTTCCCTGCGAAGTCAGGTACTTTCATATTCAGACCCTGCTACTGACACCACTGTTGTGGTGTTCACCATGATAGATAATCTGCACGATTTGGCTACAATCTGGCTCATGATGGTCCATTCTTTATGAATGGTGTAACCATCAAACAGTTGTACAGCATTCACGCATTGATAAAAACCAGCACACATAGTAAATCCGTCCCTCTACTATATGCCCTGATGTCAAGGAAGTCGCTCAAAGCCTATAATTACATGTGGCATAGTATTTTCTACCTCCTGTCAAATAATGTGTTGTCTGTGCAACTGAAGTTTGTGTTGTGTGACTTCAAAATAGCAGCACTCAAAAGTGTTAGTTTGAACATCCCTGATGCATGGTCAAAGGGCTGCATGTTTCACTTTGGTCAAATTATTTGGCATAAAGTGCAATCATTAGGGCTTGCAACACTGTACAACACTTCACAGGAATTTCAATTGGCCATGAAATCACTAGTGGCATTGGCTTTCCTAAAGGAAGATGAAGTACAGGCCACATTCACCAGCTTATGGGCAACGTTTCCCTCACAGGGTAAAGACCTCATAAAATACTTCTCCGACTGGTATATACATGGTAGGCAGAGACATTTTCATACAAGGACTGCCACTACAATGAGATTCCCACCACTCTTTCCTATTCCCTTTTGGAATGTTTATGATCTGAATGAGTTGTGTTTGCCACGGACCCAAAACACAGTGGAGGCATGGCATAGGTGGCTTAAATGTCTCCTAGGAGACAGAGGAACTAACCTGCAGTATACTGCTGCACACATTAGTGCATGAACAAGACCGGGTAGATGAGCTATGTATTCGGATGTCAACAGGCTGCGTACCCTCCCCCCAAAAAAGGAAACTGATCAGTAGACATCAGCAGTTTCAGACTGCACTACACAGCAGAGAGCAGTATACTGCCATGGAGTTTGTGAGGACCATTGCTAAACTTTTGAAAATGTAATTACCATCGCTTGCGGAGTTTCCGTGATATACTGCTGTGCATCACTTTAATCTACTTCCGCTGTATTTGATGTGCTGGTTTACATGGCAGGACATTACTGTGCTGTAATTTGCTGGATGTAATTTGTGACACTCATGTCTACATTGCACTCTGTGTGGATTTGGCGATGTTTCAGCTGTCGGTGTTTTTGGTGTCGGGATTAACAGCTGTCGGGTATTCGGGTTGTCAATATTTTCATGTCTGTGATCTCGTTGTTGTGATTTTAGCTTGTCGATCTTCTGAGGTAGCTCCTGGGACATACATCTCAGACTGGCACTGGTAGACTGAATGTGGCAGTCATCACAGCTATCACTGTGTGCATTGGCACACTTGCCATGTCATTGCATAGGCATATCATACAACTGTAGCAACCACACAGGTGCCAAGGTACACCATTACACATTGTAGAGAATATGCCCTGTGGAGTCCCTGTCAGCACCGTACATGTGCAGTCTGTCTCTGAAATACTTTGGAGAGGATGTGTATGGCTACATACAGGGAGGTATCAGTTCCCACTGTGTACCTCCCATGTATCCATGACAGGACTAACATATGTCACCTGTGCTACACACCAACATCAGTGTGGTATGCATAGTACATGCTGGTGAGACAGGTATGTAAAACAGGCAGTACACCCTACATGACACAGGCCCCCCCATGCATGTTACACACGCATCTGCTGTGACATACATCATGTGCAGGTTACACACTGGGATGCAGAACATAACAATCATAACTATTGCCAGGTAACTGTTGCTACTGGACACAGAACATATGTAGATGCGTCATCTCCATCAGAACCCTGGTGGCACTTATGAAGGGCAGCAGACCTTCTCACAGATTAGGGATTCATGAGTATGCTGGATGCCAGCATTGTCCTTGTTAGCCTGTTATACACATATGGACCTGTGGAGCCATACAGTTATAGTGCTGTACCTTTCTGACAGCATATGTCCACTGTGCTGACATGCCATCCTGTGCTGCTTTATTTCCACTGTGTATCCATAGTTTATCCTAACAGAATCCTGTAACAAAAGCATAAACAGGCCCATGACACACATGTCATTGTGTAACTATACAGCCAATTCAGCAACATGCAACATAAGGACCACAAAAGGTACAGAAATGTATGTGGTGTACACATGACAAATGCCAGCCTACAGTATCTCTTGTTAACCACTACAAGTGGCATGGTGAACCAACACTGCATTACAAAAGTACATGTTAAGTAGTATAGTCACCCTGTGCATCAGACACATAGCTGCATTTCCCTGCATCAATGTCAAGGATGACAGGGATGTGGTACAGGTATCATCACTTGCACAGGGTGTTGTTTGGGGATGCAGGAGGTGTAGGCTGGCTCAAACAGTAGACAGCATATGTGTGAGTCAGGGGGGAGTATGTCAGATGGACTGTGGAGAGGTACTATGTGTGTGTCTGTAGGTGACCTGCATATGACAGTGGTGTGTGATTGTGTGCATGTACACAGTCAATTTCAGTGCTAGTCCTACATGTGGGTATGTTGGACAACTGTGGACCATAAATGGTAGAGTTGACAGTTCACCTTCTCCGGCCCCAAACACAGGAACTGGCTCTGCCAGGAGTTGCATTGGCACCTCCATGCCCAAGGTCAGAAGTGGTGCTAGTGCCTGACAGTGGCTGCTGTCTGCTGGGAACGTGCCCCCACAGGACCAACCAGGACCAGAAGCCCATGGCCTGCCATTTTGTGATGTGAACAGCACACTCCCCTCTGCAGCTCTGGAT
Organism: Protopterus annectens; assembly: GCF_019279795.1. Classification (NCBI taxonomy): domain Eukaryota; kingdom Metazoa; phylum Chordata; order Ceratodontiformes; family Protopteridae; genus Protopterus; species Protopterus annectens. The sequence goes on from NC_056731.1 coordinate 1,414,911,260, forward strand.
GTACTGCCACTACAGGAATGTGATTGTGCACAGCCACGTGGACTCTCAGCAGATGTTGTTGCTGCCCTATGTCCACGGGGCCAATGCTCAACTCCATCCACACGTTCCAGCACAGATAATATGTGGTCCAAGACAAACACTGTCTCAGCTTGCCATCTGTCCACTACATCAGTCAACCAATCTAGGGTGTCTGCAATGTGGTAGAGGCTGTCACGGATGTCAGACTGAGTGGCATCCCTAACCCTAAGCATATGCTTGGTGCTCCTTTCAGAACATGCCTGTATCTCCATGATGGCCCGAAACATGCACCAGGTGACCCGTGATGTGACACCTGCAACAGATGGTGGATGGACAGGCCTTCTACAAACACCCCTGTCAATCCACCTGTGTAGGACCTCACCAGCTGTCTAGCTATGGCCAGTGTCTACACTCACTGGAGCCATAGTTGCCACACTTTCCTGTTCAACGTCTCCACCCTCTGACTACCCAATATCTGTGGCCTCCACGGATGGGGTATGTGTGGGCATACAGACTGTGTGCAGTGACAATGGGGGCAGAACTGTGATGTCTACCTCTGGGACAGATTCAGTCCCTGACAACCCCACCTGTGCCTCACTGTGCCCACTAACATCATCAGTGTTCGAGGAGACACTGACATCAAGTTTGTGTAGGGGACAGACTCCCCCACGGTCACCCACAATAAGAATGAAAAAAGCAGTACATTAATACTTGCACTATTGTGTATGAAAAGCATTAAAGACTCCTAACAATGAAGACACACAACTGCATTAGCGGTCAAACAACTTCCTTCTCCACCTTCATCCACAAATCACTACCTCAGAACACAATTCATGTTCAACTCAAGACCTTTATAACCATCACTTGAAGTAAATCAAGTCAAACATGACCTGTAATATTTACTTTTTACTTACTCAGTATGGCACTATAATTGAAAAAACAACACATAAAAGCCAGTACAACTCTCTTCACAATTATATGGAAATACATATCTCACTGTCTAATGTATTTTCTTCAACCTGTTGTATTTTAATAGGCATTTTAGATTCCTTGCCTCATTTAAACCAGGAGCCTTATCTGCTCTTACCTGTAACTGCCAAAGTGTATCTGTTTGTTGAACTACACTCCTGTGACTACCCCCTCTCAAAAACTTAGGTACCTCCTCCAGACTGGTAATTAAAATGTCTTATGCTGTCTACACATAATGACTTGTACATAGGGCATTATTCTGACACTTAACCATACTAGACTATAATGGTTCCTTAACAAAACAAGTATCATACTTTCCAGGAGCAGGACCCTGGCCTTGGTCAATACCTGACGGACGTGTGAAAAGTTGTGGGTGAGATAATGTCAGTACCACTGCATGTTGCAGCACAACAAGGTAATGCATCCAGGTATCTCACATTTAGTGTAGCGACTCTGATGTTCTTCGTGCTTCACTGTTGCAGTCATCACATTTGGGTTATCTGCCAGCAGGTAGCCGTCAGCCGGCCTGAATACCAGTGTCTTTGGATTTCTGTGTCGGATGCTGTCACTTCTTCCATGACATCAGGTCATCAAGGGTATAAAACATGCAGCTGATTCCATTACATCAGTCTTTCTTGCCGTGTGGTGCTCGAAGCAGAAGCAATTCGCAAGTGCCGGTCGGCCGACTCCTGAAATTTTCATTTTCAAGTTTCAGTCTTCAAAAAGATAAGTACCCCGTTGGGGATCCTTTTTTCTTGCTCTAACCAATGTCAGAAAAAATTAACAATTGTCTTGCCTGTGGAAAGCAAATACCTCATAGAGATTTTCATTCTTACTGCGTCACCTGTTTAGGCCCAGACCATGATGTCCCTCGCTGTCAGTTTTGTGCCTTGTTCAACGCCCAAACTATTCTTAGCTACTTTTGTAGCTAAATACTTTCGTTCTTGATCTCCATACTCCGAAGCCATGTGACTATGGATCTTCCGAAAAAACGTAAGGATAAAGACAGAGACAGACCGCATAGGTCCAAAACTGCTGATGACACTTCCGACAAGGTAGTCGACAGTCCGCCAATATTCAGTGAGGCGCTTTCGCAGCCACTGATACCCGCTACTACAGATTTGCAGGCCTCTACTGAGACCCATTCGGAGTCTGGTATGCTGTGAGATGCTTCTTCAACTATGGAACCTGCAGATGTCTCTACCTTGGATGGATCCGGAGCCGCTGTGCAGGCACCGGCTTCTGAGGGTGTATTCAAGCCTATCGATTTTCATATCAAACAGATGACTTTGTTTCATGATAAGAATGCTGAATTCCTCAGGCATAAAGCTCGCACTAAGCCTAGAAAACCGACGACCAAAGTGCATTCTCAGGCCTATATGCCTTAAAAACAAATGATTAGAATGGCTGAAGACCTTATTACCTTAATTAGGGGAAGCCAGCATTCCCCCTCTAAGAGACCTAGAACTGATTTTCTTTCTGATTCTTCTGGTCAGGAATCTGATATATCTCATCCTTCTGACTACCAGGATTTACCCTTATCTACTTATGAGGATTCTGATGCAGAGGATTTCATTCCCTCTGCTTCCCCTCCAGAAAATTTTTCTTTTGGTGAAACCTTGCATACCCTTAAGGAGCATTTCCGCTGGGAAAGTCAGGACTATTCTCAGTCCAAAAAGAGACTTAGGGAATTTTTAAACCTGCCTCAACACAGGCCTCTAGCTATCCCTCCTGTTCTGAAGATTGTACATGATGTTTTCTTGGAATCCAGTCTTACCCCAGACACTTTGCCTCCAGCTCCCAGGCAACCTGACAGATACTACAAAGTACCTGACTCTCACAAATTCCTTTTCAAGAATCCTACCGTGGATCCAGAGTCCATTTCCCAAGGACAAAAAGGCATTAAGGCTATTACTGCCATAAATCCTACCCCTTCTGATAGGGATTCTAGAGCTTTAGACAGATGGGGTAAGAAGGTATATAGTTCTGCTACTTTGGCCGTTAGGGCTTTAAATTGCCAGTTTCATATGTTAAAGTATCAGCAGTATGTTATAGGATTAATTAAACAGAAAATTATGTTGATTCCTGACTGTGCTGAACACAAAGATTTACAAGAGTTAATGCCTTCTCCTGACCAAGTAGGTAAACATACTTTGCAATGTGGTTTTAATGCTTTAGAAGCATCTTGCAGGGCTGCTGTCACAGGGTCTGTACTTAGAAGGCATGCTTGGCTTAAGGAACAAAACTTGCCGGATCATGTTAAAGCTAAATTACTGGATGCATCCTTACCCCAAGACCACCTTTTTGGCAACAAAGCAGAAGAAGTCCTCAAAAGGATGGAGGAAAAAGCTAAATCTATGCACACTGTTACAGATTTCTTACAAGTGCAGCCACCTAGATTCAGTAGGCATTGGCCTTCAAAGAACTGGTCCTTTCCAGTACATTCCAGGCCTTCTCAGTCCAAACCCAGGAGCAGAAGACCACCAAGACTTCAGTCTCAGGCTATGCACAGATCTAAGCAGTGAGGTCCCCACTTCCAAAGTAGGGAGTAGTAGAACACCCCTATGGAAAAATGGCACAGTGACTTATCCTTAATTCTACCAAGCCTTGCTCAACTACTTGTTCACTTGGGAAGAAAGCTTACCCTGCATGCAAAAAACTGGGAACTCATTACCCAAGGCAAATGGGTTTTAAACATATTTTCCGTAGGATACAGATTCCACTTCCACTCATTCACAACCCCAAGTGGATGGCCAGACTTCCCCTCAAACCAGTGGGCGGAGGCCCAAAAACAAGTGCTCTCTCTCTCTCCTCATTATCAGGGCTATTCAACCTGTCCCAGCAGAACAAAGGGACAAGGTTTTTATTTAAGACTGTTCCTGGTTCTCTGAAAAAAAAACTCCTGGCGTCCTATCCTGGACCTTTCTATGCTCAACACCTTTCTAGTGGTTCCAATATTCAAAATGCTAACTCTTCAGCAGCTTCTTCCCATGCTAACCAAGGATGCCTGGCTGGCAACTCTAGACTTAAAAGAAGCTTACCTGCACTTCCCAATAAGGAAATCCTGCAGAAAATTCCTACGCTTCAGGGCAGGCTCCATGAACTATCAGTTCTCTGCACTTCCCTTTGGCTTATCTACTGTGCCCAGGGTATTCACAAAGTGCCTAGCTCCTTCCATTGCATTTTGCAGGCAGAGAAATATTCAGATTTACTCATACTTGGATGATTGCCTGATTCAGGCAGAGAGTCAGGACTTGCTATTACAACACCTGGCATTTGTAAAGAGACTTCTAACTTCACTGGGGTACACCATCAATGAGAAGGAATCTCACCTATTACCCTGCCAACAGATTGTATTCTTGGGAGCAAGCTTGAACACAACTTCCCAGATGGCATTCCTCACTCCAGAGAAACAAGTTCATTTGACAACCTACTTCAAACTACTGGTCACAAAAACCCAGCTATCTGCAAGGAAAATCCTGCAAGCACTGGGGTTCATGGCCTCTTGTATTCTGTTAATTCCATATGCAAGACTGCATATGAGGAAACTTCAGTGGTATCTAAAAAGTCTATGGTATCAACATTTGCAGGACCTGGAAACAATGATTCCTATTATTCCTTGTCTAAGGGCATAAATCCTTTGGTGGGCAGAGGCCTGCTACCACAACAAGGGACTCTCTTTCACTCTACCCCCTGCCACCCAAACCCTAACAACAAATGCATCAGACTATGCATGGGGGCTCACATGGCAGGGTAGTGCATTCAGGGCAAATGGAATCTAAAACAGATGCACCTGCATATCAATCAAAAAGAAATGTTAGCTGTACAGAATGCTCTGAAATCCTTCAGAGATCTTATTCTTCCAGGACAACTGTTGGTAAAGACAGACAACACCACAGTTATGTGGTACATAAACAAGCAGGGGGGAACCCATTCCTACCCACTCTGCAGACTAGCCATGGCTCTTTGGAACACAGCCTTGAGCTACCAAGTGAACCTACAAGCTCAATTCCTGCCAGGCAAACTAAATTCACTGGCAGATGACTTAAGGAGAAATCTCATGGACCCACATGAATGGAAACTGGAACCCAAAATATTCAAGCTCGTGAGGAACAAATGGGGGACACCAGAGGCAGATCTGTTTGCCTTCCCTCAGAACTACCAATTGAACAAATTCTGCACCAGAACTCCCCACAGTCAAGCTTGGAAAGTGGATGCCCTGTCCTTTACCTGGGAAAGCCTCTCAGTTTATGCCTTTCCCCCTCTGCCTCTCCTCTCGAAGGTTCTGCTAAATATCAAGCCAAGGACAATACTGATTGCACCAGACTGGCCATGCCAGCACTGGTATCCCCTTTTGCGCAGTCTGACATTGCTACAACCTTGGCACCTGCCTCAGACCCCTTCCCTACTGTCCCAGCAGGTGGGCCGGATCCTGCACCCTCAACTTCAAACCCTGAACCTTGCAGCCTGGCTAATTCCCTGACCTCACGTCCAGCAATCCTCAGTAAGCAGATGCTGGATGTCATTCTTGAGGCAAGGAGGCCTAGTACTAGAAAATCCTATTCAGAAAAGTGGAAAAGATACTGTTCCTGGTGCCAGGATAAGGGGATGGGCACAACGGTGCCCAGCTTACCTCATATTCTAGATTATTTAACAGAAATGCTGCATAAGGGCCTGTCTTTCTCTTCAATTAAGATTCATGCCTCTGCCATATCAGCACATTATAAACAATTCCTTAGAGGGGCCAAAAATGTAAGATCCCCCCCAGGAGGGCTCCCATTCAAGCCTGGGACCTTAACTTTGTATTGGAAAAACTCACTCTTCCTCCCTTTGAACCAGCTGCTACAGCAGAGTTGAAATTCCTTTCCTGGAAAACAGCTTTACTTCTAGCCATCACTTCAGCAAGAAGAGTGTCTGAAATGCAGGCCCTCATGGCAGTGGAACCCTTCATTATCTTTCATGCGGACAGGGTTTCCCTCAGGATTAATCCATCCTTTATGCCCAAGGTGGTGTCTAGTGTGGCTCTAAACCAGTCCATTAATTTTCCTACTTTTTTCCCTAATCCTCAGAATAAAGGGGAAAGGATACTGCATTCTCTAGACGTACACAGACAGCTTAGATTCTGTTTGGACAGGACTAAGCCTCTCAGAAAATCTGACCAGCTGCTAGTTAGCTTTGCTACAGGGGCAGAGGGGAAGGCCATTTCAAAGCAAACCATTTCTAAATGGATAGCACATTGCATCAATTTCTGCTACAAACACCATGGAAAACCTACCCCACCGGGGATAAGAACACATTCCACCAGGGCTGCATCTACCTCTACTGAATTTCTCAGAGTAGTCCCTACCAGGGACATCCGGGAAGCTGCAACCTGGAGCTCTGTACATACTTTCACCAAGCATTACCACCTGCCTATCTTTTCTAAATCCAGAGCTGGATTTGCCACAGCAGTCTTACAGGGCCTTATTGCTATCCCTAATGCTCTTTAACTACCTCCACCCTTCCTTAGCTTTGGAAATCAACCCAAATGTGATGACTGCAACAATGAAACACAAAGAACATAGTACAGTTGTGTACACTTACCGTAAATGTAGATGTTCGAGTGTATTGACTGTTGCAGTCCTGGTTACGCTCCCTCCAGCCCCCTGACATCTCTTGACTTTTATCTTTCCTGCTTGGTTGGCATATATTATATCATGTGTATTTCCTTTTTGCTGGGGGCGTTCCATACCATATAATTGCTTCCTATTGTAGGGGCACCTGACATCTGGGGCAAGAAAAACTGATGTAATGGCATTGGCTGCATGTTTTATACCCATGATGACCTGACATCATGGAAGAAGCGACAGCATCCGATGCAGAAATTTGAAGACTCTGGTATTCAAGCAGGCTGAGGGCTATCTGCAGGCAGATGACTGCAGTAGAGAATACACTTGAACATCTACATTTATGGTAAGTGTACACAACTGTACTTTACTTGTATTGATCCCAATCTGCATATGAGTGCATACCTGCGGTTACAGCTCCCCCAAAGAACAAAGACCTGACCCCCACATAAATGTATCTACAGCCTGATGCACTGACTGCTACAGTATCACAGTGCTGATCACACTAAGCTTACCTGTACCCTCCTCAGCTGTGGAAACTGTGGCACCCACCTCCAAGATGTACCATGTGATGGATGCCTTGGGAGCTGTTGCGTGTGCCTAGGTATGCCAAGAATTCCTCGGTGGCTGTGAGTTGCTGTTCCACTGCAAGCCCTCCACTAGTGACAGCACAATCCCTGGCTATATCCACTGCCCATCGATATGCAGCACTAATCATATCGGTTGCCTGGTGTCAAACCTGCTCATATGTCCTGCCCTGCTGGCCCCTGGCATTAATGTCACAGGCAAGGTCTGAGCACAATGCAGCCCACTGTTCTCTATTATGTCTCCCCCTAGATAACAGGATGTCATGATGCTGCCTTAGTCCTTGCAAGATTATCTCATTCTCTGCATCCAAGAAGGGTGGGTATCATATGTGGTACATTATTCCTGAAAGACAACACAAGGGGAACACATTACAGGATCAGATACATGGATGTCCACTATGTACAGGTACAGCAAGAGCACAATGGCCAGCACTATCCACTGCTTGCCCACACATGGCATAACCCACAATGTGACAACATAGTACACTTGTGGATACAACCAAGATAGTGCCATTACAGAGGTGTTTCTTGTGTGCCATGACAGCATCTGCTTTATGATCATACATCCAACACTCCAGTCCACTGTGATGTGTCTCCTAAGGACAGCCACACAATAAGATATCATAGGAGCAATGCCAGACAAATAGCAGTATGCTATAACAACCACTATATAGGGACAGTCTGACAACAACAGTGTGCCACACTGACAAGAGACAATGTCATCCTGATGTATTGTACGTCCCCTGTAGATGTAAATCAGCAGGGTATCACTGACATGTCATGACCACAGCTCTATGACCGGCTTACTGCTGTAATCCATATGCCCCATACCTCTCTCCTCCCATCTGAATCATGTTATACACAAAAAAAGTTACATCCCTGCTAGAGTGCAGTATTCTTCTGTTGAACTATATATCTGGTAAAGTTTCACGAAGGTGTGCTCTGTGTGAGTAAGGTCTCATACAGAGTGGTTCCCTATAGCTAGCTGCCTGCCTTTTAAGCATGCTCCCCATCAGCAGGTGATTACTTCTAAACCAGTCTGTGGTTCTGAAATGCTAATTGCAGCCAAAGCAGCTGAATTGCACTGTCGTTAGCCAATGACACGCAAGCACTGTGTAATATATAAGGCCTCACATAGACCTGGGCCCCTTTCTTAGCTGTTGAGATGGACACTACTGGGGTGAGGAGACTACATCATCACAGAGGGTAGGTCTGTAGCAGAAACATTTACATAGAGATGTGTGTACCACAGGCTGCAGATGCTGCTGCAGGTAGTAGACATATGCAGAGAGTGTGGACACTTTGGAGGACAACAAGTTGTAGGTATATATGTTTCAGCTGTGTTAGCCCTGTTGTAGAGGCAGTGCCAGGGTAAAGGTACCCTTTACACTCCAATTAAGGCATGTGTTTAAGGTATACATGTTAGGCAACTGTGTCAATAACAGAGTACTAGGCGAAATATTGTACTACTATACAGATATATGAAGTGTGTCCCTACCTGCAAGCCTGTGACTTCATGCACTGAAAAGAGACTATTTAATATGCAGTGCTTTGTGGATAAAAAGTGTATTAGTGACTGATCCATTAATTGCTGTCTTCACGATAATGTAATTGAAATGCAGCACAGCACTGGATTTGAACCTAGGACTGTGTGTGGCAAAATGTACTGTATGCAAGTCATTTAACAGACTGAGCTACTGAGTCACTGCTACAGCAGGTGTACTTGCAAGATATGTGTGCACACACACAGGCTGTGACAAACATTTTCTACATCCATCAGTATGTGCATGGCTTTATATGGATGTATTTCTGTACCAGAGTTCCAGTTGAGCATGTATTTTGTCATGAATGCCTTAAGTGACTTTCTACATGTTGTTGATAAAAGACCACATTTACCTCGATCACAGGCTTCAGTTACATCCATTATCATGTGTTTGGCTGTCTAGTAGTGTACCATTGCACTAGAATCCAAGGTATACTCCCATATTTCCATTACTGTTTATTTCAGTTTGTGTAGTGTGGCGCAGCGCAAAGCTCTGCTGAAACATGCCTAATGACTGTAATTGGCAATTACTATGTTTTGTTTAAACCACTGGTTTTAATTAAGAGTTGCGTGGCATGGCGGGTAAATGCAGTGTGCTGTAGATGTGATGGGCTTGCGTTGAAGCACAGCAAAGGTGTTTATTTTGTATATGTGACTTACAAGGTTAAAAACACATATACTCATTATAGGTCTATTTATCTGAGCTAAGCAAAGCTGCGCAACGTGGCATACCGCATGACTCCACGCTAAAAAAAATATAAAGAAAAGTAAAAAGGGGAGATAGGAAAGTGGTAAAACAGGGACAAGCAGGCCAAAAAAACATATTGAAAGGCAGGGAGGGATGTGCAGAAAGGGTGTAGGAAAGAACCATAGCTATCCATTTCTTGTAAAGCAACACCTATGCACTTTGACAGATTTGTAGATTAATTTGGATTTGCAAACCCCAGAAAGAGGGGTGGGGACAACATAACTGCATTGTCAAGCCAATTGGACTGAATTATGTGTGTCCAGTGGACACGTGTGAAATGAAGACCTATGTATGTGACGATATATATATATTTTGTGCTGGGATCCAGTGCAATGGCCGGTTGAGGCAAGGTAGGGGGATCAGCCGGAACCAGCCTACCTTGATGTGCTGTGGGACATGAGGTAAAGCGATATATTATGGTTAGAAACAACCAAACCATTGTTAGTATTAACAGAATGGAACATCATATTTACTAAGACAAATCCATATTAATGTATATTATGTGCAGCACAACATAGTGTAACATAACAGTCAGTATGTTAACAGCATGCCAGTGTGAAGTAAACCATATGGCCAACAAAACTGTTAGTTTAACAAAATATGATTATATTGAATCATAATAAAACATAACAATAATCAACCACATTTTCCAAAGTATAGTTATTTTAACAAAATATGTTAATATGAAATCATAGTAAAACATAACAATAATCAACCACATTTTCCAAAATATAGTCAAACAAAATATGTTAATATGAAATCATAATAAAACATAACAATAATGAACCACATTTTCCAACAAATAGTTTAACAAAATATTGTTAATATTAAATAATAATAATAATACATTACAATAATAAATACATCAAGATAAGGGGTGGGGAGAGAGAGAGAAAAACATTCAATTAGTGTGATTGCAGATGATATCCCTGACAACACTGGTCATACATACTTCTACAAGTGTGTACTGACAGTGTGATTACAGTGACTACAACTCTCCTATAGCTGATGTAGCATGAAAATACCTCTCAAGCTGATAGCATAAAACAATAAGGGGCCAAGCACTACAAATGCAGGTATAAAACTACTCAGAATGGTTTCACGTAATGTGGATTATATAACTACCATGGTGTTCTGTAAATGGATTTGTAGTACATTGCAGTTCAGGTAGTAATTTATCTGGTAAACATGTGACAGATGGATTAGTCAGTTCTAATTACATTAGTAGAAACTGTGACACTTGAGACGCATGTTTGTGTACAGTAATTCAACTAGACAGCCATTGTGGCTTAGTTTGCAGGCATGGGACTAGAACCCACTAGCTGTGACTGCAGGGGGCATCTGCACATAATTTAATAATTGATTGCAGCAACATAGTATGGACAAGCAAGAGATACAGCTATACTGGGATTACACAGTTTTATTTCTGAATCAACAATACTGATGCACACATTTTTGCTGTTGAATGTAACATTCTGTGAGATCTAAACACAATATATGTGCATAATATGGGTTAACTCACCCATCACATTTTTGTGTTCGTGGGGAGAGAGAAATTGTGAGCATTACATGACTAATATTGAAAATGTAGTGCTATATAGCACTGGATTTGAACCCAGGACTGTGTGTAGCAACATGTACAGTGTACAAGGAGTTAACCAGACTGAGCTACTGAGGCACTGCTGACTGCAGGGAGACTGATACTTGCCTGGAGACCACCTGGAAACATACTGTGAATTGTGCAATACAAGTTACAGGACTTTTTTTTAGCATTCTAGCACTGTTACAGTGTTTTACTAGACTGCAGTGCCAGTCGAACACACATCCATGGTATACAACCATACTGCATATATCACTACAGCTTTATTTCACTTTCAACAGTACAGGTGACCACATATTACTGTTATTGGTTTGCAATATCTATGAAGTCCACACACATAATATCCAACCGTGGAGTGGCCTACCTTACCAATATACCTTTATTACCTAATGTCTGTGGAAGAAAAAGCATTATGTGACCAATATTGGCCTAGAGAAAGCCTTAAACAGTACTATGAGTTAAGCAATGCAGTTTGCAGCCATTAGATTTGCATTCTACAGCTATTACAGTATTATACTTGACTGCAGCAACCTTACTTACAGACTCAATGCATACAGTTCTAATGCAGTGGATATGACAAGACAATTCTGATGTACACCGTTTCCTTGCTGTTATTAGTATTGTTTCTTGTTTTTATTGAACTACAGTTGTTATTATTCATTAATTGCACCACAGCTTTAATTCCAAATTTATTGCACTACAGCTCTAATTCCACTTTATTGCACTACAGACTTTATTGTGTATACTTTATTAGAGTTAATGCTTTACTCTTTCTTGAATATTACACTACGGTTGGCAGAATACATCCATACTCACCATACTCACAGCACAGCCTGGCCAGGCACCCAGTATGAGACTCGACATTGTGAGCCTCTCACCTGCAGCTTTTGAGAGAGAGGCACACCATTATGCATACCAGTTTTGCAGACATTCAGATTACATATTGGTAAAACAGAGGAAAAAATACTTACATGCTTGTGGGGCATTCCCTGCCCTCACTTCTTGGGCTCAGGTGTCCAGGGTTCCCCTCTTTCATCTTTTCAGGTCATCATGGTGGTGACAACACTGCTCAACTGTGTGGGTGATACCAGTAACACCGGTGAGTTATCTGGCCAGCCAGTCCCAGGCCTCTGTCTTACACTCCGAGCCCTGGAAACCACCCTGCAGCAGCCTATACTCATGGTTTTTCACAAGGAGCCCAACCATGTCCCTGGACCCCTGAATGCCCCACCGCTATGCTCAAAGGCGCACACCTTCTCCAACACCACCAGCCATATTGACAGATGATAGACTCCAATGGTTTCTGCAGAATTCCTGCCTAGTGCATCTTATATAGGCTGTTTTCCCACCCTTACATGTCATTGAGCAACATTCAAAAAAGTGCCACATTGCTTAGCAGTGCGCAAACCTATCAAGTCGGGCTGAGCAGCGTGCAGCATGCACAATCATGGTTTAAGTGAAGCTGAGCACCATGCAAACATTGACAGCCATTACCATGTTTACATGGTGCTTAGCAGAACAGTTGTGGAGAGTGCACTGGAGCCATATTTTAAAATCTTGTCCATAACATGTGCAACAAAAACACAGACTACTTATGACTTCCATATATTCGAACCATGGACCTACTACACATACAGCTGTAACTGTACCCATTAAGCTATATTACGAAATCCGGTATACCTTCACATATGCCACTGAGCTACCTGTTAGCAGTGCTGAGCATCATGCCACACTGCACAAACAGAATTAAACAAACTAATAAATAAGTAATTAATTGCATCTGGTTTCTATTTTTATATGTCTGGCAGGTAGCCATGTATGCATGAGCTCTGCTCTGTTTAGCTGTGCTCTGCACCATGCCGCACAGATGCCAAATAAAAAAAAGATGTCATTATGCTTATTAATTACATCCAGTTTCTATATTTAGATGTCTGGCAGGTGTCTATGAGCACAGCTTAGCATTGCTGCACTCCGTGATGTGCAAATAAGCCATTTAAAAAAAAAACTCAACACTGATTCAATATCTGTATTCCTCGGCTCTCCCTCACCAGCGCACTAGTGCGCCATCATTAATATGCATGGCACGCTGCTGAGGGGGGAACTGTGGCCATGTACACAGATACATTCCTAGGGAGTGCCCTTTTATCTAACAATGTTCAAGCACATATTTAGAATATCGGAAGAAAAAGGTGTTGAAGATGTTGGACAGACTGAAGGCAGTGTCATTCTTTTACATAGTACAGTAACCTATGGTGTAAGGACATGTCAAAGCGCAATTATGCTGAGTATTTTTACTTTCCTTTGGTTGTAGGCCTTGAGTCATATATAAGCATCATAAGTTATTAAGCCAAAAATCAAAGTTGTGAAGCAAATTATGATGAGAGGACAAAGAGCAATTCATTTTCTAGACTGTACAAATATGGAACAGAAGTTAATGTTGTATGGTTCAAAACAAAATTCCTGAAATGGTCCAAAACAGATGACAAATCTTAGTTTTATTTTGCAATAATAAGTCATATTTATTTGTCTTCAATTTTAGGGGAAAAAAGCTGTTTTACAAGGACTATATATATATATATATATATATATATATATATACACACACACACACACCAGAAAACTAATTTGGTGAAGATTAAAGTACCCAATGACAAAATGGAAATAAAAGCATTTTATTCTGACAAGTATTAGCAAATAGCATTATTAGACTTCTCTTTTCCACTTCTGGGGCAGCATATGTTTAACAGTACACTTTAGGCTTAGAAGTAAACTACAACAGTTTCATATGATCAGTAATTTCCTAACCATTCAGTATTAATGTGACGTTTGAAAATAGGAACACATAATAGAGTGGGCAGTTTTGACTAAGTTTGTGATGTCTCCCATTTATTATTATGGAATGATGCTTGTGAGCAATATCTAATATTATTTGCATGACTTAATTTTTTGTAGGGGTACTCTCTTCAGCCAGAGTCTCTCCAGTACCAGAATATTATCAGTCCAACATCAACAGCTGCTCAGGTTGTTAGCCAGGCATTGGAATATGTACATTCAGGCTGCCGGAACCCTCCAGCACAAACTGTGGACTGGAATAATGATTACTGCAGTAATAAGTAAGTAATCAATGCAGTACTCTGTTTAACTGTGTATATGTAATACAGAGTAGGGCTTCAGCCTATTTGTAGGTACTTAGAAGGTGGGATATCTGAGATTGCAGGGGGCTTGCACATTAATCCTTGAGAAGCAAGGATGTTGTTCCAATTTAGTTGATAGGGGTTAGAAAAACATGGAAGATAAGCATATCTAATATTTAAATTACAATATTACCAAACAGTGGCTTTGCTCAGAGTAATTTGTGAGTAGGTATAATTAGATTTCTACCTTGGTTAAAGTATGGAATGCATTTAAAAAAGTAGTCAAGTGTCTCCACTTCTCAGAATATCAAATTATATCCTTCTGGTCTTTGTGGATATTCCACATATTGGTCTGTCCAAATATAAGTAAACTAGAAAGGACAAATGCTATGCTGATCCACCTGCCCCCCCCCCAAAAAAAAAAAAACAAAATAAATATATATATATATATATATATATATATATATATATATATATATATATATATTATAGGTTCATAGGTTCATACTAGGCTATCTGCCCTGAGGCAATTATAAGCCTAGCCCAATTCTGTATGGCTTACGCCACCCCTTGATTTGAGTATACTGTGCCCTTTTTAAGGTTTAGTTTACTGTGCCTCTGTCTAATAGTGACACGGGAGTAATCCCTGGGACAAACCTATGATCCCCCATCCACCTATCGAGATTCTTCTTGAAGAGATTCAGTGAGGTGCTCTGCCTCACATGAACTGGAATTCTATTCCAGAGCGAAGGGAGCCTCTGGGTTATGAACCTGTCCCTCCAGCAAGTTCTATTTATTTCTGTGCTGAGGTTCAAGTCCCTTGAGCGTGTGGCTCTAAGGGATTTAGATTTACTAAAGAGTTTAGTCCTATTAATACATTTAATAGGACTAAACTAATTGTTACATTCCAATCTGTTTGTACTTTCTAAATATACAAGCCCCATTTTCAGGTAATAGTTTATTAATGCTAAGCAGACTGGTTTAGTAGCCATAAGTGTACATGAATTCTTTATCAAACTGTTCATTTTTTCTCTATTCTATTGACTAAAAGATACGTTATAAAACACAACAGTATGAGGGAAAAAGTTTCACTGCAAAGCCTGTATGCTTGGATGAGCATATTCCTAACTGTCAAAGATGAGTTCTTTGATTGTGGATCTGTAGACACCTACACATTAGAAAAAAATTATATTTCTATTTTTAAAGATCACCCCATGTTAACCAAGACTGATGCAATTTGGATTTTCACCTTCCCTGATACGCAGCATCCTTATAATGAGAATAATAAAGCATGGAGGTAGGCAGAGACTTCTCTTGCATGTGCAAGGGGCTGTTACCCCCTTCACATGTTTTTCACTCTTTGCTATACTTAGTAATGCAGATGTTTGTGGTTCAGGTGCCAGGAAATCATTTGATACTGAAATTTCAGATCAGGTCTTACAGAGGCCTGAGATAGAGCGAGTATGTATATTAAGTATCTGTTTAAAATGTAGATGACGATATTTGTGACATATCATAAGGCAGTAACAGCCCTACCCAAATGCTATGCTTAAACTAGTGATACTCTGAGAGGAAAATGTAGCAATTAGATAATTTGGCTCACTATTTAGCGATAAAACAATTCTTAATGTACAGTTGAATTCTAGAAGATCATTTAAACAGAGAGAAAGAAAATGGATTATGCCTTAACAGTTTTTTTCAACGTGATTAGTTCATTAGCTGAGGTTGTGTTGAGTGTGTGTGTGTGTGTGTGTGTGTGTGTGTGTGTGTGTGTGTGTGTGTGTGTGTGTGTGTGTGTGTGTGTGTGTATTATGCATATTGTATGTTTAAGGATGGTTTCCCTTAAGAAACTCAAAGGTGTATTAATAATTTATGGTCTGCACAAACTGTGATTTTTGGACTGCATTTTGGCTCGTTTGTTTTTTCCACTTTAGATTGATACATTTCAGCTAAATTGTTTCTGTTTTATTTTTTTTTCTACGTGCCTAAGATTTCATGGAGAATGAGTAGATGAAGTATTTTTTTTAATTATTGGTGTCTCTTCAGATTATAGTGAATGTGTGTTTGCTTGACAGCAGTGTTTCTTTAAGTACTGTTGGAATGATCCTTCTATGTACTAGAGGGAATGGTTTATTGTGATTTAATATAAGCTGATGTGTTTCAAGTACTGGAGAATCAAAATGACATAGCAATAACATTTAAGGACTTTTCTGTTGTGTTTCTAATCTGACTTATTTGCTTTTTTTCTTTTACATTTGTTTAAGTTATAGCACAAAGTGCTGCTTTGTAAATTATTTTGTAGCAGCTGGTTTGTCCACTGTCATTTGCTCCCTCACTGCTTTTGCTGGTGTTTAATTTTACCACTTGGCTTATTTCCTGCCAACTGTTTTGTGGGTTTTGAAATTTTCTTTTTTTTTTTTTTAACCAAAGTGATAGAATCTTCCTAACTGAGAGATGTTATTAGGGACGTTATTTAACTGGTTGATTTTCTTGTTAGATGGAGTCTACCAAATGCATTTTATTCTGACTTGTAAAAGTTCATTTATTTGGACTTGGCATGTTACCTCTGACTTGAACAGTCTGCATAAAGGCTGGGGGAAAACTATGGCTGCTTCAGCATTAAAGTCAGTTTCCCATTAAAGATGAACAATTAGTATACTGGTTATTGTGGTGCCACAAGACTAACTCCTTCTTGCTGGATTTTTCTTTAATGGAATGAAAACTAAACGCTTTCTGAACTATTCCTGGTGTTCATTAACATAGGGCAAAAGTGTATATCAGCAATGTGCATACTATGTTCAGTACACTGCGGGGACCACTGGAATTCATAGACATGAATTATAGTAGGAAGCAGTCTCATACAACAGCCTTCCTGTTTCACTGAATGGTACATAGGAGTGCTTAGCACCTTTATATCTACTAGGTGCTCCTTTGCTCAGGCTGGCAGGCAGCTATGTGTAGTGTGACAGAGCTAAGTGGCAGAGTGATATATATCAGTTAGGTACAGTGCAGTCAACACTACAGAGGTATACACTGTTGTTCTGTGGTCTGCTATCATGCCTGACTGTGATTCATAATGAAATAACAGTCTTTAAGCATGAGGATGGGTTAGAGGTTATTACAATATTAGGGTAATGAGGACATCTGGTACTGTGCAAGCTCTCATTGATGGGTGATTACCAGCATCACTGTCTGGAATGGGACAAGTTAGTTTGAGGTAACAAGTATACCTACACTCTTGGGGAACTCCATCACTGGTACAGTCTTCCTGATTAGGAAAAGAAATAGCATTTTATTTATTTACTGATTTTGTTTTACTTTACTAGTACTTTTCCCCTTGCAGTATTCTGAGCAGCATACTCATAGGTGAGGGTCTATATTATGTCCCTATACGTCGACACCTAATCAGCATAGCAGTTCACTGAATTAAATCAGGGCAAAGTCATAGTTGGCCAACAACAGAACTTTCCCTTTTTCTCCACTGTAGTCCGATCTCGGAGTTGATATATATAGTTAGGGGTGTGTGGGAGGGGTGAAGCCCCCACTTAGTGGGTTTGATTCCACGGAGATATTGGTACATTGTGGTGTGGGCAAGTATTTCCTTGCCCTGATTAAATTCAGTGAATTGCTTTGCTGATTAGGTGTCGATGTGTAGGTGTTCGCCGAAACTGCATTTTGGTGACATAATGTAGACTCATAGGTGAGGGGGAATTGCTGTGCTTCAGTACAACACCATTGGGAAAGATGCAGGTACTGTCCCATAGCATACTCTGCCAAGATCAGACAGTGTTTCAGTGGTGCTGGCTCTTTAAATTACATACAGTTTGGGGGAGATGATTTACATACATAATACATACATGGAGTGCTATGCTTACACAGTGGCATGTGTGGTCTTGCACCATTGTGCTCTATTCCTTCTGAGGATATCCTGGTTTGGTACTCATATTTACTGCATGCCAGCTCTCTTCCACTTGCATCAATGTTTATAAATACTACCCTGTCTACTTGGTGCAAAAGATCAGGATATGGGATTTGTATTCTATGGAGTATGGAGTTTTCTTTGATGCTTCTTTTAATGAGTTTGTGCCAGAACTGGTCAGGATACGTTATTTCTGTGATGTTTCAATGTTATAGTACTTTTTATATGTGCTTACAGTCTGTTAATTTGAATAATTTCTTATTTATATTGATTATCTTTCTGGTCATTGAAAAAACACATTTTCTGCTGCATTTTTATTCCTCATATAATTGTCTGCACTGATCAAGCTACTTTGCAAAGTATTTAGGTGTAAGCACGTAAGTAAAAGTTGATTTATAATAACAGAAACTATATCTGTATGTGTATGAACAAATGTATGTACCAAGATTCTAGAACAACACGTCTAAAGGTAAGTCTGTTGAGTAGGCCTCACTACTTTATGATGTGCCATGAACTCTGCCATCAAGGTTTTAGCTGCTTGACCACCCCCCCACATACAAACACACATGCACACACACACACACACACACACACACACACACACACACACACACACACACACACACACACACACACACACACACACACACACACACACAAACCCACACACATACATATACATACTAACTGTGATAAACTCTGTATCTCAGGCATTTGTGTAATATCTCCCAGTCTGATAGATAAACCTATTACAAAGGGATTGTGTATTCCCAAAATTTTTATTTATTTGACTTTTTCGTACTGGGAAAGTCTGACTGGGATCCTAGCATCCCATTTTCAGCAGAGGCCCATGGAGAAAAGCTCCAAGTTACATGGTAATTAGTAATACTTTACAATAGAATTCTTATACAAATAAAATACAAATGTCAAAAAAATTGCACTAGAAGAGACCTGCCAAGACATTCACTAAAGCAACAAAAGTAGGAAATGCACTACAATACTGGTTACCTACCTGAACAGGAAAAAGGGAGGGCAGACAGCACGAGGGGAAGCACAGGAACAGACAATAGCATGAAGAAGGGAATCGGTGTGTGCAACAAGAGTAGCAGATGTCGGAGGAGAGGACACATATGAGGGGTTAACAGAGGTTCAGTCAACATGTACGCATAAATAAAAACAGAAGTAGGTGGGAGAGAATGCAGTGAAAGCATGCTGAGGGGCAGAGGTTGTTGAGGAAGTAGTCAGAGGCATGAAGTTGTTGTAAAAGACTGTTGTAAAAAGTAGCCAAGGCAGAGGGATGTAGAACTAAGTGGGCTTAGAGCAGGAACAGATCCATGCTTTGCTTAAGAATTCTTTCAGTACATATATAAATGAGAGAAAGTTAGAGTTAATTTAATATTTGTTGGAAGATTGTTACAGGCTTTGAGAAAACTTGAATGCACTACTGCTAAATATCTGTCAGTCTAGTGAAATATAACATGTCATTTTATAGAATTTTGTAAAGTTTCAGTAATGACTTAGTTCCCAGTGACACTACACTATCAAATGAATTAGCCTTAGCCATGACTAAAGTGCATATTTTGCCAATAGCACTTGCATATCATTTTGTAGCCTATTTATTTAAAAGTGTCTATGGCTAACTGAATTACTGTGCAGAATAGAAATAGCATTGCTTATTCAAGTTGGTACTTTAATATAGCATTTCTAGTGGCCATTGAGGAAACATAATAATTGATTTTTTGTGAATTCCATCAGCAGTTAAAATTAGCTGTGATGAATACAGTTGAACTATTAATGCAGCTATTTTTAAAGCAGTCTAATCAGTGTTACTGTATTATTATGTGTCTTGTGAGTGGACAGAAGATGACGGTAATGTACTAGTTGCAATACTTTTGTGGACGTATATGACCAGACCTACTTAAAAGATGGAGCTCTTCCTTCACTGTTTTTCTGTTTTTCTATTTCCATTCAAGACACCTCTCCCAAAGCTAACACAGACATCATGCATGTTATCACATTGTTTACTTTTAGCAGTCCTATTTTATCTGAGCATTTTTAAATGCAGCCAAGTGCCTACTTTCATAAAGGGCTAAAGCATAAAGTTACAATTTCCCATACAATTGTCAAGGTTTCATTTGAATACAGTCAGGGATGAACTCTGTTTTACATGGATAGGGAGCTTATTCCATAGTGCTGGGATCATTTGGGACACACATCTGTCTCTCCAGCACATTCTCTTTATGTCACAAGTGAAGTTCAGATCCCTGAATCTAGTGTTTATGGCGCTGTTTGTTTTGTGCATGTGCAACAGATCCACCAAGGCTGGGTCTGAGGAAGCCTTGTAAGATAGGAGATCCCCTGTCAGCAACCTGTAGGAGGCTGAATACAGGGACAGAGCATGTTGGCAATCAGTGTAGAACAAGGTATTCATGTCCTGAATTCTCCTGGTGAGAAACCTTTGTGGGTATTCCGGCTGTTGCAAGTGTGGTTAGATACATGCCAAAGGGAGCAAGTGGCTGATTGACTTGACCAAATTCATGATGACAAAGGGTAATTAAATGGAGGTAAAGCTTGGTAGAAGTCAATGAGATACATGTGTACAAGATGTCCGATTAATGACAAAAAAAAAAAAAAAAACTTGATTTTGTATTTGTAGTAATGCATTCTATAAAAAGTAATGATTCCACAAGTTGGTTCTTAGAACAATACAATTCCATAGAGCTAAAGAGGCTGTCTTTGAGTGTGCATGTAATTTTGTCTGTGATATGGAAGTTATATTTGTGAGGAATAGCTAATGACATATGTATGCTTACCATACAAATTCCGTTTGACAGTATAGAATAGACCTCTGAGTTTTAGTTCTACAAATGATGTGTTAACGTGCTTCTTTTTTGTTTACCTTTATTTAGTGGAATGCAGAGGGACAAACCCCTTTTTCTTACCTGAAGAAGATGACATACTCTCCTTTCCTCTGAAGATCAAAGGGAAGACTTAAATTGGATTGCTTTATGCAGTCAAGGCAGTTCTGCGTCTTATTAGAAAAAAAAAAACAAGTTGCTAAGCACTTAGGACTTAAAATCCTCTACACAAGCTTGTGCTATCACACCCACTGAAAAAATGTATAGTTTTACTTCTTTCTTTCAAAGGGTCTTAATAAACATTTTTTCTTCTTTCCTACTTCCTGGAGGAAATTGGGCCATTCATTTTCTGTTGGTTTTTGCTGTGAAATGCTGCGCTAGTGAACTGCCTTAGTAACTGTAGATGGTTAGGGATAAGTCCCTACCCTTTCCACTGGTTTTCATAATGGGTGTTTGTATGGAACTACTAAAGACTTTTTAAATGGCTTGATGTAGCATTCATAGCAAGTTTGTAAATAGCATCAATAGAGTATAAAATGTGAATTCTTTTGTAGCTAAATTGTAATCTCAAGATTGGTTAAGTCCAGTCAAATAATGTTGTAAAAGGGGTCAAATTGGAAAGCATTCATATTTTTACTTCATTTTTATGAATACTGTTTAATAGTTCTATATTTTCAAAATGTCTCACAGATGAATCCCAGTTGATATTAAAGTATATCATTGCTCCGGTGTCTTAACTGACAAAAATATAAGTTATGGAGAGTAAAGATGAAACACATTTATTTTATACTGCATAAAATATTTGTTCTTTTGTACTGTGTAATGGTTAGTAAATGTCATTTAAAACCTTTTATGTATAAAACTGCCAAATGCTTACTTTGTGTTTTTAGATGCAGAAACAGATTGGGAACAGCTAAATTATAACCTGGACATATGGCTACCTGTTATTGTTTCTTCCTACTGTGTCTGTATTTAATCATTTTTTATGGAAACTGTTGCCGCCTATTTATGAAATAATAAATATAGGTGTTTGTAAGTAAAACCTTAAGTATTTTAAAGATGTCTCTTTAAGATACATTTTGTTAAGATAATTCACACCTGTGTGAATTTACTTCATTATTTTGTTTTCATTGTGTTATAAATAAAATCAGAATCTGCACTTTTAATGCAGAAAATACACTGGTGGTCAGTATTTTTATTCCACATGATTCTAGTTTGTAGTCATACAGAAATAGAGAGTAAACTGTCATAAGCCTACTAATTATCAATTCAAAATTAGCATTACTTTATATGTTTATCTAGTTTATTTTCACATTTAAGTCCTGGTGTGCAGTTATACAGATATTATGAAAGATACTTATGTATCTGGCTTTTCTATTTATCCTTGCTTTTACATGTAAGTTATTACAGAAGTATTTAAAGAGTTGGGTAATCTCAGTTTCATGTAAGCTTATAACCAAAAAGACAAAGGACATTTTATCCTTGAATCAACCAAGTATCCAGAAAATGAACAACCATATAATGTAAGACACATCAGTCATCAAAATAATGATAATGCTGTGCTCTATATTTATTTAAACATAACAGTTCCAGCAGGGGCTCCTCCTGGTTTCAAGTAATGACACTCCTTAGATCCAGGCAAGGTGATCTTTTTTATGTAGGAGAGCAAGAGAACTGAACACTGAGCTTGAGGTAGGCTTAAATAAATGAGCTAGAGTGTTAAGTTTGGGACTCAGAGTATCTGAGTTCAATGCTCTGTTGTAAGGACTGAAAGCAGTATTTTATGAACACAAAGCTGATTTTGTTAAAAAAGAGATGTTACTTTGGAACAGAATGTGAAGTGTACATGGATTGTAGTGCAAGCTGAAGATAGAGTATGCTGGGTATTCAGAATTAAAGATGAACAGCTAAGGAACTTACCTGCTCTACAATATTATTTATTTATTTATTTTACTGGCTGAGTTAGATTCAAAGTTTCAAGATTCAAAGAAAATTCAAAGAAACTTTATTGTCATTTAGGACTACACAAGTGCAGCCTAAACAAAATTACAAATGTCAGCTCATGAGGGAAATGCAGTGCAAATAACATAGATGCAGCAGTATCAAAGATAACATAATAAATAAAATAAAAACACGCATGAAATGCAAGAGGTAGTTCACATTATATAAACACACTCAATGCCCATTATCCACTCTTCTTCATCTTCTTCTTTCGGCTTTTCCCGGTTAGGGGTCGCCACTGTGGATCACCTGTCCGCTCATGATTGGCAGCGGAGTTTTACGGTGTTGAGTTGCCAGCCTACCACCCAACCTTCCATAGAAGGCACACACATGCACGCACTCATTTCCATTTGTCCAATGATAAATAATAAATAAATACCCACCACCAAACCCCTTCACCTTTAATGTAGAGAACAACTAGAGACTAGTAAATATCTGTCTAGTTTAATGTATTGCACTTGTTAACCTTAGACATGACTCAATATAGCCTTCATATTGCATAATAGTAATAATGATGCTAGTAGCTCAGAGCAGCAAAATTAAATGAAAAAACAGGCTTCAGTATATCAAGTATTATGGCTGGTGTCCAAGTTATTAAGTCTCATAGCTGTAGGATACAAACTGTTCTTAAATCTGTTAGTCCTACAGCAGAAGCTGTGGTACCTCCTTCCAGACTCAAGTCGTGAGAACCAGTTGTTGGCTAGATGGGTCGGATCAGCTAGTATTTTGTATGTTCTCTTCCTTGCTGTTGTAAAGAAAAGCTCCTGAATAGAAGGGAGGTTTGTGTCCAAGATTTTCTCAGCCACCCTCACCACCCTCTGTAATTTCGTCTTCTCAGCAACTGTGCAGTTGTTGACCATGCTATTACGTTGCTAGTGAGGATGCTGTCGATAGCTCCCCTGTAAAAAGTGGTAAGAGCAGACAGTGGGAGCCTGGCCTTAATGAGCTTTCTCAGGAGATGAAGCATCTGTTGAATCTTCTTGACTACTTGGTTGGTATTAGTAGTCTAGCAGAGGTCATCTGAGATATGAAGGCCCAGGAACTTGGTTGTTTTGACTTTTTTGTACTACCTCTCCTTTGATAGTGAGTGGTTGGTGAACTGTTGCCTTTCTCCTAAAGTCCATAATTGTTTCTTTGGTCTTATTAAGATTCAGGTCCACATTGTTACTGTCACACACATGGTTAGCTCACATAGGTATGGGCTATTTTCAGAGGAGACCCAAGGTGTCATTCCTACTGTCTAAACTTTGCTCAGAGCACTGTTGTTTTTTTCACCTGTAATTCCTGAAAGATACAGAGGAGTCTCAGTCTGTGAGTGACAGTGAAGGATTTCAGCCAATGTTGAAGAAACAGCACCAGGATACTGTTACTATGGTGGTGACAGGATACAGTTACTATGGTGGTGACAGAATACTTTTACTATGGTGGTGACAGGATATGATGGTAATTACTGAGTTTGGAATGGTATAGTTTGCCAGAAGTGTTTCTGGTTATCCAGAACCCTCACGGTGTTGCAATGAGACATTATAAGCCACTTTTGAGGACTATGTGATGTAGGAACCAAATGCTTGCCTGAAAGAGAAGGACAACCTGTTCATTTCCACAAATGTGCATTTTCTACTTCAGTGACTAATGAGTGACTGACTGACTGAGCCAACATGATTGATATAACATTTCTGGGAATGTGTAAAATATACAGGGCAGAAATGACATCAGAACACCACAAATGAGCTTACACAGAAGTAGCCAGAGATGAAAAGAATAAGTGCTTCATTTTTTTTCAGTTTAAATGCAAAATGCTGGATCGATAAAACAGACTTCTATTCCTCAATAAAATTCTTAAAGCATAGTAAGTGACAATTCATCACTAAAGAGCTGTCATCCACACTGGTAAAGGTGAACAGTAAGAGGTTACTATTGAGACTATATCAGATAATTTAAACATTGTTTAGGAATTTAATCAGAAAATCATATGCAGTCCTTATTCTACAGAATTTTGTAACTATGAGAATAAGATGATTTTTTTCAGTTCAGAACTGCTAGATCATGTCATTAAAATGAATTAAAACAACATTGTGTAGATTTAATTGATTTGAAAAACTAAAGACCAATTAGGAGGTTAGACTGAAAGGCAGTATTTACAGACTTTAAGATGGAAATAGGTCAGGTTGCTTTTTTGCCTATTGTTGTTTATGTGAAATCTTGTAGAAAGATTTTACCTTAGCCCAGACAGCCAAAACATGTTATTTTTGTTGGAAAATAAGAAGGTTTGCCTATTGGTTGTTTTAAGACACAATGTGATATTTGTGGGAACAAACAGGGCATACTGAGATGCCTTACAATAGAAAATGCTACAGTTGTAATCCTGGTCATTTCTAGGTGCAGTGCCTGGCATAAAAACAAAAGGTGACTCATAAAGAGTAGGTGTTGAGCTAGAACATCTTGATTCAGAAGAGTAAGTGGAACAATCTAATGAAGGGAAGGATAGTTTAGGCAGCAGTTTTGTATTTTAGTCTGAGGGCTTCCACATTGCAGAGATTTTACTAAAGTGAGGAAAAGATGGAAGGAAGCATACCTTTAGAAAATATTTCTGTGTATCATCTCAGAAGTGAAAACTGGAGGAAAATGTATCTTTAGGAGAAGATGCTTCAATAGGAGATTAAGTGAAGTAAATAAAAAAGAAAGAGAAAATGAAGAAGAATGGAAAGGAATTGTACATAAAATGTATTGAACATTTTGCATCTGTGTATTAACAGTTTTAAAAGTGGGACTACAAGGCACCTTCTTTTAACAATTAGGTTTGTTTGATACCAGTTTAATATTTCACCAACCATTACATGTATCAATGCTTTAAAAAGCCAAAGAACTGAAGCTGTATGGAAAGATGACAAATGGCATGATTTTAGCTTTGGTATAGCTCATTTTCAATTGTTTCTGGTGAAATCAGATGTGGTATTGACATGTGCATTCATTTCATTGGTTGAGTTCCAAGATGGTATTCTTCTAGCCAGAAGGATTTAATTTATATCCTGCTGCTAAAACTTTTAAATGCACATAACCTCACAGCACAAGTTTTTGTTTTAGCCAGACTACATAATTAGGATATTAGTTGCAGTGAATATTGGAGAAAGGAGAGCTTTACTGCATGATTTTTGAATTGAGAAAGTACATAAGGTTGTGTATTACTTATGGTCTATTAAGGGAGAAAGCTAGAAGTTATTTAAGAAAAAATAATCGTCATTTAATGACCTGTAAATGTCTGATTTTATGTGCTGGATGAGGGACATCAGTATTCATTTGGATAGTGGAAATAGGAAAAGAGAGTCGATACATATACATTATTTAAGGGAGATATTGAAACAAGATGAAATGGGAGATGTAGATGTGAGAAGATATATATATAAATGGTGGTTAAGATGACAGAGATTGATCATTTCTTCCTGAATGCTCATTATCAAATGTATTAAGTGATTTTACCAGATGATTATATTTCTGACTACAGAGCTGTGTTGCTATCAAAGACACTGCTAGCAAATAAAACGAAACATAATAATTTCAGTAAAATAAATATTGTAAATGATATGAGTGTATAACAGATGTTCAAAATATCACAACTTTAAACACCTGTCACATACTAAAAACTGTTTAAAATAATAAGATTGAAATACACAATACTTTAAATCAGAAAAATTCAATGGAAAACAATTTTTCTGCAAGCCCCCTGTATCTCAACACTCCCTGATGATTATATTTTGGTACACTTACACCTCTAAAAATAGTTATACTCAGCATTTCCTAATCTTCATTAATATTAGCTTACTGGAACAAACTGTAAAACTACCCAGTAGAGGCTCTAATATCCTTGACCTTGTCCAAAACAACCTAACCCTTGGCTGCACCTCCCCTCTGATGTTCTCATCCTTGACTAAATCTGACCACAAATCAGTCATCTTCTCTGTTATGCCTAGTGGTAACAACCCACCACCAAAGCAGACCATCTTTGTGGACTCCTTCTAGGCAAATCTACTTCAGCTTGTAGAAGACCAATGCAACATTCCCAACAATTCCTTGCAATTGATTCCAGCAGAGAGTGATTCCACATTCACCTCTAACATTTACCAGCAACTGAACAGTTGGATAGAAAGGTTTGTACAAATCTACCATAACTATAATGGTAAATTCACCAGTAAATATGTATGGTGGAACTCCCTAATTAATTGACTGTAAAACAAAAGAAGGAAAAAATGAAAATTTGCAAGAAATTCTCATCTCCCTACCTCAAGACTACACCGAAACATGACAACCAGGAATTTAAAAAAATGTATTAGAAAATGTAAAGCAGAGTATGAAATTAAAGTTGCTACAGATTTCAGAGGAAATTACAAATCTTTCTGCAGGTATATCAGGAAATTAAGGAATAATCTCCAACAATGCACTGAGCTCATTAATAAAAATATCACCCATTCTGAACCTTAGGATATAATATAGCAATAACCCATGCCTGGGTGTGGGTAATGCAGGATTTACCCATGGTTGGCATGGTTTGGTCCTGAGGGCGAAGCCCGAGGGACCAAACAAAGACAACCGTGGGTAAATCCCGCATTACCCACACCCAGAAGTGGGTTATTGCTATTATACTATGACATTATTTAAGAAAAGAAATAATTACTTTTCTTAAATAATGGCATTGTATAATGCCTCTTTGCTGCCCTTCCGCAGCTGTCTGGTATCCACGGCAGTTCTGATGTACTGTGCATGCCTCGCGTACATCAGAGCTGTGGCCATAAGCAACGGAGAAAGCAAGATCTCCGTCGCGTTTTACTGTTTTGCTATGTTAAATGGGTTTAACATAGCGAGACAGCTTTAAAATAAGCAACGGAGATGTCCGTTGATTATTTTAAAGCTGTCTCGCTATGTTAAACCCCTTTAACATAGCGAAACAGTAAAAAGCAATGGAGATCTTGCTTTCTCCATTGCTTTTTAAACCTGTCTGCTATGTTAAATGGGTTTAACATAGCGAGACAGCTTTAAAATAAGCAACGGAGATCTCTGTTGCTTATTTTAAACTGTCTCTATGTTAAACCCATTTAACATAGCAGACAGGTTTAAAAAGCAACGGAGAAAGCAAGATCTCCGTTTTTTACACTGTGTCGCTATGTTAAAGGAGTTTAACATAGCGAGACAGCTTTAAAAAAAGCAAGGGAGATCTCCGTTGCTTTTTTTAAACCTGTGTCGCTAAGTTAAACTCTTTTAACATAGCGAGACAGTGTTTTAAAAGAGACATATGCTAATGGAAAATGTCCAGGCGACCGGACCTTTTTCCATTAGTATAAGTCGATTTACAACGTGCACGCTGGCCAATCAGCGTGCACGTTTTGGAATATTAATGGGGGGTCATGGTATAATTACTATTTTAGCAGACTAATTTATTGCTGACTTTACCCCTCTCATGCACATTGTTTTCAATATCCCTGAAAATTTATTTTCCCCTGAAATCACCTTGGAACATTCTTAAAATCTTTACCACGGGCTAAAAATAATACTTTCATGGACCATACAATTTAGCAAGCTGCATTGTCATTAGTGCAACACTGAGCCTCTGCTTAAATTTCTCAACCTCAGCCTATCTACAGGGTTTGTTCTTGATGTCTGAAGAACAGCCACTATGACCCCCCCCCATATAAAGATGACCCGTCTACAGACCAGGGTTATTATAGATCCATATGCATCACCAGCCTTATGTAAAGCCATGTAATGTATCATAGCAAAACTCATTTATGTAGACTTTAGCAATTAAACTAATGTAGTTTCCAATCAGTGTGGTTTTGTGAAGGGCATATCCTGTCTCCTGAGTCTAGAAAGCTTCTTTGAAAAGGTTACAGAGGGAGTAGACAGTGGTCATTCTGTGCACACTGCTTATCTCAACTGGGCCAATGCTTCTGACATTATCTCACGTGCTGGTATTATTCAAAAATTAGACAAGATTAATGTAGACCTCCTACATTGTCCACTGGTTTGCAAATTGGCTATTAAACAGATCCCAAGTTGTGAAAGTTGTTGTTTCCCTCTCTGAATGTAAAATTGCAACTAGTAGGGTGCCACAGGGATCACTTTGAATCCCTTAATTATCTGACATTTATTTTGCAGACATCTAGGCCAATATCCCAGAAAGATGGTTGACCAACATTGCTAATGACTGCTAACTGGGCTCTGTATTGTAATCATTCACTGATACAGAACAGCTCCAGCAAAGACTAACATATGCACATATCATGGTGTATCAAAA
Source organism: Protopterus annectens (assembly GCF_019279795.1). Classification (NCBI taxonomy): domain Eukaryota; kingdom Metazoa; phylum Chordata; order Ceratodontiformes; family Protopteridae; genus Protopterus; species Protopterus annectens. The sequence continues at coordinate 1,414,940,529 of NC_056731.1, forward strand.
ACGGTCTCAAACTAAATGTAAAAAAGTGCAGTATAAAAGTATTTGCCAGAAAAGTTTCTCCCATATTTTATGTTATTTCAGACAGATACAGTCATAAGAAACCCATGTACATATGCGGATGACTCTCTGTCATTCAATCGTCATGTTTCCACCATAATCAGGAAATCCTTCTATCTGGCCCAGTTAATTTCCAAGGGAATAGCTTCAAGATCCAAAGAGGTCATCCTACCATTATCAGACTCATCACTGCATAGAATCCCCCTTTTGGTATGTACAAATACAAGCATACCATTCAATTGGAAAGTCCCCAAAGATTTCTAACCAAGAAAATTAAATATCATAAATCTTTCAAATACCCCAGATGAGCATGACTCTCATTATCAGTAGCTTGCGGGTTGCTGCAAGGTGGCTTAAGTCTTATTTTTCAAGCCTTGGAAGACCCAGTCCTGTTCGATCTCCCATTCCAGGGACTTAAATGTGGCCTGCAACTTAAATAGAACATGCTAGAGGGACAGATTTATCTCCCAGTGACTACAACATCTTTGGAACAAGCTACTAATTCATGTGAAATAGAGTGCCACTATGACACTGTTCAAGAGGAACCTGGACAAGTGGATGGAGCACCATAAACTCTTACTGGGGATAGCATCCACAACCCTACTGGGCATGGCAGTCATTACTAAATGCAATGTTTGGTATTGACTAGCACTTCTATTGTATTACATTGGGTTGAAACCACTAGGCTTAAAATGGCCTCCGGGTTGATAGCCTAGTAATCACCTATGTTCCTATGATCCCATGGTTTCCTTGCAAAACCAGTGGCTCTTCAAATACCCACACTAAAGACCTACATGTACATCAACAAATAAACAAGACTTTCTAGTGAGATAGGTTCCTAACTCAAGGTATTTCTTGCCTGTGGAATAAGTTACTGCTACAAAACAAAATACTTTTTGGCTAACTTTGAGGCTAGTCTCAATGACTGGATAGGTATACACAGATTTACAATAGGGTTATCTTGTACAGCCCTGTTCAGATTGGGAGGGCAGCACTGTTAGGTGCTTAAAAAAGGAGGAATTTACTTGTAAGGGTGTTTTTTAAAGGTGAATATGACTAGGCATCTTATGGTTCTGTGATCAATTGCTTAGTATGTTACTGTATTTCTAAAAATGTTTATTTTGTATTCTCCTTAGGTTGAAGCTTTGACTATTGCTGTTTATCTTTTTCAACCTTCAGACAGTAGTTACCTTGAAAGATATAATGAAAGCAATTTGAGAGACTATCTCTTTTAATACTTTATGAAAGTATATCCTCAACCATTGAACGTAGTATGAATGCAAACTTTGTTCTATTTTTCTCTTTTAAATTTCTCCATGTCTTGTGGGTCTCTAATCCATCCATCCATCCACAATCAATTTTCCAATTTTGCACATGGGGTCATGGTGTCACTTCAACTGTGACAATCAGCTAGCACCAAGGTTAAATGGAACCCATTTGTAACTCAAAGTATGATTAAGTTTTGTGAAATTAGTGTTGTTTCAATTTTAAATGTTAGCCAGAAGTGTTCTTCTCAGTACCCACAATGTGCACAGTATTGACATGTATCGGTAACATGTCTAAGTATGATTGTAAATTCTTTTTTATAAGACCTGTCACTTCTACAACTATTGCAACCATTTAGGTATCCTTCTTCCAAATTAAATCCCTCATATCTGCCTGCAAATCTAGGTATTTTACGACTTTGTGTCTCTCTGTACGTAAGACACTGTAGTCACTGGTTGTGGCAATTTTAATGATCAAGGCTACTTTTGTCTTTTTTTCATGGACTACTGTATCTGTTTTTTTCGCATCTAGTTTTTGAACTGTTGGTAATGAGTGATCCCATTTGATATAAACTTTATCATTTCCTGTAATGCTTTGTGACTAATGTTTCCAGGTTTTTTCAGCTACTTCAGTATTGTGACTAATGTTTCCAGTGTTTTTCAGCTACTTCAGTATTATAATGTTTGCACAACCCCTAATGCAACAGTCTTACCACATTGTTATGCCTTTCAGAATACAGTCCTTCTGCCATTAGTACATGACAACCAGCAACAACATGTGCAACTGTTTCCAGTTCTGTTTTACAAAACCTACATGGACTTTGTAAACCAACATGTATGTAGTCCACTATTCTGGGCCGTCAATATTAACCTTTTGTCTTTTGGTTCAAATTCACCTCTCCTTAACCAATCCTGCATTTGATCCTGATCAACTTGAGGTTGTTCCAAGAGTTTTCTATATTTGCAACTATATTTGCGCATTTTCTACATATCCTGCCTTCTCATCTGATCCTCCACCTTATTTTCTTTCTTTTGTTTTTTTGGCACTTGCAGTTGCTGCCTGATTTTTATCTACTTCTGATTTGATTTCCATTCCCAATTGTCACTGATGTGCTTCGTTAAACTAAGCAGGGAAATCATCTTAGACTTATTCTCTTCATGTTTTAAAACTTTCGCTATGTTTTGGTCCTGAGGGTCAGCAGATATGTATGCAGTCCTACAGTTGCAGATCTATACATGTAATTAGGTTTGTGGAGGCCCATACCTCCTTCAGAATGGGGAACATATAGTCTTGGTATACACTGATATTATAAATCATTTGAAAAGCATGAAGCATCCTTCTTGTTTTCCTGTCCAACTGGTCCAACACCTTTTGGGGCCAGTCAGTCACTCCAAAACTGTAAGTTAGGACATGAAGAACAAATTGGTTTATAGCTCGGACTTTGTTCCTAGATGTCTGTGTTTTCAGCATTAATTTTAGTCTTCTAAAATATTCCTAAGTTTTATTCGCATTTGTTGATCTTTCACTGTTGATCTTTCAATTCCCAAATATTCACAAACTCCCTCTTGCTCAAGTTCTTTTATATCACATTCCTTTCCCAAACTGGTGTTTTCTTGTTTTTCAGGTGAAGATAGTGTAGGACTAAACTAAATGCTTTTATTAGTTACGTAGAAACAGTACATATAACCATGCTTTGATCAGCATTGCAATAAATTACACTGGTGAGGATGAAGAAGATGATGAATGATGACTGGCCCTGAGCCCATGCTTCTAATTATGAAACAGTCCTTCAGTATTGAATGGGTTTAAAATTAGAGGGGAATTACAGTCTCATTTTTAGAGGTGGGGGCAGGAGGGAGATTGGTTTGTACTTCTCTGTGTCAGAGGTGCAGTTGTGTACCTCTCACAGCTGCAGTCAGCTTTGTTGAGTGCCATTGTGGCAGCAATTCTCCATGAGCTTTGAATCAATGCTGAACATGCCAATTTATTGATAATGACTTTTAGTAATCTACATAATGATAAGCTGCAAATCTTAAAGAATTTAAAGTGCAGACTCTTTTGTTTTTACCATATAAAGGAAGGTAGTCTATTGCTGAGGTTTTCTTATTGGATGAGGGGAAGATGGCTAGTAATTAGGTGAAGGAATACTATCCAGGACTCAGTGGAATGGATTTTTATTGGTTACTGTGGTGTCTGACTATTTCAGAGTGGAGGCAGACAAACTAACTTATTTGTCTCTAGTAGTAGGCTCAAAAAAGCTATTTTCATAGCTCTGTGTGTGTGGTAGTGGTGTTATACTGCCTTTGTTTTGCTTCTCTTGCTGCTTTTGTGACCTTTTTGTTGGCCGTTTTGGTATCCCGTTAGTTTCCTTTCTTCCCATGGGCTAGGCCCGTTTCAGTTAGAGGACCTAGTCCTCCCAATTGTTTCCGTGTGGTCTTTGGTTTGGTGTTCCATTCTGTTAGCTATTAGTGTTGTCATGTCTGGCTAGTGGTGCTATCCTGCCTTTGTTTCCCCATACTAGGCCCATTTAAGTTAGAGGACCTAGTCCTCCCTGTAGTCCTTTTCCAGACGGTTACTAGGCCGTTTTTAGTTAGAGGCTCTAGTCTCCTGTGCAGGGTTTAGTTGGGTCCAGTGTGTGTGCATATTGCTTTGTACCTGTGTGTGTTCTCCTTTATTCAGTATGTCCAAGGATTCTAAGGAACACAGGCCTTCGGGTTTTAAAAAGTGTATTGAATGCAACAATAAAATGTCTTTGACTGATGGGCACTCTGTGTGTATGTACTGCTTGGAGGCTATTCACCTCTACAAGTCCTGCTTGTTTTGTCATTCCTTCAGTCCCCGTGTACTACAGGAGAGGAAGAACAACTCATTTTGAAAGGACTACTTAAACACTCCTTCAAGGAAGACTTGGCTAAGTCTTCCAGTGCCTTATCCTCTCCAGCTAAAAAGGACAAAAAGACTTCTAAGAAGCTCTCTCCGGCTCCATCTGTTTCTTTGGAGCCGCCAGAGAAAGTTGCTAGAACAGCTTCTCCTTCTTCGATTCCATTGCCCTTGGTTCCGACAGAAGGTAGTGTCTTGACTATGTCCGTACCAGCTCCCAGCGTTTCGGAGCCAGTCACGGATATATTGGTTCGGAGCTGGTCTCCAGTTATTTGACCGGTTTCTCCTTCATGCAAGTTCCTTCCATAGGGAGATCCAGATCTCCAACTATATCCTCCAGGTCCTCCAGGACCCTTTCCGATGAGGACGTTGATAGAGTGGTGAAGAAACTGCTTCAGTCATTGGTGTTGGCCAAATTGATTTCGGCTCCGACCCAGTCGGCTCTGGAGCCTATGGCCTCTTCATCCTTTGTTGCTCCTCTTCCGAGCCTTTCTCAGCCTTCAGAGCCAGAGTTGTCGGTTCCATCGGGTGCTGTTAGGTTGTTTCCAGTAGCCTCACCTGACCTCTCAGTTCCGATTTCCACTCCAACCCTGTCGGCTCCGTCCCCGGGGTCGAGGGTCCATGGTTCCCCGGACAGACCCAAGGGGGAGGGCTCAGATCGATCTTCATTGGTTCCAAGCCTTCCTCTCGGTGCTTTGGCTCGAGTGAGTTTGGACCAGAAATCTGCTTCGGACTGCATCTCCTCAGCGCCGAGGGCTACTACTGTATCTTCAACAGTTAGTCTGCCTTCGGATCAAGGGGGATCAGCCCTCAAGGTTATGAGGAGCATGCTGGCCAAGGCATCAGCTGCATCCTATGTCCCCAATACTCTGCCCACTCTGGCACCGGTGTCAGTTTCAGGTCACCCTCTATCCCTGGGCAGCGGAGACCCTAAGCCTCAGTATACCTTCATGAGTGGTCCCCAGCTTTCTGATGTCTCCCCAGAGTGTTTGCTTGAGGAGCCGGCCAGAAAGAGATTGTTTAAGAGAAAACACCTCGACTCCCCGGATGAGTCTCTCATGTCGGACAACAACCTCGAGGAGTCAGAGGGGTCCCTCAAGTCATCTTCTGAAGATATCTCTTTTTCAGATATCCTTGAGATCTTGAAGCAAAGAGGTGGCTGGCCCTCCAAATCCCCTTCTGATGAGGAGTCACTTTTCCTGAAGGCTTTCAGGTCTCAACCCTCTGCCTCTTGGGTTTCTCCCCCTTTCGATGAGCTACTAGATCTTGTCTGTCGAAAAGTGTGGGAAACTCCTGACACTGTGGAACCGGTCCCTAGGAGACCCAATATGTTTTTGTCCTCCCCCACTGACAAGGAATATCTAACAAAAGGTGTTCCAGTAGATGCCATAGTGGTGGCAGCAGCCACCAAGAAGGAACTTACTGAAACTTCGTCTACCATCCATATGCCTAACATGGAGTCCCAGGCTATGAACAGTTATGGGAAGCATGTGTTTACCTCAGCGGTCTTTACACTGTGGTCGTTGAACTACTTGATGCATTTTACAAGGCACCAGAGAGATCTCCTAAAAGAGCTAGGAGATTCTCTACAGGGTAACATTTCTGATGCCATGGCACAGAAGGTCAATGCAGAGATGTCTACCCTAAATTCCCTTACAAACTCCTCCATGAGGCTGATGTCATACACAGCCGATGGAGCAAGTAGGGCAGTGGGTTCTGGAGTGTCTGTTAGGAGACACTCCTGGATGCGCCTGTGCAATTTTGCCGAGGCCTTCAAGTCTACGTTCACCAGTGCCCCCTTTGACGATTCATCATTGTTCAGAACCAAAGTGAAGGACACTCTCACTAGGTGCAGGCAGGAAGGAAAAACCCTGTCTGCCATGGGAGTCTGTTTTTTCATGCCTTCTAGACCTTACCCCAAGGGCCAGAAGGGTGGGAAAATGTGGTTCAGGAAGTTGCAGAGGTTTTTTCAGGATGCCCAAAGTGATTCCCCCTCCAGAGGCAGGGGAGGGGGTGGAAATTCAGGTAGATGCCGCCCTAGAGGCAGAGGAGGTCCACGTAACTAGGGGGACTGTGATTCCTTTTGTGGATGTCCTTCAAGGATGCATCTGCAGTCATAACAAATGGGTTGTCCTGCCTCAGGCAGCCCTTCGGTCGGCCGGATTCCAAAGTCTGGGTCTGGCCTCGGCTGATGTCGCACTTCACCCGACGTCATAGCTGCTGGGGTATAAAGGCATCAGCTGACGCCATTTTTCTCAGTCTTTCTTGCCGCGCGGTGCCCGAAGCAGAAGCTGTTCGCAAGTGCCGGTCGGTCAGATCCAGAGATTTCAGCGTACCGAAGACTTCTAAAAAGCTAAGTACCCCGTTGGGGACTCTTTCTTGCCTCAGCCGATGTCAGACAAAGTAAATAATTGTTTAACTTGTGGGAAACAAATACCTCATAAGGATTTCCACTCTTACTGCCTTCCTTGCTTAGGCCCAGACCACGACGTATCAGCTTGTTTAGCCTGTGCTTCCTTCAACCGACGGACTCTTAGACGTTGGTCGGAGTTTGCAGAAGAGTTTTTTGGCTCCACTTTTGCATATAAAATGCCATCGGACACTCCGACTACACATTTAGCTAAAAAACGCAAAGAAAAGGACCGACACTCGCGGCCCGCGGTTTCGCCTGAAACCACGGTTAGGCCTACCGCGAGTGTCTCGGTTTCGGCTGAAACCGAGACCTCGGTACTCCCTTCGGCTGAAAGCATGCCTCCGATAACCGAGGCCACACAGGCCATGGCTGAGTCGGCTACAGAAATTCCTGCTGAAGTAGCAGGCACACAAGTGTTGTCTGACACTATTCCATTGGACATCTCTACTCCTGCACGTGGGGCAGCTAGACCCCCTACTTCTATGTCTATCAAGGCCTTTTCCAGGGCTAAAGCAGCCAAACTTTCCAAGGCCTTACCTTCAAAAGCTCCCTCTCACAGGACTACCTCAAGTTCCCAGATTCTCAGCCTTGCTGAGGACCTTATTTCTCTGATCAGGGGAACCCATCCTCACCCAGATAGGGCCTCACAACCCCCTCCTGAAAAGAGGCCTAGGACTGAACCCCCTGAACATCTGTCCTCTGACTACTCCTCGGATGGTTCAGATGTATCGGACCATCAGGAAGGCCCGTACTCACCTTATGAGGATTCTGATGCAGAAGACTCCATTCCTTCTGCCTCACCTCCAGAAGAATTTTCTTTTGGGGAAACCGTACACTCAATGAGGGAACACTTCCAATGGCAGGGTCAGGATTTTTCTGATTCTAGGAAAAGGCTAAGGACTTTTTTACACTTACCACAGCATAGGCCTTTAGCCATTCCACCTGTACTATCAGTTGTTGATGATGCATACAATGATGCCAGTACTGCCCCTGATTCTCTTCCCCCGGCCCCTGCAAAGCCTGACAGATACTACAGGGTCCCGGATTCTCACTACCACTTGTATAAGGCTCATGCTGCAGACCCAGAAACCATTTCTCAGGGCCCTAAAGGTGTTGCAGCTGCCTCTGCCAAAAACCCACTACCATCTGAAAGAGAATCTAGAGCATTAGAGAGATGGGGTAAAAAGGTTTATACATCTTCTACTCTTTCTGCCAGGGCTTTAAACTGTCAATTTCACATGATACAGTACCAGGAATTTTTGTTAGATCAGCTGAATAAAAAGCTGGCCTCTCCTGAACCTTTAGACCGTAAGTCCCTTCAGGATTTGGTACACAATTCTCAGCAGGTCAGTAATCATTTCTTAAAATGTGGCTATGATGCACTGGAGGCTTCATTTAGATCAGCTATGACTGGAGCAGTGATTCGAAGGCATGCCTGGTTAAAAGAACAATCCTTACCAGACCATGTTAAGTCTAAACTCCTGGATGCCCCTATGGAGAAACAAAGTTTGTTTGGCTCCCCTGCACAGGAGGTTCTAAAGAAAGTGGAAGAAAAAGCAAAATCTGTCCAAACAGTCAAGGATTTTTTGCAGGTCCAACCTCCGAGATTTAGCAGAAATTGGCCTTCAAAGAATTGGTCCTTTCCAGACACCTCCAGAGCACAGAGAGGCAGAAATAGATGCCCAAGAGGCAGAGATCAATCTAGGGGTGCCTACAGGGGTCGTCAGTGGCAACCTGCCAACCAAAGAAGTGCCACCACAGCTGCGACTGCAACCACTTCTACAGGACAGACACAATGACTTGGCTCTGATTCCGCCTACCAGGGAACAACTGGAAGCACCCTTGGGCGGAAAGCTAGCCTTATTCTCAAGAAATTGGCATTGTATTACAGGAGACAAATGGACTTTACAAACAATAGACAAGGGCTACAGGTTTCACTTCCACACTCTACCAAAAAAGAGAGGAATGCCAAACCTTCCACCAAGCCAGAAATCAGAGGCTCTAAAACAAATCATCAGTTTACTAAGGATGAGAGCAATAGAAAAGGTACCATCTATGGAACAAGGCCAAGGATTTTACTCCAGACTATTCCTTGTACCAAGAAAAGAAAATCAATGGAGGCCTATTCTCGATTTGTCCGCACTGAACACATACCTCATTGTTCCAAAATTCAAAATGCTGACTCTACAGCAACTTCTCCCCATGTTGGGCAAGGAGTCTTGGCTGGTGACTCTAGATCTCAAGGAGGCATACCTGCACGTCCCTATATGACCAGATTGCAGAAGACACCTCAGATTTCTTGCAGGATCAGAGCATTATCAATTCTCAGCATTGCCCTTTGGCTTATCTACTGTGCCCAGAGTATTCACGAAATGCCTGGCATCAGTAATTGCTCATTGCAGGCTTCAGGGAATTCAAATCTACCCATACCTGGACGACTGCCTAATGCAAGCGGACAACAAGACAAAATTAATAAAGGATTTGGCCAATGTCATGCAACTGCTGCAAGCCTTGGGATACACAGTCAACATACAAAAATCACGACTAGTGCCATCCCAAAGGATAACATTTTTGGGTGCAGAACTGGACACAATAACTAAGATGGCTTTTCTCACAGAGGAAAAACAAAAGCAACTACCACTCTATTTCATGGCATTAACAAGACAAACTCAGCTTACTGCAAGGAAAGTCCTGCAGGCCCTGGGTTACATGGTATCCTGCATAATATTGATCCCACATGCCAGGCTGCATATGAGAAAGTTACAATGGTACCTAAGGAATGTATGGTCTCAACACAGACAGTCTAGAAGCCCAGATACCAATCATTCCATGTCTGAAAAAAGAATTCCTGTGGTGGGCTCAGGCCTGTCAGATAAACAGAGGATTGCCTTTCCACAAACCACATCCAAGGCAGACCATCACCACGGACGCCTCAGACCTAGGCTGGGGGCACACATGGAAGACAAGTGTATCCAAGGCCTATGGTCACAAGACCAGCTGAATCTACACATAAATCTAAAGGAGATGCTGGCAGTGAAACATGCAATCGAGGCATTCAGACCATTCATCCAGCAATGACACCTGCTGATAAGGACGGACAATACCACAGTCATGTGGTACATCAACAAACAGGGAGGCACACATTCATACCCTCTATGCCGGACGGCAATGGACCTGTGGAACTTGGCCCTGAATCTCAACATCCAACTGCAGGCCAGATTTGTACCAGGAAAAGAGAATTCACTAGCAGACAGCTTAAGCAGGACCACCACGGATGCTCACGAATGGATGCTGCATCCAGATATTTTCAAAACCATAACAAAAAAATGGGGAATGCCAGAGATAGACCTGTTTGCCTCCCCACACAACTACCAACGGAAGAAATTCTGCTCAAGAGTATACCACCCACTTGCCTGGAGGGTGGACTCCCTTTCTTTCAGCTGGAAGGACCTGACAGTATATGCCTTTCCACCTCTTCCTTTGATGTACAAAGTTCTGCTGAAGATCAGAGAGGAACAGCCAAAGGTAATTCTGATAGCTCCAGACTGGCCAAGGCAACATTGGTACCCGCTACTGAGAAGCATGTCTCGGACGCATTCATGGCATCTACCTCTATGTCCTTTACTTCTAACGCAGAACAATTACAAGATCCTGCATCCAAACTTAAAAATACTGCAGCTAACTGCTTAGAAAATTGCATAAAACAAAACCAACTTGATTTATCTCAGAGGGTTAAGGACATTATCCTGGAGACTCGCAGACCCTCCACAAGGAAAACATATTCAGCCAAATGGAAAAGATTCCTCATTTGGAGTGCAGAAAAGGGAGAAAATGTCACACTAGCAAACCTAGCACACATCCTGGAATACTTAGCAGAACTGTTCCACAATGGCCTGTCCTATTCTTCCATTAAGATACATGCATCAGCAATTTCAGCAGAGTACAACATGGATCCTCCTGTCTTCTCTCATCCTCTCCTCAGACAATTTTTGAGAGGGATCAAAAATGTAAAGCCTCAAAGGAAACCACATTTGCCTGCATGGGATCTCAATTTTGTGCTAGAAAAATTAACACTCCCCCCTTTTGAACCAGCAGCAACAGCAGACTTACAGTTCTTATCTTGGAAAACTGCCTTCCTGCTAGCAATCACTTCAGCAAGAAGGGTATCTGAGTTACAGGCATTAATGGCAGTGCAGCCTTTCCTTATCTTCCATCAGGATAGAGTGTCTCTGAGAACCAATCCTACTTTTATGCCAAAGGTGGTATCCAGGGTATCCTTGAACCAAGCCATACATTTACCTACATTCTTCCCCAACCCACAGAACAGGGAAAACTACTACACACCTTGGATGTACAGACAGCTGCGCTACTATCTGGACAGAACCAAGGCCAGCAGAAAACCTGACCAGCTTCTGGTAGCATATGCAACAGGAGTGCAAGGAAAAGCAATTTCAAAACAGACAATCTCAAAATGGATAGGAAATTGCATTCGATTCTGCTACTCATTTCATGGAAAGACAACTCCTGAAAATATCAGGCCTCACTCCACAAGAGCTACAGCCACCACTACAGCTTTCCTACGAGGAGTGGCTACCAAAGACATTTTAGAAGCTGCTACTTGGAGCTCCGTGCATACATTTGCCAAGCATTATAATCTTCCTCTATACTCCAGATCCCGAGCAGGTTTTGCAACTGCTGTTTTACAAGGGATCTTAACTACACCATCATTATCTTAGTGCCTCCTCCCCCAGTTTGGCTATGGTATTCTACCCATTTGTTATGACTGCAGATGCATCCTTGAAGGACATAGTACAGTTTTGTACCTACCATAAATGTAGATGTCCGATAGGTATGCATCTGCAGTCAGGATTACCCACCCTCCTTCCCCTCTGTGGTATTCCTAGGGTACTTACCCCTCTTTTAGCTAGCTGGGGGAATCTATTATGGTGTATTTGTTTGTATGTATATATGTATATATATATTTTGCTTTCTACTGTTTGGAATTATTTGCATGTATCCAAGTTTAGCCTTCCTAGAGGGCACCTGGCATCTGGGGCAAGAAACACTGAGGAAAATGGCGTCGGCTGATGCCTTTATACCCCAGCAGCTATGACGTCGGGTGAAGTGCGACATCAGCCGAGGCCAGACCCAGACTTTGGAATCCGGCCGACCGAAGGGCTGCCTGAGGCAGGACAACCCATTTGTTATGACTGCAGATGCATACCTATCGGACATCTACATTTATGGTAGGTACAAAACTGTACTTTCTCCCTACTAGTGCTCCTGAAGGGAGGCCCAACTGTGCATCTCTTGAGCCAGTTGGGGGTCACATTTCTTTATTCCCAGAAGCCTAGCAAGACGTCACCCAAAATGAGTGGGTATTAAAGATAATTTTCAGAGGTTATCATATTCCCTTCTCTTCCCCCCCCCCCCGACAACCAAGAGAATCCCAGACGTTCCACCTAGTCACACAGATTCTGCAACTTTAGAAATAAAAAAGTTGCTTTCAAAGAGAGCCATCCAGCCTGTCCCCGCAGACCAAGTAGGATTTGGGACTTACTCCAGATTCTTTTTAGTGCCGAAAAGAACAGGGGACCTGAGACCCATCTTGGATCTCAGATGATTGAACCTTCATGCACAAAATTCCAAGTTCCGCATGGTCACCTTACAGTCAATACTCCCTCTGTTAGGGAAAGATGTGTGGATGTGCTCCATTGACCTCAAAGATGCTTACTACCATGTCAAGATGGACAGGGCATCGAGAAGTCATCTGCGCTTCTGGCTGGGAGCCAGTCATTTTCAGTTTCACGCTCTGCCCTTTGGTCTCAACACAGTCCCCAGGGTGTTCACCAAATGCATGGCAGTGGTAATGGCTCACATGAGATGTCAGGGATTCCAAGTGTTTCTGTACCTGGATGACTGGCTCCTTTCTGCCACCACCAGGCATCTACTGTTACAGACCAGGGATACCATCATTATGCTGTGCCAAAGGTTAGTATTGCTCTAAATTGGAAAAAAATCTGCCTTGTTGCCCTCGCAGCATGTCACTTTTATCGGCGCCAAACTAGATACAGTGCTCATGAGGGCCTTCTTACCAGAAGAGAGAATTCAGGCTCTACAACAGCAGGTCTACGCCTTACTACCATTGAGGAAGGTCAAGGCAAAAGTGGTCCTCAAGTTATTAGGGACCATGGCTGCCACGATCATGCTAGTTTCCCTTGCCAGACTACACATGAGCGTTCTTCCGTGGCTGCTTTTCACCCAGTGGTCACTACAGAATCTTCCACTCTCCCATTCTATTCTGATTACAGACACGTGCAAGCAGGATCTACACTGGTGGCTTCAGGCCAGCAATCTCAACGTGGGCAAGCCTTTTGTTCCATCTTCTCCAGTTGCCAGGGTGACCATGGATGCCTCCCAGATTGGGTGGGGGGGGGCATTATCTTGGCAGGACAGTCCAAGGCACATGGCAGGATCATGAGACCCATTTGCATATCAATGTCTTGGAGATGAGAGCAGTGCTATTTGCGTTGCAAGCACTTCAGAGCTTTCTCCCTCTAAGGGACAATTACAATCCACTCAGAAAACATTTCAATGGTATGGTATCTGAACAAACAGGGAGGAACCAAATCATACCCCCTTTACAGAGAGGCACTTCGAGTTTGGCAGTGGGTGGTGTCTTCCCAATGCTTTCTAGTTGCAATGCATATACCGGGGAAGTCCAACATGATTGCCGACAGGCTGAGCAGAGCTATCCTAATGCCTCACGAGTGGTCCCTGAACAATTATGTTGCAGAGAAGATATTCCACAGATGGGGTCAGCCTTGCTGCAATCTATTTGTCAACTCCCTCAATGCCAAATGCACCAGCTACTTCACCCTTATCCCCCCAGAGGGGGAGACACCCAGGGACGCTCTGGTTCACGTTTGTCCCTCCGGTCTTCTCTATGCCTTCCCACCATTACCTCTGATGTCAAAGGTCATTCAGAAAGCACAGTCTTTGGGAAGCAAAATGATCCTTATCGCCCCCCACTGACCTTGCCAGATTTGGTTTCCCTTCCTTCAACTCTATCTAATGGACAAGCCCTGGATTCTGGACCCAGCTCCAGATCTGCTGACTCATATGTCAGGACAGTTCCATCCTCCATCCAAACTCTTAAGTTGACAGCTTGGCTGCTCCAGTTCCATCCTTAGTCAGGATTCATGATTTTTCCCCGGAAGTGGTCCATATTCTATCATCTTCCCACAAGCCTTCTACCAGGAAGATTTATTCCAGTAAGTGGAAGAGATATTCTATTTGGACCCATGAGAGACATATTGATCCTTATACAGCACCTATTTCGGCAATATTAGAATTTCTTTCTCAACTGTTCAGTCAGGGGTCAGCTGCAGCAACCATTAAAGTGCAACTGGCAGTGATTTCTACCTTTCACGTTGCTAATGAGCCCAACCTTATGGCTCATAGGCTTTGTAGGGCTTTTCTGAAAGGGACATTGTTACTCCAACCGCCAGTCTTTGATCCAGTAATGCCGTGGGACCTCAATTTTGTATTACAGAAGCTCACTTCAACTCTCTTTGAGCCCGCAGCTATGTGTAACATTAAATTCTTGTCATGGAAGACAGTATTCTTGGTAGCCATAACATCAGCTAGGCGGGTCTCTGAACTCCAAGCATTATCGATTAAGCCACCTTATTTGGTGTTTCAGAAAGATAGGGTCTCCTTAAGAACCAATCCTTCCTTTGTTCCTAAGGTTGCCTCTGTTGTCAATATCAACCAATCCATTGAGTTGCCTGTGTTTTTTCCTGAATTCTCCAACAAGGCAGAATTTAAGTTTCATCAGCTAGATGTTCACAGGACAATTGCTTTTCGATTTACATGGGACAAAAGATTTCAGGAAATCAGATTAAATGTTTGTCTCATTTTCAGACACTAGATTTGGGGTTCCTGTTTCTAAGGTAACCTTGTCTCACTGGATCTCCGATTGCATCTCATTTATTTATGCTTCCAATGGCAAAGAATTACCCTTTAAAGTGAAGGCTCATTCTACACGATCTGTGGCTACCTCAACTGCATTTCAAGCTAAGATGTCTATGGATGATATTTGTGCTGCAGCAACATGGGCTTCGCCTCATACCTTTATTTGTCACTACAAATTAGTTCTGGTCTCTAGAGGCAGATCTTCCTTTGGTTCCACAGTGTTCAAGAGTATTTTTCACTGAGCCACCCAAGATCAAGGTGCTAGGGACGCTGCACCACAGGTAAGAATGAAGGTGAGATTGGACTACATAACATCAAGAAGTTATGTACTCACCATAATGTTCGATGTATGTAGTCCATCTCACTTTACATTCTTACTAACCCTCCCTCCTACCCCCTCCTGGAGGACCTGGAGGTATAGTCTCTAAGTGTCAGTAGTCCTTTCTGTTGGGGTTGTTCTTCTTCTCAGTGTGTGTGTGTGTGTGTGTGTGTGTGTGTGTGTGTGTGTGTGTGTGTGTGTGTGTGTGTGTGTGCTTGCAGCAAACAAGATCTGGGGAATAGACCTGTTGCATGATGGGATACCTCTTAAACACGAGCCAATTGAAGACTTCGAGCTAGAGTATGGCCGAGTCAGAGCCGAGGTTTAGCTCCGAACCCACGGGTAAGAATGTAAGGCAAGATGTACTACATACATTGAATGGCATGGTAAGTACATAACTTCTTGTTCTATAACTATCATTAAACAATTGGTTGATATGATTTGAAAAAAAACTCAAAGCTGGATCTACCCATATACCCAGGTCCTTAATTAAATCTACAGTTTCGATCACTGTGTGCTGTATTAAGTGTTTACCTTTCAGTCTATGTCTCCCAAATCTCATGTGCTTAGCTTTTGATGTATTTATCAGCATGTTATTCTCCTGTGCTCAAATGGTCAATTTAGTCAAGTTCTTTTGCAAACATGGCCTATCTTTAACACATGTAATCAGTTTATCCATTTTCAGTTCATCTGCATACAGCTGTAGAACACCTCAGATGAAAAAAATTGATCTGGAAGGTACAACCTAAACAAGTGTGGATCCAGGAGAAAGTCTTGTTGGACACATTGACTGCAACCCAGAATTTTACCTGTCCAATTTCTGTATGATGCTTACCATGTCCTATTTGTAAGTCATGCAGCTATCCATCTTATCAAGAGTACATCAGTACTTAGCTGCTCTAATTTATTGATCAGCATTTTGTGCATGACCTATTAAATGCTATAGGTAAGTCTATATAAATTATATCACAGCACACTTTTTTCATTTATAGGTGTTATTACATTGTTATAGAACATCATGTTACATGTGGTTATTTATTAATTTATTTAACATTTGTTTACCAGGAAAGTCTGACTTGGGATGAAGCAATTTTCAGCAGAGTCCCACGGAGAAATGCTCAAGACCTATGTCTTTGTAATGTGGGAGGAAACTGGAGCACCTGGGGGAAACCCACACAAAATGCAGGAAGGATAAGTAGACTCCATACAGAAGGCACCCCAGCTGAGAATCGAACCAGTGAACCTCTTGCTGTGGGGCAACAATGCAAACTGCACCACTGCACCATCCAATTTATTTATTTTCAACATATGCATGTTAGTACATGGTTTCAAGTCCCAGCCTTTTCAATTCTGACAATAATTTATCCAAGCTAACCTACTCCATTATTTTTCCACAGCATGAAAATGAACTTATGAATATGTACGATTCTGGACTTACCACACCCCCTTTCCCTTAAAGATAGGCTTACCAAGTTCATGTCTCCAATCGGGAGGAATCTTCCCATATTTAAATGACCTAGTGAATAACAGATATATTGGTACTGTAAGTTCATACTGAAGTGCTTTCAGGTCATCATTATTAATTTCATCTCCTGCTTCCTCTTTATTTTGGTCCAATTTTCATAGTTCTTTTTTAATACAATCTGATTTAATTTCTATATATGAGGTTACCTGGGTTGTACTAGGACAACTTATCACCCCCTTTGTGGACCCAAACTGCTTTGCATAAGTTTTTGTAAATATATATATATATCTTCAATCTGTTGCATCTATGAATAAATTTTAGAATCCACACACAATTTTTCTGTTTGTATATCTTTACTCCTACCCCATCTTATGTATCTATAAAGTGGTTTCCCATTATGCTCAATATCTTTATATAAGTTTAGTTCACATTTTTCTCAATCTTGTCTCATAAAATGCTTAATTTATCTGTCCAGCTTATTTCAGTTTTCAAAGTTTTAGTTTAACTTGTTTTCTGTTTCTTATATTTTTGTCTCTCACCTTAAACAAGTATCTTGTTCTTCTGAAAATATATCCTCCTCACGTTGTGTGCCTATATCTTGAAGTTAAACATTGTTTTGATTTTTTGCATTCAAATGGTTTCTTTTTCAAAACTTGTCACATTCCTTCTGCAGTTTTCCACTGAATCCATCACTCTAATTAGTTTTATATGACTGTTTTGCCTCCATATAATCTGTAATTAACCTTCTGTGCATTGGTTTAGATTTCAGTGTGGCAGAATTATCTAGCAACAATTTAACCTGTGTAATCCCATGATCACTGTACATCAGTGGTGGTAATACTTGGTATGAAGTAGCAGTTGTTTTCTTAGAAACATCAAGAATGTATCAACTGTTCCTGAACACACATTGTAAATAATGTCTTTACTAATGCTGTTAAATCAATATTATTCCAGTCTCTTTCTGGTAAATTTCAGTCCCCAACCTCTATTAATTATCCCCCCATGTGTTTAAGGCAAGGAATGTATGAATTCCTCTAGGTCATCAGCACATGACTTTGATGGTCTATACACTCCAACAATAGTTATATGTTCCAGGGTTGTCTTTATTGTCATGGTTACACAATCTACAATATTGATGTTACCATCAACATGTAAACATTACAGGTCTCATACCAATCTTTAATCCCTATCATAACAGCTCCTCCTGAACATTTATATCTTGACAGAACTGGTTTCCAGTCATTGTTCTTTAGCCATGTTTCACAAGCAATAGCAACATTAATCCTTTGAAAACATAGCAAATGTTTAAAAAAAACTAATGAATCTAGCATTGACAACCATCAGAGATGTATCAACTGTTGCCATCTGTGAACTGTTAAATTTTTGACCTGGCAAAAAATCCTGCCTTGGGTTTGTCAAATATTACAATATATCTCCTGCAAAAATTTTATTTCCTGGTTTTGTCAAGTGCCCGCCATCCATTTGTAAAGACATGAGTACCCTAAATTAGGTTTAGATGCTCTACCTATTTCTGTTTTTTTAAACTGGGACATTTTTATGTAGGTATTTACCCAAAAAATCTTTTAATTTAGAGTGACCTGCCTCTCCTTTTTACATGTGATTTGTGAGAAATATGTCCTAGAATAGTAGATAGCCAGTTTCTAAAGTAGGGTGTTCAGCTGCCTTGACTTCTGTTTCACTCTTGTTCTTTTCTAGTATGTAATATATTCTACTTCCAATGCGTATTGGTCAAGTGCTGCCTCAGTTTTTTATGTGATTTCTAAATAACTTTATTGTCATAATTAACTGGAGCACATGGTTGCCACACATCCTACTGGATTACATATGGAGATCATTATCCCATAGTAGAAGGAATAGAACATTAAGAGACTAGCAAAGGAACTGCTCAACACTTGTCTATTTGATGACCTGTTGTAATAAACATCAGACAGGTCAAGATTCAGGGGTATTCATCTTATCACATGATGTCAGTTAAAGAGGGACCAAATCCTCAGTGGGCTAGTTAGGGGGGTGTTGGGGGGCACAGCCCCCCACATTAGGGGGTGTTGGGGCATTGGCCCTCACCTAGTTTGGTTTTATATTTAACTGAAAGCTTCAAAAAATACATTTTAAACCATAGACATACACACCTACAACACCAATGACTAACCCTTTCAGAAGACAATATATACCCAAACTCTATGGGGGGCTGTGCCCCCACCCCCCCAACTATATATACTAACTCCAGGATCACACTGCAGTGGGGACAAGGGCATATACTGTTTACTTGCTTTACAGTACTCTACACATTGCCAGTACTTCACTTCAGTGAAATGAGTTTTCAGTAATTTGAGCTTTCAGTGATTTGGTCAGGGTGAATTCAAATTCAGTGAAATAAGCTTTCAATGAATCAAAGTAGACCCATAAATATATATATTTATATATATATATATATATATATATATATATATATATATATATATATATATATATATATATATATATATATATATATATATATATATATATATATGCTCCACTTAAAAAAATCCCAATCCCTCCAAGCTACATGCTCTAGGGACCTAAATCTTGTCACCACAATAAACAGAACATGCTGGAGGGATATATTCCTGTCTCAGAGACTTCCCATACTCTGGAACAAACTACCTAGCTATATAAAACAAAGTTCCTCATTAGCACTCTTCAAGAAAAATCTTGATGATTGGATGGGAGATAGGAAATTCACCCCCGAGATCACTCACTTCTGTGGCTCTGCTCAACAGGGGCACAAGAAAATAATTTTCTTGGGTGGCGAAAGCCAGGGTACCATTTGGCTAGGCTTATATAGGCCTTAGGACCAATTGCCTAGTACCTACCTATGAACCTATATATATATATATATATATATATATATATATATATATATATATGTGTGTGTGTGTGTGTGTGTGTGTGTGTGTGTGTGTGTGTGTGTGTGTGTGTATGTGTGTGTAAATATATATATATATATATATATATATATATATATATATATATATCTTGTATAACACAGGTAAAAGGGATATCTGAATTCAGTTTAACATCCTCTTATGGTAAACTTAGACATGGTAGGAGAAAGTTATGGGTTTTGTGTGTTTCAAGGTTGATCTCTGAACAGCCCACTTACAGGCTTCTTCCTTCCTACTTTTTATCTTGAAGAAAGAGGAAGCATTACATGAATTCTCATATAACACCAGGGTGTCATGTATACTCTTTTATCATGGATTGCTTGTGAGTTGATAGTATAAAAATGCTGTGCTATTTTTTTGTGATAGAATGTGGTAGATTTTTTTGGGAGGGGATAGTTATGCAATGTAATAGTATAGATAAAGAAAGGAGCATATTTATTTATTGATTGATTGATTAATTGATTGCCTTTTGTTTACCAGGATTGTCTGACTGGGCACTCAGGCCTATTTTCAGCAAAGGCCC
Source organism: Protopterus annectens (assembly GCF_019279795.1). Classification (NCBI taxonomy): domain Eukaryota; kingdom Metazoa; phylum Chordata; order Ceratodontiformes; family Protopteridae; genus Protopterus; species Protopterus annectens. The sequence goes on from NC_056731.1 coordinate 1,414,960,377, forward strand.
GTGTAGAAAAGCTCCATTAAAGTTACAAAAATTACAAAAACTTTTACAGAGAAAAAAGAATTTCAGTTTCTTAACAGTAGAAATGGGGTTTTAGACTCATGCAATGGGTAATGCAATCAAGACAGAGGTTATACAATTTGATTTTTCTAGGAGAGTTATAGAATAATAAACAGATTACATTTACATAATTAGCAATGTACAAATTTCATTTACATAGGAGTGATGAAAAGCAATATATTATTCTTATTGTATATAGAATTTATTTACATTACTTACAGGATAAGATAGGAGAGCTGAAGAGTCAGGAATTGGTGATAGTCTAGAGATATGAGAGAAAGAGAGAGAGAGAAAGTGGTGCATAACTAAATCTGTGAGACAAGATATGTAAATTGAAGTTTGTAGGAACAGCTATTTGCATATGAAATTAAGTTATTGTGTTTTATTCTGTAATTTGTCATCCACTTGTATTTGTTTCATAAGCAAAACATCACCTAGTTGTGTATGAAATACAAGTGTGTAGAATTATAGATCATGTGAGTCGATAAGTGTGAGATGGAACTTGCAAGGCCATGATGTTCAGCAAGTATCTGTCAGATTTTTTTATTCCAAAAAATTTATATTTGGAAATTATAGCAAGATTAACAAATAAGTTGATGGTGAGAGGAATATAGATGCAAGTGGGAACAGGGGAAACCCAGAAACTTATAGACCCGTAAGTCTGCTTTCATGTTGTTGAAACCTATTGAATAAGATTATTTTAGATAAGTCATTGGTCAGAACTGGAAAGGCTGGGGGTTGAAGCCATATATCAGTATGCATATGTTGAAAATAGATGACTGCCTAGAACATAAAACTGTATAATAATATAATAATAGCTATAAGTGAAAAAAGTGTGTTGTGATTTAATTTATACTGACTTATCTTCAGCCTTTTATAGGGTGATACACAAATCCCTGATCATAAATTAGAACAAGTTGGTTTTAATGTAATCTTAATAAGATGGCTAGCTACCATGGCTTACAAATAAGGTGTGACAAGTATCATACAGCATCTGGAAAACTGGACTCTGTCCCAGGCCCATGCCTGCTTAGGTTGGATTTTTCAGATACATGTTTTTCATCAGAGGTGTTCTGTAGTCTGTTTGCAGATAACTTCAAAATGGGAAAATTGATTACATCTGTCAGAGACAGGAAATGTCCGCAAAACAAGCTTGACTAAATACACTATTTGGACACAGGAGATTTATTTATTTATTTATTTATTTATATTTGTTAATTTGGATAAATTGACTGTGCAAAAAAAGCCCTTTTTTAGAGAATGTCTAGGGAAAAGACTACAACCAATGTGAATAAAACAACATAGAGTAATGTTCTAATATGCAGAGTCCTAAGTAAAACACTACAATAAAAACAGAGATAACAAAGAATAATGGTTTAATACACAGAATTGTAATGAAACACAGCACTTAGAATTATTTATTTATTTAAATTACTTATTATTTATTGGAATTTGTTTACCAGGAAAGTCCAACTGAGTAGTGCCTTTTTTTTCAGCTGAAAGTTGGGGGTGAACACTTCATTATACAGACACCATGGACATCATTTGCCATTGTATCACCATTTACAGTCAGGTTCATTCATGAACAAAAATTCCATCATTCAGACATCCTTGACATTGATTACATAATTTACGAATGGTTTTGATTAACAGTTCCATTGGTTGTATATAGATATTTTTTAAGTACAGGGAGGTATATGCAGTACAATATCATCACTATGCATAGACTGAGTTATAGCAGCCTAAGGAAGAAGGGGAGAAGGCCTAAGGAAGATGAGATGACAAAAGAAGGCGCAGTTGTGATAAAAGTACAAGAAGTTTTTCCAGCAGAGAGTTACGGCACAAATTCATATAGCTATATTAATAACATTTTAACCAGGGGTAATGAGGGTGCAGATCCATTTATCTATCAGGTGTTGCTTAAGCTGACATTTAAAGTCTTTCAGGTTGCAGACTGTTCTTAGGTTGAGTGTAATGGCATTCTAGCTGTTAGAAATGCAGTGTGAATACAGAGAGTACCCTGCATTGTTGTTAGGTTTATTATGGAGAGTAATGATTTGTCAGTGGAGTGTGTCTTAGTAGTAGTTTGGCTGATAGAGAAGAGTTTAGATTAGTTAGGATAGGAGAGCATATAAATAGGTGGGAAATAGAAAATAAGAGGCTATGTTTTGTCTAGCAGTCAGTAAAGTAGTGTTTTACTCTATAGAAGCAACCTAGTTTTTGGTGTGTCTTCTTTATGTCTTGCTAAAGCTGGAGACCAAATTTCAGGAGGTCATCTATAATCACACCTAGTAGTTTGGTATGGGATATAAGTTCTTGTTGGATGACAATATATTAAAGGTATTTTAGGAGGAGGAGACAGAGTTTTGGTGAACATTAGTTTAGTTATTTATTTATTTATTTATTTTATGATTCAGGAAGTGTTGCGAGTTTTTGAGCCAAGCTTTTATGGAAAAGAATTTCTGGGTGAGTCCTTAGAGCATAATTATGGTTCTAGCAACATATATTATAGTGGAGTTATCAGGTATTGTACTATGGTGGCCTTTTTGGCTGCTGTGTTTAAGTCACTGATGACTAAGTTAAAGAGCAGTGGCAATAGTATGGACTCTTGTGTGACTCTGATTGATGTAGGAAGGAAACAGGAGAAATCATCTTGTTATTTTCCTGCTTGGGACATATTAGTGAGGTAACTAAGAACCCAGTTACGTGAGGAGGGTGATAGCCAATAGGAAGAGAGTTTATTTAGGAAAATTGGATAATTGACTGTGTCAAATGCCTTGGATAGATACAGAAATAGGGCTGAGGTTAGAAAACCTGAATTTCTATTGTGATTTATTACATCTGTAAATCTTAGAAAGGTAGTGGTTGCACTGTGATTGGGTCTGAAGATATGCTGTGATGGAAAGAGAAGGTTATGAGAAGTAATATCTGTAGTAAGTTGAGAGTGAATACATCCTTCCAAGATTTTGGATAAGGGCGAGAGAATGGTTGTAAGATGAGATGTTTAGTTTGTAAGCTCTGTTGATGAACCACCTTTCAGGAGGGGTATTATGCAGGATCTTTTCCATAATATGGGGCCATATTTTTCTTGGATAGAATGATTTATTAGAACCATGACAGGGTATGCAAGGCAGTCTGCAGTAAGTTTGAGGTATTCAGATGGAAGTTGTTTAGTGCCGCTGGCTGCTGTCTTAAGATTGTGTGGGTATTTTTTAATTGTAGATATTGGCACAGGATTGAGGGTGAAGGTCTATTATGGCTTCAGTGGTTGGAGTGGGATGGCTAGATTTAGAGTAGTTTTGTTTTGTAGGAGGGAGTTGCTGTATTTATAAAATATTATGTAAACTGTAAAGCTATGCTTTGTGAGTTATTGGTTGTGGATGGGCTGTATTGGGTTTATTTTCCAGGACTTCCCAATGTATTTATTAATTTCCACAAGTTTTTTGATTGTTTGATGATGCATTTTGGGTGTTGCTATAATAATGTTTTTGTCCTGTTATTTGCATTGTTCCTTAACTGCCTATATTGCTACAGGGATGTTTGAGAATTGGTGTGTAGCCATGACTTCCAGGCTTTCTCTCTAAGTTCCATGAGTTGCTTTGTTTGTTTAGTTAACCAATGGGATGGCTTGTTTTTATATCGTTTGGCTGTCAATGGTGCTTAAAACAACACACATTAATAGTCTAATGCATAGCATTATAAAGAATCCTAAGACAACATGATATTAATATAAAGATCTTTGACAGTGGTATTTGGTGGTATTTCATGTCAACATGCTGATGAATACATCAAAAACTAAACATACAAGATTTAGGAGACATAGATTAAAGGGCGAATATTTAATAATGCACACAGTGATTGAAGCTGTAGATTCACTAAGGACCTTGTTACATGGGTAGACTCAACTTTCAGTTTTTCAGATCATATCAACCAATTGGTTATTGATAGTTATAAAACAATAGGCTATATAAAATATTTATAAAATCTGTGAAATGAAAAATTATGAAATCATTGTTTGCAAGTAACGTTAGACCCAAACTTGAGTTTTGAATAATGATATATTAATCTTATAAGAAAATTAGACTTAGCAATCTGGAAAGAGTAAAATGGAAGTATATCAAGAAGATCCATGAATATGGAAGCTTTAGGTTATTATGAAAGGTTAAAATATCTGAAAGTGGATAGTGTTTCATATAGATATTTGAGAAGAGACCTTATTCAGGTGTATAGGACATTTGGACCCAACTACTTCTGGGAGTGTTTCGGCTTATCAAACAGTAGTAGGTAATCATCAGCCAACCTATGTTCAATATTATATAGGAATGAGAGCTGTACTAATTGGTTCTCAGAGAGAGAATAGCTGATGCATGGAATAGACTACAAAAGTGTATTAAAGCAAGCACTAATTTAGATATTTTTAAGAACAACTTCAACACTTATTATAGAGATGACTGCTTTGGTATATTGGCAGGCCAGAATGGCATTGATGTCCATGCCTGAGATACTTGTATGTATGTTGCTTTCAATGAAAATCCCAAGTGAAAAACTCCAAATCTCTACATTTAGTTTAAAGTAGGAAATAATGTATAGGGTTCATGCATATATGGCTAGATAGATCATAATAGTTAGCATATTATATTGTAACATGTAATAACATACAACACTAGAGTTGCATTTTTCATATAACAATAGCAGTAAACAGGGTACAAAGCCTTGGCGGTTACAATTAAGATTAAGTAGTTTTTGCAAGTTTGGGTATATTGATCTGTAAATAACAGCTTGTATGAGTTATGATTATGACATTGTCATAATTAACACAAGAATCTAAATTGTCCCTAGCTCAAGCTTTCCTTTTACCAACACTTATTATATGCCCCCCCCCATCTTTTCAAACCTCAAAAAAAATTGTCATCCAAACTTGAACTAGTATAGAACAAAATAGTTAGAGTTGCCACTGACTTCCCCTATCACTCACATCACTGCCTCTCCTTAAAAAAAAGTGAACTGGCTAGACTTCCAGAATCAACTTCTTCTGCCTCAGCTTCATCTGGTTCATTGTGTCCTCCACCAACCCCTTGCCCATCCTTCACTGGCAAACTTCATCTCCCCTCATGTCCCTAACCAGGAACTTCGTAGCTCTGACCAACACCTCCTTCTAATCTCCAAACCCAATAAATCCATAGGGAAAAGTCTCTATAGTCATTCTGTTGCCTCCTCTTGGAATAAACTTCATCCTGTTATCAGATCTATTCAAAATTCTAGCAACTTCAAACTTGCTTTAAAGGAATATCTGCTCGATACCTGGACATGCCCCTATAAAGATCCAACTTGAATCACTTCCTCCAGGCTAGTCTCCCCCCTGCTACTTTTCTTATCTTTCTTCATTCTATCTTCTCCCAGCTATACTTTACTTCAATTCCTAAGTCCATCACTCTTATTACCCTATTTCTTACACCAAACATATCCTTTGTGCATCTCTCTTCTGTTGCCCTGTATTTCCTATTTATCTCTTACTAGACTACACTATATACTTAATAATTAACTCTATTTCCCTCTCTCTCCCTCCTGTCGCTTTTATGTCCATATCTGTCTTTGACTGTAAACTGATATTGTATGACAAGCAATATTTGTATCTTAAATTGCTTATTCTCCAACCATGTCCAAATAAAAACTTTATTTTTCTTCTGTGTATAATATTTACCATTTTTTCACTTGTTTGTTTGCTTAATTTTGTATTTCATTGTAACTAATTGTTTTTGTACTGGAGCTTTTTTCCTTGGGTATCTGCTGAAAAAAGGCCCCTTGACCAGCCAGACTAGCCAGGTTCACAAAAGGCAAATAAATAAATAAATAAATAAATAAAATATTATCTGAATGAAGATCAGGTCAGCAAGATGATACGTGGATACCGCAAAATCATCTCAAAGTAAAAGGCTCACATGTAAGAAGCTACACAGAGGAAGTGGCTGCAGAGATAGTTTTGGTGGAAATGCTGATGACTGACAGAGAGGAAAGCATTATGGTGTTTAGTTTAAAAGGTTCAAGCTGGGAGCTAGTCAAGGCAGATGGCAGGATATGTGACAATGAAGAAACAGAGCAAAGTAATAGTATTTAATGAAAAAATGGATAATTACATGGGAAATAAGATTTTTTCAGAACTATGTGAGTCTCCGATATAAAATGTCTAAATGACCACTTGCAGCTTACACTGAAACATGTGGTTAAACAGATATGCAGTGTTGGAAATGCAGTATATGATTCATTTGTCCTACAAGTGCATAACCAATTTTAAGTACTCTTTCAGTTTTTAAAGGCATGCTGCTCTGAGGCTTACCTGCACAACTGCAGAAAAGGCTCAGATTTTTGTTGGAATAATTACTCTTTATGACCCACTTTGATCTGAGAAGATAGGGTCTATAATAAGGCAAAGTAGGAAACTCTATTCTCTATGTACTATCTATCCCTCAGATGACATATTAAGATGCTATCATAAATGCATGGATTCCAAGAATTTTAACTCTCTTAATGGAATGCGGTAATGAGTTTCTGGAGAGTCTGCCTGCTGGAAACCTGGATCTAGAATCATAAAATGTTCATGTTTGAATAGTTAGAGAGAGGGCATGTTTGTGAGAGTTATGTTGATATGTAAATATCAAATAAGCAGGAATAATAGGCTGCTTGTGATATAGGAATTGGTAGTCAAGTATTTCTTATCTCTGTAAAGCATGACAAATTTCAAATTTTTTTATGACTATACGAACCTCAAATTTAACTTATGAGTGTAAAGTTGGTCTAAGAATTGTGGTAGAGGTGACATTTCCAGTTTATGAAAGTCAGTGCTATAATGTAGGTTGGACATCTGCTAAGGAGACAAGTGCATGAGCTTGCTTTGCTGATATTTAGAAGAAGGCCTGAGTTAGTCAACTAAATCAAAATGTTAAATGAAATTTGTTATTGGTCTGTAGCAATATTGATTGTGATGGTAGTAAATAGTAATGCAGAGCCATCAGTGTATTATATACCTATGTGAAACTGTAAAATATAATTTGTCATATGATACAAAACATAGGGACTCTTCACTTTGGTACTCTAGTCAACTTAAAAGTCAGCTTAAGAGTATCATAAAAACAGACTGACAATGTTCTATTTTCCAGATAGTTTTAAAACAAGGATATTAATTTAAGCTATTTCTTTTTTCTTTCTTTTTTCTTTCTTTCTCTTTCTTTCTTTCTTTCTTTCTTTCTTTCTTTCTTTCTTTCTTTCTTTCTTTCTTTCTTCTTCCTTCTTTCTTTCTTGCTGCCTTCCTTACTACCTTCCTTTTTCCCTTTCTTGGTTCCTCTGGCTGTCTTTCATTTTTATATAAAATCATTGGCAGTACCAATAAGCCTTTGTCTTGATAATATGAAATATACAAGAATTTTGGCGTCAGGCAGTAATGGCCCTATTAGATAAGATATGCTGTACTCAACTTGCATTTACTAACCAAACCTCCAGACATGTTTCTTAAACTCTTGGAGTGAACCATGATATGGAAGTAATTCAGAAAGACAGGCACAAACTCTATTTTAGCTTTATCTGTACAGATTTTTTAAAGGCAGACTGTGTTTTTTTAATTTAACAATTAAATCATAGAGACAGCAGGGTGAATTAGAAATGTAACCGTGTACACAACATACTTAGAAGTGACTAAGTTTGTGGATGTGGTTCCAGTAAGAGAATTATATTCATATTTTTAGGATAAATTTTAAACAGTATATTACTAAAACACACGTTGTGTTGGGAAGCATTGTACTGAATCCATTGGGGTTGAAGAGTGACATTCTATAGGAAACTGCAACATAGCCATTCTCTGGAATATTTCTTTTGAAATAAAAGCAGTACTACTGGCAACAAGGAACACATGTGACTTCAAACTGGGCAACAGGACTGTAGTTTGCATGAATTCTAATAACAGTAGCCTCTTCTTCACTGTCACAAGGCAGCATCATTTAATTTGAAGAAAAATAAAATCTGACTGCCGATAAAGATGTACAACTAAAAACAAGCAACCATAGTGGAGGACAGACTTGAATATAAGGTTGAATTGTAAAACATTAGTTTCACGATTTAGTGTAGCTAGAAAAAATACAGAGAAACACAATAAGAAGAGTTCAAGGCCTGGGCCAGAAGAGCTACACTGTGAGGTTGTAGTAGGAGATTCATGTGTGACTATATGACTTGGAACATGAAGGATTCATCATAACACATCAAGTCTAAGAAACAAATGGCCACATGCTTGCAGCTGAAGTTGCAGTATTTTGTGAACTAAATGTAAATAGTTACTTGTCTTCTTATGAGTAAACTAACTGAATATCACAAGTTAATAAAGTTGGCAGCCAAAAACACAGTATTCAACACTTCAGATCTTTTCCTCACAAAGGTAATCACTACCAAGTGCAAAATAATAAAATTCAACAAATAAAAACAAGAAAATTATTTCGTCCTAATAACCAGGACTTCACCAGAATAACACATATGCTTATCTGTTCAATTTAAATAAGCTAACATCCCTCCAAAGGTTAATTAAAATCACTTAATTGAGCAGTGGTACACGTTTAAAGATACAGTATCCATTTTCATTCACCATTACTGTCTTAAAATTAAATACATGTTTAAAAGCCTTTTAAATACCTTAAAATATTTTCGTTAGGTGTTGAATTCCCTAAAAAATGTTTTATATGAGATAACATAATAAATACCTTAAAATATATTCATAAAAAGTTGTTGTTAAAAGGTAGTTTGGTTACTTTCTGTAAAAAATTACATTAAAACAGATGATCATAAATTTAGCCAAGGTTATAGGGATACATACTCATTTAATCCAGGGTCATAGGAAGCATGTAATCTAAGTTGCCACCTACCTTCTTTCACCTCAAGTAATGCATTCATATCCCCCCTCCTAGATTCGCTATTACTTTTTCAAGTATGGCAAATTTGAATTTAGTATAGTGTGGACATATTCTAGAGTGCTGAAAAGGGCATTGTTCTCATTTTGCCTCCCTATGTCATAACTATGCTTATAAATCCTCCTGTCTGTCTTTCTAACATAGAAGCTAGGACACTTCAGGCACTTAGCAAGTTAAATTATTGTTTAGTCTGACAGCTCCCTTTTTCAAAATACACTATAGATCCAATCCTATTGTCTCATTTTAATACCACCCTCTTCTAAGATATAAGTACATTGAGAACATCTACCACACTTCCTCATTCCTTGCCTATGTTTTCCATAATGTTCCAGATACACTGAACCTCCTTTAAAACTATCCTTCAAATTTCTCTCAGCTTTATAAGTAAATCAGGGTTCACAACCTAACAACTGATATATTTCAGGGTGCACTTTAAGAATGTTCCAATTTATTTTTATTATTTTCTTAATTTACCCTGCTTGTCGTCCATATTCTACCACCAGGGTCATAACAAATTTCCTTTCATCTTCTTGTTCTTTAGATGGTAGCCCTATACCAAAAATGGAGGTTGTATGTAAGTCCTCATTTGGATTATACATACCTCCGAATCTCATTGACAATATAGGGGTGGGGGAACATCTTCATCATGGTAAGTCATCCTGGCTACTCATATGCACTGTCCCTTAATTAAACTTTACTTTTGACAGAGTGGATGACAACTTGAAAATCTAAATGAGAACTGCTAAAAGTGGGCTTTCTGAAAATAGATTTAAATCCACTGTCTGAGTCCATAAAAAGCATATCCAAACAGTTTATTCCATCACAAATAACATTTCTTCTGGTACCGTTTGTTCTAATGCCAGTCAAGATTTAAATATTGCTGTTAACAAGACAATCAATAACTTAGACTCTAACAGAAGTAACCGTGACAATACGAGGTGAAGAGCTGAATCACATGAACAAACTGGTGGTTTTCATTCCAATACTAACTACCAGCATATTTTAAATATATTTAATTTGTCAAATGCGGAGATTGGTAAAGAATGATTTAATGGTAGTTTCAACTGTAATATTGGCAGGTCTTTGAAAGAGTTAATTTTCAGGTTGGAAAAGAAACTGTTTAAAATTAAATCCTTACAGATGGCCTATAGCTATTTATGGAAGTGTTTAGAACTTAAAATTGTACCCCAGAGACTTTGAGTTTATACATTTCTGTTTGGGTTTGATTATAATGGCAATATGTACCAAGATTTTATTCAGATGTTTGACCATCATGGTTTTGAGATGATGGAGAAAATTATTAAGTTTAATGAGGAAAACATTTGCTTACTTTGTAATGATGTAGATAAGATGAATTTAGATATTAAGAATGATTTGATTTTTGAGCAGTGGGAAGGTTTTTATTCCAAACACCTTTTAAATGTGGAAAAGCAATGTGTGAATGTTTACAAAAGAAAATGAAAAAAAAAATTAGAAAGGTATATAGAACAGTTTGCTAATCAGTTAGCATACCCTATTAAAAGTGGTGCTTTAAAACAAATTTTTGACAGCGGTCAATTGAATACTAAAGGTGGGCATTATTATCCTTTAGATGCCCAAGTGGAAGTGTTTAATGGTAGAAACACTAGAGAAAATTGTAAGGATTCTTTGTTCCACCACATCACCTGAGAAAGGGTGAAAGAAGGAGGGAGGGAAGGGGGGATTTTGGAAGACCCCCTATTATGACTCAGGGCAGAATTAGTACCGTCCAACAGGTGGCTATCAAAAGTAAGTGGGAAGATAGTTGATAATTCTATTATTTTCATTAAAGAGGTTGTGTTATCTGTATTGGGTTTAGCATTTACAATTACACTGGTAAAAAGATTATGCCAGAACATTTTTCCCTTTTTCAAAAAGGTTTGAAGTCTGTCCCTTTGAGAAAAATGTATTTAGTTAATTCACTTTTAGAAGCTAAATTCTTTATTAGACAACTGAATCTGGCACTGCATTTTTATGAAAGAGACACAGACAATACTATGGTAACCTATGAGGGGAATGAGGTAAAAAAGAAAAGCACATTTAACCACCCCAATCCACCCTATATTGAATGTTTCTGAGAGGGCCATAACAGATGATATCTACAAAATGCAGGCCAAGTATAAAAATAATAAGTGCAATCAGAGTGAGAAAGAATTATTTGATCAGCTACATGGTGATAAATCCATACAGATTATCAGATTATAAAGCTGGATGAGAGTGGGAGCATTGTGTTATATGATTCCTTTAATTATTCCAGGACAATGTTTGATTTCTTGAATGTAAGTGATACCTATTCATCTGTGTCTATTAAGGATATGAATATTGGATACCAGAGAATTGATTCTTACTTGGAAGAACACATTTTAGAACAGATGATATCTTTAGACACATGCAAGGTCTTAAAAGTAAGCAGATCAGTTGTGCCCACCATATTTGACATTCCCAAAGTACACAAGAATCCCAAGAAACTCCTTTTTAGACCAATAGTAGTGGCCAGAGGTTCCAAAACTCATTCTATATATACCATTGGTTAAAATTTGTTCCCAGTTTAGTGCCCCACCTAATTAAGACCCTTGGGATTTTCTGGGAAGGCTTAAGCAAGATATTTGGTCCAAGATTTTTATTTTTGTAACTATTGGGGTACTAGACCTATTCACAGCAATCCCTAGTATTGTAAGATTTACAAATTTTACTAATAACAAAATAAATTTGATTGTGGAAGTTATGTCTTCGGTATTAGATTATAATTACATCTATTTTGAGGGAGAATTTTATAAACAAGAAAAAGGAGTAGTGATGGGGGCCTTGTGTGCACCCATTTATGCAAACTTCATTTTATTAGACTGGGAAACAAATTTTGCTTCTGGGTCTAAATTCCAAATTTATGTCAAGTTATATGTCAAGTTTTGGGATGGGATGGGCCTTAAAACGAACTTGTCATCTTTGTAAATTATTTACATTTTTGGCTAGGGACTATACCCCCTACTGTCAATGAGATCTGGAGGTGTGTACAATCCCAGTGGGGACTTAATTACAAATCCTTTTTTGGTATAGGGCTACCACCCATACAAGAAGATGAAAGGAAATTTGATAGGGTCCTTGTGGTAGAATATGGGCCACAGGAAGGAAGAATTAAGAAAATAATAAAAACAAATTGGAACATTCTTAAAGGGTACCTTGAAATATATCAATTGCTAGGTTCTGAACACTTGTTTACTTATAAAACTGGTGAAATTTGAAGGATAGTTTTAAAGGGGATTCAATGTATCTGGACCATTATGGCAAACATAGTGAAGGAACGACAAAGTGTGGGAAATGTGCTCAATGTACTTACATCTTAGAAGAGGGTAGTATTAAATTAGACAATGGGATTGGCTCTATAATGTATTTTGAAAAAGGGAATTGTCAGACTAAAGCAGTAGTTTACCTTGCTAAGTGCTTGGGGTGTCCTAGCTTCTATGTTGGAAAGATGGAATGGTGCCTCCATAAGAGGATTTATGAGCATAATTACAACAGAGGGAGGCAAAATGAGAACAATACCCTTTACAAGAGCTCTAGAATATGCCCAGACTATACTAAGTTCAAATTGGCTATACTTGAAAAAGTAATAGCAAATCCAGGGGGGGGGGGTATGAATGCATTACTTGAGGTGAAAGAAGTTAGGAGGCAACTTAGATTATGCACTTCCTATGACCCTGGATTAAATGAGTATGTATCCCTACAACCTTGGTTAAATTTAAGATCAGATATTTTAAAGTATTTTTTTTACAGAAAGTAACCAAACTACATATTTTTAACAACAACTTTTTTAGGAATACATTTTAAAGTATTTAGTATATTATCTCATAGTAAAACATTTTTTAGAGAATTCAACACCTAACAAAAATATTTTAAGGTATTTAAAATGTTTTTAAACATGTATTTAATTTTAATATAGTAATGGTGTATGAAAATGGATATTGTATCTTTAAACTCATACCACTGATCAGTTAACTGATTTTAATTAACGTTTGGAGGGATTTTAGATTATTTAAACTGAATGGATGCATGTATGTGTTATTCTGATGAAGTTCTGGTTATTAGAATGAAAGCACTTAATACTTATCACAAGTTAACAATGGCAAGGCACAGAAGTAGAAAAGCTAATGCCATAGACTAAAAGTATTAAACACCTTTGAACATTCACATTATAATTCCTCTAACTGCTTAATCTTTGAACATATATATGTGTAATTTCAAATTTACCGATGCAGTTCTAAGTGGCAAGAGCTGTTACATTAACAACTTAATATGCAGCTTAACAACGCCTTAAATAAGTATATTAACAAATATCTTGGAAGTCAAGCATAATTACAAGTTGTTGGCATTGTAGGAAAAAACATTTGGCTGAATGTACAACTTTAATGGCATGAAGGTTACATCCTGTAAGTTACTTTCACTCACAGAGAACAAGTTCCAATTATTTCTGATGTTACTGCTATATTTCAAAATATTGCTATTCAGATTGAATCAAGTTACTTCTGTTTTCATTCTGAAAAAAAAATATGTGTGAAAACACTATAAACATAGCATGAAAATTTTGGAAAACTTGTGTTTTTAATGTGTATCTAAACTGAACTTACTGAAGTTAAATACTCCTCAAGTCATAAACTATAAGATGCAGACATACGTGCACAGATGCAAATGCAGAGCCACAAGCTAGAAGCATTCTTGTGTTAGAATAATCACTGAAAGAAAGTAGCCAGAAACTCTAAAAATTAAATAAAATGTTAATGGAGATAAGGAAAGTATATCTATTCTTGGGGGGGTTCTGAGTAGTTCGACAAAGACTAATCATTGTATTGTGCAGATTATGGTCTGTGTGTATGATTTACCACTGTAAGTCCAATTACCAGAATGTAATACAGTTACAGTGCAATTAAACAAAGACGATAGACAACTACCCTAACAGATTGTTGCAAAATGTTTAAATTCTTTGTTAAATTACAAGGTGTAGTGGTAGTTACAGGGAAAAATAAAATAATAGAATATGAACAAATTTCTGATCTACCACCACGAACATTGTTAAATGATTTTTTCCTAATTAAAATGACAACAATAGTTGATAAAGGGCAGTTGTGTATATATATATGTGTGTGTGTGTGTGTGTGTGTGTGTGTGTTTCAGATACAGTTGAATTGTATGCTCTTAATAGTATTCCACAGATATTTAAAACCACAGAAGCAGTCATTGTCATACAAATATTTTAAAAGTCATACTGATCTGTTATGTTAAATTAATATTTTATTGAGTTAAATATGCTTATATTATTGTTTAGTTGTCATATTATGGACAAGGTTAGCTTTTGTTCCATGAGTAACTTTTAAGAAAATAAAAGTTATGATGAACTATTTTCTTTTTCATTTAGAAGTAACTTTTAATGTATTTTCTTTTTTATCTTTCATTTTGTATAAGTAGTTCAAATATGACATAAAGAGGTTCAATTATGTTAAAAAACAAAATGGTAATTACACATGTATAATCCAAAATAGTTTTGAAATTATTATGCTTTCAGGAGATTCACCAAGTAGGTATCATCAGTGGGTTATATAAACTAAAAGTGAATTAGTACATTATTGCCAGACATTTAATGACCTAAGCAGGAATAAAGGGGTAGCAATATTGTTTATGTTTATAGTGAAATATTACAATTTAACAAACAGACAGAAGCTAATTCCTTATTAATTAGATAAAAGTAGGGTGAGATCATTATTTTTTGCATCATCATTCATGCCTTTTGATAATTAGTGCCTTTTCTTGAATAAAATCACCCTGGGGTTTGCTGAAACTACCTTTGCTAGAAAATTTGGTATTTATTTTCTTTTTTAAAGAACTTGATAAAGTGGTATGATAAACACATTAATTGGAAAGCTTTTTCATATTTTTAAGATGTCAAGGTCTTCAATAAAAATATTAGATAGCACATTCTCACACATGATTGCTCACAGTTGAAAAATAGACTTTTGCTTGAATTGGTTTTTTTTTTTTTTTTTTGTTACTTAGTGATCTTCATTTAAAAAAAAATCTCCTGATCTATGTATTTTCTATAATGGTTGTATCCTCTGAAAATAATCAATTCAGCACCATTTATCTAATGCAATAGAATTCTGTAATTGAAGATCTAATGAGCTATTGTTCATTGTAAAGATGTTCGGTCAGCATCAATTTTAAAAGTGTACATTATATGTATGGACAAAAAAAAATAGCATAACCTTAACTGTGGAAAAGAAACTGAATAATGAGGCTGCATTTATCACTCTAGCTGGCTGCAATCTGATGCAGGTTAACTATAAAAATGTTCAGCAGTGGTTTAGAGTGAAATAATTATCAGTTCAAGATGAGTCCAAAAAATCAGGTGAGCATACATACTTTAAATAAAAGCTCATATTATAAAGCAGACAATTTAACACCACCTTTGATGAAGTAGAAACATAGAAAACAATTAGAAACAGAAATTAAAGTAAAACAGAAGCATTCAATGGCTAAGGTAATCAGATAATACCAGACTCCAGTAAAATTTGGGAGAACTTTGTATAAAGTTACCAACAAATATATGATAATAGTAACTTGTAGAAAGTCTCTTATGTTAGCTTTTTTTTTAATAAGAAATTTAACTGTGAGATAGGCTCTTACTCTGGTCACAATTGCAACTAGAAATTTAAATACAAAAAGACTATAGTGAACGTATTAGTTCATTAATAATCATATAGAATTCATAGACATTTTTATTTCAAAGTTATCTCCCATCCTTAAAAATCTGATTGAATCATGTGACCAAGATAGAATATGTTAGAGAAATCATCATTGGTCAATTAGTTGTAGTAAGTAAAGGAAATATACAAAATCAAATTCCGGATAGTTTTACACATGTTGCCATGTTACATATATGATATGAAATGATATCAAAGTAGGTACATAAAGAAATGGAAAAAACTAATGATAGGATAATAATAAAAGGCAGAATGTTTTTAAATATAAAAAGGTTCTTAAATTTTCAAACCTATTGCAGTATATAATTATGAAAAAAATCAAGACTAAAATTTTATTCAGTCTGCTTTATTCCATTTATTTATGCTACCACACCTGTGCTGAACTGAATACTTCTTTTTTGAAAAAATAACTGCAAAATATGAGACAAATATAAACTGCAAATTGCTCAATATTAAGGCTAACTATTTCAAAGCCACTGTTCAAGAGATTGGATTAAATGAGGTGTGACATAGATATCTGCCATTACCTTTATTTTTATTACTCTGATGGAAAAATGTCATTCAAAAGTTAAAAACAATAAGAAATAAAAATTGCCACATTAAATATATAATGTGTTGCTACAGTACTTTAACCTCAAGATCATTTCTCAGTTTGAGTTTCTTCTGAGCAGAACTATTTATTCTCACTTCTTTCATATGGCCTTTTAATGTGTGCTTCAGTTTTCTCCCAGCTCCAGAAGATGTTGTAGATGAATTGTGGCTCTTCTAAATTTCTAATAAGCGTATGTCCTTTCTGAGGGTGAATGAATGATTGTATACATCTAGCACTGGATTGCTGCTGTCTTTATGATTAATTCTACTGTCTTTTATCCAGTGAGTGTTTTTATAAGCTATGGTAAATGGAAGATGCACTTATATTTGACATAACAACAAAAATCTTTGAGAAGGTAAACTAAGTTCTGATCGAGTTTCAGAACATCAATGAATAGATCGATGAGCAGACAATGTCTTATTCAATGAGCAGCCAGGATATCTGCAGAGAAGCATCATAAATAGCCCAGATATTGGCAATGGGACATTGTTTACTCAGCACTGAGCAAAACATGAGAAACACACTGCCCAATCACAGTGCAGAACATACTTTCTGACCACCAAATAGAAGCACAAACAAAATTAATTAACTAATAAAGCAGATATCTAAAGAAACAAATAGCAGCATCACAAAAGCCCTTCAGCAGCATAAAAACAAGTCCACTTCCCTGGAAGCACAAAGTACATGTCCTGAGAAGCACAAAGTCAAAGTTCTGTCACAGCACTAAGATCATTTTATAGAATGTCTCCATTTAGTGGCAAAATTAAAAAACTCAGCAGACCTTTGCAGGACTTGAACTGGTAACACAGGCTTCTTCAGTCTGATGTATGATAAACTACACCAATAAACAGCTTGCAATCATCCACTACAAATGTTGTACTTAAGCTGCATGTCTGCAGACTCTCTGGCACCATCTGGATATCTATTAAGAGGTTATTGTCAAAGTTGGTCTGCTGATATCTTGGCTATTTGTGATATTCCTCTCCTAATATCTTGGCTGTTTGTTAAATAGGAAGTTTGACATTGTCTGCTTACAGATCTGTCAGTTAATGTCCTGGGATTCAATCAGAACTTAGGAAGCCTCTGAGGGGTCTAAGTATATTCAGAATATTAAGGCAAAAACATACTAGCAGCCTCAGTCATGTGAATGCACATGAGCATACAAATGACAGTGAAGAATATACTTACAAAAGCCTCCAGTGTACCACAAGAAGTCATGAAACAAAAAACAAAATAAAATAAAACATAAACATAAATATGTAACACATTGCTTCACAAACCTCTGAAGGATCACAATACATCTCACATACATAGTCAACATAGCATGACAGTAAGGAGAGTGCATAATAAAAATATGTGGGGTTAAAACTGAAACAATTGCAATCTGAAAGTGCTTAACTCAGGAACTGTAACATGGCAACCCAAAGCATCCTAGTAATTAGTGACTACAGTGAGTGTAAAACAGTCATGTATGTCCCTGGAGTGTAAAAAGTCAACCTGGGGCTAAAATAAGGGACATTATTTGTTTGTCAAAAAAGGATTATGGATCACTATAACATGGCCAATGTTTACATTTGACTTAATAGTATGAAAATATCCTTCCTTTTGAATAAGAAACGCAAAATGGAATTACTGAATATCCTAGTAGCATGAAAAAACACATTTATTTAGTGAAATTCTCCCATCGACTCATATGAAATAAGATTTTGAAGAAATAATTTTAGCATTTAGTCAGTGGCTTGGATAGAACGCCCAGACAAAAAAGTCAACAGCTGTCACCCTGGGTGAGATGTCCAGCAAGCAAAAGTGCTCCATACCCACTAATTTTCTCCTCTCTCTCTGAGTAGGACAAGTGTTGAACAGGACATTTGCTATCCCAGTAATATATTTTTTCATCTCTTCCTCATAGATCTAAACAAATGAAAATAAAAAGATGATTAAGAGGTGAAGATGATTAAGTTAAAGGTCAAAAATCTGAAGTATAAGAATATGATTTAGATTCTTTCCTCTGACTGGATGCTGTTGCTATTATGTTCCATTACTGAAACCTGAAGTAAAGAACTAAAATTCATATTAGAAATGTCAGAGTACACCTCCTCACACTATAATAGATCAGATGGGATAGATGATGCTGTCTCAATATTGGGGGGAGAACATATTACAAAGCAACTCAAGACTTAAATTGTCGGGGGCGTGGCCAAGGATGAACACAGGATAGCAGCAGATTTCTTCAGCTCCACCAATTTCATTACACTGACAGGAATTAATTACTTAAAAAATTAATTTTTGAAGTAATTTTCTTTCTAAATATGTTTGTTTTATATAGTTCTTGAACTATATCTAAAAAAGAAAGGAAATTTTAACAATATTCCTGTCAGAAATCACTTTGGAAATTTTCCTGTCAGTTTATCAGTCTGAAATGAGTTCCAGTAAGACAAATTCTCAAGACTCCAGCATCAAGAAAGAACTTCAGTCTCTGATAATTATAATCCAGCAACTTACTGCTAAGATGGATAAAATGGATACTAAAATAGACACCTTCATAGAAAAAACTACAAAACAAATAGACTTGTTACATATAGACTTGCAACAACAGAAGATCCAGATGACAGGCATAGAAGAAGCTGTGAATGACATGGAAAATAGAATTCAAGAAGAGGAAATCAACATTGAGTTTCTGCTGAAACAAAATACACATTTACAAACAAAGCTGGATGACCTGGAAAATAGATCTAGGCGCAATAGCATTAGGATTTTTGGACTGCCAGAAAATATTGAAGGTAACAATATTACTTCTTTTTTAACATCATGGCTCCCTAAAACTTTAGACTTACCAGAAGCATTCTCTTTTGGTATCGAAAGAGCACATAGATCTATAGCTAATACTAACTCTAACAAAAACTATCCTAGATCAGTTATAGTTAGATTACTATCATCTTTTGATAAAGAGATGGTTCTTAAATCTGCTTGGGCTAAAGATTAATGAGACAACTGTGCATTTTGACAATGACTATTCTTCCATGGTAATAGCTAAAAGAAAAGTTTTTCTGCCACTAATAAGGGAGCTTAAAAAAGCACAGTTTAAAACATACCTTCTGTTTCCTGCCAAGCTTAAAATCTTCCTTCCTGATGGTCCAAAAATTTTTGATGACTTAGACTCTGCTTTACTGTTTATCAAAAAAAATAAGATTTTGGATAAAATAGAGGAAATGGAATGGGCTAGTCCTTCATTAAAGAGACTGGCAACTGAAACTTCGTGGAAGACTTCAGAGAAGAAGAAGAGACTAAAAAACAAATGATTTGTTCTATGTTTTTTTTTCTCTCATCATTTTATTTCATTATTAATCTTTTTAAATATAGTTCCTGCATTTCCAGAAAGCCACAGATATTCTGAAAAAGATTTAATCAAAGTTATTCTCTGTGTGCAAAGAAATGTTTTGTTTCATAACCAGTCAAATATCTGAAGAACTGATAAGCTATGATTCAATTTGTTTCTCTTTCTGAAAAAGAGAAGTAAGGTCAGTAATTTGATACATTTTTTTCTTTATCTTTGTTTTCTTCTCCTTTTCTTCTTTTCTTTGTTTAGACAATAACATTCTATTTAGATTATGTAGTGGGTAAAGGGTGGGGGAGGGCAGGGAGAGAAGAGTAATGAAAATATGATTAATAGAATAATAACATATTTACTCCTTGTAAAAAGTTTATATGTTCTTCAAATGCTATTCATAATTATACTTTCTTGATTATACTGCTTATGCTTGTTTGTAAATAATCTGTCATGCTTTAACTAATAATAATTAGAACTAAATAATAGTAAATAATATGTTTTATTTTTAACTCTATTAATATAAACAGTAAATAATATTCCATTGTATATACTTCCTATAGCTTTCTCTTACATTTTTTTATTTCTGCCTTACACTCTTTTATTTTCTACTCTCTTTTTCTTTTCTTTATTAATATATAGAAATGCTTTTGATCATATAGACACAGTAAATAATAAGATTTGCATAAAAATTGAGTTGGGACAAAAATATTGAGTTTTATTACTTATTAATAATTTTTGGCTTAATTTCACTTACATAGAGGCTGTAATAAACTGTAAAATACATTGTGAAGGTTTTGTCATGTTTAGATGCATTTACACTGCTAAATGAATGTTTGTCACTAGTTTTTAATAAGTTTCCCGCCAAAATGTTAAGGGAGACAATCTGGGATGTGGGCTGTCTCATGCACAGTGTCCATGAGCTACTTCAAAAGCTTCAACTCTCAGAACTTTCACAGAGAAGCTGAAAGCAGTTAGTCTAACCTTTGACCTAAATATCACACTGACACATCACAGATTCAGGAAGAACACTTTACCAGGAAATAGATCTGATGCAAATGCGACTATGTGAAGGAAAATGAACTCTTTAACATCTAAATGTGAGTTATTTTATATAATTACTTAAATATCTATGTTATAATTCATAAAATATGTCAGTTATAATGAGTTTAAATGATGCAGTTTCTTGTAGTAAGTAAATGTCTTATTTTAGAAGGCATAGAAAATGAAACATTTATTCAAGTGTTTTTGAAAATCTACTTAACAGCAGCATAATAATCTGTGTTAAAAACTTATGTTCCAAACATATACATTACTATAACTCATTTAATTCATCTGATTGACAAGCATAAATAATTTTATAACACTATTCTGGAAGAAATTGTCATGTGATATACTTTAAAGCAGTAGTATAGCATGGTTGTAAAATCTGGTTACTAAAATGTGTTTGCTGTGCATTATTTTGTATAAAGCAGACAGATTTATTGTAGGGACAGCAAGTAGGATAGTGCTCAGCAAGGACACAACTCAGTGAGATCAGATATATATATATATATATATATATATGTGTGTGTGTGTGTGTGTGTGTGTGTGTGTGTGTGTGTGTGTGTGTGTGTGTGTGTGTGTGTGTGTATGTGTGTGTGTGTATGTTTATGTGTGTGTGTGTGTGTGTGTATATATATATATATATATATATATATATATATGTGTGTGTGTGTGTGTATATATATATATATATATATATATATATATGTGTGTGTGTGTGTGTGTGTGTGTGTGTGTGTGTGTGTGTGTGTGTATATGTATGTATATATATATATATATATATATATATATATGTGTGTGTGTGTGTGTGTGTGTGTGTGTGTGTGTGTGTGTGTATATACACATATATATATATATATATATATATATATATATATATGTGTCTGTGTGTGTGTGTCTGTGTGTGTGTATGTGTGTGTGTCTATATATATCAATATCTAGATCTGTGTGTGTGTGTGTGTGTGTGTGTGTGTGTGTGTGTGTGTGTATATGTATGTATATATATATATATATATATATATATATATATATATATATATATATATGTATATATGTATGTGTGTGATGGCTTTTTTTTTTACAATAATGCAAGTGTTTCTGAGAATCTGCATAACTATGCAGTATGATTTATAACAATTTCTATGAATACAATATTTTATTCTATTGACAATAATGAGTATGAGTAAATGCTCATATACAAGCAATTCAAGGTTTTTTGGAAGCTGTTGACTGCATTTACATGACAGAAAATAGATGCATCTTAATATATGTAATGTCTGAATCATATTAGCCAAAGTTTTTGATTTAAATGAATGTTAGAACTTATTTTCTCTCCTCTTGATTTCTAACATCAAGATTATTTGAATGCTATTTGAATACAAGTGTTTTATATTACATAGATGTATATAGTAGTATGAACAGTTTTTAAAAAAAAAGTTTATTTTAGTTTATATGATGCTGTTTTACCAAATGTGTCGTCTTGTCTTGCTAGATAATTGAATTGAAAACTGTTAATCTCAGTTAAATATAACTAGTATTAAATTGATAAGGTGGTAGCTGAGGTACTGCTGCTTAGGGTAGGGGGTTAACTTGAGTGGTAAATACTACTCTAAGTTGGAGTTTATAACTCCAGGCTGGATGCAAGGTTTAATCCTTACATTATTTTCACTTGTTCGTTGTTATATGTATATAGTTTTGACATCCACAATATATTTTGTACACTCATTGCCACTACAAACAAAATTGAATCCTATACAAAATCCCAAAAGAGATTCAATAAATACAGCTATATTTAAAGGTACACCTAAAGGAGGAGATGTAACATTACTTATCTTGTTATTTGTTATTTTGATCATAAGATTCTTAAGTTTTAAAAATGCCAAATGACATCTTTAAAAGGAATTTCTTTAAACATTAATGGATTGAATAATCCGTGTAAAAGGGCAAGCCTAATAAGATACATTAATTTACATAAGGCCAACTTAGTCTTCCTGCAAGAAACCCATCTCTTGAAAAAAGATATTGCTAAACTAGCCACAAACAAATATACAGTATTGGTTAGTTCAGAGCACACTCAGAAAAAAAGAGGAGTGGCTATTTTATGGAATAAAAGTATGCCCATTCCTAAAACCATTAAGTCTTATCAGGATGACAAAGGAATGTTTTGTATGGTTACAATACAAATTAATGGGAAGACTTACACTTTAATTAATGTATATTGGATACCTGGAATTGGTATTAATACAGTGAAACATCATCTTGATAAGATCATATCATTCTCTATAGGAGATATTATTTTAGCTGGTGACTTTAATTGTATACTACATGACAGTGATACTACCACTATAAGAAAAAGAAGAATTACATCTAATGCAAAACATTTAAATGATTTTGCTAATTCTTATCATTTGAATGATATTAATAATCAGATAGATTCAAAATCATTACCATACACCTTTTTTTCTAACAGATACAAAACTTATTCAAAAATAGATAGGGTCTTTATTTCTAACCAGATGGTAACAGATTTAATTAATTCCAAAATCATTTCATGTCCTATATCTGATCATAATTCAATTGTTTTTGAATTCATGATAAAAATACTCATAATGTTCAGCTCAAAAGGATACCAGCATACTTAACTCAACTAAAAGACTATAAAGAATATATACTTTCAGAAGTAAAACATTTTCTAGACATAAATAATACTCCTGAAGTCTCCATTGTTTATGTTTGGGATGCCTTAAAATCATATCTATATGGACAAAATATCAGATGGTATAATAATAAAAGGAAATCTTGGGATAAGGAATTGTTAGATATTCAAAGTAAATTAGACTCTTATAAACATAATAATAAAGAAAATATTATGGACAAGAAAGTTATTGAAGAAATAAACAAACTAAATGAGAAATACAAAGAAATTTTAACTCATAAAGTTAAAATAACTTTAGAGAAATACAAGTTTTGTCTTATTCAATAAGCCCCAAATACTTACATAGACTTAAAAATAAAACAAAAAGGTTGAATAAACAAAATCATATCAAAGAAATATTTTCTCTAAGGAAAAAGAAGAATGTTTCTAGTATACCAGAAATACTAGATGAATTTAGAAATCACTTTCACAAAATTAACCATAATAACATTAACATGGAACCCAAAGATAAAATAAAGGAGTTTATAACCACAAACATGAATAAAAAGCTTAATAAACAACAGATTAAACTATTGGACAAGAGTATTTCATATACAGAGGTTATTACACAAATAAATAAGCTTAAATCAAACAAAGCATCGGGTAATGATGGTATTATACCAGAGATATATAAAATCCTTTCTAAAAGTACATATTCATTAATACATAAGGTTTTTATTTTGACCCAAACTGAGTTAATAACCCCCCCATCTTGGCAATATACATTTATTTCGCCAATTTTAAAACCTAATAAAGATCCAACTAGATGTACTTCATATTGGCCCATCTCATTACTTAATGTTGATTATAAAATGTTTATGAGTATTTTTGCTGATAGATTGAAGACAATCATCCCCGGCATTATAGATATAGATCAGACAGGCTTCATTGTAAATGGAAATACTTTTGATAATATAAGAAGAACTTTAACATTAATTGATTTTGCAAATAGGAAAAAGAAAGATTTAACACTCATTAGTCTTGATATAAGTTCAGCATTTGATTCAGTAAGTTGGGACTATCTGTTTACCTTACTGAAGTGCACAAACTTCTCAGATGCATTTGTAAATCTAATTGAGCATTTATACAAAGGAACTTTGGCTTATATTAAGGTAGGAACATATGTTTCACAAAAATACCCATTTTAAAGGTACAAAACAAGGATGTCCACTTTCTCCACTATTATTCACTTTAGTAATGGAGCCTTGGGCTAATTTGATCAGAAACAGTACTGACATAGAGGGTTTTGAAATAGACGAAAATATAACATCCAAAATTCAACTTTTTGCAGATGATGTTCTAATTACTTCAGCAGGATCTAATTCTTCTATGCAGTCTCTATTTGATAAAATGATGAATTTTAAAAGTATTTCTGGTTTAATATTCAATGAAGAAAAAACTAAAATACTACCTATATATATACACAAAAAAATATTCTCATTAGTGATTTTACTAAATATGTACCCAATTCAGGTCAGATAACTTATTTAGGTATAATACTATCTAAAGATATTAAATCTATTATATATAATAATTATAATACCTGTTTTCTTAATATACAAAACCTTTTTAATACCTGGAATAATATGTTTTTTACTATGGAGGAGAGACTTACAATTATTAAAATGATAATATTCCCCAAGATTTTATACTTAATACAATCAATAATACTTCCACCTACAAAAATAATTATCAAGAAACTGAATACACTAATGTTAAATTTCCTATGGGCACCTAATAGTCCTAAGATTGCATTAAAGAAACATACTAATAGCTGGTCTCAAGGGGGTATTTCTTTTCCAGACTTTAATTTATATACTATCTCTTCTATTGTAAAAGTTATTACTTTATTAATAGATCAGTCATATGTTGCAAAATGGAAACATTATTGGGAGCTAATTAGTATGCACTTCATGAAAATCTCCTTAACACATAAAAATATGATTGTAAATAACTCCATGTTATGGTTACTAAAGGAATTTTGTACTTCACCTATTACACCTAAACATATTGCTTGTTACCCATTAAACATTATTATTAGCTATCGTAACTTTATATTCATGCACCCTAAGTATAGGGATTGGAATTTTATTATATTCCCTATAATGTATACTCAGGGTATGCTTTTGTCATCTACTTCTGAAGGAACTCATTTAGCTATAGATAATGATCTAAAGTACTGGTATCAGTTGATATCTGATAATAAAGTTAAAAATCTAGATTTCTTAAAACAAGAATTTGATCTAAGAGAAACTTGCTGGTTAGAGGTTCAGACCTTTAGACAACATCTCATTAATAAAATATATCTAATGTCTATAACAGTTAAAGAATCTATTCCAACACTGATTGATTACTTGATATTAAATTTACAACATAAAGTTTCTGATAAAGGTAAACTTTCATACATACATAAAATTATCAGACAAGAAACTTTTTACAGTGTAGATTCATACTGGAATTATTTCACTTCTATTAATGGGGACCCACCAAATCAACAAGATAAACAATATATATTGGAATCTGCTTATAGAACTACGTCTTCCATTGTCTGGAGACTTTATACATGGAAATTTTTACATAGATCTTTTATACACCTTTGATGATGAATAAAATAAATAATAAAGATAATTTATGTAAGAGATGTAATGTAGAAATTAATGCTGACTGGGCTCATATGTTTTATGACTGTATAAAATTGAAAGAATACTGGAAGTCAATTAATGAATTTTTGCAGGCTCTTTTTACAGATAATTTCATTATTTCTAAATCTCTTATATTATTCAACACACCTGTACCTCAAAGTGTTAAAAAGGTTAAGCTTCCCTTGTTATGGTCTATTCTAGCAGTGGCTAGGAAAATAATAACCAGAAATTGGATTTCAGATACACCTCCTTCGTTCAATGAATTTAAAAATGTTATGAATATAGTGTGCCATATGGAAATAAACACAATTAGGAGAAGAACAACTAGAAAAACATCTTATTATATTGTATGGGATAATTTACAAAATTTGTTAAAAAAATTCTAATTTCAATAGCACGGTATTTTAGTTTAATTAATTGATCTGATTGTAGTGGATGTCTTTGTAAATACTTTAGTTGTTTTGTTGAATATTATAATAATACCTATTTTTAATTACTTGTATAAAATTGTTATGATATTTCTCTTATATGTTAAAACAATAAACCTGTTTTGAAAAAAAAAAAAGACTTACATTGTCTATACAATAATTAAAGCTCATAATATTGAGCATCATTATAGGAGCTCAGTGTATGCCTACTTTGCCTTCTGAAGAAAACAAGGACTAACTGGCTAAACCCTTGTATGTAAAAAGTCAATGAAAATAGAATTCACATGGCAGATAATAGCTACTTATTCACTTGCGGTGTAAATGATTGAACAGCTAATAAATATTACCAAATAAAAGCTATTTTCATCAAAAAATTTAAAATAAATAGTATAAAATCCAATGAGGGATGGCATTAATACTGATATTATGCAGAAAATACATAGATTTATTCTGTCTCCTAACCATGGTTTTACCCACTGTAATCAAACTAACTCACAGATAAATAACTTAATGCCTTAATGAATAAAAGAACAATTACAGGTGAATTCAATGACAACAACAGCAAAAAAACTTTTTGGTGTAATCGCAAAATTAATATATCTATCTCTCTGTCACTCTCTTTCACTCTCTCTCTCCATCTCTCTCTCTCTCTCTCTATATATATATATATATATGTATGTATATGGGTCTACTTCTGTTCAACAACAAAAACACGTTTTTTCGAAAAACAGAAGTATGGACCCATTTCAGCAAAAGGGCACTTTTGTGAAGTACACTTTCACAAACACTGGTTCACTGAACCAGACATTAAAAAAAAAACACTGCACCAACAAAGCACTGTACAGTGGGGATATGGAAATATATCCATTTCCACAGTGTAGTGTGATCTCAGTATATATAAGTAACGGGGATGTGGGAGGTGTAGTCCCCCTGAAAAGGTGTGTTTGCAGTGTTATTTTTTTCTGTCCAGTTCAGTGAACCAGTGTTTGCAAAAGTGCACTTTCGGTTAAGTACACTTTCACTGAAAGGGGTTCATACTTCTGTTTTTTGAAAAAAATGTGTTTTCGTTGAACAGAAGTAGACCTATTTCTATATATATATATATATATATTATATATATATATATATATATATATATATATATATATATATATATATATATACACACACACACACACACACACACACACACACACACATATATATATATATATATATATATATATATATATATATATATATATATATATTTACAACAGAAAAAAAGGTTTTAAAAAAATCACCTTAGTCATCCGAAGTAGTCTAGATTAAAGTACAAAAGCTGCTTACTTTTCTTATTAAAATTTCCTGAGCAGATATGAACCCATGTTGATCTTATAGGCCGAAGCAATAATACAGAATTCCTTAATTACATCAGAAAACTGCAAGAGAAAATTGTGAATGCAAAATGCTATACCCCCTAATAAACCACAGCAGATATACTTACAGAACAATTTTGAGCAAACTTCATTACAACCAAGTACACATGCCACACTATTATAGATATGATATCTGCTGCAACAAAAAGAAATAGAAATTCAAGTCCCATGACAACAAACCTATCAACTATGTTAAACAATGTGTTAGCAAGTGAACAAATTACTGATTTATGGTAGCAGGTTGCACCTGATACTGTTTCAGAAATGGGCATTTATATCAGACTCCAAAAGTTTAGATGCACTGGCCTGACAATAATTATCTAGAAAATTATTTTGAGTCATAGTGAAGCTTATATAAAATGGTACAGAGGACCTGCTTGTGTTAGATATGGAATATTATGGATTTGTTAAGGGAATGTCTTGCCTTTTGAAACTTTTGGAATTATGGGAAAAAGTAATAGCAGTATTGGATTGACACTCTTCCACATAAGGGAATGATTCAAAGCAACAATCCATATGTAGTTCACTGGGTAAAGAACACAGAAGGCATCAGGACATAATTGGATGTGTTGCTTTTCTATCCTGATGATAGTTACTGTGGCGATTTCTTTTTAGCCTATTCTTTTCAGATATAAACTGGGAAATGAGTCTGGTTATACAAATGTACAGAGGATTGCAAATAATTGTCAGGCATTTAATGCAGAATGTTAAGGATATGATGAATTGTTAATGGACTTCTACCTATGGTCCAGGGATTGATTCCTTCAGTCTCCATTTGCCTAGTTGTGAGACTTTGATCAAGTCACTTAAACAGTCTGTACTCCTGAGCTGAGCAAGAAAAAGGTCAGTGTAGATCAGTGGTCTGTCCTGGTTATCCAATCCAAATAAAATAGCTATTCAAAAAAAGTTGTCAAAACTCTTCAAGAACGTTACAAAAATACATAGGTGGTACTATAATAATGACCTCACCTTTGATGTCATTAAATGTAGCTGCATGAGATCTGATGAAATGGATATAAATTCTGATTAAAGAAATAAATGACCACCTTCATAAAAAAAAATGCATTACCATTGAAAACATCAGGAAAATGGTACACAGCAAGATAAACTTTTCTTTTAAATACTAACCAGACTTACAGTGAAAAAACAAAAATAATAATTTACAGATTTGGGTACTCAGGGAAGATATTTAAAAAAGAATGCTCTTACAAAATTATCCTTTGAGGAATGAGCACCTTGACCAAAAATGCCCTCCAAATATGTACAATGTTACAATATTAGAGTTAGGCCAATGACCTCATGGGAAATCATTATAGGTCATTCTCTAGGTAGTTATAGGGAATTATACAATGACTGGCCATTAACATTCAAAAATGAGCACAATGATTGGCCAGCCCAACCAGTGTGCCCATTGTAAATCCAAGAATATATCAATGAGAAAAGGTCCGGTCGGCTGGACTTTTTCCCATTAGTATATCTTGTATTTTTTTTTTTTACTTTTTTTTTTTTAATACAAAAAGAACATGGAAGACATTTTACGTTTGGGAGGTGGCACAGACAGAAATAAAGGATGATCAGGTGCATTCTACAAAACTTAAAAAAAATTACCTGATCATCCTTTTATTTGGTCTGTCCCAACTCTCCCTAACATAAAAAGTCTCCTAGGTTCTTCTTTTTTTTTATTGATTATAACAAAGAAGAAGAAGCAACGGAGATCTTCCTTTCTCCATTCCTACCTCTTCACTGCCTGATGTACTGCGTAAGCATTGCAGCACAAGTCCCATACGCATGTGCAGTACATCAGAACAAGGCAGCAATATACCACTAGCCATGGAAGAACAGTAATGCGCCGTTATACAAAGACATTATTTAAGCAAAGCAAGTATTTTTTTCTTAAATAATGTCATTGTGTAATAGCAATAACCGACTCCGTGGTTGTGCTATATTGAAATTTACCCATGGTTGGCTTTATTTAATCACTTGGGCTTTGCCCTTTGTGATTAAACCACACCAACCATGGGTAAATCTTCAATATACCACACCAACGTCGTCGGTAATTACTATATTATACCATATCTCCAAACAATATACCCAAATTTCTTTTGAAGCTTTTCCAACACTATTCCTGTCTAATTTAGGAAGACAACATGTTCTATCTACATCCCACTCTAAATTGAAAGAATTTCCTACCCATTTTTCCATGACCTCCAATTTAACCCATATATTATTCTTTAATTCACATTGCTCATGAACAGGAACACATTATTCATGTATTTAAATACCCACTTTAGATCTCCTCTCTACTGCTTATAAAAACTAATAGTGTTTTCAGTCTTTCTTGATAACATACATTTTTTAAAATGTGTATATTCCTTGAGAAAGACTTGTATACTTTTTCCATTTTATTAATATATAACTTGTCCATACAGCATCAAGTTCCATACTCTTATAATGACTTTGCATTTTGGAATCATAAACTCCTCACCTCTTGCGTATACTGCTCTTAATATTGTTCTAATTATTGAGTAGTACTTGTGCATGGTTTTCCTTACATGTCCTACAAACTTAAATTTTTTATCTGTTGTGATACCCAGGTCCTTATATGGTTCACATTCACTAAATATTTTCCCATTTATACTGTATGGGTAATTAATAGTACCTTTACCTAGATGTATACATTTGCTTTTAGTAAAATAAATGCCATTTGCAAGGGTCCAGTCACTTAGTCTCTCTGAGTAGCCCTGTATTTCATATTGATCTTTCACAGATGTCACAATTCCTATGATTTTTGGCATCATCTTCAACTTTCCTGACGCAACACTTATCATCCATATCCTTAACCGCAGCTGAATAAAAACGAATTAAGTTTAAAATAGTGGATCTTCCTGCAGTAAACCTGTGCTGATGAATAACATAGTAACCACGTTTCTCAGAGTTTTTCATTGAAAGCAACAAACCACACACAAACCTTTCCCTGGAAACACTTGTCAGGCTTATGAGCCTAAAGTTAATCAACATTGTTAGCTACCCTGCCTTATGAATGAGAAGTATGTGGCCCCTTTCCAATGGTGTGAAACAATCCCAGATGTTAAGCTTTGTTGGAAAAGATATACTAGTATGTCGAGCATATATTTTGCCCAGTCATCTGATGCTGTCAGGACCCGGAGATATGTTTTTTTCTTATTTTATTTAATATTTCTTCAGTCATCTCATCTGTTATTGTTAGGACTGTATTATCACCTTGGGACCGATATCTTACTTCTAAAGGTATTTATTTTTATCCTACCTGTTCAGAGAAGATATCCGCAAAGTCCTTCACAATGAGATGTAAATCAGTCATTACTCTTCCTGAGACTGAAGTCCATAAACTTTTACTTAAGTCTTTCCTACCTTGTCTTTAATATCTATAAAAGGGTTTATAGGTTCATAGGTACTTACTAGGCCACTGACCTGTGATGATCATAAAAAGCTTTCCATGCCCATGGTATGGTTTCAACCCCCGTGTTTTGCATAGAAATAACACAGAGATGAGCTAAACAGGGGTATGTTGGGACATTTACATGTTTCCCCTATCCAAGAGGGACAGGGGTGCTAAACCAGTGATGAATTTGCCATTACCCATTGATTCATATAAATTACATCTGAACAGAGTAAAAGAAGTACTTTGCTTTATGTGGATTATAAAGTTGTTCCATAAAAGTGGTATTCTCTTTGATACAAATCTATCCCTTCAAATATATTCTATTTATTTTTAAAAGAGACTGAGATCCCTTGAGTGGGTATTTATGATGCACTGGGCATGCAAATGTGTTATAAGTCTGAATGAAATGGGCCTGTTGAAGCTCTATATACAAGGCAGAGATCATCTCTCAGTAGCTTATATGATATTGAAAAGAAGAACAAGGCTTTGAGACAGTTTGTATACTTTTTACAATTTAGGCCCTTGATTTTTTTTCTTTTTTCTTTTTTGTTAGAAAATATTGTGTTAATTTCAGTTGTGACAAATGTTTGGGCAGGTATATACCATAAGTGGCATTATACATAATGATCAGCCAAAAAGTAGATCAATTACTTCCCTGGATTTGCTCACAAAACTTTTAAATATACACTGTGCAATGAAAAATAATTTCTTTATACATACTGATCAAAAGTCAGTTCATTCTCTACATAGGGTCCCAGATTCCTAACTACAGGATCAATTTTCAGGGGTGTGATAATTAAAAGGGATCCATGCTTGTTAAAGGATACTATTATACACTTCTTGGCATTTAGAATTACTCCATGATTTTGACAGCAGTTATTTGTTTGGGACAGGACCTCTTGGAACATCTTGGCATCCTCTGGGGAGTTTATAATGCAAACTTGGTTAGTCAAAGACCTTAACGTTAACTTAGAACTCCAAGAAGTAAATGTCAAAGGAAAGTGGCCTGAGAACTGATCCCTGGGCACACTGCTAGTGACAGATCCTTTGGAGGAGGTATAGCCGCCCACTCTAACTTCCTTGGTTCTATTTCTGAGCCTATTTGCAATCCAATGAGTTATATAAGGATTGACATTTAGCTGGGAGAGTTTATCTAGGATACCCAAGAATAGGCTAGTGTTGAATGCCACTTTGAGGTCTGGGTATGTGGTATTCACTGTGTTGTCCTAATCCATAGTTTCAATAACATTTTCAAAGAAGTTGAATAGGTTAAATAGGAAAGACTTATTCTTGATGAATTTGATCTTGGTTGAATTAAGAGTCTGTAGAATAACTATATCCTTGTATATTAATTCCATAATCATTTCTATAGCCTTACAGATGAGACTTGTCAGGCTTATGGGTCTGTAATTATCCAGGCCAATTGAAGTCCTACCTTTGTACAAGGAATGGCTGTTGCTGACATCTATTCATCTGGCATGAAGCCAGGTCTGAGGCTGATATTCAATAGTTTGTGTAGAGGATCGGACAAGTTATGTTTCAAGTTGATCAGAAGGCAGCCTGGTATGTTATCTTGCCCATTAGATGTATTATCTTGGCCTTAAATAACACCTTGAGAACTTGCACTTTGGAGATTTTGAGTGGGGGGCATATATGTGGGTTCGTGAAGTTTGAGCTAAATTTGCCTGCTCTTTATATTATCTAGTACATGTGAACCCAAGGAGATTTCATACTCCCATTAAGCCTGTCTAATTTTTTCCATGCTTTTATTAGTTTATATATATATATATGTGTGTGTGTGTGTGTGTGTGTGTGTGTGTGTGTGTGTGTGTGTGTGTGTGTGTGTGTGTGTGTGTGTGTGTGATTTGATTTCTTCTATTGAAATTCTCTCCATATTAAACCACTACCTCATTTTTATCATTTTTATTTATGTTTGTTCAGCCATACTACACTTCTTTGTTTATTCCTAGCAACACCTTTATAGTTAGGGACATAAATATGTATAGCTGCTAACAGTTTTCCACATATCCTGTACAGTTTTCCCTCTTAGTTCATCTTTCTGATTGCAATTCTATATATAGTCATTAATAGCTGAGTAATATGGTCTGCACTAATTTCTTCCCAGGGAGTTGCACTCATTACCTTTCTGAATTGTACAGTGTAGATTGCAACTAACTACATCATGTTCTGAGATACCTAATGTTTCTTTTACTACCATACCAGCTCTCATGGCCACTCTGGAAACCAAAACAGCATCTAGAATATTATCTCACCTAACTGAACCATGTACTTACTGAATCATATCAAAATCACATTAAATCAGATAAGACAATGCTTTCCATGTTAGTTTTCCCTTTCATTAAATCCCAGTCCGTGGCAGGGAGGTAAGTCCCCTCCTATCCCACAAATTTCATTTTTGAGTTTCTCAATTCTTTTAAACATGATCACAATTCCATTACTATATGACATAGGGTAAATAACACTCAATTATTAAAATCTTATTATATCCACATGATACTGAAACCAATATTATTTCTTCGTTACCACTAACAATTTATGTGTGCCTTATAACAATCCATGATATATACTGAACTACACCTTCACTCAGTTTTTTTTCCTAAATAGTAAAAAGAGGGGTAGTCTATTGCTTCCAGTAGAGTGTTGGCTG
Source organism: Protopterus annectens (assembly GCF_019279795.1). Lineage (NCBI taxonomy): Eukaryota > Metazoa > Chordata > Ceratodontiformes > Protopteridae > Protopterus > Protopterus annectens. Next base: position 1,414,994,379 of record NC_056731.1, read on the forward strand.
AATTATATCATATTTCAGTGATGGTGATGCCAATATTCACAAAAATGGTATAAAAAATTAAAGACAGTTCCTCATTTTTTCAGGCTTCTTGCATTATAGACTAGCTTTTTGCTGTTCTTAGTTAAATTTCCCCTTACAGGACTATCAATTCCACTTCTAAAAAATCCTTTATTATTTTTTCTATTTTATGACTCAAGATTTTGTTTGCCATATGACTAAGATGTGTACCATATCTTGCAAAATAATCGCTGTATTGTCAGACATACAAATGACATTTTTGTTCCATTCATATATCCCCTGATTTTGCTATTTTATGCTACTTGTTATTGCTTTCAGCATAGTACCATAGCTAATTGATGGAATATATCTAACCTTAGTATCAAAGCATTGCACTGATCATTAATTTCCTTCACATCTCGCGACAGCTCCTTCTGACTATCCCTTCTAACATCACTATTTTCTGCACTAGATATAATACCAGCAAAATTTTGATTGTACTAGCCAACCTACAAATGCCCTTTCTGATATCCTTCGTCTTGGAATCATGCATAGCTGTGACCACAACCCTTATGGCATATAGTTTTTCATTCCCCTCAGCATCAATTCTTGAATGAAAAATATTTTACCTAATGTGCTATTTTTTTCTACATTTTCATGGCTTTCTTCCACAGTCTCCTTACATTCACTAATATTCATCGCCTCTTAGAAATTTTGATTATTATCCATATTGTAAGCTACTTCTAAATTAAAATCTTATCTGTGTGCAGCTCCAGTGGCTTTTCTTCTCAATTTTTCATGTTTGTTTACTTTTTTTGTTCACATCCCCTGCATGATGTAAGCCAATATGCATACATAGTACAATACTAGCAAGATAATCTTAGAATACAGAGATAAGAGGTAGGGGAAGCTTAACAAGAAAATGGTTTGATCTATAAATAAGGGTTATGTACAAACCTCCCTTATCATAATTAGGGAAAACTATAGAAATAATCAGGGACACTCAGGGACACATGCACGTGAGTTTAAATGTGAAATGTTGACAAAAAGAGATGAATGTGAACTTATCGCACATTTTTCAATATAGAACAAAGGCTACACCTACACATCTTTAACTCTGCCACCTCCAGCTCTGACTCCTGTCTTTTTGTCAATGCCACCATCTCCAAACTATATAATATAGCTGGTCTCACTACCATCTTGTCAACCTTCCCTTTCACTCTTACTGGTACCCGTCTGTCACAAATCACTCCTGACACTCTTCTCCACCCACTCCACCCTGCCTGTATTCTCTTCTTCACCTCTCTTCCACATTCACCATTACTCTGAACTGTTGAGCCCAAGTATTTAAACTCATCCACCTTCACCACCTCTACTCCTTGCATCCTCATCATTCCTCTATCCTCCCTCTCATTCACACACATATATTCTGTCTTAGTCCTGCTGACCTTCATTCCTCTCCTCTCTAGAGCATATCTCCACCTCCCTAGGGTCTATTCAATCTGTTCCCTACTGTCACTACAGATCATAATGTCATCAGTAAATATCATAGCCCACAGGGACTCCTGTCTGATCTCGTCTGTCAACCTGTCCATCACCACTGCAAATAAGAAAGGGCTCAGAGATGATCCTTGATGTAATTCCACTTCCATCTTGAATGCATCCATCACTCCTACCACAGACCTCATCACTGTCACACTACCCTGTACATATCCTGTACCACTCTTACATACTTCTCCACCACTCCCAAATTCCTCATACAATACCACAACTCCTCTCTAGGCACCCTGTCATATGCTTTCTCTAAGTCCACAAAGACACTCCTTCTGACCTCCTCTATACTTCTCCATCAACACCATCAGAGCAAATATCACATCTGTAGTACTCTTTCCTGGCATTAAATCATACTGCTGCTCACCAATCATCACCTCTCTTCTTATTCTAACTTCCACTACTCTTTCCCATAACTTTATGCTGTGATTGGTCAGTTTTATCTCTCTTTAGTTACTATAGCTCTGCACATCACCCTTATTCTTAAAAATCAGTACCAAAACACTTCTCCACTCCTCAGGCATCCTCTCACTTTCCAAGATATCATTAAGCAATCTGGCTAACAACTCCACTGACATCTCTCCTAAACACCTCCATGCTTCCACAGGTATGTCATCTGGACCAACAGCCTTTCCATTCTTCATCCTCTTCATAGCTATCCTTACTTCCTCCTTGCTAATCTGTTGCACTTCCTGATTCACTATCCCCACATCATCCAACCTTCTCTCTCTCTCTCATTCTTTTCATTCATTAGACCCTTAAAGTACACTTTCCTTCTGCTCAACACACACTCCTCACTGTGTTAGAAGTCTAAACCTCAAAATGAACTCTCTCCAGACATTCCTAAAAATGGAGAACATTAATATCTGTGCAGTAACTGAGACCTGGTTTAAGGCTCCAGAGAGCACCCCTGCAATACCAGGCTACAACTCTTACCACACTTTTCGGCCACCAAACCAGGACCGAAACACTAATGTTGGAAGAGTGTCCATATTCACCAAGGATATTCACACCACCAGGCTAGTTGTCCAACACAATGCGTCTGAAATTCTCCAGGTGCAAATAACACTAGGTAAGACTGCAATCCAAATTGTAGCTTGCTACAGATCCCCCACCATGCCCCAAGATTCTCACTACACCTTTCTAAACATATTGGAAAATATTAAGATACAACCCAAACACCCTAATACTGGGTGATTTCAACTACCCTGCCATTAACTGGGAAAACTACTCATGTACCAACACCTTTGCCCAGCGGTTCTTGGAATTCATAAATTCCAACGCCCTGGATTAACTAATCCATTGTCCCACCGGGGTCTACAGTATCTTCGACCTGGTCATTATCAACATGGGAAATCGATGCTCCACACCTATGGTCATGCCCTCATTGGTCAGGTCTAACCATAAGCTAATCACCCTAAACATCCACATCCCACCCCCACCCCACCCCCCAGTAAGGAAACCTCCATAAAAAGCTTCTCCAAAGCCAACTTCATGCTACTCAAGTCAGAAGTGACAAACTTCATGACATCCATGCAGACGGGAACTCAAAGTTCGACTGCTGAATCCTACACTAAGGCACTGTACGAGCACATCCACTCATGCATGAATTGTGCTATCCCAAATAGAACCAAGATGCACTCCTCCAAAAAAAGGAAGCCAATCTGGTGGTCCCCTGCCATAAACAAACTTTACAGCAAAAGGAAGAAATTGTTGCAGAAAAGAGGAAAATCCCACGATGAAAAAAACTCCCTTACCAGCCTCAGTAAGAAGCTGAGATCCCTCATAAAATCCTCCAAAACTAGTTATGAAAATAAAATTGCCAAAGATTTCAAAGACAACCACAAGGCATTCTATAACTATGTCAAGAATCTAAATGGCAATGCTCAGATCTGCTCTGAGCTGCAACAGAATGGCATTAAATATACTAATCCCAAGGATATTGCCAATATCCTGGCAGATCAATTCAGTGCCAACTTCACCCCCCTTTCACCCTTAAACAGCCCATCTCAGTACTGGAAGATTGCCAAATTCTGGTAATAATGGCCACACAGGTAAAAAACGCACTCTCCAAAGCTAAGAATACAGCATCCATGGGACCAGATGACATCCCGGGCTGTGTACTACATGAACTACAAAATGAACTGGCACCTCACCTTAGTGTCATGTTTAATCATAGCTTCAGCTCAGGCTTCATGCCCACTGAGTGGCGCACAGCTACAGTTATCCCACCCTACAAGGGGGGATCCACCTTGGATCCCAGGAACTACCACCCCATCAGTCTGACGAGACTGATCTGCAAGGCCATGGAACGTATTATCATGGAACTTATAAACAAAGACATTGACAACCTTCAAACACTGGACGCCACCCAGTTTGGATTCATGAAGGGCCAATCTTGTCTCCTGAACTGGTCTGATAAAGTCTGGATAACATCCGGATGAAGAGTGCTTCAAGCTATTTTTTCTGTCTTGTCATTGTGTACTTTGGAATATTACTTCATGTGGAGTCTTTGCATTAAAGAAGCATTTTATAACATCGGAGCGTGGAGTCTGGTGCTTGTTTAAAAACTTTTTTGCTTGTCTCCAGAACCTGATTGACTTCTTCGAATCAGTTTCCAGAGCTATGGACGAGGGTAAGGCGGTCAACACAACCTATCTGGACCTTGCCAAGGCCTTTGACACCATCCCCCACTCTGGAATCATAGATAGGCTTACTAAGCTGGGCATAAATCCCTACATCACTCGATGGGTTGCCAACTGGCTTACTGAAAGAACCCACACTGAAAACGTAGGTGACTCTAAATCCAGCTCCAGACAAGTGACAAGTGGAGTACCTCAGGGTTCAGTCCTGGGATCGCTCTTGTTTGGCATCTACTTCTCTGAAGTACAGGCCAACACTGAGGGACTCTGGCTAACAAGGTTCGCAGATGACTGCAAACTGGGAGCCATTATTGAATCCCCAGATCTAATCCTTGTCATCACAATAAACAAAACATGCTGGAGGGATAGATTCCTGACTCAGAGACTCCCCAGACTCTGGAATAGAATGTCCATGCGTGTCAAGCAGAGTGCCTCTTTGGCCCTCTTCAAAAGGAACCTTGACGATTTGATGGGGGTCCAGGGAAGTAAATAGTGTGGGAAGAAATAGCCAGGGAATTGTTATGGCTAGGCTTGTATAGGCCCTAGGGCCTATCGCCTAGTACCAACCTATGAAACTAAACCTATGAATGTGTTTCACTAAACAGTAGTAGCTCTTATTCAACCATGTTTTCCTTAAGATCATCACATTTAAGAATGGATTGAGATGTACAGGGATACAGTGTAACAAATGTGGGAAGTTCATAAATAACAGGCACTGCTATGAGATAGAATAACAGTTAACAGGGAAAGCTGATACAGGAGGCAGGGGGGGATATTGCATACACTGCAGATCGTGCACAGTTAAGGAACTTCACTACTGGCATAGTTATGTATAGTGTGAAAGTAAACAAAAGGTGATAATGTACGTAGAAATGAACTGATGTTCAAACAGACATAAAGGTTAAACAACTTTAACCTTTTCCTTGCCTTATAGTTTTGACAAAACAAAAACAAAGTTGTAATGGGAAATTATAAACATAAAAATGAGAACATATTGAGAAGATTAATGCACACCTGTAAAATCCTTCTGATGTTATTGTGAAAACTATCAGCTGTGGCAGCAACCTGCATATTGGGAACGGTAGGAAGTCAGACTGTTCATACACCTCATATAGTTATGTAGTACAATATAGAAGGACTTGCCAAATATAAAGAACTGTCCTTTTGAACAGCATATTAACAGCAAACTGTGCTAAAATGCATAGATACAGATGTCTAACTATAACAGATGGGAGATGTAAATAGTTGCAAAATGAGGGAAGTGGCCATGTGACTTATATTAACATAAGGTTTATGCAAGACATAGCCATGTGGAGTCACCCCCTTGACATTTGGGTTTTGTGTGTAGGAATGTCAATACATGCCTATGGATATTATTTAGGTATGTGAGATAGGAAGACCACACATAGATAATTAGCCCATAGAAGATGTAAGTAAAAAACAGTTTACATGCCAGCAGTAATGTGTAATGACATCAGTTAGATGGGAACTATATTGCCTATTAATTTAGAGAAGTTTGACTATAAAACAGTGTAATCATCATATTACATGTGTACTTCCTGCTGCAGCTGTCACACAATGCACACTGAAATACAATCTGTCAAAGTAAACCTCTGAATGCACTGCAGCATCATGTTGTAAATCAAATTACGCCCTGAAGACAGCCTTGTTGAACACATCTGTAATACCTACATGACTGTAAACAACCGCAACTCACAAACATATGCAACATTAACATCAATTAGTAAATGAACTATTGAAACTTTATATTTCATATACACCAGCTGAATACTGGCCTATAACAATGTCAATATCCTCTGCGTATTGGTCACTACCTCCATTGTGATGATGTTGGCAGAGCCAAACTGCTGGAGGTTAATTCTATTAAATTTAGACAAATAACAACAAGTAATCACTATCTCAAGACATTGATTATTTAATGTGCTTTCTGCTAAATGATGCCTATCTACTACAAAATTATACAGGGCATGCTCATGAGGAATTGCAGCAATTAATGCATTAGCAGCACCTTCCCACCGCAAAACTATAAGAAAGTATCATAACACAGGTTCTATCACACTTTGTGACTACTTTGCAGCATGACACATGCCAAGTGATGATTAAGCCATTGCTGCCTTTAACCACTATATTGTGAATGAAGTAATGAAGGGCATAAATATATGTTTCCATCAAGTTCCATAATAAATACCATTCCTTTCTGGGAAGCAAATCCTTCCTGTAAACATTCTCTGGCATACTCAGTAGTTGCACTGTGCCAGACTTGAACACCTGCCTGAGGTCATACCTCATAGAAATGTACATCAACCACTGATGCCACAGAAATGATCATATCTGATGTGTCATGAAACACACACTCGAAGGAATTAGATCAGTAGTGTGTTGGTATACTTGTGGCTCCCCTAAAATGTAGTCTGAAGCCTCAAAAACATGGCTCCATTAGTGTTCACACAAGTGTGTGTATCTTCCATATTAACATAATTTGAGTAATCCACTCCTGTCTGTTAGTATTGTCTCTGAGACATAACGTTATTATATTCAAACCCCTGCCTGTCAAGGCTCCAAGTTGTGTATTACCTCCTTCTGCCACAGTTTAATTTAATATAGGTGTGACAGAAAGGGCACACTTCCAGGTCTGAACTACACACTGTTTGGAATGGTCATGCATTAGCTAAATTTTATTTTGAAGAATCAAAAGGCTTTAGACATGCTACTGTTCACACAGATGTGAGGTGCCCATATCACCATCTGTTGGGTAAACCATTCTTGCCTGTCAATATTGTTTGCACATATGCATTGCCAGATTTTAGCACCTGCCTATCTAAGTTCATATGCTATAGAAGTCAGTATTAACTGCATGTGCCACAGGAGTAGTCTTACCATAAGGGTCAGAAAACATATAACTGAATGGGATAACTTCATCAATGTACAGAAAATCTTATGTTTGACCTAAAAGGGACAGAAGAATTTGGGGGGAATGTTGGATTAGGCAATGTTTCATGTCACTGCAATCACACAGGCATTATATTGATCTTGCTGGATTTGAACAGCTGCCTATCAAAGTCCACAATCCAAAGAACTCTGTATTAACCATATGCACCAAAGGAGAAATCTGACTACACATGTGAGACAGAACATATCAGAAAACATGACATAATCATTGTGTTGTAAGACCTATCTGTGGCTTAAAAGTGAGTCTAACAGTATTGTAAGGTCTCTCCCTGTGCCAATGTCTTGTCTGAGTGCAGGTGTACACCATTAATGTTGAATAATCCAGTCATTCCTGTCACTGTAATAACACACAATCCCAATATTTAGAGTTTTCAAGATTCTAACATCTGCCTACCTAGGTCCACAAGCTAGGAAGCATTGTATTAATCTCAAGCACCACAGGAGAAGCCTTACTAAAACTGTGAGCTAGAGCACATTTAAATGGATGACTTCATCAGTGTGTTGCAGAGCAGATGTTTTGGATAAAAGGAAATGAAAACGATGTAAGAGTCCTCTCGGTGTGTAAATCTACACATCAGATCTGTGGCTGGAAACAGTCCTACCTACCACTGGAATCTTATACACATTGATGGAAGTGAATCATTGCTGAATTCAACCTCCTACATAAGTACCTATGCTAGAGTACATTGCAGCAACTGCCAGCACTAAAGGGGAAGTCATACTACAAGTGAGTGATGCAGCACATTTGAATAGGTGACCTCATCAGTGTGCTGCAAAGCAGATGTTTGGAATACAATGGAATGAAAATGATGAAACAGCCTTTTCCTAGTATAAATCTACATATCAGATATGTGGTTGATACCAGTCCTACCTACCTCTATGATCATACACAAACTGATACAAGTGAGTCATTGATGGATTTGAACACATGCCTAAGTACACAAGCTAGAGTGCATTGTATCAATCACCAGCACCACAGAAGTGTGACCTCAAGTGTGAGATAGCACATACATGTAGTGTACATCATATATTTGGTTGAAAAGGAATTTGTCTTGCCAGGCAGACTAAATAGCAATGTGTTGATCACAATTCATTACATACTGCACAGATAACTCATATAACTCATATATCATTGACACCTCGACCTCCTATATAAGAAAACTACTATCCCAACTAAAACCAACAACAATAGCAGCAGATTCCCTCCCCAATGAATTCTTAAAACTAGCAGCAAATGAAATAGCTAAACCAGTCCCAATCCTAATTAACCGATCCATATCAGAAGGTTCAGTACCCTTGATCTGGAAAACTGCCTATATTATACCCCTACACAAAGGGGGAAATTCTTATGACATATCTAACTACAGACCAATAGCAATACTTTCTCCACTTGCTAAAATATTAGAAAAATGTATCCACCATCAATTAATGACACATCTCATGGATCAAGGGCTCCTATCTCATACGCAACATGGGTTTTGGCCAGGAAATAGCACCACTACTTCCCTGCTAGCATTCACAGATACCATTAATCACAACAGGAATAATGGTAAACTTTCTTCAGCCCTCTTCCTTGACCTATCAAAGGCATTTGATATGGTTAACCATGAAAAATTAATCTCCCATCTTGTAAACCTAGGCCTGGATAACTTATCAGTCTCCTGGTTTAGGGACTACCTTAACAATAGACAACAGGCAGTACTATGGAATAATAACTTATCTCCACTCTTACTTGTTACACTCGGAGTTCCTCAGGGATCTATACTAGGCCCCTTGCTATTCTCAATTTTTACAAATAATCTCCACTCAGCTGCAAAAAGTTCAACCCTTATACAATATGCAGACGATTCAACTATAATATCTAATGCCCCTACTTTACTAGACCTCCACAAAAATACCCAGGATAACTTTCACTCAGTGGAAACATGGCTCACTGAGAATGGCTTAATCCTCAACCCAAAAAAAACAAGCTTCTGCTATTCTATCCCTCAACTACAACTGCCCCCACATGCACCTTTACTATCCACTCTAATAATGGTACCCCCATATCACCTGATACCCAGACTAAACTACTTGGCATTACTATTGATAATAAGCTCAAGTTTGATATACACATTAATCTGGCCATTAAAAATACTAACAAAAGCTAGGCAGCCTCTACAAGCACAAAGCATTCCTGACCCATAATGCTAGAACTACAATTGCACGTTCACACCTTCTCTCAACACTACTGTATGCCTCACCTATCCTGATTAACTTATCCAAAACAGAAATTAATAAAATGACAACCTGCTACAATCAGATATCCAAATTTGCCAACAACAGCTCATATAGAACTCATCACTGCCTAAACCCAGGGGCGGCTCGTGGCATAGGGCTGCCGGACTGCAGCCCCCTCAAAAAGAAAAAAAGAAAGAAAAAGAAATGAAAAATAAAAAAAAATATTTTTTTAAAATTCGCGGACTTCGCGCATGCACATAGACCGAGTCCCGGCTTATCGGTCTATGCGCATGCTCAGGGCAGCCCGGCCGTCCCCATAGGGGGACACAAGGAGCGTCTGTGCACTTTTACAGTGCACAGACCCGCCAGGATTATGGGACACGTCCGGACTGCAAGAGGAGCAGCAGGGACTCGGGACAGTGCCTCAGGGATCTCGTCGGCAAGGAGCATGTGGATCTCGCGGGTCTTCAGTATTGCGCGGGAAGGATGTATGTACAGACGTTAACTCTGGATGTATTCATTCAGGTAAGGTGCCTTTCAATTTACAATGTTTATTTTTCTTTGTGTATGGTGCTTGTGCTTTACTGGAGTTTGTGTATGGTGCTTGTGCTTTACTGGAGTTGTGTATGGTGCTTGTGCTTTACTGGAGTGTGTGTGTGTGTGTGTGTGTGTGTGTGTGTGTGTAAATGCCCCAGGTGCTTATGGTGGTGTGGTAGGGAATGCCTCAGGCTTGAACCCTGTACCCTGTATGCAGGTGTTAAAGACTTGAGTTCCCTACCCACCACCATTTGTAAAAAAATTTCAGATTTTTACCTCATATTTGATCTGATCTGTTCCTCATAATATCTGTGGTTTGTAAATGTTGTAATGCTTGATATTTGATGGTGTAGTAGTAGCATTGTTGCCTCACAGCTGCAGGTTCTTGGGTTTGATTCTTGGCTGGGGTTCCTTCTTTGTGGGGTCTGTATCTTCTCCCTGTGTTTGTGTGGGTTTGCTTTTGTGCCCTCCCATGTTACAAAGACATGTCTGCATTATTTCTTCCTGGGCCTCCGCTGAAAATTTGTTTATTTGTTCCAAGTCAGACTGTCCTGATTAAAAATGTTAAATAAAATTGATAGGCATTTGAATTTCAGACTTAAGGGTTTCTGAATGTTTAATTCCCTGCGTATTTGATGGTGCAGTGGTAGTATTGTTGCCTCACAGCTATAGGTTTTCTGGTTTGATTCTTGGTTGGGGTGGCTTCTGTGTGGAGTCTGCATCTCCTGCCTGTGTTTGTGTGGATTTGCTCTGGTGCCCTGCCATTTTACAAAGATGTGTCTGCAGTTTTAATCCCTCGGGCCCTGCTGAAAATTGTTTTTGTTCTGTCCGCAGTAAATTTGACAGGCATTTGAATTTCAGACTTCAGGTTTCTGAATGTTTAATTCCTTGCAGATTTGATGGTGCAGTGGTAGTATTGTTGCCTCACAGCTATAGGTTTTCTGGTTTGATTCTTGGTTGGGGTGGCTTCTGTGTGGAGTCTGCATCTCCTGCCTGTGTTTGTGTGGATTTGCTCTGGTGCCCTGCCATTTTACAAAGATGTGTCTGCAGTTTTAATCCCTCGCCTCTGCTGAAAATTGTTTTTGTTCTGTCCGCAGTAAATTTGACAGGCATTTGAATTTCAGACTTCAGGTTTCTGAATGTTTAATTCCTTGCAGATTTGATGGTGCAGTGGTAGTATTGTTGCCTCACAGCTATAGGTTTTCTGGTTTGATTCTTGGTTGGGGTGGCTTCTGTGTGGAGTCTGCATCTCCTGCCTGTGTTTGTGTGGATTTGCTCTGGTGCCCTGCCATTTTACAAAGATGTGTCTGCAGTTTTAATCCCTGCGTCTCTGCTGAAAATTGTTTTTGTTCTGTCCGCAGTAAATTTGACAGGCATTTGAATTTCAGACTTCAGGTTTCTGAATGTTTAATTCCTTGCAGATTTGATGGTGCAGTGGTAGTATTGTTGCCTCACAGCTATAGGTTTTCTGGTTTGATTCTTGGTTGGGGTGGCTTCTGTGTGGAGTCTGCATCTCCTCCATGTGTTTGTGTGGATTTGCTCTGGTGCCCTGCCATTTTACAAAGACGTGTCTGCAGTTTTAATCCCTGCTGAAAATTGGTTTTGTTCTGTCCGCAGTAAAATTGACAGGCATTTGAATTTCAGACTTCAGGTTTCTGAATGTTTAATTCCTTGCATAATTGATGGTGCGGTGGTAGTATTGTTGCCTCACAGCTATAGGTTTTCTGGTTTGATTCTTGGTTGGGGTGGCTTCTGTTTGGAGTCTGCATCTCCTGCCTGTGTTTGTGTGGATTTGCTCTGGTGCCCTGCCATTTTACAAAGATGTGTCTGCAGTTTTAATCCCTGCGACTCTGCTGAAAATTGTTTTTGTTCTGTCCGCAGTAAAATTGACAGGCATTTGAATTTCAGACTTCAGGTTTCTGAATGTTTAATTCCTTGTATAATTGATGGTGCAGTGATAGTATTGTTACCTCACAACTATAGGTTTTCTGGTTTGATTCTTGGTTGGGGTGGCTTCTGTCTGCATCTCCTCCCTGTATTTGTGTGGATTTGCTCTGGTGCCCTGCCATTTTGCAAAGACGTGTCTGCAGTATTAATCCCTGCATCTCTGCTGAAAATTGTTTTTGTTCTGTCCGCAGTAAAATTGACAGGCATTTGAATTTCAGACTTCAGGTTTCTGAATGTTTGATTCCTTGCAGATTTGATGGTGCAGTGGTAGTATTGTTGCCTCACAGCTATAGGTTTTCTGGTTTGATTCTTGGTTGGGGTGGCTTCTGTGTGAGTCTGCATCTCCTCCATGTGTTTGTGTGGATTTGCTCTGGTGCCCTGCCATTTTACAAAGACGTGTCTGCAGTTTTAATCCCTGCTGAAAATTGGTTTTGTTCTGTCCGCAGTAAAATTGACAGGCATTTGAATTTCAGACTTCAGGTTTCTGAATGTTTAATTCCTTGCATAATTGATGGTGCGGTGGTAGTATTGTTGCCTCACAGCTATAGGTTTTCTGGTTTGATTCTTGGTTGGGGTGGCTTCTGTTTGGAGTCTGCATCTCCTGCCTGTGTTTGTGTGGATTTGCTCTGATGCCCTGCCATTTTACAAAGACGTGTCTGCAGTATTAATCCCTCGCTCTGCTGAAAATTGTTTATGTTCTGACCGGAGTAGAATTGAGCGGCATTTGAATTTCAAACTTCATGTTCTTCAGAATACATAGTAGCACAACGTTTTTTCTAGCAATTTTCTAAGTTTATAAGATGAATATTTTAAATTTGTCGGTATTTTTGGGACTGTATTCCCCATTATTGGCTTCGCCCAGGTTTTTGTGCTAAGGTTGACAGCTATGGCAAGAACTGAATTCACTGAATATGGACTGTAGAATTGTGCATATTTACTGATAAAGGTGCACTGTAGAATTGTGCATATTTACTGATAATGGTGGACTGTAGAATTGTGCATATTTACTAATAATGGTGGACTGTGGAATTGTGCATATTTACTAATAATGGTGGACTGTAGAATTGTGTATATTTACTAATAATGGTGGACTGTGGAAGTCTGAGTAGACTTTTTATGATAAATGTTCTCAACTGGGCAGTTTTGCCATTATGGGTGCATATGTTTTGTTTCATTGCTTACTGGAAAAATGTTCAAAACAAATTTAAAACACCCTCTAACAAGTGTACTGTATTGTACAAGGAATATAATTTTTAGTACAATGAGGAAGGTGTATCAAAGAGCACATGTATGTTTCATATGCAAGGGGCCTATGATTCAAAACAGCCCAAAATTAATCTTTATCTGCCACTGGCAAAATGTATTTTCTTTGAATGTGGGTTTCAATGAATGTGAGTTTCAAGGGCAGAGAAGTTTTAATGCTAAGTTTTCATTGTGAGACTGCATTGCTTTGTTTAACAGATTACTTAATGTTTGTGCTGTAAAATACAAAATAAAACTTTCAAATGAAGTCCAATCATTGAAGTAAAGCAGTATGCACATTAGTGTTTATGGTAAATGGAGTGAAATAGCCAAGTAATGGTTAATTGGAATGGCTGCAGAGGCTCCAGTTCAACCATTATTTTGTCAGGGGAAGGGCAGCAAACTCAGACAGGCCCAGCTGAACTATACCTCCCAACTGTCCAGATTTTCAAAGAATGAATAGATTTTTGCTTCTTATTTTTGGTTTGTTGTTCATAAAATTTGTAGTTTTAATTCCTAAATGATTTGCCAGAAGTCACTAAATAATAAGTTTCAGACTTCATAACCTTCATAAAATGCATGTTAAAGTAAGAGCCGTTCTATCAACTGTCTCAATTTATACAAGAGCAATTTTAGTACTGTTTATATGTGCCCCCAATATATTTGGCCTTGTTCAGATTTACTGCATTAACAGGTTGAGAGGTACATGCAAATAAATTGCTTTATAGAATTAGGCATAGCCAACCTCTCAACTGTCCCCAATTTTTGGCTCAAAATGTTGCTCTTCCCCTAATAATCCCTCCAAAATAGCAATTTTGGAAGAAAACATGGAGGGTTTACAATTAAGAAATAACTGTAATAATCAAAGTTATAGATTACTTGAAATGCATGTAGATTCTTTTATTTTGTCAGCTGCTCAAGGTAGCAGTACTAATATTAAAGTGTCCCTTCTTTGACAGGTAGAAGCTGTATTGTGTGTCTATTTTATATTTTTGCATCACATTTTTGGTCCATTTTTCATAAAATTGTGTTTTTGGCAAATTAGTGACAAATCACTAAAGACTGAAGTTAGAAAATGACAGACATTTGAGTTTCAGATTTTATACCCTTCAGAAAATTCATACTAATGCAAGACCTATTCTATTATCTTTCTAAGTTTATTAGAGCAATATTTAAAAATTGTCCTTCTTGTTGTGCCTTTGTCCCACTTCTGTGTATGGCTTTGTCCAGATTTCTTGCTCTTGAAGTTGAGAGGTATGACAAATGTGTCAGGGCCATCACAGTCAGCCAGAGAGATTTCAAATTGTGACATGCTTGTTGCACCCCACTCCCCCATGTAGTGACTCTGGATGTGTCCAAGCAAGGCAAGGAGTAGTTGTATCTACCTTGGATGGGGAGGACACACTGCATAAGTACTACAGTGGCTTTTCATCTGTCCTTGATTTTGCAGAATGGTCTGGTTTCTGTCATATTTTTGTACTGTTGATTTATGCTTATTACTCAAAGTGCCTGTTGCTCTGTGTTTAAGTAGCAATGCTTTAATGACCATAAGGTAAGCTTGTCTGACATCGTAAGATGCAAGTAAGCTTTAATAAGCATACTGTTAAAGAATTGCCAACATTGAAAGCCTTTCTGTTGTTGCCATGCAGAGAATACTTGACTAGATAATGTATAAGCCTTGGGTATTAAAGGACAGGATTCCATTATTTTAAAAAGCTCATTACACTTGTTGGAGACTTCCAGTCATCTCTACAGGCTTTACCCGTAAACTAAACAGAATGCCAATCATGTGTGGTCCATAACCTGTACAGTAATCCTTTAAGCAATGTATCTTGAGCTTGTTTCTTGTTTGCTTTTCATTTTTACTTTTATCATGTTTTCCCCATGAAACGTTGTCAGGCAGCAGGTCTTTTTGGATAAGAAACATTTTTACAAGTGGGGCATCACATAGATTTCTACTTTCAGCATGTTGCTTGGTACTTTAATAAAGCTGAATATATTATAATTAGAACTGCAGTGCAAGGAGAAGTAGTTTGAGTTGAGTGCTTCTGGTTTTTCTTATACTTGATTTTGACTGGCATTCCAGTAATGTATTTAAAAAGTAATTTATTTTTTCATGCCTCACAACCTTTTGTTTCCATCTAGATATTAAGTAAGCTGTCATGCAGCCAATGCATTGAAATATTTTTATTCTTCTACACTTATTTTTGTCTTGATTGGACTTTCATAATGATGGTTTGCCACCCAGGGCAGCGTATTTAATTAAAGTTAGTTTTTTTGTGGTTTTGTGCATAGCTCCTCCCCTTTATGGTTGACCACACCCCTTCCCTTTGACCCCGCCCATTCAGCGTCTCCTGCAGCCCCCCTGTGATTTGAAGTCACCAGCCGCCACTGCGGCTAAACCTAAAGCAATTGGATTGGATGGAACTACCTAACTTACTTATCTATAGTCAGCTAGTTACTACTCACAAGATACTCTATCAACAAAATATATCTCCTTCACTGGGTAATATTATCCAACAATATTCATGTTCCAGGCAACTCCGCTCAACTGATAAACTAGAGTTAGCTGTTACTAGATCCAACAACCATGCAGGAGATTCCCTTTACTCCTCTTATGTGGCCAAAATCTGGAACTCCCTACCCACATCCTTATCCCTGATAACCTCACTGCCTAAATTTAAAAAAAACTATCTGCAACTTCCTCAGTAACAAATGGTTATGGCCATGCTCTACTCCAGACTAATACTTGCACCACTTCAGTATTATGGTAACTATTGTCCTAAACTAGAGTCCTATCTGTTACTTGCATATAAACATGTAACATATCAAAGTTTTGATAATATTCATAAAACAATGTTACTATTAACAATGTAATACTGTTTAATGACTATTGCAACTGTATCCATCTAGTGTCTGCAGCCCATACCTATATGTGTCAATAACTAGATACCCTACTGGATCTAGTTGAAATATGTATCTGTCTGTAACTTTAAATCTATAAGTGTCTGCAATTTATACCTATAAGTGTCATTAACTAGATACCTTAAAGGATCTAGGTGAAATATGTACCCAAGTTTGTCTGTATGTTCTGTTTAATTGTCTCCTTGGAGCTTTTCTCCCTGGGCCTCCACTGAAAATGGACATATATCCAGCTGGACTATCCCGGTTAACAAATGTAAAATAAAAAAAAAAAATAAAAAAAAAATCATTTCTTTCTCAGACATTGTGTTAGTGTAAGTTATATCTAGCTGTTTCACATCACTGGATATCGACCATGCATATGATGGATAAATATCGACCATGCATATGATGGATAATAATCACAGTTGTCAAACAGTGAAGTGACACCTAAGCATTCTTGCTTTTTCAGCTCAGGATCATATCTTCATTATATTTCCTAATGTTTGTACATGGTACAGTGTAAATGTTGTTGTTTGTCTTTTGGCTTTTCCCGGTTAGGTGTCGCCACAGCGGAACTCCGGTCCGCTAATGATTGGCAGTTGGTTTTTATGGTGTGGAGTTGCCAGCCCGACGCCCAACCTTCAATGAAGGCACGCCCATTCACGCATGTCTTTCGAATGCCCACTCAACCGCTGGAAGGACATGCAGACTCCACACAGAAGGTACTCCCAACCCAAGCCGAGAATCGAATGGGAGAACCGCTTTCTGTGAGGCAACAATGCTACCGCTGCACTACCGCAGAAGGACACTGTACAGTGTAAATAATGTAAATACAAAACATAAATGTCAAATATATGAAGGTACACTGCCTCATATCATTCTGCAAGTGTGTGTCCAAACGTCTGACACCACTGTAGATCCTTGGTAAGTGTAATGTGTTGGAGTGCAAGTGTAATTTACAGTATGTAGTGGTTAGACAGCATCACAGTAAACTCATTATATGTTGACTGCAACAAGGCATTAAAATATACACAAGAGATACAAACATTACTTTCTTTTTGTCAAAATCACTTACTGAAAGCTCACTGCTGATAAGGTCATTTGTGAAAAGGTGGCAAATATTAGCGGATGCTTAATTATGTTTTGAGCTTAGAAAGGGAGTTAACAGTGGTCCCTGGTGCTCTATGCCAGGTTTCATGCAAATGAGTTCAGGCATAAAAAAATAAGAAATAAGGAGTTCTGATTCTAAGCCTTTTCAGAACAGATGTGAGTCATGTTAATATTATCTGTGTTATCACTGAAACACGTCATTATCATTGCAGTCAAGTATTGGTTATACACATATTATGGAAGCATACTTACACTGTACTCATATTTGCTGACACTGTCCACATGTTTAAGGCATGTTGTAGTGATCTTTATGCATATTTTTGTTTCCATCAAATCACTGAATACTAAAGTCATTACATGATAGCATATATCTATGTGTCAGACTTCATATCCTTTAGAAAATGCTTGTTAATGCTAAATATTTAATCCTAGTACCTATTAAGTGCATAAGAGCATTTTGTAACTTGTGCCTGGTGTTTTATAATTTGTAGTCACATGCATTCTTGTTTTGATGTGTTGTATTTATAGCTGAGAAGGCATGAGCAGGATTGGCATAACTGTGAATCCCATAAAGGACCGATCAGGGCAATGCTGGTAGAATAAAATATATATCCATAATTTAACATGGCAAATGTTTATCAGAAATTAATTTTAGACTTGATTCTGGATTCAAACACCCATCAATCTGCATCAGCAGTCTACAGATGTGAGCATTAGCTGATCTCAACAAAGCAAGGAAAATGTCATGTGCTAAAGCATACACATTTGAATGGAGAATGAAAACATTTAGAAGCAAGAGAATATGTGTACAGCATACCACTTAACAGTTATGACAATTGAAACATCCCATATGATGTATATTCAATCCTACAGCTTATTCAACATATTTTAATAACTCTATCCTCATAGTGGTATCAGGCTGTCTTTCCATAGTGCAGACCAGCTAAGCACAGTTACAGGAGGGGCATGATGCTAATGCAGCTGAAGGCAAAAACTCACCAGTTTTGCCATAGGAAGTGAACTATCATTCACCATCAGTTACTTTTGGTGCATGACAGAAGGAGGGGATAGAAACAGACAGAGAGGGGGGTATAAAGGGAAAGTGAGAGAGAGAAGGGAGAAAGAGATAAAAAGATTTTTGTTTATGGGCCATTTTTGGCTATCTCTGTGGTGTGTTAATCTTAAGTTTTTCATGATAATAATTCTGTCATGCTTTGTTTATGGGCCATTTCTGGCCATGATTGTGGTGTGTTAATCTTTAGGTTTGTCATGATAATAATTCTGTCATGCAGTATACAATAAAGCATTTCAAATATGGAGCAAGCAGGGGTAGAATAGTAGAACTATGATTAAGACATAAGCAGGATAATTGTAGGTTAATAGTATATGTAGCAAAGACTTCAGCACATAATATTAACACGTAACAAAAAAATACATAATGTTTGACATATTTCTGGATTTGAACACTTGACACCATGCAATGGCATTCTACAGACCTGAGTACACCACACACTAACTCATACTTCACACAGTAAAAATGACATAATTGAAGGGACAGTGAAAAAGATTGAAGTAAGAGAGAATGAAGGCATCAGGCTTTATCACAGTAATGACAACTGTAACATTCAATTAGGCACACATTACATCTTGCAACCTAATAAACATATAATATAACAGTGATTGTCTCCTCACAGTGGTATCAGTCTACATTTCTATAGCTCAGCAAGGCTAACCACAGTTGTGCAGCAATAACCATACTAGTGTGGCTGAAGATAAAATCTTCATTTTTGCCATAGGATTGGAAACACCATTTACCATCATTTGCTACTGCTGTACAATGCCAAGAGCAATGCAAATGTAAAGGACAAAAATTGAGGGTTTGTTTTATGGGCCATTTCTGGCCATGTGTGTCATGTGTGATTCTATTTTTTGACAAGACTAAATGCATGAAAAAGATTTGATGGGACAGTGATGGAAATGGAGGGGCAAGCAAGGCCACAAATTATTTGAGGAATTTGGAGAGCCACCACATCAGGGGTGGGTGACAACAACTTAATAATGTTTCATGGCCAAATGGACCAAATCAGACACACACACAGGTGGAGAGTTATGTATGAGGCATAATTTTTGTCTGACTGGTGCTCATTTCATTTTTATACTGGAGAGGGAGGAATGTTGGAATAGACAGTTAAGACTAAGAAGCTTAGGTAGGTACAGTAGTTTAAGGAGCAGGTGCAGACATATAGGGCAATTAAGACAGACAGGGATGTGATGGAAACAAGAGATTGGGAGACATTCTGATTGGGGATAGGTAGGGGACTTCAGAGGCACATCTGCATCCAGCTTGAGCACAATGAGAATACAGTTCTCACCCTCAGAACTGTCATTGCTGTCTTCTGTCACATTGACTTGGCTATTTGATGCAGAACCTATTCAGTTTTGCTGATGTGGACACTGAAGCCCCTCTCCATAATATCCTCCACCAGCTCTGTCTGTTCCTGATAGGTGACATAATTACCAGCTACACTAGCACTACCTGTGATGGGTACCAGTACACCAGCCCTAGGGGATAGAACTACCTGATGCAGATGGAGCAGGTAGTGCTAGAGATGTAGAGGCAATGCTGACAGGTTGGGACCTAGAAGTGTTGGGTGTCTGTGCTGCCTTTGGTAGTGCAATCTCCGCCACATGTGGAGATATGGCAGTTCAACCCCAGAGAACAGTTTAGCTCCCTGAGATGACAGTTATTTGTGTTGCAGCAGGAATTATGTTACAAATAAAAAAATATGAGACAGAAATAGGAGTGGGAGAGGGAAAACATAGAAAATATCATCAATGTTATGTCTTTTAATATTTCACATAAATCCATATTGAAACATAACTATGTTAACCTTTGTCACATCCAGATATGAATGTGTAGTCAAACATATTTCTTACTAGACGCATCAATGTCATTGTTATTATAGACATTAGGCAAACAATTTTGTGACTATTGCATGTTTGAGGTGTGCCAATCTCTCCTGATGCCGCTCCTTTATTCCTTTTTATCTCATTAGAAGCTGTAGGGAAAAGAAGACAGAAAAAAAATTAATGACAACCTTTATGTGCTAGCAAACCATGGTATTGTATTGGCTGGTAATGGGCTACTGTACTGACAAAACGCAAGGGTATCAGCAGTTCTAAATATTTAAATTCTTAACTCTTTCTCCCTTTGGTAAAATAAGTCCTCCTTATGTCTTTTCATGTCACTATAATGGTGATGACATTGTCAGCAGTGGCTGGTGAACAATGCTATCACCATTATAGTAATGACATAGTTCACCACTGGGTTATATGCTAGTTACACTGGTGAAAGTTGTGACCAAGCTATTCCAAACCTCAGTTTGTACTGATAACTGGCATAGTCCTGTTGCAAAAGCCTGCAGCTGTAGCACTTTACTAGGAGCCCAACAAAGATCCTGGACTCTTCCTGATACCACATTTGTGCTCTAAACAGGGCACTACCCTCAACATTTCTTGCCATGTTTTCTCAAGGATAAATGGCAGGAAATTGGTAACCAGTTCAGATCTCATGTGTGCCAGCCTGTGCATAATGGCAGGCAAGCTTGCCAACTACATTTGTACAACAGAAAGTAAATACATGGTCTAGGGGTGAATTTGGGTATGATTTCTTCAAAGTGAATTTCAGGTGTGAAACATGGCAGTGAGACTTGGCCATGTGTAATCCTCAGTGTATTTACACATGTTCCACAGTGACTTCATCAAATGATTTTTAATGTTGAGATCTGAATTACATTTGAAATGGAATGCTGGCACCTGTGCCATGCTCGCTGGTATGGTGGATGATAATCATGCATACACTCTTTTGAGAAAACATGTGACATGACATTTTCACTTATGTTGGTGTCATTCAGTGTTTTTGATTGATAAAGTTATATAAATTAGGAAATAATACCTTATTGAGACATACATTTTGCAAATACTGATAGCACCTGGGAATCAAACCCATGGCAAAAAAGGAAGCTGACTGCTATTTTCTGTATAGGAAATGTGAATGCCACAGGTGAAATATATTCAGGTTGTTAGTTGAGGTATAACAATTTTATCATGACTGGACAGACCTAATTCTGGTAAGCCTTTATGTATTGGACTTTGAGTTGTTATATTATTGGACTTATATTTTGAGACAATTATTTATTCCTGTAAAACTGTTTCCTTTGCATTTGAGTGATCTCAGTATCACATGCTGATGAAGGGGGCATGCATATTATATATGACATAGTGTCCTGCACACCTAATGCTGCTAATTAAATGGGTTATTCTTTATCACCATAAATATTAGCAACACCATACATATACAAGTGTACTTTAAATTAACCACAATCATTTTTATGTTTAACACACACTTGACAGAGTATAGTTAACTTATTTAGCGTTCATTACCAATTGTATTTCATATTCAATTACTAATAGAAAGTCACTAAAAATAATTTACTGTGACTCTCTAAGTAAAACATAACTGTAATCAGGATTCATATCTAAACTTACTTTTGCTTTTTGTCAGAAATGAATGCATTGAGATACAGAGAAAGTTACACAACAGCTGTAGTTTTCACTCTGCACAGCACTGACCAAAGCACATCTATAATAGTCTCATTTACACTACTAATAGCTAAGTCTTTGCACGTCAAATAAAATGTTGAGTTTCTGCCTTGGGAGGGTAGCTGTCTTTCACTGTTAATCACTGCCAACAATAACCAGTGTGCAATGCTATGTGTTGTGCAAAGGATGAAGCAAAAAAATAGCATAAAGCAATGTGTGGATTTATACAAGTGGTGGCCTTCTCAAGATGAAATGTTAACAGTAAGGATTGCTAATTTCACTGACACATCAAAATGTTTAGATCTGAACCCAGCACCTATGGCATTACACTGAAACATTGGCATTTTAACAGTGTTTTCCACATGATAACTTGCTTTTCTGTTATACCTCATCATGCATTCATGTCATGAGACTTACTGAGGAAGGGGCATACAGAAGTTTACATGAGGTCATGCTGTACACAGCATGTACAAGTAAAATGTGTACCTGTGCTAATGAGATGTATTACGTCATGAATAATTAGTCAGGAATATTATTACAAATGTATTGATTAAGCGTCTATATTTCCCAGTCCATTATGTTGCTGATTGAATTCCTTAGACTTTAGTCCATGGCATATTTGTAAGAACATGCATATCAAATGTGCTATCACTATTATACCAAGAAGACGGCAAGTGGCACAGATCAAAGTTATGTTGTTTATCATCCATTATACATACTTCTGTTGTTACAACGAAAAACAAATGGAAATTGTAATTATACTTCAGGTTCAAATACACAAAACATTATTTAACTGTGAATACTAAATTAAAAATATCCAAAGTCTGGATTCAAAGCCTGCATTAGTTGTGCTTTTTTCTTATACCTTAGTGCATTAACATAGTGAGCTACAGATAATGTTATACCACAGATGCATTTTCTGCTCAGTACTGTTCAGAATGCTGACTGAAGCTCACTGGTAACAGTATAGTTTGTGCTATTAACTGCATGCCAAATTGCATGTTTGAGTTTTGCCTTGGAAAGTGAACTCTCATTCAATGATAGTCACCATTTACAGTAACTGATGCTCAATACTAAGTGTCATGCAAAGGATAAAGCCAAAAAAAAACTGAACCAGTGAGAGGGTTTCTCAACTCTGTAGTCTTATACCATTAAAATGTTCATAGGTGTTTACTAGGCTGATGACCACAAGGGCCTCCTTAAGCTAGGCCATGGATCTCAAATCTCTGACATGCTCTGATACCCTTCATAAGTGTAATCAGAGACTTGGGAGATGAAACATTTACAAGCTAGGGCCTATGAGATGAACTATTTACAGGTTGTCTGTGTCCATTAGAGACATAGGTGCCAAACCAGGGATGAATTTCCTGTTCCCCATCCAATTGTCCAGGTTGCACTTGAATTGGGTTAGGGAGGAACTCTGCTTCACATGGATGGGGAGACTGTTCCAGAGACGGGGTAATCTCTGGGATACATGCCTTTCTCTCCCACAGGTCCTACTTAAATCACAGACAAGGTTTAAGTCTTTAGAATGGTTAATTCTGGTGCTGTTTGTTTTGTGGCTATGCAGGAGGTCCATCAGAGTGGGGTATGACAATGCCCTATATGCCAGGCATAGATCTCCCCTCAAAAGCCTGTAAAAGACAGAATACAGGTATAGAGCTTTGAGGCAGTCTTCATAGGACATTTTACTTAATCCCTGTATTCTTTTAGTGAGGAACCTTTGTGGATATTCCAATTGTTGGATATGCCTAGCTAGGTACATACCAAAGGGGGCATTGTACTCAATGATACATCTGATAAATGCCGAATACAGTGGAACAATGATATCCTTGGACTTAGATGCCATATCTTTGTTTATAAGTTGCGCAACATAGAATGGTTTCCTCACAACTGAAGACACGTGATGGTCAAAGGCCAAATTACTATGTGTGTCCCTAATTCACTGACTATTGGGTCAACTTTAAGGGGTGTGTTGTCACTATGATAGTTACCAGGGGTGGATGACTTCCCAAAGGATACTATTATTCATTAAGGATCCCTCATTTCACATAGTCAACACCATCACTAGACATGAACCACAAAATCATGACATTACCATGAAGCATTGACAAGTTTAACAGTGTTTGCCACATCAACAGTGACATTATGAGGTAGAGAAAATAGTGCACATATACTCAGCTTTGTAATTCTAACATTTTACATTTAGGAAGCACAATAGCCATGATCTCAAACTTGTCTTTTATTGTTTCACAGTTGAAGTCTTTCTGAATGGGGATATTTCCACAAGTTATGTTACTGAAGCATGTCATAATAAATACAAATGTATGCAATACAAGAATTTATTCTTCCCTTTCTTTTGTGAGCATTAATCACTTTTGATATATTGGTAACATGGCTGTATTATAATTTGCAGTGATTTTGAAGTCTTCTGTTTGTATGTTTAAGTTGCATATACTTGATATGACTTACAGACACTTTTTACTCAGAGATACAGTTATTTTTCAACCATACTCAAGTAAAAGTGGTATAAAGGTTATCTACTAAGTCAGTAAATGCAATAAAAAGCTTTGCTGTAAGTCTATTCTCTCTCTCTCTCTCTGACACTCTTTCTATAAACATACTTCTCATTAGCAGGGTGTTAAAGATTTAATTAGTCATGTATTACTCTTAATGAGTTATACTTGCAAGTCATTAGCTAGCCACAATTCAAAATATTTGCTTTTGTACTGCTAGGACATGTGTACAGCATTGTTGTAGGTCCTCATACCATGTTGGCATGCCCAGCACCTTAAGTAGATTGTGTGATTAAGGCATGACAATCACCTGGCACCTGATTTACATATTCATTGTGTCCAAAGGAGTTAATCTACATGATATAAGCATATCCTGGAGCTAAGTTACTTCTATGATACTAGAAAACTGTTTGGATTCCCCAAGTTCATCAAAACCAAAATAATGCTGTTTCACTGATTTGGCATTCCACATTCATTTTTTTTTTGTGAAAACTGTCTTACAATTCATGTCAAGGTATGTTATGTTCTTTAAAAGTCCTGCTTACAGTATGATTTTAGTATGTTTTCCTAGCAAATTGAGCAATGTCTGAGATGTCTGCACTTTATACAGTTGTGTTTATAATGAAGGTGTAATACTTGCTATTGAATTGATCCTCTACTTCTATTTCATGGGTTTCTAGAAATATTTCTAAGAGGATGTTAACACATTTCTAACTTGAGAAGCTTACATATGTTAAAATGTCATTTCTGAAACTGTTCTATGGTAAGAGTGTTGTAAATACCTGACATATTTTTATTCCATTCTAAAGTTTGTTTCATTACCATTGATGTTGCTATTATGGGGGGTTATTGTAGGAGGTCTTGCTTTTTATTACAGAAATTAGTTTGGCCTATACTTTGCAATGTTCTTTTTTGTAACAATGATTTAACAGTTGTTATTACATGATCATTGACTTGTACTACATACAAAAACTCTGTTCTGGCCACATTTCCTGAGTATTTTTGGCACATTTTGGCACATGTCTGACTTTAGAAGCTTATTTTATTTCATTTCATAACTTATTTAATTGATAATACAGTTCTATATTCCAAAATAAATGTTTTCCCCGTATTCAGATGTTCATATTCATATATAATCATTATTAACAATTTTAATGATGATGCCCTCATAATTATTTGTTTCCTGTCCAGTATACATCAGTTTGTAAGCACTTAGCCCCTGCTGATATGTCTGATAGCAGTTTTTTTTTACTTCAATACAGGGGAAATGGCACCTAAGCCAGCTTTGTCATATAAAGCTACATTCCAAAACAGCACAAGAACAATAAACTGGTAAAACACACAAAAAATGAAGTAGCTGGAGTGCCTTCCAACAAAACAATTTATTGTTAGCGTTTTCGTTTAGACAAATTAATTAAATAAATAAATAAAATACATACATTTCCAAACTTCTTCAGACATCTTGTCCCAACATGCAATAGTATTAATAAGGACAACAATTAAACTTTGATTGTTCAGCAAATTAGGTAATATAAGATAAAATAAACTATTGGGTTATAATAATTATAATCTGAACCCGATTCCCTTTTGAATGGCATACGCCTATCTCTCAGGACTGATTGACCCATGTTTAACTGCTGTTCACATGCAACCCATCTCCACTTCGGCCTTCAAAGCTCTCATTTGAGGAGGTGGTATCTGAACTTAGATTGCATAGACTGACAGCAGCAGCTACAATTATTATAACCCAATAGTTTATTTTATCTTAGTTTATTTATTCTTTAACCGATATGTATTTACATTTTATTAAGACATGTATAAACTTTTTAGTGTATATGTTTATGTTTTCAATGT
The DNA here is from genome assembly GCF_019279795.1 of Protopterus annectens. NCBI lineage: Eukaryota > Metazoa > Chordata > Ceratodontiformes > Protopteridae > Protopterus > Protopterus annectens. The sequence continues at coordinate 1,415,020,471 of NC_056731.1, forward strand.
GTTATTTTAGCATTTTTATACTTTGATTTAGAGCTCTTTTTCACAATATGATATCATGTGTTTCTGAGGTATTAAATTTTGTATCTACAGCTTAAGTATATACAACTTTAAGGACCTAATTTGCTGAACAATCAAAGTTTAATTGTTGTCCTTATTAATACTATTGCATGTTGGGATAAGATGTCTGAAGAAGTTTGGAAATTTGTCTAAACGAAAGCGCTAACAATAAATTGTTTTGTTGGAAGGTACTCCAGCTACTTCGTTTTTTGTGTGTGTTTTACCATATAAAGCTACATTTCCAGATGGTGAGAATGAGGTAATAGTACAGGCTTTCTGTCTACATGTCTCATCTTAGCAAAAATGTTAGCCTGCATGACCTTCCCTGACTATGTCTGGCATCAGGTGGTTGTTGATGTGAATGCTGTTACTGGCTATGGCCATGTCTACAAGGTTATCAGACATTGTGCCAATAACATGATTAAAAATGCAACCAGAAGAGTCAGGGCTATTGCACAGTAACGAAGAGCTACTGGGTGTTGGCCTGCTACTGAAGCACCCTTCACTGAGACAGATCTGCTGTTGACTGTAAGGGATTTAGGCATTTCAGCGAAGATGCCCAGTGCCATAATGAACATGGGAGCACAGGTAGAAGAGAGCCACAGATGGCCTACTGCAGATGCTCCAGCTATATATATATATATATATATATATATATATATATATATATATATTTCGAGTTTTAATAGTAGTGTTTAAGTAGTCATTTTCTGTTTAATGCTTATCATAATGCTTATCAATCTTCATTTTGTTTGTCTAGGTATATCTGGAATTGAGGATCCATTTCCACATGCACATGATATGGGCATACCTTTTTTATTTTTCATCATTGATATATCTTTAAATATACCTTAGTGAAATGATTACTTGCACACTTGCACTTGCATCAATTATTGCATTATTGCTTTATTCTGGCAAATGAATCATATTTCTGATCATTTGTTCTCATATTTCTCTTCTGTTTTCTGTTTCATTGGTATAATCAGAGATGAGCTGCCACCCATGCTGTGGAGCTCCTACTGGATGCTGGAGTATCGTTAACTTCTGATGATGATGTAGGTGATGAACAGGTGCAGTCTGTGGATGCAGAAGGTTTGTCTTACACAGAGGATGTGGCTCCCATATCCCCTGCCTAGAATCTGGACTATCTGAAGCTGGACAGGTTGAGGGGTATATGGATAATTAGGGTGGTATGGTAACAGGAGCTGCAGAGCTACTAGCATCTCCGTGTAGCCACCATGAGGATGAAGAACCACACTTGGGGTGTTGGTAGAGGTGCTCAGAGGAAGAATGCTTTTGCCCGAACCTCACTCACTCCCTAGTGTTAGTGGGTCAGTATGTTTAGGGCTGCCATGGAGGCACATACAAATTCCACCAGTGCCTCAGAAGAGACAGAGTACTGCAAGTTTTGCATTCTGACATACAAGACTGGATGAACCATGTGTGTGAGTCCTTGGACCAGATAAATGACACACTGGATCATGCAGTGTCTGTTATGGAATGTGTGCTGGGGGAGGGTCAGCATATTGTGCTCTCCCTTTATATATTTCCTTTGTGATTTAGGGTTAATTGTGTCTGATATAAGAGGCGGCAGGTAATACTAGCTTAATCATATGCCTGATTTCATCATGGAATATGAACTGAATTGTATTTTTGTTTTATTCTGTACAAGTCTTACGTTGTTATTATTTGTTGTTCTCCTAATTGTAGTTGTAGTAGTAGCAGTATTATTAGTAGTAGCAAAGTCTTATTAATAATGATTTACTACTTGCACAGCACCTTGTACAGATGATGCTGAGATTGCCCTGGTCACTGCTGGGGTGTCTACTTTGGGTGACTTTTATGTCTGATGCACAGTAGTGAGCAGGCCAAGATTATGTGCTTTGTGCAATACCTATCTGGTTTCTTTGGTTGGATGGCATAGTCTCATTTCTGTCTTAACTAGTTCAATTTTATTTCCTAAGTATTAGGGGTGTATAGGTATGCTTGATGATCTACCTATATGGATGATAGTGAAACTGACCTAGCCCCATGAGTTTGTTTGACATGGGCCTGCTTTGGCTTGTTGCACAGGCTGTGTGTGTATATATATATATATATATATATATATATATATATATATATATATATATATATATATGTGTGTGTGTGTGGTGCGTCCATGCGTGTGCGCATGCATGTGTGTGTGTGTGTGTGTGTGTGTGTGTGTGTGTGTGTGTGCAGAGGAAAGTCATTTTATACCTTTTAAAAGTTTCATAGTTTGTATTTTAATGTTGCATATATCACTTGTAAGTTACTGCTGACATGCCTTTTCAGCTCAGCAATGTTTCATCTTAGTGAAGTGTGGTAATTGCATATGAGGGCATTCATTTCTCTCTCACAGGTTCATCACTTATCTGGAGTTACCAGTATCTGATGCTTACAGTACACAGCCAGTGCATAGGTAAGTAAAGGCTGATACTTTTGCATGCATCACTGATCCTGTTACTGTTTGTATGTGCTTAGCTTATTTTTTCTCTTTTCACATAGGTAATGAGGGTGTGCACTATTCTCTGCCTCTTAGCCAGGGCCATAGCATATTATATATGTCCCCATCTGCCATGATCATTCTTCAGCTGGTGGTCCTTCATCTGACTCATCTCTGTCTTCTGGCCCTGCCTGTGGTACTGGGAACTGCAGTCCTTGGCTTTGTTCTCCCTGTTGCAAATGTACTAACAATAACAGGGTCTATATCAGAACATCGAAGTGTCAGGTCTTCAGATGTTCTAATATCGACACCTAGTAACCGAAAGTTGAAAATAGCAAATTTTTAGATAACTGAATTCTTTCCTAGGGAAAGAATTCGGTTGTCCGTTATTGTCGCTTCGCTATTTTCAGCTCTGTGGTGGAAAGTTACAGTCGGGTTCAGGTAAGTGTGCGATTGTGTGGATGTGAGGGTTAGGGTGGGATAGGTGAGTTAGGGTTAGGGCGTGGGTCAGGTAAGTGTGCGAATGTTTGGACGTGAGGGTTAGGGTGGGATATGTGAGTTAGGGTTAGGGTGCAGGTGAGGAGTGTGTGCAATAGTGAAGGACCTTAGGGTTAGGGTTTGGGTTAAGGTAAGTGGGTAGATAGTGGTGTATGTACAGTTTAGTGTAGGTTTAGATGTAAGATTTTAGGTGTATGTGTGTGGATTGCTGTGTGTTTGGTGTGTTTGTGTTGTGCATATGTATTTTGGAACAGCAAATTTTTTTCCCTAGGAAAGAATTTGATGTTCTAAATTTTCAGTCTTACTGGTTTTTGGTTACAAGGTGTCGATATTAGAACATTCGAAGACCTGAAACTTCGATGTTCTAATATAGACCCCAATAACATTATGTAATATGGTACAGACTGTCAGAATTTTGGCAGAGGTGGCTGGGTCGTACTGCAAGGCACCTCAGGATTTATCTAGACATTGAAAATGTAAATTGAGCAGGTCAAAAACATGTTCTATCATATTTCTAGTCTAAGCATGTGCATCATTGTAAACTTGTTCGGTGGGGTTGTGTTAGTTTCTCATGAGTGTCATGAATCAAGGTTCCAGTATATAGCCTGCATCGCCCATTAGATGTCCTTGTCAGAAGTTGTCCCTATAAAACCTTAGATATGTGTTATAGGGTTATAGTTGTGCCATATGTGAATGTTGTGGAAACTGACAGGGTTACCTGCACACACATTATAGATGATCCAGTGTGCACTACAGGTCACCTGACAGTTGATGGAGGGTTAGCCTTTTCTGCTTATGTACCTCTTCCCTGTTCACTAGGTGGGGGGTTTATTTCAGTGTGTGTGCATTCTATGGCCCCCAGACCCTCAATGAAATGTGCTATGGCATAGATATTTTGCATGGTGGTAACTCTCCCCCATGAGATATGTGGTAACCAGATATGTTCCCAAACATGCTGCAGCATTGCATTGAGCAATTGGTGTAATATTCTTGAGGCTGAGGCCTGTGACATCCCACTGTGTCCCCTGTGGGTCTCTAAAACGTGTGTGTGTGTGTGTGTGTGTGTGTGTGTGTGTGTGTGTGTGTGTGTGTGTGTGTGTGTGTGTGTGTGTGTGTGTGTGTGTGCGTGTGTGTGCGTGTGTGTGTGTGTGTGTGTGTGTGTGTGTGTGTGTGTGTGTGTGTGTGTGTGTGTGTGTAGCTTGTAGGTGCACTCGTGTTATACATTCCTGAATCGCTTTGCCATGATGATTTGCTTCATTAGCATATAACTCACCTCCTTATTCCTTCATTAGTATATTCCACCACTTACCCTTGTTTTGGAGTTGGGCATCACATATATAGCTGTTTAATGCATCACAGAGAGCTCGCTCATCACGCATATGGGCTTAGTGTAAAGTGTAGGCATTCATGAATCCCAGCCATATATTTATACCACCATGGGCTACAACCCTTGCTTTCAACATCATCTCAGTGAGTGTAGTATCACTGCTGCAGCATGTTTTATTGTAAAATTTGTTATATATACAGCATCGCTATGTTTATTCTACACTATAAAGTATAAACAATCCTCATAACAATAGCCACCAAAGAACATTTTAACTGCACATAGTCTATTAAACAGTGTTTTAACAGCCTTTTATTTGCCAGTTAGCACACAATTCAGTCTCATTAAGAAAGATTTTCTTTCCTTTAAGCCTGTCATACAGTATATCACTGCAGAATAAACAATCTGTAACTGTCTTCTATCGCATAATATATGCAGCTGAAACAAATGCTAGCTATATAAAGCTGGAAAAGATACTACTAATGAGATCATCTTTAGGTAGGCACTTGGATAAATGTGACTGAAATCCACACTAATCGTTTTTATGCAAAAAATTCAAAGACTTAAAGATTAATTACTGGAACAAAAAATGCAGCAAGGATGAACTATCAAAAGAAGGGGTTGAAAATGGAAACATAATCAGTTTCCTCATTACTTAATTTAACCTGAATCCTGTTACAAGGAATTTTAGAATGGACAGACATGAGTGTCAATCACTGTTTTTCTTTTTTGCAGTTTTCAAAGTTATTTGCACAATTACTGTTAAAAAGCTGTGCTAATTATTTGTCATCAAAATGAGTGTAATGTTCTAAAGAAAGAATGATTATTCCACATCCTCTGTGCATATTAACAGAATGTTGATCTCTGACAAAATCTATAACAAAAAAATGAAAGAATAGGCTCGGGTTTTCTTGTTCTCTAGAATAAATATTCTCCTCGAATTAGGGAAAAATATGCTTTGAAAACTTAGATGAAGCTTCAGAATAACTGGAGAAATAAATGGACATTTCAGAGGTGAAAGACTGCATTAGCAGGAGTTCATGATATAAAAACCATCTCTGGCTTCAACTTGGAAACTGATGAAAGATTAAGGACAGCTACACAATACTAGAAGTCCAACAGGTAGCTCCCTGTTGGACTCTCAGAGTTAACAATATAATGCTTATGTCTCTTGTGAAATAAATACAGTCTTCGTTTTTATTCCCGTTGTACCACTTCTTATTAAGTCAAAACAACTTTGACACAACTTTGACTTTTCCCACATGAAATGATGCTTGCATAAGTGTGTGTGTGTGTCTTTCGGCTTTTCCCGGTGAGGGGTCGCCACAGCGGAACTCCGGTCCGCTAATGATTGGCAGTAGAGTTTTACATGCTGGCTTGCCGGGCCTAACGCACAACCTTCAACGAAGGAACGCCCATTCACGCATGTCGTCACACAGTAGACGCTTTAACTGAGAGTATTAAGCAGTAAATAAACTGTTAAAAAGTATGGAAATCTACTGTTTTCTTGACATATATCGTAAAACAATGGCTTTAGAACATACTCCTTTTATTTTCCAATAAAAACAGTAACTCTAGTATCATGTAATAGCAATCTGCATGTGTGCCTAATCTATTCCAGGATGTTTGAAACAGTGTCTCATATCCTATTGCTCATTATCATATTTAATACATTCAGAAGTGTGCGGCTGTAAATGTAAATTATTTCACATGACGCCATTAATATATATCCATTGTGTGGAATAACTCCAAAATTAGTGTGATAACATATACAGCTCACTGCAATTTATACACAAATTATAATTGTAATTATCTGTTTTCCAATACATAGGTATAGCACTGAGTTTTTGAGCTGGGTTATTATGGAGTAAAATCTTAAGCAGCTAATCACTGATTACCTAAGTCACATGAAAAAGGAGACTAGATGTTTATTTCATTTGTTCTATATGGTCATCTGCTGCAGGATACTATAACATAGCCTGCTCATTCAGCTTGAATTCAGTGCTCCTACTTACTATAATGGCTTAACAGTTCCAAACATTACCTCAAAACTCACATCAGAAAATCTTGATAAAACAAGACTGACAGAACTGAAACCATAATTAGTTACAATTGTGGTCATGTTTGGTTTAATCCAAGCAAATATATATTCAATAGTCATAGTGATATTTTACTGGGCATGTGACAAAATTACATTATTTTAAAATCTGTCTGTTTCACTCCTGATGTAATTGTTAAGCACACCAGCAAGGCTGCAATACTGACTGTTTAAAAAGGTAAAAACGGGTTTTAAAATACTTATGTATGATGTCTTATGAATCCATTAGTGGAAGTGATTCAATGACATATTAGCTCTTTATCCAAGCTGATGTAAATATGAACATGACTGTTTTTCAAATGTATGTCAGCCTCATTTGACACTTTGACTTTGTTTGTTGTCATAACCTGGTTCTGGAGTCATTTCTTGGCTTACTTAAGTTTAATTCATTTTAAACTTCTGAACATTATTTTTATGAGATAATTTTTGGTAATAAGTGACTTCCTCTTAGCATCTTTTTTGATAGTCCTCATTTGCAAAACACTGTATTCTCAATAGTGAACCCTGTTTTTATTTAGACAGCATATAACTAGTTCAAACAATTCTGTAGATAGAGAGATAGATAGACAGACAGTGTCTCATCCATATTTCTCTCTGTATATTTATTAATGGAAATCTGATTTTCCTGTAGTCTGGTATGCTTCTTCTCTACTTTGTAATTCAGCAAATTAAATACACCATTGCATTTTATACTGTGTAACAATTTATGTGTTGGTAGTAGCCATCTTTTCATAATAGCAAATAATTTACATTTAAACATGGTGTACTTTATTTCATCTAACCTAATAATTTATATATAATTACTTGTATTTCTACAATTTGGTCTTGTCTTATGAGGGAGACATCAACTTTTTACAGACCCTGAAGATTCTAGTGCAGCTACGTAACCGAAATTATCAGCTGCTAACCAATTCAGACTGTTAGCAAAACATTAAATTTAAGGAATGTAGGGTTAGAGAAAAATCAATGATTGCTACATTAGAATTAGTACTCCGTAGGCTATACTTTTCTGTGTACTTCCACATACCACTACAAGTCAAGCAGAGGCACAAATGCTCAAGACAAAAGACTATGATATCTGCGTAATTTGTATGAAACTCTGGTAACAAACATATGCATGCCCAATTCTCTTGAAATTTCACATTCAAATAAAATGGCCTGAAATCTGGAACATACCCCCAAGGTTTGCTCACACGCAAATTGTAAAATCTGCCTAAAACTTAAAATAAAGAATTTTACTAAAGTTAATTCAGTACATCAAAATACTCCATCAATGTTGAGGGATTTCTTTAAATGCTATTTATGGACTAGATGCCATGGATGAAACAAAATCTAAATAATCTAATAACAGGAAGAATTAGATGACTTGAAGAGTGTCTGATAATTTTAACAGCTTGAGAATGGTAAGTCAATTTATAGAAGCTTCATTAATTTTTTCATTATTTACAAACAAGAACTGACTGAAAACTAGCACAGCAACACTTGAAAATTGGATTTCAGTTCCTTTCAGTAATACAAACAGCATACAAATATTGTGTAGAATAAAGGCACAAGTCAGTAGTCAATCAATCACTGTCATGTATACTAATGCAGAGAGAAAGGGAAAATGGCAAGTCATATAACAGGACAATGAAACTTGCAACAATACCTCTCTAGTCATTGTAAAAATTATCATCAGTTAATACTCATGCAGTAACCTCCTACTTTCCACATTAGGTGCCTAATAATATATTACCTGGCATACAAGTGCAACAGGTTGTAGACCCATGTACAGTGGGAGAGGTAAAGTAATCAATACAATCTTTTTACACAAAGGACACCTAGCAAAGATGTTCTTCCTTTATTTAAAAAAAAATACTTCTCCAAATGCAATGGGCCAGATTGCAAGGGAGTTGCTCTCAGTATAAGTGACTTATTTTAGTGCAATCCTGCTTCAATTCCAAAATACTTGCTCTCAGTGTAAGTGGCCTATTCTGGTATAAGATTTATAAAGCAAGCTTACAGGGGGACCAGATTCCAAAGAAACTTGCTTTTTGTGTAAGCGACTTACTCTGGTGCACACTTTTACCTAAGTTGTGTGTGTGTGTGTGTGTGTGTGTGTGTGTGTGTGTGTGTGTGTGTGTGTGTGTGTGTGTGTGTGTGTGTGTGTGTGTAAGTGAGTGTGTATGTGTGCACACACAAATGCAAAACAAGTCTGGTGAAATTTCAGTTACTGTTGGTAAGGTTGCACTGAAAGCATTAAGATAGCCTGAGGTGAGTGAAATCATGTGGAACAAGTGCTTATAACTGATCAGTAGCTCTGCAGGGGATAGCTTTTTTGGGTGTGGCATGTCTTGGTGATTAGCCAAGACAGCAATAGACATTTACTCTAAAATAAAAATTGACTTGTATTTTAATAAGTACAGGTATGGAAGCAAAACTCCTAACTGCTGGTGCAAGTGCACATTTAAATATTGATGGTTTCAGAGTAGAAAATAAAGCCTCTAACCCTTTATCTATTATGTATTAATTAGTGGTAGCAGGTGGAATTATAAGCATGTTTGTTGCACTACTTAATACAGACTGTAACATTTTCATACACCAGTTGGCTTATATACTCAAATATTTCTTGGAAAATTTGATACATCTGGAATCAGATGTGACTTATAACCATAGAAGGTCCACTGTGGTTTTATCCCTACTAGCCACTCATTAACCAATAAAAATGTGCTGCTATTTGCATTCAGAAAACTATAGCACGACAAATTATATGCTGTAATACTTAATCAAGACACTAAAAAAAATTCATAATTTGAAATGGATATATTTAGTTCAGGTACTGCAAATATGAGTATTCTTGAAACAGTTGGAGCAGGGTTCTTATGTTTATATTAAAATAGGCCAATAGAACTCAGACACATTTTTCAGAAAAAAAGTAAGAATATACTTTTGGTCTCAAATATTGTTTGCATTTCCATGGGAGCCCTCAGAATACTGTAGCAGTGAATTTACTATAATAAACTGAAATGAGGAATAGTACAAGCTAGCATTCATGGCTGTTGATATCATTTTATTTTCACCTCATCCTTTCAATTCCTTATTTCACACAGCAAAGTTGATCACAATTTTTTCCATTGTCTAAAGTTTTTGCATTAGCAATATAAATTAACAGGCCTGTATTATACTTTTACTTCATCCCCTGACTTCATTATCATCGATCACTTGTAACTGAGTAGATGAAATAGCCATTTGCCTTGCAGACCATGCTCAAGCAGGAACAAAAAGTTGAAAAAAAATCGTGGCTCAGATTTTTCAGTTTTTGTCATAATGATAAACCTGTTAGTTGGTATTTAGAACTTAAATTTGCTCCTGCTGTTATTCCCCAACATTATAAAACTACGGCTGAGTGTTTTAAGTTGTGCAGGAAGTACACTTGTGTTTTTATTGTGCTAATTTGGAAAGTGGAGCATTTGATAGTGTGAATTAATATGGTTCTGATAGTACCAGTCTAGAATATGATTATTCTTTTTATTCATGCCTTGATGAAAGTTTTCAGTATAAATGCTTATCAAGGGTTGCACACATATATGGCTAAGAACTTTAATAATTTTATTCCACCTTATTCAAATTAATTTATTAAAGCATTTACTTTAGCTGCAAATAAGGAATTAAGTTATTTTTTTCTGATTTTAATAAACATAGATAAGTATTTCTTATAATTTGGGTAAAAATAATAGCGGGTTTTGATAAATCTAAAAAAAAAATTTTACTTTTATTTATTTATTTATTTATTTATTTATTTTTATTTTATTTTACATTTGTTAACCGGGAAATTCTGATTGGACACAGGTCCATTTTCAGCAGAGGCCCGGGAAGAAAAGCTTCAAGTACATACATTCATGACATCTCAAAGATTTAGAATTAACTTTCATTTCAGGCAGACTAACATTATAATTAAATGACAGCAAACTGCACACACTCAAAGTAAATATGAACATCACAAGATAGGACATTACATAATACATTCCAAATAAGACAAGCTATACATTGCAGCCATACATTGGTTATTAGACTTGTTGGAAATGTAGTAGTTGCCAAACAGACTAAAAAAGAGTAAACATTTTTGTTATGAATCGGTCAATATTTTATGCATGTTGTAATCATTAGATGATACTTACATTTATGAATGTCTCAACATGACTTGATTATAACAATATGATTATGGAGTTTCAGGATTTGTTAAGCAATGACCAAAGGTTCAGATATTTTATACAAGATGATGTGGATAAACAAATTGCTTAATCTACAGACTAAGACTGCAGTTTTTTTACTGTCTACCTAAAATTCATAAATATGTGTTAAATCCACTGGGAATGCCTATTATTTCTACTAAGGTTACTGCATCTAAAAATGTAGAAGGGGTTACTAGTTCCTATTTGAATGCAGCTGCTTATAAACATCCTTCTTATATAGGGATGCTGCTGATTTACTACAAAACTGACATGAAAAGAAAGAAGGTGTTGGATGACTGTAGATGTAATCAGTCTATGTACAAGTAATGAACATGGATTTGGATTGGAAGCTATTACTGACTGTCTGGAAAAGAGCCCAAGAATACATTATTTGATTGAGTTGGTTGAGTGTTGCTTGTGTGATAATTTTTTTATGTTTAATGAGGAAATCTTTAGACAAGGAAAGTGTACAGTGATCAGAGTGCCATTTGTTTCAGCCTTTACTAGTTTGGGTTTATTTGAGAAAGAGTGCTTGTATGTTAATAATTTTTTTAATTTAACATGTTGTTTGTTACTTACTTTTTATTGGTGTTCTTATTTTTATTTGCAAAAGTGATTGTGCTTTAGTTCCTGAATGTATTGATGGACTTAAGAAAATTAGATTTGGTATTGATTTTACCTACAGAAGTCATGTTTTTGTGAAAGATTATTTTGATGTTACATTAATGGGTGTTCCTAATAGTACTGTCATCACCAAGCTGCATCATAAGTTGATTGGTGCTTTTAATGTTTTGGCTGGTTTGAGTCACCATCCTAAACATGTTTTGTTAGCTATACCTCATGGTGAGTTTTTGAGGGTGAGGAGCCTGTGTTCCACAAGAGAGGATATATAAATTGAATCTGCAATGATAATTAAGATGTTTATTAATGGGGTAACTGTAATGAAGATTTTATTTTCAGCATATTGGCAGACTGCTAATTTACAACAGAATCATGTATTGATTTCTAGACAGAGAAATATGAGTTTGGTAGATGTGAGAATATCAGCGAATCAAGTAGTGGTGGGAATAGTAATAGTAAAAAAAGGATAATCCATGTATCCCAGTATAATATTATGTCTCAGAGCATTGTTTTGAAAATTAAGAAGCACTGGAGTATTTTATAGATGGATCCTTTGCTAAGAGATATTCTTTATGATGCACCATTGTTTTCATATACAAAGGGAAAAATACTGCAGATTATTTAACACAAAGTTGTTTTGTTATGCCAGTGTTACCTACTTGAATGATGCAGGGCCATAAAGACACACAAAATCCCACACTTAAATATTACAGGGATTTGTACTGTTCCCTGTGATGACTGCATAGTCAACCCTTTAATTTGCAAATCTTTTCATAAGACTGATAATAAAAAAGGTGGATGAAGTAGAAAGTTAAAAATTCATTGTGTGCAGTTATTTATGCTTTTCAGTGTCCTTTTATATTATTTTATGTGGGTGAGTTTAAGAGAGTTTTGTCTATTAAAATTAAATGAACATCTTAGAAATATATGTGAAAATGCTAAGGAAAACCTTCTAGCTACTCATTTTAATGAATTTCTCAACTGTAACTTCTCTGATTTGAAAGTATCTATTTTAGAACTAATAAAATGATAAGAATTTTGTTAAGACATATTTACAATACAACAAAAGTATATTTAGTTTAAAATATAATACACTGATGGCAAATGGTTTGAATTCTATACGTAATTAGAATATTTTTCTTAATTCTAATCATTTGTATTATGGTGCAAATTCCTGTAATAGTTAAGTGTGCGATTTTTGTGTGTTTTTATGTTCCTCCCCCAAAAACTTTTTGGGGAGGATCCATGAGAATGAACATCATGATTGTAGATTGTTGTGTGTATATATGTATGCATGTATGTATATTTATTAATTAATTAAATAAATAAATAATTAATTAATTAATTAATTAATTAATTAATTAATTAATTCATTCATTCATTCATTCATTAACAAGGATAGTCTGATTGAGCAGAGCCCATTTTCAGCAGAGGCCTAGGGAGGAAAGGATTTTAAGTTTTAAGTTACAAATGTGTATACATTACTAAATAACCAAATGTATTTATTTATTTGTTTATCTATTTATCTGTCTGTGTTTGTTGACCAGGATAGTCTGAATGGGCAAAGCCATTTTCAGCAGTGGCCCAGGGGGACAAGCTCCATCTAATTACAGTCTACAGATTGTATGTATACAAGTAAAATTTATAAAGACACACTATATATAAATGTACAATTTACAATGATATACTCTCTCTCTCTCTCTCTCTCTATATATATATATATATATATATATACACACACACACATATATATATATATATATATATATATATATATATATATATATATATCAATTCCCTTCAGAATCTCAAAACTACTGAAATCCCAAATTTCAGTAGCCCGGGACCAGAAGGGCGAAAATGCAGAATACCGAAACCCCAGAAGCGCAAAATTCAAAATCCCGAAGTTTGGATATTTTGAATTAGCGGTTCTGGTGTTGTGGTGTGTGAGTGGGTGGTTGGAGATGTAGCTAAGTGTTTGTGTTTTACGGGTTTTGGGTAGGGGCATTAGTGTGTGCCTGTGTGTTTTGTTAGTGTGATGTGTGTGTGTGTGAGCGGAATGTAGCTTGTGTGGTGGAGCTTTTGACTGTGTAGTGCGACCACGGAGTTAGTATATTTAAGTAGGGGTGTGTGGGGGGTGCAAGGGTGCTTGCCCCCTGCTTGTATGTAGGGTAGGTGTTTGTGCATGTGAAGGGAGGTGTATGTTTGTGTTTGTGTCTGCGGTATGTTTAGTGTAGAAGTCGTGATTTTAAATTTCGCGCTTCTGGGGTTTTGGGTTTTCGGCTTCATGGTCTCAAGATACTGAAATTTGAGATTTCAGTATTTCAAGATTATGAAGTGAATATATATATACATATATATATATATATATATATATATATATATATATATATATATATATATATATATATGTGTGTGTGTGTGTATAGATATAGATATGTATCAAATCTACAATATTTAGTTGTCAACCTTGTTTGTTGCATTTCTACATGTAGAAATTTACAGGTGGCTCTGCATTGTGTCATCAATAACATTTTTGTATCTGCCAGTCATGCTACAGAATTAGTTTAAAGTATTAACTTTCATAGTACAGGGTGTATCTAGGTAAACATTGCAAGGAGGTGCAGGCATTTTTTGAGAGTATAGCTAGAGCTTAGAGTGCCGTAGAGGAGATAAAAAATTAGAAAATATTTTGGTGAAGTGAAAAAAAGAACAACAGAAAGAGGGAGTAGGTAAAGATGGGGAAGAAAGATGGAGGAAATGCTTGGATATTGGAGAGTCTGACTGGTGCTGATCATGAGCATAATTAGGATTTACTCAGAAGTAGTTGGTTAAGGCTTTTAAAGTGTGGAAGTTTGTCAGCAAGTTTGATGTGTTCAGGGAAAGAAATCCATATTTTTGAGATGTAGTGGGAATAAAGCAGGTCTCCTTCTGAGTTATTAGTTGTTTTTAATAAGAACTTGTCGGCAGAGTGCAGGGTCCTTGAAGGGAAGTGAGGTAGTAAAATATTTTGTTTAGTGTGGTGCATTTATCTGCATAGTTAATAAGTTTATATGCAGATTCTAATTTTAAAAGTTTTAGGACATTACTTAGTTCAAGCCAGTAAAGTTGTCTCAGGGCTTGACAGTGGTGGGTTCTATATTTTGAGTTAATGGCAAATTTAGCAATTTTATTATAGCAAGAGATGCTTTGGATTCAAGATTAGTATTTAGGTTAGTTAGGATACGTGATGCATAAAGAAGGGCTGGGAGTAAGTTGAGTCTAATGTTTGCTGTTCTGTTGCTGTAAGATATTGTTTGGCTCTGCAGAGGGTGCACATTTTTTATTAGTCTTTTTTATGGCTTGTAATATATGGTAGTAAAATTTGAGATTTCCATCAATGACAACTCCTAGGAGTTTAATGTGTGCAACTCTTTCTATGTTAAGTCTGTTTGCTTATGTGATTAGGAATGATTGCTTTTGGTTGTTAAATTATTTGAGGGTGAAGGAAATTAATTTTGTTTTGTTGGGGTTAAGGAGCAGGGAAGATTTTTTTAAGTAAGTTTCTATAAAAGTAAAAGAAGTTTGGAGGCTGAGCTCTCTCATCTCAAAACTGGTGTAACCAGTCAGGAGGAGAAGGTAACCTCACACAACACAATTTCAGTATCACATAGTCTCACCACATCAGCGAACCAAACACATAAATACACAAAAACATACTTGGAGGCTCTAAATAAAAATCTACCTAAGCAACAGAGACCTCCAAAGCAGACATCCAAGCAAACGCTACCTCAAAACAAAACACACACAACACATAACCCACAAAGTCAGTGTGCCAAGCAGCCACAGCCCTTAAGGCTGAATAACACACCTGATACTCTTGTTATAGGTGACTCTATTGTCAGACACACTGACGTCCCGCTCACCAGGCTGAATAAAGAGAAGGTCACGGTGAGCTGCCTGTTGGGTGCTAGGATCCGACACATAACGCAAGCACTCAGGTCACTCCAAAGCAAATACAAATATGACTCAGTCATTGTACATGCTTGTGTGAATGACCTGAGACGTACCTCCCTGGACTACATGAAAAGAGACATAGAGGAGCTCTCTGATCATGTAGCCCAGGCTGATATGACCCTGACCTTGAGCAGCATCTTACCCTCACCTAGAATGATGCCACAGTACAAAGACAAAATGATCGATTTTAACAATTGGCTAAAATTTTGGTGTCATTCAAAGGGGATCCAGTGTCTGTCAGCCTGGGATGACATGCTCAACAAGCCATGTTGCTTCGCTAGGGACGGCTTGCACCTGTCACCACTGGGCTTTCGGATATTGGCAAAGGCTCTTGCCACCCCCATAGTGCCTTTTTTAGGCAAGGCTCAAAAGTCAAACCCACCCCCATAGACAGCATAAGGAACAAGAAACTAAGGGTAATGCTGCTAAACGCCAGAAGTCTTAACCTCAAGATGCACGCTCAAGCTCTCCTCAGTATGGAGAACATCGATATCTGTGCAGTGACAGAAACCTGGTTCAAGGCTCCAGAGAGCACCCCAACACTACCAGGCTATACCTCATATCATGCTTTTCGGCCCCAAAACCCGGACCGAACCACCAAAGGAGGGGGAGTTTCCATATTTATCAAGGATATCCACACCTCCAGGTTAGTGGCATTGCACGAAGTATCGGAGACCATCCATGTGCAACTAACAGTGGGCAAGACTGCTTTTCAGTTTATAGCATCCTGCAGACCACCCTCTCAAAGTCAGGACCCCCACTCGGCTTTCCTGAAAACATTGGAGAACATGAAGATCTCTCCGAACACTGTTATATTGGGCGACTTCAACTACCCAAACATTGACTGGGAGCACTATTCAAGCCCCAGCACCTTAGCCCAAAGGTTCCTGGAAATTATAAACTCAAATGCTATGGAACAACTAGTCACCACTCCCATAAGAGGGGACAACATAATAGACCTGATCATTACCAACATGGGGACTCTATGCTCCACACCAGAAGTATATCCCTCATTGGTAAGATCAGACCATAAATTAATTTCACTGGATGTCCACATCCTGACCCCACCCCCAGCCCAGAAAACCACAGTGAAAAACTTCTCAAAAGCAAACTTCTCACTTCTCAAAACTGAAGTGGAATCCTTCAAGGCCCCAGGGCCAGTGGAAACTATGGCCCAAACTGCAGAATCCTATATAAATGCATTCTATGGACATCTCCAGGAATGCATGGATCATGCTATCCCAAACAAAACCAAGACCCAATCATCCAAAGGCAGGCGTCCAGTCTGGTGGACCCCTGCCATAAATAAACTGTACAACAGAAGGAGTAAGCTACTACATGACAGAGCAAAATCCCTAATAGGGAAGGCATCTCTGATCAGTACTAGCAAAAAATTACAATCCCTCATAAAATCCTCCAAGGCCAGCTTCGAGAGAAAAATTGCACAGGACACCAAAGACAATCATAAGGCTTTTTTCAGTTATGTTAGAAAACTGGTATGCAACTCCCAGACTTGTTCTGAGTTGATTCTAAACGACAAAAAATACACTGAACCCACAGACATCGCCAATATCCTGGCAGACAGGTTCAGTGCAAACTTCTCCCCCCCAAAAGAGCAAGTATCTATCCCGGCAGAGAGCTGCCTCCCAAACATCTCAGATGCTCGGGTGAAGGCTGCCCTCTCCAAAGCAAAAAACACTGCTTCCATGGGACGAGATTGCGTCCCAGGTTACGTCCTACATGAACTCCAAGAGGAACTAATCCCTCAAATAAAACAGCTATACAATCTCAGCCTCACTACAGGATATGTGCCCACAGAATGGCGTACAGCAACAGTGGTCCCACTCCACAAAGGTGGAGCCTCGACGGACCCTGGAAACTATTGCCCCATAAGCCTGACTAGCTTGGTCTGCAAGGCTATGGAGAGGATCATCATGGAGCTCATAAACAAAGACATTGGGGACCTACAGAAACTAGATCCTACCCAGTTCGGCTTTGTCAAGGGCAGATCCTGCCTTTTGAACCTGGTTGACTTCTTTGAAACAGTCACCAAAGCCATAGATGAAGGGAAGGTAGTCCACACAGCCTATCTGGACCTTGCAAAGGCATTTGACACAATACCCCACTTGGGCATCATAGATAAGCTATCCAGCTTAAATATAAACCCCTATGTCACAAGATGGGTCGCAAACTGGCTCAAAGACAGAACCCACAGAGTGAGAGTTGCTGGAGCCATGTCAGACTCGAAACCGGTCACAAGTGGCATCCCACAGGGTTCTGTCCTGGGACCACTCTTGTTCGGTATATACTTTTCCGAGGTACAGGCAAGCGTGGGAGGACTATGGCTCACCAAGTTCGCAGACGACTGCAAACTGGGCGCCATAATCAACTCTCCAGCTGACACAAACATCCTTCAAAAAGGTCTCACAGAGACAGATAACTGGTGCCAGTGCCATGGTTTAAAGCTAAATGCTGTATAGTCATACCCTTTGGCAAAAACAATGTGCTCACAAATTACCACATAGGCGGAAACCCATTAAGTACAGAGAAAGTTATTTGGGACCTGGGGACCCAAGTTGATAGCAATCTCTCCTTTGAAAACCACATTGCCAAAGTGGTTAGAAAGACCTTCTACATAGCCCACCTCATCACGAAGGGTTTCACATCTAGATCAAGAGAGGTAATCGTGCCCTTTATTCATCCCTCATCAGGCCCATCATAGAATACAATGCCCCTTTTGGGATGTACCTTACCCGACACCTGCAGCAATTAGAAAGACCCCAAAAGTATCTCACCAAGAGGCTCAAGGGTCTCAAACAGATGCCATATGCTGCTTGGTTAAAAAAACTCCAGCTCTACTCAGTTGCATACCGCCTACTTCGAGGCGATCTATGCCTGACATACAAAGCTATGTCAAATCCAGAATTAATGGACATGCTCCACCTCAGTAAATCTAAATCCCTTAGAGCCACATGCTCGAGGGACTTGAACCTCAGCACAGAAATAAATAGAACTTGCTGGAGGGACAGGTTCATAACCCAGAGGCTCCCTTCACTCTGGAATAGAATACCAGTTCATGTGAGGCAGAGCACCTCACTGAATCTCTTTAAGAAGAATCCTGATAAGTGGATGGGGGATCATAGGTTTGTTCCAGGGATTACTCCCGTGTCACTATTAGACAGAGGCACAGTAAACTAAACCTTAAAAAGGGCACAGTATACTCAAATCAAGGGGTGGCGTAAGCCATACAGAATCGGGCTAGGCTTATAATTGCCCCAGGGCAGATAGCCTAGTATGAACCTATGAACCTATGAACCTATGAGTAATTCCTAGAGTTTGGAAAGAGTTGGGGCTGCACAAATTAATGTTGAATCATAGACATATCGGACAATGTTTGCATACTTTGTGGCAGTATGGGGTTTATTTATAAAGATGTTACTTTACAAAGATTCCTTTTCATTAGCTCTATAGGGTCTATTATCTAAAGACCTTTTACTCAAAAGATAAGAAAGTGCTTCACTTCTGGGCCATTTGTACCATTTTAAAGGCTAGTGCTATGACTGTGAATGCTCAGAGGTTGAGCAGTATGGATGTCATGTACAACACAAGAAACAGCTGTTGAGCTTCCTTCTTTTGCCGAAATATGACATATGTTGATACTGGAATTGCTATGGTATGCTCATAATCCAAAGTAAAGGTGACACATCACAAATAGGTAATGGTTAAGAAGTACTTTGGGTTTTCCAGAAGTATTAATCTTTTAATTATTAGACTTGTTTTATACTGAGTGAATGAGCCTTCATGAGAGAAGATGGTCCAATGTACCTCTGTTGTACAACATTCATAATATAAGTTAGTGTGGATAAAAAGAGATGAACACTTTACAAATGACCTATATGCTATAACTTTTAAAGTTTCCTTCACTATAAAACAAAATAATAACAATAAAACTCTGGCTAGTCCAGAGGTATGAGAGAGAGAGAGGGAGAGCACAGAGAAAATACTACAAAATGTGCTATTCATACCTAAATAACTGTACCTGACTTTCCTGGTATTTTCTCCATCCTGTCTCTCTTGTACCTCTAAAGTGTTTCAACCTTATTTAACAAAAAAAAAGTGGAAGAACACAACAGAGACATCCTACAACGACATTATTTAAGTAAAGTAAGTAATTTTTTTCATAAATAATGTCATTGTGTAATAGTTATTACTGACTCCATTGGTGTGGTATGTAGAAGATTTTTCCATGGTTAGCTTAGTTTAATCACTCAGGCTTCACCCTCATGATTAAACCTGTGGCTAAATCTTCAATATACAACACCCACATTGTCGGATATTGCTACATTCTCTTCCAACAGTCTTATGCCTAGTACCATAATCTTGTCTGTGTATTTCAACAGCTACTATTTCATTCATGCCATTCTTCCTTACTATTTGCTTTTTTCCTTTATCTTTACTCGTCTCTTGTCTTTCTTCAAAATAATTAAATATTTTTCTTCTTTGATATCTGTTATCTTGGAGCACCCAATTATTATCATCTCTGTTTTTTTTTTCTATAGCTTCATCGTTTTGCATGTTTCTACATGTCTGTAATTGTCACCCTTACACTTAACTATTTCATATCTATACCCACCCATATTGTATCTTCTTCTTATTCCTGTCATGGCAAACTATTAGCTTTAACATCTCCTTCACTGGCATCCATCCTCCTCATTTTTCCCTAAACTTACTTAACTCCCTCCCTGTATTTCCTTGTCCTCTTCTTTCACTGTCTTTTCCATCATTTCTTCACTTTTACCCCTTTTTCTGTAACTTTTCCATCTCCCATTTTTGTGATCGCTTTCTTCTTCACAGTCATCATTAAGCCTATTTTTTTCCTTTTGATTCTTTTAAATTCATTATTTATATCCTAACAGGAATATTTATTATTATTATTATTATTATTATTATTATTATTTATTTTAGTTTACATTTGTTTACCGGGAAAGTCCGACTGGACACATGTCCTTTTCAGTGGAGTCCAGAGGAGAAAAGCTCCAGTTACAACAGTAAAATACAAGATACAAAATAAGTAACAAAAAGTATACAAATACGATACAAAAATCTATAATACAAGTCAAGAAATGCTTGGTAGGAATATTGTAAACTTTTACATAAATGTACCCTGTACAATATGTCTTGTGTTAACATTTCACAGTCTATATCTTTATCTGTCAACGATTCCTTTAATTCCACCTTAAAATTATCTAGTCTTTTACAATCCCAGAACATATGTGCCCATGTCCCTTCCTAATACCAACAGCAAATACCACCCTTGGGAGCATTTTAGCTATTTTTACTGGGATGCAAAATATTTATGCAGGATCTTCCATATGAAAATGTTAAATTTCTGGGGGTTGGCTATATATCTGGGCTTCTTTTCATTCATCTTCTAATATATATGTATTCTTTGTTCTTTTTCCCATGAGGTTTGTAATTTGGTAATTTTCCCTTTATTTTTCCCTTTTATCTATTTCTTCCCTATTTTTATCAAACCCCCCCATCTTTTTCATGTTTACTGTTTGAATGTTTAATTCCTGTATCAGCTCTGGAATCCTAATGGATGGTTCCCACTATTCTTTACCTTCCTCCATGCCTTCTTAATGCATTGATATTCCCGTTCTAGATTCCTTGTTGAAACTTCTCCCACAGTTCTTACAGTGTTTTTTACCTACCCTTTATTTGCAGTTGGTCGTGATATTTAATCTGATTTCATTTTCTCCCCGTCTCCAGATTGTAATTCCTTTTTATATCCTTATTTCTCCCTATAGGGATTATTCTACTTTCTATTCTGTCCCTCCACCTTCCTCCAAATGTTTATTAAATTATTTTTATATTTGTCTCATTCAGGCAAAGATTAATTTCTCCACTGGGAGTTCCATACTTATTTCGAATATATCCTTCCCCTCCCTTTTCCCTTATTCAAGATTATCTGCTTCCAATATGCCTTTTAGTCCTCATCTATCCATCTTAAAATATTTGCTATTACACAGGCTTCCAGGCTTTCATTTCAGCCTGGTATCCCAATCCCTCCTTCTTCAGTTGCTGCCATTAGCATATCCTATGCCATCACAGGTCTCTCCTCATCCTAAATGCAATCTCTAAATGGTTGTTTCACTTTCTTCAACAAGTCATTCTTTGGCCTTGGTTTATAAATTATAGAATGATGCACATCTGTAGTACTAAGATTCTCTGGCCATCCATCTGTATCATTTTCCATCTCTCTAACTGCACTTTCACTTTAGAATATATACCTTCATGTGTAATTCTAGTAGATTCTTCTACTGTTCTCCCTAATCTCAAAGCTAAATATTTAATCTCTTCGCCTCTCACACCTTTTAATTCCTCACCCATATTTTCATCTTCAGTTCCACTAATCAGTACTCCTTTTGCTTTATTTTCTTTACCTTATATCGGAACTGCTTTCCAAAACTCATTAGTGTATCACACAGAAAATTCCTATCCTCCCTAAGTCTCATTAAGGTCAGCAACAGATCATCCACATGAAGTGAAACCTTCCTTTATCTAACGTCCCAGTCGCATCCAGTGATGCTACAAGTCCTTATTTTGTCTGCTAATGGCTCTATGTAAAGTACAAATAGTAGTGAAGAGGGGGGGGGCATCCCTGTCTTCTTCCTCTTTTGGTATAAATGTCTTTTGTCAACTTATCTTGGATCTTCATTTTGCCTTAGCCCTGTCATACATGTCCATAATCATCCCTATCCATCTTTTGTGGAATCCACTTCAGTTTGCAGTTTCAAATGTGTACCTCCAATTGACCATATCAGATGCCTTATCTGCATCTAAGGAGCTTAATGACACCTCTTTTCCTGTCATTTGTGCATCGTGAATTATTAACAACATTCTTATCAGTTTATCTGTTGTCCTTTTCCCACCCACTACCCTGCTTGATCTTCATGAATCAATCGGCCTAATATTTCCCCATTCTTTCCATCCATATTATCATAGAACATGTATAACCATGATTTAATGCTAATATTTGTCTGTACAAGGACAGTCTAAGAGGACCCTTTTCCTCTTTATGTATCACTGTTATGACAGCCTGTTTCCATGAGTCTGGTATTGAACCCCTCTTTAACCACCTCCTCACTATCTCTTCATTCTGTATCTCCCAGAAATCAATAGGTAATCACCACCACCAGGTGATTTTCCTTTTGCCATCTTATTCTACACTATTATAACCTGTAATAATGCCTATTCTTCCTTCTCTATCAACCTTAATTTCAGCCAAAACCCAAGCACTAACATCTCCCTCCCCTTGCCCATATACCCTCTCTGCCTTTTATATAGCTCTTGGTAATATTCTCCAAAAACTTTCAGAAGTTCTTCCAGTCTTAATCTTTTCTCCACTTCCCTTCACCCTTAATTCAAACACTCCACGATCAAATTATTGTTGTCTCAGTCATATTGCTAATGCTCTTGTGGCCTTAACACTGGATTTATAATAAATTATTTCTACTGTTAGTCTTTTATTCCAAATCTTATCAACCTTCCACCCTTGTATTATTTTTTTCAGCGCCTTTTCCCTCTCATTCTTGTCTTTGATTCATTTCTGTTGATCCCTTTGAATATCTATCAACTCCTTTTTTCATTTTCTTTAAATTTTCCCTCTTTATCTCTTCTCTTTCCTGCTGTTGCTGTTACAATATTCTCCATATACTTCCCTTATCCCTGTACCATTCCTCTGCCATTTCCCCTGTATGTCCTGCCAAAACTTGTTACATTACACTTCTCAGATATCTTCTTTCCTTATTACTCTCCAGTTAGTAATACAGGACTCTCCAATGTCTTTCTAGCTTTGCTTCTTTACTACCCTGAAGCTTGATTTCAATCACTGCATTGGTCAGTCAGAGTCAGGGCATCCATAGTAACCTCCATAACCATATATAATTTTTCTTTAGATATGTAGCACGTGTCAGTTCTGAACCACACCCTGCTTCTCGCTGAATAATGAGAATATTTGTCCTGTGCCACCTTCTCTTCTCCCATCTCCTTAACATCTACCCAGTCCACCATTTGCATCTACTTTTTCAAGAAGACCCCATCCTTCATTAATCTTCTTGTTCTTGGCCCCCTTCTACCTGATCCTTCTTATCTATAATATTCCCATGTCTATTACATATAATTTGCTCTTCTTGGATCTTCACTATCTCTCCTAATATTTTCTTTATTTCATTTACTGTAGCTCTAGTTTGAAGATACATTGCAATTAATGAGATCATAATCCTTTGATATGACTGTGAATACCTGCATTTCGTCCTTAAGCATACTCTGTCTTCCCTCTCCCCTGTATATGGTATTATTCAGTAATATTATGGTTCCTCTATGTCTTCGATGCCCCCATAAAGAACTAGCTGTTACCTTATATTCACTTGTCCTTAATGTTTATGTTCTTCCATTATTAAATTGTTTCTTGAACTGTAATAAGCTTTGCCTTTGTTCTTCTGATATGTGATAGTACTATTTCTCTCTGTTTTGTTCCTCAAATCATCCACATTCTATACCTTAACCTCTACTTTAATTTTTTCACAAATTACTCTTTTTTAATAAATTCTCTCTATTATATGACCTCTCTTGTCTATCTTTCCTCACTTCCTCTTATCTTTCTCTACTTTGATGCCACCTGCTATTACCACTCCTCCTGCTCTGATACTCTCAAATCCTGTTCTCACCTCCCTCCCTTCCTGCTTTCCACTCCATATAACGATATACAAATTTACAGTTTCTCCTTCTACTTATTTATTTTATTTATTTTACATTTGTTGACCGGGATAGTCCGACTGGATTCATGTCCATTTTCAGTGGAGCCCCAGGGAGAAAAACTCCAAGGTACAAGCAGATAAGATTACTTAATACAGTTTATATACTGGTTACATTCAGAGCTACTTTCAGAGCAGAGTTACTTTCAGAGCTTCACCTTCTCTGATGACACAGCTTGTGCCTTGGCTGTTTCTCCTGTCATTACTATGATAGTACATAGTGTGTTAAGATCTCTGCACCCTACTATATTTTTTTTATTCGTTTGCAGTCCCTTTACTTAAAGTCTCATCTGCCTTATGTCTACCCTTTAACCCTCACCACTTAATAAATACTTCTTCTTGCCTTGTAATCCTTGAATTCCATTGTTGTTTGCCTAAAATCCTCTTTAGAATTTTTCCTCTTTCCTAACTCTCTCTGCACTTACAGTCACTAACTTTCTTTATTACATTATGTTCCAATATTGTTGAATCCCATTTTCCTTATATTTTCATTTCTATTTTAAAGTGTTCATGAAACTGTGCCGTCACACCCTTGTGCCCCCTTGCACTATCTTGAATCTATCCTCTTCCTTCTACAGTCTTAATATATTCCCTTGCATCATTTCTTACTATATAAACACCCAATTTCCTCTATAACCATAACTCACTCTGGTTATGCTTTCTCCACTATGTCATACTGTATATGGTTCTGCATGTGATAGCTCTGTTTCTCTTTAGACCTGAAATCACTTTACTGTTTTACACTATTCTTTTATTCTCTTAATCTATGCATGTTTCTTTAGTCCTCCCTCACCTGTATCTCTTTGCACTTTTTCAAATTTCCTTTTTTTATTCAAGGCACCATTTTCCTTCTATCTCTGTCTAGTATGTCTCCACCTACTCCATACTATCATCCTATATGTCCTCTCATGGCCTAACTCCCACACATGGCCCAGCCCTTAGGCCCTCTCCATTCTGGGATTACAATCCTGCATTTCCACCAAGCTCATAATTACACATATCTAGCTACATATGTTGTGAACTGGTCTCCTCCCTTTCATCTCATTTAATACTGTTTACAGACCATTTTGTTATTATTATCTTTAATGCTGTAACTGGAATGGTGAAATGGTGGAGAATAGAAATACTTCAGACAAAAAGAGCAAAGGCACGTCTTACCTTTTATCAATGCATTTTTTTCTAATTATAAGATTAATGTAAGTATTAACATAAATGTTGCCTGCTCATTCAACTCACTAAAGCAGCATCTCTGTCTTCTCTGTGCGCAAAAAATTGGTTCACCGTAGATCAGTTGTTCACTTTTATTCCTCCCCCTCTTCATGCCAGCAATCATACTGTCAATCTTGTCTATCAGTTCATTCCATTTATCTTTATGTTCAGTTCTTAAGCCTTGCAATCCTGGATCATTTCTTATTTAACCAACCTATAGCACTTCTGCAGTCTTCTTCCATGCTGCTCAGAATATGTCCACCTTGTCTTTAAGCCTTTGCCATTTCAAAAATAAAATGGAAAAACTTTCCTGTGTTTTCCTTGATCATCTGTTTCAAAGTTTTTTTTTTGCTTCCACAGCTGTTTCTTTGTGCAAACCTTCTGCTCCAATACC
The DNA here is from genome assembly GCF_019279795.1 of Protopterus annectens. Classification (NCBI taxonomy): domain Eukaryota; kingdom Metazoa; phylum Chordata; order Ceratodontiformes; family Protopteridae; genus Protopterus; species Protopterus annectens. The sequence goes on from NC_056731.1 coordinate 1,415,046,165, forward strand.
TCTTTAATATTTAGTAGGTTTTGAAGAAAATTTGCTGCTAACTTAGGGTCTTTAAAGGTTTTACCCATCTCTTGCAAGTAAATTCAGAACAGTGCTGGGTACAGTAACCTCCAATGGATGCTTTTTTTTCTCTACAGATCCACATTATATGGAAACATTCATTCCTTTTCCTCCTAGTCTCAAATGAACAAACTTGATCAAAGAGGATCCACTCTCCATGTATTATGCACACCTTCATTTTCTTCCCTACTTGTGCAAATACTTTCTCCTTAAGCTCAAATAAAAGAAATGTTACTATAATTGGCCATGGCCTACAAGTACCCATCTGTTCTGGGTGCCAAGCAGTCATGTGTGCCCTCTCTGTCCTTAGCTGCTCTATTGGAATGTTAGCCAGTCAGTTAGCCAACAACTCCACAATTGCTTTAACACAGTCTCATCCTTCATATTTTTTTCCTCCAAATCAGTTGCTTTTTCCTCAAGGCTCTCAATTCACATTTCATCTGTTTCTGCCCTCACTTTAACTTCCTCATTCTCATCAGTTAATGATTGTATTACTCTGGTGAGATAATTAAGTCTCTTTTGCAGTTTGCATGATCTCTTTCCTGTGTGATAAAGATGCTTTCAGTTATTTTATTTCATGCAATATTTGGGTTAATGTTCTCTCATGCTTTTCTCCAGGAAACCTTCCCTGGTGACTTTTTTCACTTTACTTCTCTTCTTCTAAATCTTCGGTGGCATTCGAAAAAGAACACAAAAGGAGCCTCTTCAAGTTGCATAAAATCTTTACGGATGTCTCCTGGTACCTCGGCTCATGCCTTCATGGAATCCCATGAAGGCGTGAGCCGAGGTACCAGGAGACATCAGTAAAGATTTTATGCAACTCGAAGAGGCTCCTTTTGTGTTCTTTTTCCATGTTTTTCATTTTGCTAGTTTGGCTAGCTGGTATTTTTCCAATCTTAGGTGGCATTCAACAGGACAAAGATCTTCCATTTAATATTGCTACTGTTTTGATTTGTTGTTCAGTTTCTTGGGGGGTTTTACTTTTAATTCAAATAAAGAGCACCACAGACATATGGCTTATTAGAATCCCTAGCATACTGCATTTTATTAACAGATTGGTAAATATACAGCTATGGTGCTGTACACCAATTCACAGCCTATCAACTGAAAATGTCATAAAAAAATAATTTGGCAGCCACTGCTAATGATCAACCACACCCAACATAGAGAGACCAAAACTGCTTGCACTCCTTACTTAATATAACATCCTCATTGGTCAACTGCTTGCACTCCTTACTTAATATAACATGCTCACTGGATAAACACCCTTGAGGGAAGATTCAGATGTTTTGGATTCAGATAGATGGATTCAATGCAAAATACATTTACAGAATATGTATGCTGGTTCATATCAACTCCCAAGTATAGGAATCTGTATAGCACAGCCACTTAAATCATTTGATCATATAAATAATTTGCACATTAGAGACAGATTATCCAAAAATGTTGTATTAGGCATTTTTGATATCAAACCACATCTCCAAAGTATATGTTGGGGTGGCTCTACTTCTAAATCCTGTAATTCCAGAATCCTGAAGATGAAAATACCGAGACGACAATCGCAAAACCTAAGATACTGAACTGTGCAAGTTTTCAACAGTAAAACATACCACACAATCTCAAACCCACCTAGATGGGGGCGGGCTACATTCCACACACCCTACTAACTATATATACCAACTCTGGGATCACACTACAGTGGAGAAAGGGCATAATTCCCCATGCTGGTCAAGTATTTGCTTACTCTGGGAAAACTTACACAGTTCAGTATTTTAAGTTTCATAGTTGTTGCCTCGGTATTTTCATCTTCAGGATTCTGGATTTATGGTATTTAAAGTAAACTCGCTGGGGCACCACCTCTGTACTGGAAATGCATGCCACTATGTAAAGTCACATCACAACACACCATGTATGACTACCCATAACAAAAAGAATACTGAACATAGGTGCAGAGTGTCACAAGCTGCTTGATCTGATGATATAATCATTACAAAATCGCCTATACTGTTAACTTCTTGGTTCCTAAAGGTACTCTTCAGTCACAATGACAAGTGATAAAAATAATACAGAGTGAGTGTGACCAAACAAGAAAAATAAGGCACTAGAACAATACTTGCATTCCACAACTTTGGGATCTTATGTCATTATTATACAGCATTTACTGGATGGAAATGACTATTAGATAACAGCATGTAAAAAAACTCTTACTACACATCCTTATATAATGTTGTCCATGTGTATATTGTGTTACGAACATAGAAAATCATGTAAATGTCTTCACGTTCACAGCGATATTTATAGTAATGGCTGTGTTACATATATTGAGAGATACAGACTTCCTTAATGGATGCCTGCTATACAGTAACATGTGTACATGTCTACAGATGTGGTCTATTTGATAGTATTCTAACATGCAATGTGCCCCTCTTCTGCATCTTTTTGTAGAGTAATCGCCTTGATTGATCTCAATCAGAATCCAAGACAAGTTCTTAAATTTAGTAGTGATATAAGTTTATGTTCAAACGACAGATGCAGGACAGGAGAAAATTGACCAGTTTTAGGAAGATCTATATGATCAGGATCTGGCAATAACATAAAAAAAGATATTATTATCATAATAGATTGGAATGCTAAAGTTACTAGTCAAAGTACAACAGAATAAAGGGAATGTCTGGCCTTGAAGTACAAAATGAAGCATGATACAGACTAGTAGAATTTTCCCAATTTAACTTACTGGTGATAGCAAACTCTTTTTCAACAGCCTAATAGACAGTTTTACAAATGGATATCATCAGATATTTAATACCAATATCAAACTGTTTAATTTGCATTCAGAGATGAAGCCACTCTATACTGCCAGCTAACGCAAGATCTGGAACTGAATGCATTTCACACCATCAACTTCTTATTGCAAAGTTCAGAATTAAATCCAGCAAAATAAACCTACAGGACACTTAGTTACAAGCTCAACAATATTTCAAATGAACATGCAATAGATGTGAAGAACAGAATTAAGGGAGCAGGCCTGATGGATAAAGTACTTGAAGAGTTATGGTCAGCAATTTGATATTTCAAGGAGGTGGCTGACAATAAAAATATTCCAGACAGAAAGAAAGAAGATTGCAAATTATCTGCCTATGAAGTCTTTATAGGTAGCCAAGGAAAGAACAGACCAACCACAATAGATAAAGGAGAAATATGTCAAAGTGAATGCAGAGTTTCAGAGAACAGTAAGAAGAGATAAATAGACATATGTTAATGAACAGTGAAAAGAAATGGTTGAAAATAATGAAATTGGAAAACCAAGAGATCTCTTCAGGAAGGTCTGCAATATACAGGAGAAATGCCCAGTTAAAACATTAGCATAATGAAAGACAAAGGTGGGATAGATGTAACAGAAGCAGAAGATATTGCAAAATGTCAGCAAGGATATACAGAACTATATATGCTAATATCTAACATCACTGATGCATACAACAGCATGCTCTCCCATCTAGAGACAGACATCATAGGAAGGAAGTTAAATGGGCCCTAAAAAGCCTTGCTTAATAAGAAGGCTTCTTTGGATTGGAAAAGGTCAGTTTATATTCCAGTCCAAAAAGGGCAATGCTAAAGAGTTCTCAAATTATGGAATAACTGCACTTGTTTCACATGCTACCAAAGTAATGTTAAAGATAGTACAAGCTAAATTTGAACAATACATGGTACAGAAACTACCAGATGTATATGTTGGTTTAAAAAATACAGAAGACTGGAGATCAAATTGTCAAAATCTAAAGAAAAACTAAGAAAGCAAAGGAGTTCCAGAAGAAGTTTGCTTTTGTTTTATTGTCTGCTCTAAGACTTAGACTGTGTAAATCATAACAAAGTGTAGCAAGTTACAGAAGCATAGCTGGCTCAACCAGTGCCCTGTGCTGATACCACAAACTAATGTCCCAACCCCCTACTCATCAACTGAAGAGCATTAAAAAAAATTCACTCCTTCTACGGTCCCACCAACCAGGTGTCCAGGTGACCAGTCAGGAAAAGGAAATCTGAAAAAGTGCTACCCAATCTGCATGCCAAACCCTCCTCCCCTACAACAGCTCTAAAAATAGTGATGAGCAAAAAAAAAGTCCACACCTTCTATTGGCACACTAATCAGGTGGTCAGAAATACAATACCCCCACCAACCACAGCCAATCAGATCCCATTTCCACATCCTGGCCTTATCTTACCTTCCCCTCATTTTGATTAAAAAAAATGTAGAACATTATCTTTTTTTTCTTTTAAACTATATCAAACTGCTTGCTATACATGTAGCAAGCAGTTGCAACTGTTTATGCCCTGCATGGAATGCTATAGTGCTTTATATTGTAGACCACAAATAGAGCTCTATAGTGCTTAGGTTTGATTCTAAAAGCAATACCAGTTTTTGAAAGCTGGTATTGCATTAAAGAGAGATCAGGAATTGGGATATGGCCCAGATGACTGATGCGTTCCCCCTAACATTTTGTACCTGAGGCAGTTGCCCCCTTTGTCTTGCCCTAACTATGCTACTGGCAAGTTCTTAGAAAAATAGAGATAGTGGGCCACATTATTTGCCTCCTGAGGAATCATTATGGCAAACAAAAAGCAATAGTTAGCACTAAATGTGGAATAACAATGTGGGTCTCTAGAAATGCTATTTAATTGTAGCCTCTAAATAGGCTTCAAGCCTCATGAATGGAGAAGGGCAACAGTCATCCCTCTGCACAAAGGTGAGCCATCTACAGACCCCAGAAACTACAGACCCATAAGTCTCATTAGTTTTATATGTAAAGCCATGGAAAGAATTATCATGGAGAGGATCACTAGAGAAAGAGTAAACATCCAGACACTGGACCCAACCTAGTTTTGTTTTGTCAAGTGCAGATCATGCCCACTCAACCTGGTGGACTTCCTTGAGAAGGTCACCAAAGCAATAGATGAGGGCAAAATTGTTCACAATGCCTACCTTGAGCTGGCCAAGGCATTTGACACAATACCCCACTCGGGCATTGTTGACTAACTCAAGAGGTTAGTTACAAACCCATATATCACCCGGTGGATAGCCAACTGGCTCACAGACAGAAACCAGAAAGTTAAATTGTGGAGTCCAGCTCTACAAAGAGGCCAGTCACAAGTTGAGTTCCTCAGGGATCAGTCCTTGAACTGCTCCTTTTTGACATTTACTTCTCAGAAGTCAAGGTCAATGTCAGTGGTCTCTGGATGACTAAATTTGCAGCTGATTGCAAATTAGGAGCTGTCATTGAATCTCACACTGACACAAATGTTCTACAGGAGTGGCAGCACAGGCAAACAACTGATATCAGAGCCATGGACTAAAACTAAATGTCAAGAAATGCATGATTGTATCCTTCTGGAAGTCCCTGGTAACTATCATATTGACAGCACACCCCCTTAGAGTTGACCCAGTAGTCAGGGACCTAGGGACACACATAGATAGTAATCTAGCCTTTGACCATCACGTATCTACAGTGGTGAGGAAATCATTCTATATTGCACAACTTATAAAAAAGGTATGGCATCTAAGTCCAAGAAAGTCATTGTTCCACTATATTCTGCATTCATCACACCTATCATTGAGTACAATGCCCCATTTAGTATGTACCCAACCAGGCATATCCAACAATTGGAATGTCCACAGAGGTTCCTCACTAAAAGAATACAGGGTGTAAGTAAAATGTCCTATGCAGAATGCCTCAAGACTCTATCCGTGTATTCTGTCTCCTACAGGCTTTTGAGGGGAGATCTATGGCTGGCATAGAGGGCATTGTAGGAGCCCACTCTGATGGACCTCCTGCATATCCACAAAAGAAACAGCATGAGAATTACTCATTCTAAAGACTTAAACCTTGCCTATGATATAAATAAGACCTGCTGGAGAGACAAATATGTATCTCAGAGACTACCCCATCTATAGAACAGGCTCCCCATCCATGTGAAGTAGAGTTCCTCCCTAACCCAATTCAAGTGCAACTTGGACAATTGGATGGAAAACAAGAACTTCATCCCTGGTTTGGCACCTATGTCTCTAATGGACACAGGTAACCTGTAAATGGTTTATCTCCCAGGCCCATGCTTACACTTAGCAAAGGTATCAGAACTTGTCAGAGATTTGGGATACATGCTAGGTTTAAAAAGGCCCTTGTGGTCACTAACCTAGTAAACACCTATGAACCTATGAACCCATAAACACTGGGAAAGAAGTACAAGAAGGCTGCATATTGTAACCCCACTTATTTAATTTATAGGCTGACTTTATTGTGCAAAATGCTGTGCTATATGAGTCAGAAGCTGGAATCAAAATTTCATGGAAAATATTAAGTCTTAGATAAGCACATGATGTCACTATAATGGCTAAATGTGAGGAAAATCTGAAGAGCCTGTTGATGATCCTGTTGATGAAGATAAAATTAGAAAGCAAAACAGCTGGATTTCTGTTCAGTATTGAACAAAAGCATGACATAATTGTCCTACAACTTTTATTTGCCCATAGATGGTGATGAAATGGAAGCACTGACATATTTTATTTTCCTGAACTTGGAATATCTCTCCAGATGGGGACCGCAGCCATGAAATTAAAAAAAAAAATTTCTTCTTGGAAGGAAAACTATGTTAAGTCTATGTAACATTTTAAAAACTAGACTTCACATTGTCAAAAAATCCATATAGTCGAAGCAATGTTTTTTCTTAGTAATAACATAACTGTGAGGGTTGGATTGCAAGTAACACCGATTGCCACTGGAAGATTGATGCTTTTGAACTGTGTAGATGAAGAACCCTTTTCAGTATTCCACATACCATAAGAATATCAATTCTGTCAATACCTAATATAATGAACCCAAACTCTTCACTGAAAGATCTGATATATAAACTAAAACTCAGAAAATATGGTTGCATAATATGAAGACATAATTCACACAGAAGACATTGATGCTAGGAAAGATTTAATATAATATAAGAAGGGTGAAGCACAGGTTAAAGCTGATAGACAACATTACTGAATTAATGAATAGGAATTTGCAAGAACTTAAAAAAAAACAGTTGTGGAAAGACAAACTTGGTTTACTCAAGTCCTTGAAGTCACAAAGAGTTAGATTTAGTGAAATGGCTAAACAGCATACCTCTCAACCTCTTAGCCCAAAATATCTGGACAAAGCCTGACATGGGGGGAACAAAGGCCCCAAAATAGGGACAGATTTTAAATATTGCTCTTGTAAACTTATAAAGTTGCTAGAATAGCAGTCTTTGTCTTAGCACACATTTTTCTGAAAGATATGAAGTCGGAAACACAACTTATTTAGTGACTTCAGTCCTCAGATCAACCCAGTGATTTGCCAGAAAAATCACAAATTTTATGAAGAACAGACCAAAAATATGAGGCAAAAATCTGGACAGTTGAGAGGTATGCTAAACAACAAGCCCTGTTTGGTACCTTCATTGGGTTCTACTGCCTTTTGGGCTAAAGCTCCTCTTTTCTTATTGACATGATTGTGACATATTCTCTGTGTCTGCATTTTTACAATTGCTGTTATGGTGTTTACCATACTGTTGAACTATCCTAATCAGAGTCATACTACAGATCCCTTCTTGCTTTACCAATGCACTGGAATCTGCCTTCATGTAACCAAACACACATATATTCAAATACATATGTAAGCAAACACAGACACACACACACACACACACACACACACAGACACACAGACACACACACACACACACACACACACACACATACATACACACACACAGTTACTGCATGAAATAAATTTTGTGCATGTTTGTGGGTAGATATGGACAGAAAGACAGTAGGAAAAAAGGATGTAGTAAATAAGTCAGAACTGTCCATTTAGACAAGAATACATGCAATACTGAGTCTCATATTAAGTATTCATATGTGAATGCTTGAATGTATGTCATGCGTTTATCTGTGAATGAAAGTACATTATAATACTTCATAAATTATGCAGTGATGTATAGTATTTACATTTCTGTAAGATACTCCACTTCCACTTAGGAATATTCTTCCACAGTTAGATATATTCACTTTCAATTCACTGTATAGTTGAATTCAAAAAAAGGAGTTAAAGATATTATTAGAATAATGCTTTTAATACTGCAGTATTATGCTGACAACTTTTACTACAGCCAGTTTTTGCATCTGTTACAATCTCTGTATAAAGCTAACACTCTCCCCCGGATTATTATTCTTCCGTGCAGGACTAGCTTAGTCCTGCATGGAAGCGGCCGTTTAGGAGCAGGACAGCAGCACACCATGCATATTAATGAAGGCGAGCTGCCTGAGCTCCTAATCTTATAGGGAGCATGCAAGAGTGCAGGGGGCATGTCTGAGGGCAGAGCTCTTAGAATATACATGTCCCTGCAATGAAGAACAGCCGAAAGTCCTAAAAGAATGAGCAAGACTGCTCATAGATGTATGCATACCCCCAGCAACATCCCCCCATGTGTACAAGAGCAATAGTTAACACGAAAAATATAAAGGTACTTAATTTTTTATGAAACAGATTTAAATTTAACTGTAGGTGCATGGGTTTCCCATCGTTTAGCTACGATTAATGCAGCTTAAATGGCAGAAGAGGATAAAAAGCAAGATATATGCAAATAAAGCAGTATAGCAATAGTGTAGTGGGCAGAGCATTCGCCATACGAGTAGTCATTCCAGTTTCGAGTCCCACTGCAGCACATTCTATTTTCCATGTCAAATCACTTCATGACCAGTATTTTTAGTTGCATAACTGACTAAATAACATATATTTGTGAACTGGAGTACTGCATTAAAAACAAATGTGAGGTGTCAGTGTCATAATGTTGCAAAGTCCACAGATAATCACATGTGCCCCATACAGTATATGTACACAGGAATCAAGGATACAAATGGAAGGCAAAATGTGTAATGAATGATAACTCTATATAGCTTCCAAATACCCCACCTTCCCAAGAACCATTAGTCATTACTGTCTAAATCAGTGCAGTGGTAAGCAGGAGTAAGCACTAGTAAGCAAGAATAAGCACTATTAAGCAGTAGTAAGTGGTAGTAAGCATATTTAAGCACTAGTAAGTGGATTTAAGCCCATTTGTGTAGGGGGTAAGCAATGCCCAATCAGGTTAAGCAATATTGAAACTCTCTGTAAGCATATTTAACCAGAGGTTAGCATTGCTTACCCTTGCACAAACCCATGTAAACCCGCTTACAAGTGCTTAAAAGTGCCTTAATCACTCTGTATGCAACAGCCGCTGCCCTGGCCAGAAACAAAATAAACAGCCTTTGCAGGTCTTGAACCTAGGACCCTGTACACTACAGCCACAGTACTTAACTACTAAGCCATCACAACAGTACATAAGATTGAGGTATTACCAAACAAATCCTCACTATAGGAAAATCAAACTGAACATGTGAAAAGAATCTATATACAGTCTTATGTTCTATAACCTACTAAATAACATAAATATGTGAACCGGAGTACTGCAGTAAGACCAGATGTGAGGTGTAATTGTAATAAAGTGTTGAAGTCCCCTAATAAACACAAGGACCCCATACAGTGTATGTACACATGAATCATGGATACCAAACACATATATAACATGTAATGAATAATAAATCTATGCCAAAAAGCAAATATAATGCAAATAAATATTAAGCAATGCTAAGCATTAGTAGGTATAAGGAATGTGTAGATCAGCTAACTCAATTTGCCCATTGGTATACCCCTTTAAATAATGCCAATCTTAGGTAAGCAGGTTTGCCCATAGCTTAGCCTTTTCAAAACTGTCCAATCACAGCAAAGTATGGGAAATTGGCCCTATTTAAACCCAACAGGTGGGAACACATCTCATAACTGGTAGTAGCTTCCCCTTGCAGGCACTATGTCTGGAATGGGAGAAGGTGTGCACTTTCAGGCGCAGCACTGGGGCATCCAGGAGTCCAGATTCATGGCAGGACTCCTTGTCAAAGACCATGAGCAGAGACTGCTGCAGGGCTAGTACCAGGGTTCCCAATATAAAGCGGAAGCCTGGGACCATCTCGCCCGGGACCTCACCAGTGCCAATGGCATACCCTGAACTAGTGAGCAGGTCAGGCATCACTATGCTGACCTGAAGCAGTGAAAGGGGGATCTCTTGGATCAGTGTATCCAAGAAGCTAGGAGTACGGGGGGGGGTGCCAGCTGTGCATAAGTATCACTCCACTACCTGTTTAATAATTGCCAGTTCATGTATATTAAGGATAGGTATGGCTAAATATTCCTCTTATGTCCTTCACAGTGGCAAGTAAGTGGGCTGCGAACCAGGAGACCCGTGGATATCGCTTGGAGAGGTTGTGACGCGAGGCAGGTTAGTAATACTCTTGCATGCACTGTCATAGGAAATAAATCTAAAAGTATTAGTAAGTTAATTGCCTGTATAAAACCTGTATTGTTTAAGGCAAGTACTGCATACACCAAAGAATATAGCAGGAAGAGACTCATATAGGTTGTATGTAAATAAAAGCATAATAGCCTGACAATGAAGGTCTAACTGCTAGACTGCATGTGTTTACTCTGGCATCATATGGTACTGTAGATTGCAATCACTTAATAGTACTGTTGTATTAAACACGGTTACCCACACTATGCAGCATAAATAAAATGTGTAGGAATGTCTGTATATGGCTGGTGTAATCCCCAGAGGTCATTTAGTACAACTGAGAGAGATATAGACAGAAAACAGTAAAAAGACACACAACAAAATCCAAATAGCACATGCAACTGAGATATGAACTGTTGTATCTTTAGCACACACAGCAATGGTTCAAATCCTGGGAGTGGTAGTAGTCTGCATACAGAATCATATCCCACAGTAATTAACTACTAAGCCATCACAACAGTACATAAGATTGAGGTATCACCAAACAAATCCTCACTATAGGAAAATCAAACTGAACATGTGAAAAGAATCTATGTCCAGAATGTCCAATATATTGGTCCATATCTGCTGCGTGTCACATTGTCCCCCTGGGAAATCATTGGGATGAACCCAGATGTTTCGGCAGCAAACAGGAACTACAACTGATTGTCATACATCTATAAGAACAAACCTGTCACACTAGCAACTCCCCAAACTGTTATGAGAGTAATAAGCCAAGTATGTCCCATCTACACCCCCATGTTGTCAAGCTGTGACCAGAGTGTGTACAGTAACAGAGTGAGATGTATGTGCATAATACTAATGTGGATTTTGGTACTTTGTGTGGCAACATTCAGAGAGTGATAACAAACATTTCTCCCACAGGTCCATCAGATATGAACACTGTGCTTAGAAATAAAAGTTTGATACCCTGTACTGGTACTATTTACTTTGGTATTGTATGGCATTGTGAGTGTTGCAGTTGCTCTGCATAATAAGGTATCACTCATCATTGTCACCCACACTGTGCTGCATAATATAACTGTCTAGGAAATCCTGTATAAGAGTGGTTGTAAGTCACTAAAGGTTGAAGAGGGCAATAGTCTGCATATGTGCCGGTTCACCAGCATGTGGTCAACACCTGGCCAGAGTCTGGTGTAAAAAGAGATGGACAGGTATGTGCATAACATCAACCTGGAATCTGGGAGTATGTGTTGAAACAGTTTGTTAGTGTTAACAAACAATTCCTCCACAGATATACCAGGTAAGAGGTGTATACTGCAGGTAAAACCAGTTCATGTATATAGTTGTCGACAGCCATACCACTGTCCAAACAAAGGCAATAGGGTAGTGTACTAATACTTGTAAGGTACAGATAACAGCACTGACTAGGAAAGTAATGCAAACTACAGGAATATACTAATTGTTAATTGACATCTTTCTCCCCACCCCACCATAACTGCAACAATAAACTAAATGTCTAACTCAATTGGTATGTGATGATGTAACTGTAATGTTGGGATATATGGCCTATTGTTTGATAACTATTTAAATCTATTTCTATGCATGTGCTATGTTGAAATACTCCAGCATTGGTAGCATGGTGCCATCAATGTACCTGCCTACTGTTGTAATTACCACTGTGGTCCCATATATGCATGTGTTCTGTTTGCTATGCAACTGTTTCATATCTGGTGTCTGGGATAATAGGAATATATATGCATGCTGTTATACCTAATCCTGGAATGTGTTGATATTACTAGCCCACATATGTTAATAAAACATAAACACCATAGCACATATGGGAATGCGGGTCTCAGCAGACCCACCTGTTCCACCTCAGCTGGCCATGGCATCAGGCACCAGCACATCTGGGGCCCAACCTGAGACCTCCTCATCCATTAGTCCTACACCACCTTAGGTGGAACCACCTCAGGGGATGGGGCTCGCCCCCCTCAGGAGTGGGCGCAGACAGAAACCTGTTGCCAGGTTCTGGTCATGGTGCGTAGCGAGCTCAACCGGGAGTTTGGAGATCTGCTACGGCAGCTTGAGGGCCACATGCCATGATTAGAGGATCAGCCTGGCTCTCCAACTCAGGCCTAAGCACAGCCATCTTTAGGGCTGTGAAGGTGCAGTGGTGACTGCCCATGGGTGGGGACCTCAGTCCCACTGTTTCCACTAGGGGGCTCATGGGTTTCCAACTTCCCAACACCCCTCCTCATCATGGTGTTTACCCCACACATGTGTCATATACCACCCCTGTATGCATCTTGTTTGTCTTGTCTGTTAACCTACCCAACCTACCTCTCCAAATATACCTATCTCTCCTCAACATCCCACTCTCACCTGAAAAAAGGGCAATCTGTTCCCAAAAAAAAAATCTTGCCCCATACATAACTGTCCATTTCACACACGTGTCCAGTGGACACATGTAATCTGGTCTAATTGGCATCACAACATATTATTGTTGTCCTCACCCCACTCTCAGGGGTTTGAGTGTCTAAATCTACCTCCAAATTCAGTGTATATGCACAGATGTTGCTGTTGAAGAAATGGGCAGCTATGGGCCTTCCCTACATCCTTCCTGCACATACCTAGCTATTTTCCCTACTGTCTTTCCCTCTTTGTGCCCCTTTTTCACCACTTTCCCTTCAACCCTATTTTTCCTTTACTTTTAAAGAAATTAGCATGAGAGTAAACACTTTTAAGCAGCAGTAAGCGGGTTTAAGCTTGTTTGCTTAGGGGTAAGCAATGCCTACACAGGTTAAGCAATTGAGAAGCTAAATCAGTATAAGAAACTGTAACCAGAAGTTAGTAGTGCTTGCCTCTGCGCAAACCTGCTTACAACTGCTTAAAAGTGCCTTAATCACTCTGTATCCAATGGCCCTTGTTCTGCCCAGCAACAAAATAAACAACCTTTGCAAGGATCAAACCCAATACTCTGGGCACCATAGCCAAAGTGATTTACCACTAAGCCATGTCAGATATACATAACCCTGATGCTTTCACAAACATATCATCCAGTCCAGTCATTCAACAGTACAGAAAATGTATGTAAACATGTAGATGTATGTGTGTGTGTGTGTGTGTGTGTGTGTGTGTGTGTGTGTGTGTGTATATATATTTATACCTAAATAGATATAACATATCTATATATGTATATATATATATATATATATATATATATATATATATATATATACATACATCTATAGATATATATGTCTACATCTATATGTCTATATATACAGCAATATATATATATGTAAGCATAAATATATATCTATGTATGTATATACAGACATATATCCATAGATATAAAAGAGAACATAACAAAAACATATATGACCACATGCACTATTAATGGGGGTGAGAGGGCCCAAACAACATATGTCTTGTACTTATAGTACCCCCACACAGCCAAACTGTTGTAAATCCCATAACCAGGACCTGACACAACATGGGCACAAGATGTTAACAGTATTCCATCCCACCTGTATGATGTCAGGCTGGTATCAGTAACATATCATGCAGTACAGTCTGGCTACCATAGGGAATGCATAATGCAGAAGCAGTCAACATTCCTAAGATACATATACACAGACACATGTATGCAGATACATATATATATATATATATATATATATATATATATATATATATATATATATATATATATATATATATATATATATATATATGTAACTACACATACACACAGAGAGATATGTGTAGGAAGATACATATGTAGAAGGTGCATACAATATGGAACAGCCACTATGCCTACAGTTGCCACCTTACCAACTGGACACTGTATGAGGCACTCATACAAATGACAGCTGTAGCCTGCAACATATACCCACAGAGAGGTCAAAGGCTATAACACCACACACAGGTTTGCATACATGGGAAAGCTTTATTTGTGTACTATTACAGTTGTATATGCCATGTCATATAGCTGTTTAGACTCTGACATACATATAAACAGACTAATGCAAATGTGAAACAGTTATATTAATACAGTATTCTGGAAAGGTTTACATATGTTGCTGTCCAGGCTGAGGCCTTCAAGTAGTACAATAGTAAAGACAGACTGGGCCACAGGATAACAATCAATCAGTCAACAGTAATTAATGTAGATGTATAGTCCAGCAGCCTCTATCTACACTCTGTACACAATCCCAAGGGGGTAAAGACCTCAGCTGACACAATGGGATGTATCTGTTACATAACAAGGCATAACTGACACTATCACAATCACACTGACAAATAGAATTGTCTGTATGGCAGAAAGCAGTAGGCCTGTATTTACCCAAGGTGAATTGTATGGCAATGTACATCCAGATACCTTAAGGCAGCTTACCCCTGATACCCCCACATGTTGTAACAGCCTAGGTTAGTTATGGTGCTTCTCCTCATAGACTGACATACAGGGCCATATATCACTGTTACATACACTGGCCTTTGGAGTGCATAAGGGCACATATGCATTGTGTAGATGAAGCCCACACATATATGGACCCAACCCAACAATATGTGTGGGGGCCACAACAGCAGTGGACTGATGGCAGGAATGGCAGCATGACATACTCACAGTCTACATATGTATAACTGTTAAAAATTAATACTAAATATATATATATATATATATATATATATATATATATATATATACACGTCGGTGATGTCTGCACATATATATATATATATATATATATATATATATAGCTATATACAGTTACATCTATAGCCATATATATATAAACATCTATGAACACACTTCGTGACACAGAAGCAATCAAAAGGAATTGAAGTGTACACAAAACACATGCAGCTCTGGTATTATAACTATTAATATTAACTTAATTCACAATAGAAGGGATGGTTGTTGTGTATGTGGAGATTGGGGTGGGGGAGGAATGATGGGTAATGAAATTATGCATCAAGGAGAGCCTGGTTTGGATGTTCAATAAGTGAACTGGAGGGGTATACATGGAGTATGGGGACAATAAAAAAGAAAACAAAACAAGAACCATTCTCATCCATAATACACCCTGTCAGGTCACATTGCAACACTTAATTCCACAGACATATGAACATTAACAAGTACCATACATATGTACACCAACTGACTGTCACATTTGGTTTCAGTAGTGAGAAATGCCCATAGTAAAATGTATATTCTAAACACCATAACATTTGTACATATCTCAGATGCCTTAGTGGTAAAGTTAGTGACTGTGGTGTTCATTGTCCCGGGTTCAAGGGCTGTTAGTTTATTTTGAGGGCCAGAATAAGGGCTGTTGGATGCAGGTTGATTAAGGTTTTAAGCAGCTGTAAGTGGTTTTGCATGGGTTTGCTATGGTTAGCAGCGCTTAAACACAGTTAAACGGATAAGCACTTCACAGGTGTAACCTTTGCTTACCGTCAAGCAGACCATGGGCAAACTTGCTTACAACTGCTTAAATGTGCATTAATCACACTTTCCCTACCAGTGCCTGCTCTGAGAGGTAAAATAGTAACCACTTCCAGGATTAGAACCCGCAAACATGTGCACCATCCTCAGAGTAACCTAGCAGTAAGCTACCTTAGATGTACCTATGCCAATTGTGTATTCAGACAGGTTAAAACATAAAAGGGAGGATTGTGTGGAAATAGGACAAACCGCCATGTACCCAATGAAAGGTGCATGCTACACATATATATATATATATATATATATATATATATATATATATATATATATATATATATATATATATATATATATATATATATATATATATATGTATATATTTATATACAGATGTACATATATATATATATATATATATATATACAGATGTACATATATATATATATATATATATATATATATATATATATATATACAGAGAGCGAGAGAGAGAGATACATAGATACATGTCAATATATAGATATACATATATGTACATATATTGATAGGTTAAAAACATCTACACATCTATGGAGGTACATATAAATGTATGCAATAATATATATATTATATATCTATATCTATATCTATATACACGCACACACGCATGCATATATATATATATATATATATATATATATATATATATATATATATATATATATATACATACATGTGTGTATACAGCATCTGAAGTGTTCAAATCTGAGTATAACATGGAGCATAGCAATCACACATTCTGCCACTCCCAAACAATATGAATATAACATATGAAGAGTATATGCCTTTACACTATAACAAATATGTTCTATGGACATGAGACAAATAGGGTTATTCACCAACACAACTACAATAATTGCAAATATCCATGACAGAAATACACAGACATCTTTCATTTAGCAAAACTTTGTTACATTCCGATGTATTGCCAAAGGGATTCAAGGACTAACATTACCTGTATGCTATACAGGAAGCATTTAACAGTGCCTTAATGAATCAGCCTGCAATTACCATTGTATTAATCCGCTAAGGGATAGGTGTCCACATAGGGAAAGAACACCCACACACATATAGAATATGTATAAAAGCAGTTCCTACACACTTACATCTGCTATGTACACCCACCAACATCTCCCCTACACCCAAACTAATTACAACAATACATGCTGTCATACCATAACCAATTATTCACCCACTGTACGACATCTGCTGAAACCTTGACATACCTGGACAGAGACACACTAACATGGCCCTATGTGAAATAGTTGCTGTTATACAATGTAACAGCTGCTGATGTTAAAGGGTTTGTTTGAACTAATCCTGTTTCAGAGGGTTGAAAAGTAATTACACCAGGAAGTGTTACCAATTACGGATTATCAGCACAGTATGATACACATTTTCACCAAACTAAAGATGTCTGTTGAGCACACTGTAAACCCTCTAACATTATATGCATAGCCATACAGCCTGTAGCTGTCAAATATCCTGGCCAGACTGAAACATATGCAGAAGTATTAGGTACAGACAAACCCTGCACAAGTAGCAATGTTCAGAGATATAACAGCAGTACTCACATTTTGACCAAATCTTCTAGGCATTACACACAATATATTTGTGTTTGTCTCCATACAGCTGTTGCAATAGATTTCAGACAACACTTCCAGGCTGCCTTCCTCACAAGTAAGGCAAAGGGACAATGCCCAAGTGGAGTACACAGTTATACTCCACTGTTGCCATGGCATTGGCTAATGGAGTAGCTGTACAGTCGATGTGCATATAATTAACTACTTCGGAATACCAATTGGTGATCTGGATAGCACATGTTACTGATCTGTAACTATAAAAGGAAAGGATGCCTTGTCACACATTCAAACCATCTGTATATACCTGCAGAGCAGTACAAAATACCAACAGAAGATTGAAACACAAACCAAAAAAGATTAAAATACCAGTCAGTAACACCTCCAATTACCAAGAATGTATGTATAACATTTAGTATGTCTGTGTATGTAGTACCTGTTTTGTAATAATTACAGTGTAATCGATGCATACAGTGGAAATAGCTATCTTGTAGTGATGTATTGTTGAGCAGTAGTAATGCTTGTAGTATTCTATGTGTGTACTGCTGTAGGTCACAAGGCAAACTCCTCATACACCACAAGGAATGATATATATGGGCTTGGAATTCACCAATTCTTTTCCAGCCACTGTCAGTGTCAGGGTTGTTCCAACAAGTATGTGCTATAACAGGGGACAGTATATGTTGATATATTGTAACAGTAGACATATGTACGGGTGTATTAGTGAGATGAACATGTCAAAGGTGTGCTTACTATGCAAATATGATTTGCATTGTGGGATATTGTGCCAATAACTGTATAATGTATAGTATTCTAGGCAGATCTGTATTCCATTTTACATAGCATTTCTATTATGTTATGCAAACATTAGTTATGTCTATTGGCAATTACAATACTCACACGGCACACTCTGCATACACCACAAGGGATGATATGGGCTTGGAACCCACCAATTTGCTTCCAGCCACTGTCAGTGTCAGGATTGGTCCAACAAGTATGTGCTATAACAAGGGATAGTATATGTCGATATATTGTAACAGTCGACATATGTATGGGTGTACAACTAAGATGAACATGTTAAAGGTGGGCTTACCGTGCAAATATGGTGTGCATTGTGGGATATTGTGCCAATAACTGTGCAATGTACAGTATTCTAGGCAGATCTGTATTCTATTCTACATAGCAGTTCTGTTATGTTATGCAAACAGTAGTCATATCTATTGACAATTACAATACTCAGTAACAGGACACATAGCATTAGTATTCATCTGACAGTTTAGCAGCATGATAGCAAAGAAAATTGGAAGAGCTTGGTAACTATATATGCACATAACACATGTAATATCCACCTCTCTAGTATCGTTTGCAAGCAATAACAGCTGTGCATGTGTACATGTTATGCAAATGTGTAGTGACCCTTGTTACAGGGCTGGGCCAAATGGCTATGTGCACACCTACATAGAGTGGATATTGAGAGGAGAGACACACTGGTTGAACATTCAAGTTTGTGTAGCCTAACCTCTCATTGCCAACCTAACAGCTGCTTGCAAATACTGTATGTAAGGTTGTGCACAGTACTGGTAATGAAACAAGTTGCATATCATCTTTAACTCCAGTATAACCTCTGCAGTAGGAGTGTAAGATATAGGAGACTGCTGCCCATGTGTAATAGCTGCTTCATAGGTGATGGCTTACACTATCTGATTATATCCTGATCATGTTGATAGTGGTAGCAGAGTCTATTGATACTTGACTCGGTTTGGGGAGTGGGTGTCCACGCCCAACAGAGCTTATGGTTCTGGTGGATATGTGAGTGTATACCCAGAAAAGGATACAGACCTAGTGACACTTGCATCATCTGTAATCAGCTATCAGGATGTGATGTACTCCTCAGATGAGGATTGCTGCTAGAGGTAGCTACTATGTTTCTGTAATAGCCAGTGTTTCACGTCCATAACACAAATATTTACGTGTGAGCATCACTGTCTAAGACATCTTCATAAGCAATAAGTAAACTAAATACAGTATGTGGTACTTGTAGTACTGAATGTTCATACAGGCATGTCCACTAGTCAGCTACTGGTGTTTATTAATGTCAGTTTTGTGTACTTGGCCATCCTGGGGGAATGTAATCTCTATGCCATGTACACTGCCAAACCCACCTAACACCACACCCCAAACATTGTCTGGGATGCAGCTACAGGGATAAGCTGGAAGGCAGTCCAGTCTACAGCCATGACTGGACTGGACAGTCATGAGATGTAGGTTAACACATGCACCTCATCACCACAACCAGCACATACCCTTACCAGAACACAGTAAGGACACCCACACATACCACCAGAAATCACACACATTCACAGAGGCTTCTAAGTATCTGGCCAAGCAAGAGACCTCCCAAGCTGGAATAGACAGACAACATGATACAGACACTGTATGACATAGTTTGCCAAATTGTGCCACCCCTCAGAACACGTGGCCAGGAACATGCCCAACAGTACTCATTTTTGAATGCAAACTCTAGCACTATGTTACACACCAAGCTATACAAGGGCAAACATACTATCAGCTGGCTGTCTGCCATGATTAGCCACATACCCATACACTCAGACCACCTTTTGAACTATACACATGGCTCTGGCATATTCCATGCTGTTGTGCAGGACCTGTGATGCAGTAGCCTGGACTGCATGGAAACACACATGTAGGAACTGTCAGGTCTTGTAGCCCATGCAGGTATGTCCCAAGGCCTGGGTAGCATTCTGTCATAGGCCAGAATGATACTGCAGTACAGGGACAAAAGGATTGTATTCCAAAATTGTCTAATGTACTGGTGTAATTCAAAGGGTATCCAGTTTCTCTCCTCCTGGGATAACATGGTTGACAGACAGTGATGCTTTGCCAGACAGGGCCTGCACCTGTCACCCCTGGGAATCTGGATACTGGCTAGTGCCTTTATCATGCAAAGTTAAAGTGAAAGTCCAATGCTGTAACAGGGACAGCCAAGCAATAAACTGTGGGTCTCGCTACTCAATGATACATTTCAGAAACTCAATATGGACTCACGTCAATCCTTAACATGGAGAACATATCTGTGCAGTGACTGTGATATGGTTCAATGCTCTGGAGATCACCCCTGCATGACCATGTTATAACATATACCTCACCTCTTGCCCATTATCCTTTATTGGAACACACAGGCCACAGGTGTGTCCATATTCCTGAAGGATATGTACACCCCCACGCTAGTTGCACTTGTATACCTTCTGATGCATTATACCGAGCAACTACCTTTGTGCCAAAGTGGAATCCAATTTGCATCTTGCAACAGATCACCCACCATGCCTCAGAATTCCCAACTGTCATATTGTGCTGCAATGTGGAATATTATGTTTGAGACAGAAAACCATAATAATGGCTACTCTCAACTATCCCATTATGAACTGGGAAGACTCTTCATGTACCAACACCTGTGCTCAATGCATGTTGGATTTCATTGACCCCAATGACCTGGATCACCATAGTCACACAAACAGGGCTAACAGTATGCTACATATTTTCAGTCTCCAAAGCCAATGTTATGCTTCTTAAGAGTGACGTGGTGACTGTCATGGCACCCATGCAGATGGACAATGCAGGTGCAAATGCTGAATCCTACACAAATGCACTTTAAGCACTCACATAAGTGCAGTGATTGTGCCATTGAAACAGAACCAAGATTCAACCAAACACAAACAGGAAGGCAAACAGGTGGTACCCTGCCTTAAACTGTACCACAGAAGGTAGTAACTGTTGCAAGAGTGAACACACATGATTGGAGGTGATCCCTGGTCAGCCTCAGTAAGATGCAGATACACCATATAAAACCACACAAAGCTACTGTGAAACACATATTATGAGGCCAACCACAGAACATTCTATAGCTGTGTCATGAATCGTTATGGCAACAACAACACCTGCCGTGCTTCACAGCACTATGGCATGAGAAGTACTGCACCTACAGAAATAGTACTTGTTCATCCAGATAGGGTCTTGGATAACCTAAACCCACACTCACCTCTCCCCCAACAGGTACACGTATTTATATATCCATGTACACTACAGAGCCCCTGTAATAACAACTATGCAGGTACAAGCTGCACTCTCTAAAGCCATACATACAGCTTGCATGGGACCAGTCAACATCCCTAGGTGTATTTTACACAAATGTCAGAAAAAATTGCTCTCCACATACACATCATGTTCAATCATAGCTTCATGTCAGGCTGTGTACACACTGAATGGTGCACCGCAACAGTTATCACACCCCCACAAAGGGGGAGTCACCACTGATAATGGGGAATAGTGCACTACTACCCTGCTGAGTCTGGTCTGTAAGGCCATGAACCTTGATCAACTTATTTGATCTAGTCAGTATAGATGTTGATGACAGTAAGGTTGATTCACACAGCATATCATGACCTTGCTAGGTCTTAGAACACCATCACCCATACTGTGTTCCAGCTACACTCAGTAAACTAGGTGTATATTCTTATGTCACAGGATTGGTTGGCAACTGTACTGGTGGCAGAACCAACAATACAGAAGGTGGCTGACTAATACACGCACATCAAACCAGTGCCAGCTACAATAATACAGGGTTCATTCCTGGTACTGCCCCTCTTTGTTATCCATACCACATAGACTAACACAGAAGGCATCTGCCTATTGAAGTTTGCAAATGACTGTGAGCTAGGAGCAATAGTTGACTCAATGTGTGCTGCATTCAACATACAGAAGGGCCTTTGTGGGTCAGATGTGTGGTGTGTGATGTATGGTCACAATCTGACAGCTACGTATTGCATTGACATCCCCTATGTTAAAAACCATGTACCCATGAACTACCACCTAGGCAGCAGTCAACATAATAGAAAATTGGTGTGTATGGGCTGCAGCTTAACTGTAGTCTTTCCTTTGATAGTCACTTCACCACACCAGTCAGGTAGTCGTAAGTGGCATCTCTAATCATGACAGGGTGCCATCCATGAATATAGAGATCATTGTTTAGCCATACTCAACACTCAAGTGACCCATAATAGATCACATATTTCATTTAAGGGTTATTGGCTATATTCAGATGGCCTACACTGGCCTTCCCAAACCCTAGCTCCACTATGCAGCATGATGCTCACCCTGAACAAAGCCATGTCCAACCCAGAGATGTTGGACATGCTACACTCACACATCCTGATTTCAAATAAACACATACTTCATGGACATCCACCTCTCTAGTACAAGGATCATAACATGCCTGACAGATCCCTGTCCAATACACTTTACATACTCCTGTCATACTATGCATCCCTGTCTAGCAAAGCTGCACATTGCCCCTCTTTGAGACATGGTGTGATGACCGCATGGTAAATATATCAGTAACTCTTTGGATTAGTTCTGTGGCACTGCTTGAACTGTCCACTGAAAGCTACCTATCTTTTGACTACAGTTGGTTAACCTTTAAGCCTAGACTCATAAATGGCCCAGGGCATATAGCCTACTAGTTCACTATGACCATACATGATATAGTTGATATCCAACCCTGCAAATACCATAAAGGTAGCCATTGTCCCATGTGTTTCACATGTGTAACACTGGTAAAAAATGGCAGGATGCTATACTGCTGTACAGTGCCATGTAGATGTATATGGCAAAACACATACATGTAAAACTTTCCATGAGCACATCTGCAGGGTCACAGGTTATGTCCCTTAAGGCTGTGTATAACTATATATGTGACATATACACAGCATTAAGGTTTCTTGCATTAATGTGAACACATCCAGGCATGTGCTGATAGGTAAAGACACCAGTACAGGCAAATAGACATGCCCACATCAAGAAAACATCCACATGGAGTATGAGCAATGTCATACTTGACACACGCATATATGGTGATAACATCAAATCACCAGTAAGTGTCAAATGTTTGTGAGTTAAACATGTCAGTGGTGTTAGTGTCATGCAGATTTGCAAAGACATATTTGTAATCATAATAAATGTGATACACGTGTATGTGCAGCTGTACTTCTGTACTTCTCTGTGAGTTACTGTGACCTGTCTCCATCATTATGTCTTCCAGGTATGCCGCGTGCCAGGCTCCCACCATACACCTGCTTGGAGGATGAGGTCCTCATTCCATACCTCCTTGGCAACTATGAAACAATCTTCAGCCATGTGCCACAGGATGCACAGCAGCGGGATGCCCAATGGGAGGAACTTCGCAGGAGGCTAAATGATGTGGGTGGCCACAATTGCACCTATCAGCAGGTGCTCTGACACTGCACCAACCTCATTAGATGGGCAAAACAGCATGCAAATGCAATTGCCAGGAAACAAGCTGCATCAGGTGGGGGGCCACTCACCCAGCCCACACTCACACATACCGCGGAGCTACTGGCCAACCTGGGGACACCTGCAGAACTCCATCCACAAGCTTTAGATGGAATTGTGGAGGTAGATGTCTCACAACCACTGTGTTGCCTGGCAAGTCACTACAGCACATAGAATACAATTATATTTCATATAGTTACATGTGTTACTGTACAATATTTAACATAACATCATATGCAAGGCATGTATGCACACATGCCACATACTATCATTTGCTACTCTATGTATGCACAGATGTGCATACTCCATAGTATAGTCTATTGTACAGGCTTATGTGCTAACATGCACATTGCACCCTGTAGCTATCACACAGGTGTGGATAATGATCTTACAGCTGTGACACTCCTATTTAGGTACCAATGGCATTTCACAGTGACAGCAGCCTGCTGCAGGTAAGATTGTTATTATTTACCAGGCTTGATAATGCACAAATCATATTAATTGCCTGCTATCTGCCACGTGACCATTTAACACATGTACAGATAATGTATGGTGGTATGACTGTCACACAATGTCATATGCTATCTGACATGTCCATGACATTTTGTGGGCTGACTGCAACACTGATTAACTATCCTGCAAAACATGATATCTCTCATCCCAAACATGACACCCTTTGTCTGCATAATCCTGTCCTCAGTGGGGCATATGATATCTATGTCATATGGGACAACACTGACATGTGGAATAAATGGCCATCACAACCATTGGACAACACATGTTTACACATGGCCATGGAGGATGGCCAGAGACATGAAGCAACACACACAGTAGAAGGGATGTACATGTGTGTACACCCTGTTGTACATTGGCTAGACACAATACAACTATGGTCTTTGTGTAATGGTGACATTGCAGATGTGACACACTAAACATCATATAGGCCTGTGCACAGCTTGTGTAGGCATGACATTAAACCACCACATAACACATCTTGAGCATCTTGAGTGTGTCACAAAATGAAAGCTTTCACCTATACAGTATCCAAATACATACATGTGTTGCACAACATACACATACAACCACATCAGGCCACAAATACAGTACATTCACCTTGCTGGTGTCAGACATCACTGTCGTGCTTGCTTCTCATGTGCGTGAGGTACACAGATGGCATGTGGGACATGGAGTACTGCTAGGTTAGCCATGTCTGGGCATAGTTGCCAGGCATCAGCAATATGGTTGCAGATGTGCAGGGGTGTCATCTGTATACCCTTAAGTGACCTGTGTCACACATTCCACATTAGGGTTTAGTATGTATACACATCAGTGATGTGGGTCACATTCCACATTAGATATGCATTGTATCTGAACACAGTCATGGCTATGAACTGTGTCTGTAACTCACACTGTATAGCAATAGTGAAGCCACATGATGCCCTGCAATGGCTATGCACATCAGCTCAATGTGCAGTATGTCACTGTATATCTGTAGGGCAGACTGACAACATTGTGTCAGCTGAAGGTCCATGTTAGTATAACACGTCCCTGCATTGGGACACCATTACCTCACTGTATATTTGAAAGGACACCATTGTGTTAAACATGTATGCATGTCAATCAACACATCAGCAGAAGACATGTCATACTACATGTGATTGGCAAGGTCATATGCCACACATCAGGCTGGTGTACTGTTAACCTGTGCTGGTCTGTGGCACTATTGCAAAGTAGGGACAGCCATGTCAAACATGTGTGTACAGCCACATGCACATTGTCTGTAGACTCAGCTCAGGGCTAAGCAGAATAATGTTGAACAGACATGCACTGCTGTGGGGGAGATATGCAAGCTAGGGCTCAGGCAAACATAGTATTCACTCAACATACCCTTCTGCTCATGTCCTCGTCACACATAGGGACAGTGGCCTACACAAAGCATCAGTGGCAGATGTACACAGGTCAGTGATGGTCTGTTAAAATGTGGGGTATGTTGCACAAAACATGGCAGTGCAGTGCAACGGTGCATAGTGCATGCATTGTGTTGCAGGTTTGGGGCATGACCTACAAACACAAATGGTGCAACACAGTGATGTATGCTAACTATTACTATAACTGTGAAAGGTGCATGGCATGCCTTCTGCTATAACACATGCATGCTGTTGTGTGCAGCACAGGGATGTATGATAACTACCAATATAATTGTCTAAGCTGATTGCCTTCTGCCATATCACATGCATGTTTCATGCTATTGGGTGCCATATCATGTGTCTCTGTCTGTGTCTATCTGTGTGTCAGTCTGTGTGTCTGTACTGTGCTGTATAACTTGTAATGTACAGTTCTTGTCTGCCCCTCACAGGTGTTGATGTAGGTGCATTGCCCTCCTGCAGTCCACCTGATGTTAGTGTCCCCACAGACTCTAGCAGTAATGAAGGTATGGTTGAGGCACAGGCAGGGTTGTCAGGGGCTGAATCTGTGCCATTGGTTGCTATTCCACCTGTATCCCCCTCATCCCCGCACACAGTTCTCATGCCTACACATACCCCATCACCAGTGGCCATAGAGGAAGGACAGTTGGCGGGTGGTAGCATGGAACAGGAATGTGTGGAGACTATGGAAGGTATGCCTGCACACCATGATCCCAGCCAACTGACTGGTGATGTCCCGCACAGGCATTTGCCCAGGGCTGCTAGTAGGAAGACTTTTGGCCAACATGCCCCTGCAAGACATAGCACATCAGCTGGTGTTACCAGATGCATGTTTCAGGCTGTAATGGAGGCACACACTGAATGGCACAACAGAGAAGGTCTGAGGCTTCAGAGGGCTGCTGTCCGTTCTTTAACTGACAACATCCAGGCAATTGCAAATGCTCAACATCATCTTGCAGATGCTTTGGATAGACGATTGGGTGACATGGTGGGAGTCCTTAACTGTGGCATGTCAATCCTTGAGCGTGGAATGTCTGTGCTGGTACATCTGGTGGGAGTGAGGCATTGGGCACGTGGACATAGGCCAGCTACATCACCTGTTGAAGGTCTATGTGGACATGCTACATCACATGCCTGCTCCCATAGTGGTGGTAACAACAGCAATGCAGCTGGTGCTGTGCTGTCCACACCAGGACACAGCAGACCACATGCACGTGGTCCTGGATGGTCCCAATAGGGACACGGTTCCAGTGGACATGTGTCATCTGACAGTACCCAATCTGGACCTCTGCCTGGTAGTCCCCGTGCAATCCCCTGACAGGCGCAGGTCACGTGGCCATGGCCGGACACCGTGAACTGTAAACCCTGCCCTGTACAGTCTGCAGCTGTCAATAATACCCCTGTGTAAGCTAAACACATGCCAGACCTGTGTGCATACATAAACACACACACACACACACACACACACACACACACACACACACACACACACCAGTAACAAATGTAGGGCACCTCAACACACACACTCATAACATCCACACACGCCCAATGGGATAAAAGGCCCTAAGCCATACACATGACATCCAATGGTGCAGCCTAGGCCTCTGGCAAACATTATCACCCTGTGCATATGATGATGCCTGTGCTACATCCCTGTCATCCACACCATCGGTGCAGGGGCATGCTCATATGGTCTGATGCACAGGGTGAATATAATAGGAAGACAATTGTAGATTACCATTGTTGAGTAGAGTTGACAGGCAGCAGACATACTATGTACTACAGTTTTAGAATGCATTTTGTACTTTTGACAGTATGTATCATGTGTAACAACAGTAACTGCATGTTGATCTTGATGTTCTGCCTTCCTCTTTCAGGTGTAATTGCATGTGCCGGGGGATGTCAGTATTTGCGGTTAGTGTCCCATATGTTAATGTAGACTGGTCTGTATGACAATACCTGCATGCACTTTGTAGCTTCCACATCACAGTTATAATCTCCCAAGTTTCAAGCATGTTTACTGATCTAATGATCCAAGAGCATGATAGCTGTGTAGTAAGCTACTGTGGCCAGAGCCGTCACATCCATAGAGGTTGACATCACAGGTATAGTTACCTGGAGCTGGTAGGAGATAAAATAGTGGTTTAGCAGATGACAAGGGTAAAGGGCAGTGGAAAAAGTGGTTTCTCATTGGGAAGCAGTTATACCTGCTCCCATGACAGGATGCAAACACGCATACACACCCACACACACCCACACACAGTAACACACCCACAGTTGCCAGTGTTGAGATGAGAACTGCTGCCTATGTGCAAATCATCATTATAGTACTATGGAATTACAAGATGCGCCATAGAGCTTACACATGTACAGGTAGTCAGAATGGCCTAAGATCGAGGGATACTAGAATGTGGTAAGTGTATGTGGGGAGGGGGGGGTTCATCAGTAGGCTATGTAACAACAAGCCTCACCCCAGGGCATACATGTTTACAGGCAGTTAGAATGCCCTTCTAAGAGTGATGACATCAACAGGGATAGTAGATTGCATTGAGTGGATGGGGCGAGGGGGTCTTATCATTTCACTATGGTAAAATACAGCCTTGCTCCAGGGACCAGGCAGCCATACACACACACACACACACACACACACACACACACACACACACACACACACACACACACACACACACACACACACACTGTGGCATTCACAAAGATATACACCTATGTCACACACATACAGACACGAGACATGTGTGAGATTCAAACTCCTGCCTATGTCTTGCTTTCTACACTTCACTTTGTACAGATATCTACAACACTGAACAGAAGAGTGAAAAACATTTGGGATGTATTCCCCACCATACGTGACATATATGAACACACACACACCCACATGTGTCAGTACTGTGAATCAAACACCTGCCTATCTCATGATAGGTATTACAGAGTTACAGCACTATTGCAAGTGCTACAAAGTGTACTCTTTCCTTTACCAACTGTGCTGATATATGGACAATATATGCACATGGAATGTGTTACTGTTACAGGTGTCAAGAGGTTTGCCTTCAGTGCCACCCTTACTGCATTCTACATGTGTCTTCCCCTTCAATTAACAAACCCATAGCTTAGCAGTTACACAGGTTATTGTAGGAATGGTTGTAGCACACCTGTGAGCTGTCCTCAGTAATCATTCATCTACAAAGTAGCCCCATCACTTAGTAGTTATGTCCAAACATCTGTCCATACTTAAAGTGCAGCTTACTGTACTTTGAGCATATCACCATATACAGTTGGCAATGTTGAGGCTGCATTGCAACTGCATGATGTACTAAAACAACAGTCACCTTCAAACATCAGACACTGCACACGTATGGAATCTAAACACACATCAATACATGTACACATATACAGTCGCCATCAGTAAGTGGACTAGCAGGTCATGAGGATACATTCCACATCTTCCCCACACCATGTGTGAACCCTAGCTGAGCATTACACCATAATGGATGTTGTATTCATGTACTGGTAGGAAACACAACCACCTTCACTGAGTAGCTAAGTGTACATTTATGCCAACAGCACATGTCAGCAAGACACACACACAGCAATATTCCGTGTCATGATCCCACAAAATGTTAGTTGACAGTTCCACTGTGAAGCCAGGGCACTGTAATGATCAACAGTGAGCACATCATATTTGCCACACACACATCATATTTACCACACACACCTCGTGATTACTGGAAGAGTGCCAGCAATGTGCTCTGTTTGAGCTAGGCATTACACTTATTCAAGCATGTGCAAGGTCTGTGGCTTGTAAACATCTCACCCCAGCACATTCTGGCTATTGTGGTAATAAGGTTAATGTCCTGACAGCACACAGCATGCATGGCTTGCAATTGTTGATATGGGGTATATGTAGGAGCTGTGGGTCACACATGGCTGTACATGTTCATAGGTTCATAGGTAGGTACTAGGCTATCGGCCCTGGGGCCTATACAAGCCCAGCCAAAATGGTACCCTGGCTTTTGCCACCCAAGAAAATTATTTTCCTGTGCCACTGTCGAGCAGAGCCACAGAGGTGATCCCCGGGGTGAATTTCCTATTTCCCATCCAATCATCAATATTTTTCTTGAAGAGTGCTAATGAGGAGCTTTGTTTGATATAGATAGGTAGTTTATTCCAGAGTATGGGAAGTCTCTGGGACAGGAAGCTATCCCTCCAGCATGTTCTGTTTATTGTGGTGACAAGGTTTAGGTCCCTAGAGCATGTAGCTCAGAGGGATTGGGATTTCTTTAAGTGGAACATGTCCAACAGCTCTGGGTTTGACATAGCTTTGTATGTTAGGCAGAGATCGCCTCTGAGTAGGCGATATGCGACGGAGTAAAGCTGGAGTTTTTTCAGATGGTCTGCGTAGGGCATCTGTTTGAGGCCAGTAATCCTCTTTATGAGGTATTTCTGCAGCCTTTCCAGTTGTTATAGTTCTTGTGAGGTACATACCAAAAGGGGCGTTGTACTCTATAATGGGTCTAATGAGTGATGAGTAGAGGGGAACAATGACCTCTTTTCTTCTGGATGAAAAACCTTTTGTGATGAGGTGTGCCACGTAGAAGGATTTCCTGACTACTGTGGCGATGTGATTATCAAAGGAGAGACTACTGTCCACCTGTGTCCCAAGGTCTCTTATCACACTTTCAGTGTTAAGTATACTACTGCCTATGTTGTAGTTCATGGGTACAGAGTTTTTACCAAAGGGGATGACAATGCACTTTTTGGCATTGAGCTTGAGGCCATGGTTTTGACACCAGGCATCTGTCTCAGTGAGGCCCTTTTGTAGGATATCCACATCATTAGGAGTTTCGATTATGGCTCCTAGTTTGCAGTCATCTGCGAACTTCGTTAGCCAAAGACCTTCTGTGTTAGCCTGTACTTCAGAGAAGTAGATACCAAACAGTAGAGGACCCAAGACTGAACCCTGTGGTACTCCACTTGTCACTGGTCTGACGTCGGATTTGGAGTCTGCTACTTTCACAGTGTGGGTTCTGTTAGTGAGCCAGTTGGCAACCCATCTTGTAACATAGGGATTTATACCTAGTTTAGTGAGTTTATCTATAATTCCAGCATGGGGGATGGTGTTGAAAGCCTTGGCAAGATCTAGATAGGCTGTGTGAACCACCTTACCCTTGTCTATGGCTTTGGTGACTGCTTCAAAGATGTCTATCAGGCTTAGGAGACATGAGCTGCCTTTTACAAACCCAAACTGGGTGGGGTCCAGAGTTTGAGATTACCAATGTCTTTGTTTATAGGTTCCATGATGATACGTTCTATGGCCTTGCAGACCAGGCTCATCAGGCTAATGGGGTGGTAGTTCCCGGGGTCTATGGTGGCTCCCCCCTTGTGGAGTGGGATAACCGTCGCTGTGCTCCATTCAGCAGGCACAAAGCCTGAGGTGAGGCTATGATCGAACATGGTACTTAGGTGGGGTACCAGTTCATTCTGTAATTCGTGTAGAACACAGCCTGGGATATTGTCTGGTCCCATGGATACTGTGTTCTTGGCTTTGGAGAGTGTGGTTTTTACCTGTGCAGCCGTGATTACAGGAACTTTGCATTCTTCTGGAATAGAGATGGGCTGTTTAGAGGGTGAGAGTGGGGTAAAGTTAGCACTGAACCTATCTGCCAGGATGTTGGCAATATCAGTTGGGTCTGTATATTTAGTGCCATTGGGCTGTAACTCAGAGCAGATCTGAGTGTTGCCATTGAGATTCTTGACACAGCTATAGAATGCTTTGTGGTTTTCTTTAGAATCAGCGGCAATTTTGTTTTCATAACTAGCTTTGGAGGATTTTATCAAGAATTGCAGCTTCTTACTGAGGCTGACCAGGGAGCTCCTCCACTCATGTGATTTTACTCTCTTTTGCAACAGTTTCTTCCTTCTGTTGTACAGTTTGTTAATGGCAGGAGACCACCAGATTGTCTTCCTTTTTTGGAGGATAGCGTCTTGGTTCTGTTTGGGATAGCACGATCCATGCACTCATGTAAGTGCAATTGTGTAGGATTCAGTAGTTGTAACTGTATTGTCCATCTGCATGGGTTTCATGAAGTTCCCCACTTCTATCTTAAGAAGCATAAAGTTGGCCTTGGAGAATTTTTTTTACCATGGTTTCCTTAATGGGGGGTGGGGGCAAGATGTGGATATCTAGGGTAATTAGTGTATGGTCGGATCGGACCAATGAGGCGTTGACTTCAGGTGTGGAACACCAGTCACTCATGTTGGTAATGACTAGATCTAGGATATTGTTGCCCCTGATGGGGGTGTGGATAAGTTGATCCAGGGCATTGGAGTTTATGAATTCCAGAAAGCGTTGAGCGAAGGAGTTGGTACATGAGTAGTTTTCCCAGTTAATGGTGGGGTAGTTGAAATATCCATGTCATGAACATATCACCTGTAACTACTCAGGAACATACAGAGCATAGCTGTATTTCCCTGAGTCTGTCAATACAGGCCATGTGTGTAGTTCCTATGATCCTGTTATTTGGGTATGTTTGTAGGCATTGCATTTGGTGGCCATGTCTAATGACATACATGCCACATGAGTTGTATGATATGATAGGTGTCATGGATGACCAGTAGAGTGGGAATATTACCTCTGTCAACATAGATATCAAACCTTATGTGCTGTTAGCATTCAGCAGCCATGGACATATCTTCCATGTGCATGTGTGTAATGAATATAGCCACCTGTATGTACAAAGGATGACAACAGCTATGAT
This sequence comes from Protopterus annectens, assembly GCF_019279795.1. NCBI lineage: Eukaryota > Metazoa > Chordata > Ceratodontiformes > Protopteridae > Protopterus > Protopterus annectens. The sequence continues at coordinate 1,415,078,755 of NC_056731.1, forward strand.
ATTTTAATTTATGTTGTATGAGTGTGGGATGTACATATCCAGGGCAGGTACATCTAGGTCATATCCAACCATGAGGGTAGTGTTTACTGGTGTACAGCAACAGTCAACTGTGTTAATGCTGACAACATCCGAGGGACTCTGGTATCTGTACAACTGACCTGGTTACAAACAGTGGTATTATTGTATTGCATAACACATTATGCAACTGTGTCAGTACATGGGTACCTCGCACAGTTGATGTAGGGTTAGGTACAGTCCACCAGTCGAAGGTTATTTGGTGTTTTACCATACTATTTCATACCACATTTATGGATGTGCATTGGTAGTCTGAGGACATGGTGGTGGATGTATATGAGGATACAACCTAGAATGCAGCTTTTGCCACTGTCACCTGTACCTGACTCATCTGTGATGCATTATGTTGGAGTAGTGGTCTTTACTTGTGAGTAGCCTTTATGAATATGTGGACACCACCACCTGAAGTGGTCCATACATGTGTTATGGCCCACATGTCTGGATCTGAGTTATATGGTGGTAGTGCTATTGTTCACTACAGAGCCTTCAGCCAGGTATTCCTTACTGCACAGATGTCAATATTCCCCATTGTAGGTTCTACATTGAGCAAATGGATTATAACAGCAAAATATCTAGCACTGGTTAGCATAAGCATCTAATGCAATTGTCTTGTAGGTGTCAGGGTGTTACTTCTGCATTTAGGACATTTGACTTGGAATGGCACTATATGGCTAAATGTGACCTAGGTATTATCCACACTCCCTTGAATCATGGATGCATGTGCTCTGTGACAAAGGCTTGTCATCTTTCAGTCATGTCATCCCGGAATGATAGACATGGGACAGCCTCATAATTACAGCAGGACACTGGCTCATTGTTTTGGTCAAGCAGTTGCCACTCGTACCATGACATTACTGCAAGTGTCAGTATTGTGCTTGGTATCAAATGCTACATCTAAGGTGACGGACAGCAGCAGCCATTGTGTAGATGACCAATGTCAGATATACTTAGTGGAGTGGTCCTGCTAATAATGACAACTACTAACACAGCCGGAAGAGGTCATCTTGACACCTGCACGTCAGTACCATTAGACATTGGGGCTCACATATTATGCTTGCAAATGCCACTGTTCCAAGTATAATGCCACTATCCACAACCTGATATCAATGTATGCCTTTCAGGGCAGCAGTGTGTGTGACACATGTTGTACTTCGCATCCACCTGTGTGTCCCAGTTAACCAATTGTCTGTCACTTCTAACATGCATGATTGTGTATACTTCACATATATATGGCAGTACTTCATGTATATGTATGCATGTGTATCACACAACACAGACGCAGATATATCATTTACAGGCCACATACAAGTATCTGGTAGTAAACCTGTATGATGTGCATATATACTGACAGTTAAGATGTACATAGCTGTAAACCTGTGTGTTTACAATAGGAGTCCATTACAACATGTTCTGCACATCTAAGTGTATGAGCATGCACACTGAGGCCTTCTGTGGTTAGAATCAGAGTGCATCCCAAACAGCCCTGTGCTACTAAGTGTATGAGCATACCCACTGCCACCTTGTGTAATTTGAGTCAGTGCATCCAAACAAGCCCTTTGTTTTCTAAGCGTATAAGCATGCCCAGTATAACCTTGTGTAGTTGTAGTCAGAGTGCATCCCAAACGGCCCAGTGCTAAGTGTATGAGCATGCCCACTGTCACCTTGTGTAATTGGAGTCAATGCATCCAACCAAGTCCTGTGATTCTATGTGTATGAGCATGACCACTGTAACCCTGTATAGTGATAGTAGTTGTCCATTCCTCAGATGGGCATACTCCAGTTCAGAGCTTGTTGTGCTACAACTATACCTCTCAGGCCTACCTATGTCTTACCTGCAGATGATGGATCATGTTTGTGAATACAGGTTGTAATGCACTCCTACTTTAAACACATAGGTTTAAAGCCATGTACATATTAACGGTCAGTATCCCTGTTGATGTCCTCAATCTTAGAAGGGCATTCTTACTGCCTTTAAATGTGTAATCTCTGTGGTGCGTCTCATAACTGCATAGTACTGTAATCATGATCTGTAGATAGGCAGGAGTTCAGATCACACTACTGGCAAGTGTGTGTCTGTCAGCAAATGCCTGAGTGGGTGTGTGTGTGTATTTGTGTCTGCATCCCGTCATGACAGTGGGTTTTACTGCTTTCCAAAGAGAAACCACCTTTTGCACTGGCCTTTATCCCCACTTCAAGTAATCAGTCCTGTGTTGTCACCCAGCACAGAAGCAGAATCAGATTAAGTGTAATGGGTTCTGTGGCACATACCCCAACTGCATGCCACTCTACTAGTTACCTTTACATAGGCAAGACTTGTAAGCGCAATACTCGCAAGTGTGTGTGTGTGTGTTTGTGTGTGTGTGACTAACCTGTAGCCAGGCATACACATGTGTTATGTCTTTTAACATGCTGCACACCATGGTCATCATCTGTAGTGAGTGGAGTCTACAAATTATTACATAGTTAGGAATAGAAAGGAATAGACAGTGAAGAATGACTACTGTTGAGTATGTTATTTTCCTGTGCCACTGTCGAGCAGTGACACAGAAGTGGTTCCTGGGGTGTATTTCCATACCCATCATTCCCCCACCCAAACTCCACAATCCCCGGTGTATATTTCCTTAGCCATCATTCCCCACCCCAAACTCCACATACACAACAACCATCCCTTCTCTGGTGAACTGATTAAGATTTAAATGTTATAATACAATGTTATAATACAAGAGTTGCCTCTGTTTTGTGTACACATCAATTCCTTTGGAACCCTTCTGTGTCACAAAGGGTGTTCAGACATGTTTATATATATGGCTATAGATGTGTCTGTGTATATGTGTATATATGTGTGTGTGTGTGTGTCTGTGTACACATCCCGTAAGTGCATATATGTATTTAGTATTTAGTTATAACAGTTGTAGATATGTAGACTTGTCTATGTTGTTTCACAGAGTACAGTACATTTAAGGGTATTGTACATATGTACACAAAGTGACTGTCCCATTTGTTTTCAGTACTGCGGAATACCTGTAGTAAAATGTGTATTATAAAAACCATGAAACATGTATGCAACCCAGATGGCTTACTGGGAAGTCTAGTGACCTTGGTGTGCATGGTCCTGGCTTCAAGACCTACAAGGGTTGGTGATAATGTCATTTAGGACTGAATAAGGCAGTTGTAAGAGGGTGCACATGTGTTTTCATGACAGTAAGCAGTGGGTACACACAGTTAAAAGACGTGCAACTCACAGTACACCTGAAATGCCCTTCTTTGGCAATCCTGCTGATGTTACCCACCTAGAAATACACCTCTGGGACTGCTGTAACCCAGTAATCTCTGTAGTGCATCCTGTAATGCTGTACTGTGACAAGCTAGTTTGATAGGTGTTCTAATCTCAAACTTGCCAATTGTCTGTGTCTCTGTCTGCCTGGGAAGGGAACAATGCTTTTTAGAGTACGCACACTCCTTACAATTCATATACTCAACTTTGGCAAGGATACTGATGTCACCCACCTAGAAATACACCTCTGGGATTGCTGCAACCTAGTAATCTCTGTAGCGCATCCTGTGACTGTGTAATGCTGTAGGGTGATAAGATAGTTTGATAGGTGCTCTAATCCCAGACTTGCCAATTGTGTGTGTCTATGTCTTGCTGAGAAGGGAACAATGCTTTTTAGAGTACGCACACTCCTTACAATTCATATACTCAACTTTGGCAAAAATGCTGATGTCACCCACCTAGAAATACACCTCTGGGAGTGGTGTAACCTAGTAAACTCTGTAGTGTGTATTGTAACTGCATAATGTTGTAGTGTGATAAACCAGCTTGGTAGGTGTTCGAATCCCAGACTTGCTAACTGTGTGTGTGTGTGTGTGTGTGTGTGTGTGTCTGCCTAAAAAAATGAACAATACATTTTAGAGTACGCACACTCCTTACAATTCACATACTTAGCTTTGGCAAGGATGTTGATGTCACCCACCTAGAAATACACCTCTGGGACTGTTGTAACCCAGTCATCTCTGCAGCATGTCCTGTTACTGCATAATGCTGCAGTGTGATAAACTAGTTGGATAGGTTTTCTAATCCCAGACTTGCCAACTGTGTGTGTCTATCTGCCTGAGAAGGGAAAAATGCTTTTTAGAGTACGCACACTCCTTACAATTCATATACTCAACTTTGGCAAGGATGCTGATGTCACCCACCTAGAAATGCACCTCTGGGATTGTTGAAACCAAGTAATCTCTGTAGCGCATCAAGTAACTGCGTACTGCTGGAGTGTCATTTAGAAGTGTGGTAGGGTTCCATCCACAACCATGGCAGTTACGTATGTTTTGTGTGTGTTTCAATGTCTGCATAGGGAGCAATGCATTATAGCCTACTCACTCGCAGGACATTTACAATGCCCTACTTTCGTAATCCTGCTGATGTCATTCCATGTCAAATACACCTCTGGAGAACAAGCTCCCTAGTAATTCATGTGGTGCATCTTATAACATCTCCATGCAGTAGTGTAATATAGATCTTGGTCATGGGTTCGATACCCACATGTCAGTTGTGTGTGTGTCTCACTGTCTGTTTTATGAGCAATGCATTTTGGGCTACTTACTTGCAGGAAATTTGAAATGCCCTGCTTTGGTAAATTTGCTGATGTCATTCCTTGTGAAATACACCTTTGGGGATGAGGTAGCCCAGTAATCTCCATAGCAAGTGCTATAACTGCGCAATGCTGTAGTGTGATAAACCAGTTCAAGACATGGCAGGTGTGTGTGACTGTCAGTCAGAGCTTGTGTGGAGGTGGCTGTACGTGTCTAACCACTGGACATGTTGAGGAGCGGGTTTTGTACTTTTCCTATATGGTGGCCATATTATATGTCACAATGTCCACCTCACAAGGATTACAGATTTCAATCAGCCAAGAAACTGGATTGGCAAGCCATACCCCTACATCTGGCAAAATGCCTGGTGAACAAAGTAACCAACCCTACTATTACCCAGAATACGATCTGAACCCATGAGTCATACACAAACACACTTGCCTAGAAAATCCCGCTATGTTTCCAGTACCCTGCACATTGTTGACAGATAGTAGGCATGGTGTGATTGCAGTGGGCTGCAGAGGGCATGGCACCCTGTCCACCAGTACAATAGGCACATAATTGCAGACAATGCACCTTCACTATGTTCTCCACTGGGTGCCTGCAACATATGTGGTGCCATCAAATGTGATCCACAAAGGACATACAATGCCTTACACACATGCCCTGTATGGACAGATGCCACTGACACCAGGAAATAACTGTATCATGCTATCAATGCAGGTGCAGGGTCAACCTGCTGTCTGTTAGCAGGTCCTGCCACATCAGGCCAGGACTGGCACATCTGATGATAACAGTCTGTGTACATAACATGCACCAGGCAAACCAGGCACACTTAAACATGTCACTGTACATTAATGTGGGATGTGCACATCCCAGGCAATGTCCATGTCAAGGACTATCAAACACAGACATGGTATGCATTGCAAAGCTATGGCCACACACAATAGTAACCAGGATGACAGGATGGTTAATACAATACCCATCTGTGTGGGACATTGCAGACACTACACCCCTGAACCACACTGCAGACCATTTTCAGGTGGCCTGATGCCAAGGATTACCTCTCACCCAGCCTTGTACAGCCATCTTGCACAGCCAACCACTACACACCCATGAAACAATGCACACATGCATGTCAGTACTGGCACCTTGTGTCTGCATGTGGGGTATGATGTCCCAACCACAGTCACACCCAGTATAACTCCCATTGGCATACTGACTAATGTCAGACACGTTCACATGCCCTAGCCCATAGAACATCAGGATAAACCCTGTGGTGCATGTAATACCTGTGCATTACTATAGTGTGGCAAACTAATTAGTTAGGAAGTGCATTTGTGAGCCTGCCAAAGTGTGCCAATGTGTCTGAATCCCTTAGAGAGTGTGGTTGTATTGACAGTGACATCTGCTCATGTGGACAGCCATGTGTGCTACACCTAATGTATGTCTACTACATCTCTATTGCAGATGTCGCTCACCAGCACACATATATGTTCTTACGGCACACCAACATGTCAGCTATGTGGCACATGGAGTAACTGCATGCACTTGTAATATTAATGACTAGTCAGTCAGAGGTTTGAACCCCTGTACTGATAGGTGTATGACAGAAGATGTTTAGGTTTTAGTCTCCCAGCCTTTCTCTGATGTACTTTGTCTCTGTCTGTCCCTCCCACACACTCTCTGGTGGGTGTAGAGATGTACACCTGCTCAGCAGCAGCTTTTGTTTTGTAAATGATGGTCATGATCAGGGGATGGCCTGTGCTCCTATTACAGTCCTCCTCTAGCTGACTGCATGTGGAACAGCTGTGGTGACATCCCCATAGCCAATTGCATAGAAACACAGTACAATATCTAGGAACATCATGTTGGTGTTTGCCCATGACAGTCGCTGTGAGTGGAACCTGGATCTGGTGTTTGGTAAACAGCATCACAGATGAAATCTGGATATTCCTCAAACAACATACATAGTGGAAAATAGCCTAAAGACAGGAGGGTGATGTGCCAGACATAACTATAGCATGTAAGTGTAGCTATGCTTCATTCAGACTACTGCCAATTTAACAGGTTGTGTGTGGTAATGGCTAGTCTGCATGTTTTAATAACTGACAAGAAAACCCTCATCTGTAGGTCATCTGTGGACTGGTCAGTGTGTGGAACCATTTGTTTCTTGTGTTACTCACAGAACACACATCTGTGAACTGCAGAAGCATAGTGTGAGGATTGCAGTCAGTACACAGTGACAGTGATGAGAGTTACTGCCATCGCATCCCTGATTGCACGTATGTCACTTGAAACAGAGGTATGACAGTCACTGTCTGAGGTTATCACAGTGACATGCCAGTAATGGGCCACTGTTCATACCTGCAGTCACAAGTCATCTACGCTTTGGATAGATGTCATGCAGTATATATGCATGTGTTATGCTCCCTCTGCAAATGTATGACATCTGTTGTCTTGAGTTGATGGTAATATCTATGCATGTTGTTATAAGTAATCCTGAATACTGTTGACTATTACTAAGCCTTATCTGTGTTAAACCTGCAGCACCATAGGCTGTATGGGATTGGAGGTCCCAACAGAACTACCTGCCCCACTTCAGCATGCCATGGCACTGGGCACCAGCACATCTGGGGCCCAGACTTGGACTTCCACCTCTGTTGGCTCTGTACCACTTTCTGGTGGAAACATCACTGAAGATGGGGCTTGCCCCCCCCCCCCGGGAGCAGGTCGAGACAGGATCTTGTCAGCCATCATACAGTCCAGGCTGTGGTGCATAGGGGGCTCAATAAGGGGTTTTGAGGCCAGCTACGCCAGCTTGAGGGCAGAGTGGCACATTTAGAGAGTGAGCCTGCCCCTCCTAGACAGCCCCCAGCACAGCCACTTTTGCGGCTGTGAAGGTGCAGTGATGGGGACCTCCATCCCACTGTTTCCATTTGGGGGCTCATGGGCTTGTGACTGCCAAACACCCCTCCCCATCCAAGGTGTATCCCCCCCACATGTGTCATATACTGCCCCTGTATGCTGTCTTGTCTGTGTTGTCTGTCATCCTACCCAACCTATCCTTCACGAATATACCTACTCTACTTCCCCAACATCCCACTCTCACCATATGAAAACAGAAACAAAAGGCCAGTCTGTTCCCAGAACAACTTTTGCCCCATACATAGCTATCCATTTCACACATGTGTCCACTGGACACATGTAACCTTTTTAATTTGCATCACAACATACTACTGTTGTCCTCACCCCTCTCTCAGGCACACTATCCTGGCATGCACATGACTCCTAAAGGTTCCAGGTAAACATTATGTAGATGACCCCATTGTACACACAGCACTACCGGTCCCTCTATGGTTACCCCGTTTAACTTCTTAATGATGATGATGTTGCACAGAGCACCTTGAAAGAGTACTGTTCTCACATAATGATTGGACAGGAACTGTTATGTTAATGTAAATAAAATGCTCAAAGTAATGTATTTGGGCAACGTACAAATATTTGCGTGTAATAATGACACATGTCTGTCTGAGGGAGTCTTGATATTACATAGGACAACACCATTACATAATACAGAAGTTGCTGGTGTTTCCCTTTTCATTCATTTTTAATGCTTTGTTGTCACATGGTATGTTCTTGATATATCTATATATATATATATATATATATATATATATATATATATATATATATATATATATATATATCTATGTATGTATATATATCTGGACATAACCACACACACATATATCTACATAATTAATACATTTCCTATACTGTTGAATGACTGTGCTGTATGATATGTTTGTGATAACATCTGTTGTCTGTATATCTGCCATGGCTTAGTGGCAAATCACATTGGCTGCGGTGTGCACGGTCCTGGTTTCATAGGTTCATAGGTTCATAGGTTGATACTAGGCTATCTGCCCTAGGGCATTTATAAGCCTAGCCAGAGTGCGTTTGGCTTTTGCCACCCTTTTAGATTAGTTGACTGTGCCTCTGTATAGTAGGTCACAGAAGATAGCCCTTTTAAGGTTAGTTTACTGTGCCTCTGTCTAGTAGGGACACAGAAGAGATCCCAAGGGTAAACCTACGATCTCCCATCCCCTCGTCAAGATTTCTTTTGAAGAGGGTCATTGAGGGTCTCTGCCTAACATGGATTGGGATTTTGTTCCAGAGTGAAGGGAGCCTCTGGGATATGAATCTGTCACCCCAGCATGTCCTATTTATTTCTGTGCTGAGGTTTAAGTCCCTGGAACATGTAGCTCTAAGGGATTTGGATTTCCTGAGGTGGAGCATGTCCATTAATTCTGGTCTGGACATGGCTTTATACATTAGGCACAGATCGCCTCTGAGTAGGCGGTAAGCAACTGAGTAGAGCTGGAGTTTCTTTAGCCTAACTGCATAGGGCATCAGTTTGAGTCCCTTGATCCTCTTGGTGAGGTACTTTTGGGGTCTTTCCAGTTGCTGCAGGTGTCGGGTAAGGTACATCCCAAATGGGGCATTGTATTCAATTATGGGCCTGATGAGTGATGAGTAGAGGGGCACAATGACCTCTCTTGATCTAGATGTGAACCCTTTCGTGATAAGGTGGGCTATATAGAAGGTCTTTCTAACCACTTTGGCAATGTGATTGTCAAAGGAGAGATTGCTATCTACTTGGGTCCCCAAATCCCTAATTACTTCTTCCAGATTAATGGATTACCACCTATGTGGTAATTAAGTGCACTTTGTTTTTCCCAAAGGGGATGACTATGCACTTTTTGGCATTTAGCTTTAGGCCATGGCTCTGGCACCAGTTATCTGTCTCTGTAAGACCCTTTTGGAGGATGCTTGTGTCAGTCAGCGAGTCGATTATGGCACCCAGTTTGCAGTCATCTGTGAACTTGGTCAGCCATAGTCCTCCCGTGTTAGCCTGTACCTCAGAGAAATATATACCGAACAAGAGAGGTCCCAGGACTGAGCCTTGTGGGACGCCACTTGTAACTGGTTTAGAGTCTGACATGGCACCTGCAATTCTGACCATGTGGGTTCTATCCCTGAACCAGTTTGCAACCCATCTTGTGACATAGGGGTTGATATTTAAGCTGGTGAGCTTATTTATGATGCCCGAGTGGGGTATTGTGTCGAAGGCTTTTGCGAGATCCAGGTAGGCTGTGTGGACTACCTTCCCTTCATCTATGGCCTTGGTGACTGTTTCAAAGAAGTCAACCAGGTTCAAGAGGCAAGATCTGCCCTTAACAAAGCCGAATTGGGTAGGATCCAGTGCTTGGAGGTTCCCAATGTCTTTGTTTATGAGTTCCATGATGATACGCTCCATAGCTTTGCAGACCAGGCTAGTCAGGCTTATAGCGCAATAGTTTCCGGGGTCTGTTGTGGCACCACCTTTGTGGAGTGGGACCACTGTTGCTGTACGCCATTCCTTGGGTACATACCCTGTAGTAAGGCTGAGCTTGAACAGTGACTTTATGTGAGGGTTCAGTTCTTCTTGGAGCTCATGTAAGACCCAGCCCGGGACACCGTCCGGTCCCACTGATGCTGTGTTTTTTGCTTTGGAGAGGGCAGCTCTCACCTGTGCATCTGTGATGTCAGGGAGGCTACACTCTGTTGGGATAGACATTTGCTCTTTTGGGAGTTTGCACTGAACCTGTCTGCCAGGATGTTGGCAATGTCTGTGGGTTCAGTGTATTTTTTGTCATTTTGCACTAACTCAGAGCATATCTGGGAGTTGCCACCCAGGTTCCTGACATAACTAAAGAAGGCCTTGTGATTATCTTTAGCGTCTTGTGCAATTTTTCTTTCGAAGCTGGCCTTAGATAATTTTATGAGGGATCGTAGTTTCTTGCTAGTACTGATCAGAGATGCCTTCCCTTTTTGTGATTTTGCTCTATCATGTAGTAGCTTCCTCCTTCTGTTGTATAGCTTATTTATGGCTGGGGTCCACCAGACAGGTCTCCTGCCTTTGGAGGAGTGAGTCTTGGTTTTATTTGGGATAGCATGATCCATGCATTCCTGTAGGTGTCCATAGAATGCATTTGTAAAGGATTCTGCAGTTTGGGCCGCATTTTCCACTGGCCCGGGGGCTTTGAAGGATTCCACCTCGGTTCTTCACCGTGGTTTCCTTGGCTGGGGATGGGATATGGATGTCCAGTGAGATTAATTTATGGTCAGATCTTACCAATGAGGGGTATACCTCTGGTATGGAACATAGAGTCCCCATGTTGATGATCAGGTCCAATATGTTTTCCCCTCTTGTGGGAGTGGTGACCAGTTGTTCCATAACATTTGAGTTTATAAATTCTAGGAAGCATTGGGTGAGGGTGTTGGGGCTTGAGTAGTGCTCCCAGTTTATGTTTGGGTAGTTGATGTCACCCAATCTGATGGTGTTTGGAGAGACCTTCATATTCTCCAGTGTTTTCAGGAAAGCTGAGTGGGGTTCCTGAGTTTGGGAGGGTGGTCTGTAGCAGGCTACAAACTGAAAGGCAGTTTCGCCCACTGTTAGTTGCACATGGATGGTCTCCGATGCTTTGTGCAGTGCCACTAACCTGGAGGTGTGGGTATCTTTGATGAATATGGATACTCCCCCTCCTTTTGTGGTTCAGTCTGAGTTTTGGGGCCGAAAAGCATGGTATGAGGTATAACCTGGTAGTGTTGGGGTGCTCTCGGGAGCCTTGAACCATGTTTCTGTTATGGCACAGATATCGATATTCTCCATACTGAGGTGAGCCTCGAGTGCGTGCATCTTGAGGTTTAGACTTCTGGCGTTGAGCAGCATTACCCTTAGATTCTTTTTCCTTGTGTTGTCTATGGAGGTGGGTTTGTCTTTTGAGCCTTGCCTAAAAAAGGCACTCTGGGGGTGGCAAAAGCCTTAGCCAATATTCGAAAGCCCAGGGGTGACAGGTGCAAGCTGTCCCTAGTGAAGCAGCGTGGCTTGTCGAGCATGTCATCCCAGGCTGACAGACACTGGCTCCCCTTTGAATGACACCAATACTTTAGCCAATTGTTAAAATTGATCATTTTGTCTTTATACTGTGGCATCATTCTTGGTGAGGGTAAGATGCTACTCAAGGTCAGGGTCATACCGGCCTTGGCTACATGATCAGAGAGCTCCTCTATGTCTCTTTTCATGTAGTCCAGGGAGGTATGTCTCAGGTCATTCACACCAGCATGGACAATGACGGAGTCATATTTGTACTTGCTTTGGAGTGACCTGAGTGCTTGTGTTATGTGGCGGATCCTGGCAACTGACAGGCAGCTTACAGTAACCTTCTCCTTGTTCAGCCTGGTGAGTGGGACGTCAGTGTGTCTGACAATAGAGTCACCTATTACAAGTGTATTAGGTGTATTGTTTAGCTTTAAGGGCGGTGACTGTGTGGCACACTGACTTTGTGAACTATGTGATACGTGGGTATTGTTGTGGGGTAGCGGTTGCTTGGATGTCTGCTTTGGAGGTCTCTGCTGCTTGGGAAGATTTTTATTTAGAGCCTCCGAGTATGTTTTTGTGTGTTTATGTGTTTGGTTCGCTGTTGCGATAGGTCTATGTGAGATGGGATTTGTGGTGTGTGTGGTTACCTTCTCCGCCTGACTGACTGTGCCAGTACTGGGTTGAGAGAGCTCAGCCTCCAGTTTGGCTATATAGTTGCATCTCTCACATATATTTGAGCTTGTTCGGAGGAGGAGAGGGTGGTCTGTGTACATAAGGCAGTTGTAACATTGCCTCAAGATTCCCAGATTCACCAGCTGGACTGGAGAGTAAACCCAAAACTGACTTTTGGACATGCCAGAATAGTATAAGGAACTACCTTTTGACTGATCAAAAAGGACCTATAAGGAGCCAAGTACATTAAGGGAGTATAAGAGAGTGTAGTGCTTTAGTTTATTAGTGCTTACTTATAAGATTACTTATACGAGCAACTGCATGGCTTTAGAATGAACATAGAGTGCTTACTTTGAGATTTGGAACAGTTCTAAGGGAAAAAGTGAAGAGCAGACTTTGTGGAGCTGGGAATCGTTTAAACCCATTTAAGCGGTGCTGTCCGATGCTGCTCTATTCGCAAAATCGTGCAAAACTGCGCAAATGCTGGTTTTAAAGCAGAGAAACTGAGAGAGATAGGAATTGACCCAAAACGGCCAATAAGCTACTAGTTTCAGGGCTAAGACCACTCCTCCAGGGACAGATAGGCTGCTCAAAGCTTCCCACTCTCACTGGTGAACAGAGAAGCTTCCTCCTATACAAGTAAGGATATGGACAACACAGGAAACTATACCACAGTCCGGAATTCAGCAAAACCTGAAATCTGGACTAATCTATTTCAGCAAAGGTGGGAAAAGAGAATATTTTTTTTTTTTTTCCGAGCCTTGCACAGGCTGTTTATTTGTTGCTGGGCAGAACAACGGCTGTTGGATACGGAGTGATTAAGGCACTTTTAAGCAGTTGTGAGCGGGTGTGCACGGCTTTGCGCAACGGTAAGCAGTGGTTACTTTTCATTATAGTTCCTTACATTCAGTTACCTTCTTGATTGCTTAACTTGTGTAGGCAGTGCTTACCCCCACGCAAACAGGTTGAAACCTGCTCACTGCTGCTTAAAAGTGCTTACTCCTGCTTACCCCCGCAGTAATTTATTTCAAAGAAAATAAAAAAGGGGTGATAGAAAAGTGGTAAAATGTGGCACAAAGAGGGAAAGACAGTAGGCAAGGTAGCTAGGGATGTGCAGGAAGGGTGTAGGGAAGGTCCATAGCTGTCCATTTCTTTTACAGTAAAGTAATGCAATGAATTTGGTGGTACATTTGGACACTCATAACCCCAACAGAGAGGTGAGGACAACAATAGTATGTTGTGATGCCAATTAGAAATGTTTACATGTGCCCAGTGGACATGTGTGTGAAATGGACAGCTATGTATGGGGTGTGCTTTTTAATGGGAACAGATTGCCCTTTTTTTCTTTTATGTTTAGATGAGAGTGGGATGTTGGGGAAGGAGAGTAGGTATGATCAGGGAGGATAGGTTGGGTAGGATGACAGACAAGACAGACAAGACAGCATACAGGGGTGGTATATGACACATGTGGGGGGGGACACCTTGGATGGGGAGGGGTGTTTGGAAGTCGCAAGCCCATGTGCCCACAAATGGATACAGTGGGACTGAGGTCCCCACCCATGGGCAGTCACCACTGCACCTTCACAGCCCAGAAGGTGGCTGTGCTGGGGGCTGTTTAGGAGGGGCAGGCTCACCCTCTAGTTGAGCCACTCGGCCCTCAAGCTGGCATAGGCAGTCTCGAATCTCCCTGTCAAGCTCCCTACGCACCATGGCCTGGACAGTACCATGGGTGACATGTTCCTGTCCACTCCCACTCCAAGGGGGGGCCAAGCCCCATCCCCTGCAGCGGTTCCACCCAAAGGTGGTGCAGGGCCAACAGACGAGGAGGTCCCCGGCTGGGCCCCAAATGTGATGGTGCCCGGTGCCATGGCCAGCTGAGCTGGGACAGGTGGGTCCACCGGGACCGGCCTTCCCATATGAGCTATGCTGTAGCATGTTTAAGGCATATATGGGTTAGTAATAGTCAACAGCATTCACAATTAGTTATAACAGCATGCATAGGTATTCCCATTACCCAGGGCACCAGATATAAAATAGTTGCAGAGCAGGCAGAACACATGCATATATGGGTAAACAGTGGCCATTACAACAACATGCAGGTTTCATTGATGGCAACAGGACACCAGTATGGGAGTATTTTAACATAGCACATGCATAGAAACAGATGTGAGTATTTATAAACCAATAGGACATATGTCCCAACAAAGGTTAGGAGTGTAGACATACCAAATGAGTTGTGTAAATCAGTTATGTTTGCACATATGGTAGGGGTGAGAGAGAGAGTTCAGTTAACAACTAATAAATCCTTGTAGTTTTCACAACATTCATAGTCACTGCAGTGGTCTTATTACACTACCCGATGGCGTTATATTGTACAATGGTATGTTTGTAGATTAGTATGTATGGGACCTGTGTCTTACATACAGGCTTGACAAGATGCAGGTGTTAATGTAACATGTTTTCAGACTGCTGTCATACACTTTGGGTGAGATGCTGGGATGACAGGTATGTTTGCATGTACATTCTCTGACTATGTACAAGTTTGACTATCAGTTATATGTCATTAACAGCTGCCTACATTTCTTGGATCATCACACTAATTTGTCAGTGGAGCAGGGCAAAAGGCAGGTGATGTGGGCCAGTTATCAGGACATACTGGGCAGATTGGAAAAGTTGAGGGGTATGAATATGCATACCACTTTCTATTTGTGCATTCTAGCAAAATCTGTACAGTTGTTAAGTTTATATATGCATACAGATTTCTCTCTGAACATTCTAACAAACTGTGTGCAGTTGTGTGGAATGATTATGCATACAACTTACTGGCGCTCCTGGGATCCAAAGCCCTGCTGTGTGTAACAAAAGCATTACAGTTAAGATCACCATACACTATGCTATCAGGCAATTGTTGTGAGGCTTTGCAATGTATTTAGTCTAATATGACTGACCTGTTTGCACATCCAACACGGTTATACAGCACTTCATGTACATTTTATCTGCATACCACAGTGTGGGTAACACTGCTTACTACAACAGTACTATTTCATAACTGCAACAGTAAAACAACATGTGACTGAAAAGTGAAGAGAAGCAATGCAGGGGTTACACCTTTATTCGCAGCATATTACACAATTCTGCATACTGGTACAACACTTTCTGAGGCTCTTACATTTATTTGTTATGACAGTACATGCAGGCTTTTTACTAACCTGCCTCACGATGCATCCTTTGCAGCCCAGCATCATAGGCTTGCTGGTTCGCATCACGCTCATCTGCAGCTGTCAGAGAAGTACAGTGATATTTAGCCATACTGATCCATAGTATACACAAGCTAGGCAATTATTAACTATGTAGTGGAAGGAGTACTTAGTTCTGGGGCATTCTGCATCTGCCTTGCTTCCTGGAGCCACTGTTCCAGGACATCCCCCCTCTGCCGCTTCAGGTCTGCATGGTGGTGCCTGACCTACTCACCAGTCCGTGGGATACCTGTGGCACTAGTGAGGTCACGGGTGAGACTGTCCCAGGCCTCCATTTTGTACTGCGAGCCCTGGTACTGGCCCTGCAGTAGTTTCCTGTCATGGTGCTTTACCAGGAGCCATACCATGAATTTGGACTCCTGGATGCCCCAGCGCTGCACTCTAAAGCAAGTGCCTTCTCCCACTCCAGCCATTCTGCCTGCAGGGGGATGCTACAACCAGTTATGAGCCGTATTCCCGACTCTTCAGTTTAAGTAGGGCCGGATTCCCACACTTTTCCGTAATTGGCTGGTTTCGAAAAGGCTAAGCTATGTCTTATTCATTACAGGGTATATATGTGTCTGGTGTCCGGGATTCATGTGTACATACACTGTATGGGGTACTGGGGACTTCATAACTTTATTACAGTGACACACCAACTCTGTGTTTACTGCAGTACTCCAGTTCACATATTTATGGTCTCTGGCAGGTTATAGAACATTGCACTGTATACAGATTCAGTTCACATGTTTAATTTGATTTCCCTGTGGTGAGGATTAGCTTGCTGATACCTCCTTTATATGTATTGCTATTATGGCATAGGGGTTAACTACTGTGACTGTGATATACAGGGTCCTGAGTTCCAGCCTTGCAGAGGCTGTTTATTTTTTTGCTGGCTAGAACATGAGCTGTTGGGTAAAGAGTGAATAAGGCACTTTAAAGCAGTTGTGAGCGAGTGTGCGCGGGTTTGTGCAGAGCTAAGCAATGCTAACCTCCGGTTACAGTTTCCTACACTTAGCCTCTACATTGCTTCACCAGTGTGGTACTCGCATACCAGCGGCCAAATAGGCTTACACCCACTTGCTCCCGCACTTGCAAATGCACTGCATTTGGTATTTGCATTAGACACTCACATCCCTGGGTGGGGGTGAGGACTACAATATAATACCTTGTGATGCATATTACATCGGCTTACATGCCTAAAGTTTGGTGTTGCGACCATGTGTTCATAGGTGTTGTGTAGTGGGTTATGCAACGACAGATATAGTTATACCATACTTAGACATATAAACTGGACTGTGCTGTGGTGGGACCCATATCTGGAATGGCTGCCCATTAGGCGTAAGCATGCTGGTCGACTGTACAGAATTCACTGCCTGACCAGAGTTTGCTTCATACTATTGGTGTGTTCCTCTTACAATCTGCACCTGTCTGGCAAATACCTGGGAACTGACACCATTAAATACAGACAAGTAATTGGGTTTAGGACCCCACATCTTTCAGCCGAGTCATGCTAATGCATAACCTATTATTCTATCAGCTTTCTAAGGTTGTAAGTGGAATATGTGCATTCTGTCCCTATTTGTTCCCCCAACGGTTTATGTTCTGTCCAGTGGTTTGGCTCTTAGGGGTTGAGAGGTATGGGCGTAAGCTCTGCCCATTTCGGAATATTACTTACATCCCCAGGGCAGTCCTAATACAACTGCATCAGCCAACACCTGCACTCCTAGGCCCATAATTGCATACCCATAGTTCCCCCACCTGCCCCTCCTCTACAGCACTCATCCTTACTGTGGGTGCAGGTGGTGTCTAACCACACCACTACACACTGCCCACTCTTCACGTGTCAGAACCCATGTTGTACGTTGTGTCGACCCATGGGTCATCAGACTTGCACAACCTACTGGTTCGTGTACGTATACAGCCTGGTTGGATGAATCATTACAGGGACTGACACCGATGATCATTAATTTTTGGGTTGTCCCACAAGGTACTTGGCAAGTCTCTCCCACTGGTATTATCCTGCTTGTTGTCTGGGAAGCAGTGGTGTGTTTACTTGTATCATGTGTTTGTATGTTTCACCTGTCTAGGTGGGGGTGGTTGATGCTATGTGTTACACGTTTGTTGATTGGAACCCTCACCCCCATTTGCATGGCCTGTGAACATATGTAATTTATAACTGCTGTATCATATCCTAGCTATTTACATGTGTATATTTACACACAAACACACACACACACACACACACACACACATATATATATATATATATATATATATATATATATATATATATATATATATATTACTATATACAGATATATCTGTATATGTATGCATACATGTATATATTTATATATTGCTGTCTATGTGTATCTAACAACATATGGGTGTATGGGTGTCTGCATATGTATATATCTATATGTGGGTATGTATATGTATTCTGTCTCTGTATGTGTACATTTGTACTACGGAGAGGGAGAGGTATATCTCCATGTAGCTATGGGTAGATATACACACACATTCCTCTACATATATACATCTACATCTGGTTATTCCGTTCTTTGCCATGTAGATTAGACTTTGCTGCAGTGGGACTCATAGCTGTTGTGGCTGCTCGTTGGGCGACGCCTCTGCCCAATGAACACTTTTGCTCACTTCCCTGGGGCTGTCCATACAGAAATTACCAAAAAAAAACACCAACTTGTAAAAAAGAAAAATGAGCCAAACAGCTGAATTAAAATATGATAATTTACTGCACAAGAACTCAGATAAAAATACAAAGTAAGTGTTTTCGTAAGGCACAATAGCCAAACTTCATCAGACGACTGGTCTGGGTCCCTCACTTCCATTGGCAATTGGCATAGCCTGTGAACATATGTCCATATGTCATTCTTGTGTGCTGCTTCCTATCATAGTTTTATATCTGTGTAGATCTACGCACACAAACACACACACACATATATATATATATATATATATATATATATATATATATATATATATATATATATATATCTGCAACTATGTATATATATATATATATATATATATATATATATATATATATATATATATATATATATATGTCTGTTACCTCTGGTTACAGATGTTCTTCGTCTTCCATTGCTGCAGTCCTGACTATTGGGTATAGTCCGCGTCCCAGTCGGCCCGAATACCAGAGTATAAGGCTGGCGTCGGTCAGGCGCATTAGACTGACGTCAGTACGTCAGGGTACTAATGCGCATGACCGACGTCATATCCTCAGTCTTTTTTGCCGCATGGTCCGATGCAGAAGCAATTTTGCGAGTGCAGGTTGGCGTACTGAAATATTTCGAAACCGAGTTTCAGACCGAAACAGAGTTGGCTAAGTACCCGTTGGGGAACATTTTGGTTTTTCTTGCCTCAGTATTTTACGGATGTCAGAAAAAGTGAATAACTGTATTTCTTGTGGGAAACAGATACCTCATAGGGATTATCATACCTTGTGTATACCTTGTTTAGGGCCTGAGCACGACGTTGTTGGTTGCCGCTCTTGTGCTAGGTTTAACAAACGCACTATTAAGAGGAGGTTAGACTGTGCCAGGTTAGTGTTTGGGAAGCGTTGCAATTATAAAATGCCGTCGGATGCTCCGGCGCCCGCTTCCTCCAAGAAGCGCAAGGATAAAACAGTGAAGCCTAGGGTTGAGGAACCGGCAGTCCCGGACGTCGGTTCTTTGGAAGGCTCAGTGGAGCCGGAGGTTTTGCCAGGAGTTTCCATGGAGTCCCAGGCAGAAACTATACTCTTACAGGATGTGCCTTCTCAGGAGGTAGGCCAGGCTGAGGGGGCTTCTCAGGTGTCTGTTCTTCCCTCTCTTCCCAAGGTAATTAGGGCCTCTCCTTCTGTTGCCAAAACTTCTATGAGAGGTAGGCCTACTTCAGCTTCAGTGGGGGCTTCTCCTACCATTTCAGGTTCTGTACCTAAGAAACATATGCTTAAGATGGCAGAAGATTTGATTACTATGATTAGGGGTTCTATGCCCCCGCCTGATAAGAGGCCTAGGGTGGAATCTGAGTTTGAGAGTTTTGAACAGTGTTCTGAGGCTTCAGAATCTTCTGTGGAAGATTTGCAGGAGTATCCTACCTATTCTGATTCTGATGTGGATGATTCCACTCCTACAGCGTCTCCACCTGAGGATTTCTCATTTTCAGAGACTTTGCATTCCATGAGGGAGCACTTTAAATGGGAAGGCCAGGATTACTCTGACTCCAGGAAAAGGCTTAGGGAGTTCTTGATTTTACCCCAGCTTAGGCCTTTAGCTATTCCTCCTGTGTTGAATGTGGTGGAAGATGTTTTGCAGAGGCTTCCCTGAACCCTGACTCTTTGCCTCCTGCTCCTGTTAAGCCTGATAGGTATTATAGGGTGCCCGAAGCTCATAAATATTTGTTTAAGAGTCCTAGGGCGGACCCAGAAACTATTTCTCAGGGGCCTAAGGGTGTAAAAGCTTCTGTGGTTAAAAATCCTGTCCCCACTGATAAAGAGGCGAGGGCTTTGGATAGGTGGGGAAAGAAAGTGTATACTTCTTCCACTCTAGCCATGAGAGCTTTGAATTGTCAGTTTCACATGTTAAAATATCAGAATTACCTTCTTTCACAATTGAAATCTAAGGTGGATGCTTTGGCGGAAGGTATTGAGTGTAAAGAGTTGCTGGATTTGGTTCATGTGTCCGAACAAGTGGGTAAGCATTCTTTGCAATGTGGTTTTGATGCTGTACAGGCCTCCTCGAGGGTGGCTGCTACCAGCTCTGTTCTTCGCAGGCATGCCTGGTTGAAGGATCAGAATTTAGCTGAGCATGTTAAGACAAGGATTTTGGATGCTCCTTTACAGTCTGATGTGTTGTTTGGTTCGCCTGTGGAAGCTGTTTTAAAGAAAATGGAGGACAAAGCTAAGTCTATGCAAACTGTTAAAGATTTTTGCAGGTGCAGCCACCGAAGTTTAGTAGAAATTGGCCTGCTAAGGGGTGGACATATCCTGCTTATGATTCTCAGTCTAGGGGTAGGTCTAGACGTGGTAGGGGCAGGGCTCAAAGTTCTTTTAGGCCTAGAACAGGGAGTTCACCTGCTCAGACTTCTGGTGAGGGCAGGGGTCAGTCCTTTCGTAAACAGACCCAATGACCTGTTTCTTCAGCTGCCAGCAGATTCACGTCTGGCAGCTCCTTTGGGGGGAAGACTGTCTCTTTTCAAAGAAAATTGGGATTTAATTACTCAAGACAAATGGGTGTTGGATATCATTCACCACGGTTACAGATTTTATTTCCATACAATGCCCCCTTTCAAAGGCATGCCAGACGTTCCTCCTCTACAAAGAAAAGAGGCTCATAAGCAAGTTTTACAGTTACTTCACATAGGGGCCATTCAGCCAGTCCCTGTGTCAGAGAGGGGCCTAGGATTTTATTCTCGCCTGTTCCTTGTACCAAAGAAGGGGAACACGTGGAGACCAATTTTGGATTTATCTCTCCTCAACACGTTTTTGGACATTCCCAAGTTCAAGATGTTGACGTTACAACAGCTTTTACCTCTGCTGGGCAAAGATCACTGGATGGTAACTTTAGATCTCAAGGAAGCTTACCTTCATGTGCCTATAAGGCTAAGTTGCAGAAAGTATCTGCGGTTTCGAGCTGGAAATTCTCATTATCAGTTCTCTGCATTGCCCTTTGGCTTATCTACTGCGCCCAGAGTATTCACAAAGGTTCTGGCTCCAGTGATAGCTTACTTCAGGCTTCAAGGAATTCAAATCTATCCTTACTTGGACGACTGCCTGATTCTGGCTCAAGAAAAGGAAGACCTTCTCAAGCATCTGGAATATGTTATAGCAGTGCTAAGATGCCTAGGGTATTCTGTGAATGAAATAAAGTCCAGTCTAGTACCCTCTCAAGACATGTGCTTTCTGGGTGTAAGACTGAATACAGCAGCCCAGATGGCCTTTTTAACCCCGGACAAACAAAAGAGTCTGTCACTTTACTTCCATCAACTATCTCACCAGTCCGTGCTGACTGCAAGGACAGTCCTTCAAGCATTAGGGTTCATGGCATCTTGTATTCTGGTGCTTCCCAATGCCAAACTGCATATGAGGAAGCTACAATGGTATCTCAAAATGTATGGACACAGCACTGCCAGGATTTGGACACTGTCATTCAAATAATACCTTGCATTCAAAAGGAATTTTTGTGGTGGGCTCAGGAATGTCACCTAAACAAGGGACTCTCTGTGACCCGGCCAGAGGCAAGTCAGATTCTAACGACAGATGCCTCGGACATTGCTTGGGGAGCTCATCTAAATGGAAAGTGGATACAAGACAAGTGGCCTGCCAGACTACAGCATCTACATATCAACATGAAGGAGATGTTAGCAGTCCAGTTTGCATTAATGGCTTTCAAGGAGTTGCTTCTTCCAGGGCAGGTGTTGATTCTAACAGACAACACAACTGTCATGTGGTACATCAACAAGCAAGGGGAACACATTCTTATCCTCTATGCAGGCAAGCAATGATTTTATGGGAGACTGCTAAGCTTGCAACTAACTCTTCAGGCAAGGTTTCTGCCAGGAGCACAGAACTCCTTAGCAGATGTGTTAAGCAGACAAATCATGGATCCCCACGAGTGGAAACTGGATCTTCATGTATTTCAGAAACTGACAGTGTCATGGGGAACTCCAGACATAGATCTGTTCGCTTCTCCACTAAACCACCAGCTGCCAAAGTATTGCACAAAGGGGTTTCATCACACAGCTTGGAAAGTGGATGCTCTGTCTTTCAGTTGGAAAAACCTTCATGTGTATGCCTTTCCACCTCTACCACTTCTTCCAAAGGTACTATTAAAGGTCAGACAAGACAGGCCAAGGATGATTTTGATAGCTCCAGATTGGCCTCGGCAACACTGGTACCCACTTCTACGGAGTCTGGTAAAGAAGCCTCCATGGCCTTTGCCTCTGATTCCTCATCTGTTATCTCAGAAGGACGGTCATCTGCTCAATGTCAAGCTTCAATCTCTTCATCTCACAGCCTGGCATATTCTGTGTTGAAACACAGCAGGTCTCAACTTCCTCAACAAGTTTTAAATGTGATTATGGAAGCTAGAAGGCCTAGTACTAGGAGAGTGTACGCAGAAAAATGGAAGAGATTTTTATTTTGGAGTACAGCAAAGAATTTGGAGATTTCAGAGCCTAATTTGAGTGTGGCTCTTCAATATCTTACTGAATTATTGGACAAAGGTTTGTCCTTCTCTTCCATAAAGATTCATGCTGCAGCAATTTCAGCTCACTATGATTGTGACCCACCTTTGTTTTCGCATCCTTTGTTCAAGCAGTTTCTTAGAGGGGCAAAGAATATAAGACCCCACGTAGAGCTCCTACTCCTGCTTGGGATCTCAATTTTGTGTTGGAAAAACTTACTCTACAACCTTTTGAGCCTGCAGCTACTGCTGAATTGAAATATTTGTCATGGAAGACTGCTTTTCTGTTGGCTATTACTTCTGCAAGAAGGGTGTCTGAGTTGCAGGCCCTTATGGCAGTAGAGCCCTTGTTGATTTTCCATAAGGACAGGGTATCATTACGTACTAATCCTTCCTTTATGCCTAAGGTGGTTTCTAGTGTGGCTTTAAACCAAACTATTCATTTGCCTACGTGTTTTGCAGATCCTCAAAATAAAGGGGAAAAGATTTTGCACACTTTAGATGTACACAGGCAATTGCGTTATTATTTGAGCAGGACTAAGAATTTTAGGCAGTCTCAGCAGTTACTTGTTTCTTTTGCTTTGAGTTCACAGGGCAAGCCTGTGTCAAAACAAACTATTTCTAGGTGGATTGGCTTTTGCATTGCATTTTGTTATTCCCATCATGGCAAGGAGATTCCAGCTGGGATTAGGCCTCATTCCACTAGGGCTACTGCCACTTCAACAGCATTTCTAAGGGGTGGCAACTAAGGATATTCTGGAAGCAGCTACTTGGAGTTCAGTGCATACTTTCTCTAGGCATTATCACCTTCCTATATACTCTAAGACTAGGGCTGGTTTTGCCACAGCTGTTTTACAAGGCATGTTGTCAGCTCCTGCTGCTTTATAATTTGCCAGCCTCCCTTACCTCTGCTTTGGGATTCTACCCAATAGTCAGGACTGCAGCAATGGAAGGCGTAGAACATAGTACAGTTTTGTACCTACCATAAATGTAGATGTTCGTGGATTCCATTGCTGCAGTCCAATACCTCCCTCCTTCCCCTCTGTGTTTAGGGGTGGTTGTGTAGGTGAGTTTACATGCTTATATTTTATATATATATATATATTGTTGTATATATTATACATGTTTTTGGTGCAGGTTGTTTTGGGACTTGTCTTTTTGGGTCTTCTGACATCTGGGGCAAGAAAAGACTGAGGATATGACGTCGGTCATGCGCATTAGTACCCTGACGTACTGACGTCAGTCTAATGCGCCCTGACCGACGTCAGCCTTATACTCTGGTATTCGGGCCGACTGGGACGCGGACTATACCCAATAGTCAGGACTGCAGCAATGGAATCCTCGAACATCTACATTTATGGTAGGTACAAAACTGTACTTTTCTTACACTCAGCTTCTTCTTTGCTTAATCTGTGTAGGCAATGCATACCCCTGCTCAAACACATTTAAACACGCTTACTGGTGCTTATATATGCTTACTACTGCTTATTTATGCTTAAATCACTACACTATTGCTGTGCTGCTTCATTTGCATATATACCCATATACCCATGGATCCTAGTTCCCCAAACACCCATCCCAACACTTCACTGACACAGCAGTCATCCATTCTCCAGTTGGATACACGGTGTAGCCACACTACTACACATTGGCCACTCCCTACTCCTGTAGACCCATCCCATGGGTTGACTCACTCCACGTATCCTCAGACATCCCAAACTTTTAGTCTGTAAACACTGGTGAAATGAGTGACCAATAGGACACTATTCACAATTTTTGGGTTGTTCCACCTGGGACACACGTCTTTATTTCAAGAATAGACTCTATACTTCTTGCATCATTATTCCCATTAATAAGACACTACAATAAATTAATAACTATGACTATGTGGTAACGCATACGTTACACATGAGAGCTAGTATTGTACGTGTTCTGCGACATTATATTACAAATAGGGCAGGTTTAGTGACTGGCGTTGCCGTAGCAGGCAGATCACAGAAATGATTCCACTATTTCATAATGAGAAAGTCCTCACAATTTATTTTTTGATAACAGCACTGACTTCGGACAAAGTGCACACTTCTGCATTTTTGCATATTCATCCCTTCTCTCTTATGCACTACCTATTATTCTATCTACTGTCGAGGTTTATAGGGTCACTTTCATGTTATTTATGTCTGCAAAAGGAATGCATGTGTTACAGGGAATATACTTCTACATATATATGTATGCATGTGTATATTTATTTATTTATTTATTTTATTTTACATTTGTTAACCGGGCTAGTCTAGCTGGATATATATCCATTTTCAGTAGAGGTCCGGGGAGAAAAGCTCCACACAAATACAAACAAAAACATATACAAAAAAAAATATCATTACATGGATTTAAGCAATACATTGAATATAGTTTGGTTTAGTGATAGTCTTAGTTACAAGACTAATTATTAAATGTTAGGAAGAAGGTAGAAGAGGAGAAAAACAGGGTATAGGTGTTGATTAGTCAGGTTTACTACAAGGACATAGCCAGTGACTTTGGAAGTAATTTTTGAGCTTTTGCTTGAAGAGTGGCAATGATGTAATTAGTGTTATATCACTAGGTAGCAGATTCCAGTTCCTTCCTGCTATATTAGTAAATAGAGAGTCACCAGCTGTGTTATTAGACTTTATTAAGCTGGCAATGAGTTTACTAGAAGAGCGAAGGGAGTTGAGATTATTATATGGGATTAAGGGTTTTGAGAGTATAGGGGTATTATTGGGTTGGTACAGTATTTTGTGGGCAATAGTGAGTTGGGGGATTAACAGATGGTTTTGAAATTCCAGCCAGTCTAGTTGCATCAGGTTAGAACAGTGGTGAGTTCTAAAGGGATTTCCAGTAGCGAATCTGGCAATATTATTGTAGGAAGTTGCTAGTTTGTTAAGGTTAGTTTTCTTAAGGTTTGTAAAAATAGGTGAGGCATACAGAAGAGTTGAGATCAGATGGGAATGTGCGATCTTGGCTCTAGCTGATGTGGTTAAGAAAGACTTAATTCTATATAAGGATCCTATTTTTCTGTTGACTATTTTAATGGTGTTGTTAATATGTTGATCAAAAGAGAGATTATTGTCAATGGTTATTCCTAAAAGTTTGGTAGTAGAGTCAGGTGAGATGACAGTGGCATTATTTGAAGAGATTGTGAAGTCTAAGGGGGAGGACCTAGTAGTGGGAGTAAAGAGAAGGAGTTTAGTTTTTTTGGCATTATGTAGGAGGTAACATTTGGTAAACCACGTTTCTACCATGTTGAAGGTGTTTAGAGTAAGGGAAGAAAGTTCAGTTGGAGAAGAAGCTGAGCAAATAAGGGTGGAGTCATCTGCATATTGAATGCAGGTCGCTTGAGGAATTGCTATATGGAGATCATTAATGAATAAAGAGAAAAGAAGTGGTCCAAGAATGGAACCCTGAGGGACACCGATGGTGACAGGTAACAAGGAAGAAATTTGATTTTCCCAGAGAACTGCCTGTTGCCAATTGCTGAGGTAAGATCTGAACCAATTAATGGCTAGGTTATCAAAGGAGAGAGATTCAAGAATGTTAATTAGGATGGAATGATTAACCATGTCGAAAGCTTTAGAGAGGTCGATGGAGTGCAGAAGAGAGAAGGTTGTTGTTGCGGTTTCTATTGATAGTGTCTGTAAAGGATAGGAGGGCGGTGGTAGTACTATGATAAGGCCTAAAGCCATGCTGACAGCTTGCTATTATGTTGTGGAGAGAGAGAGATACTGTAAAAGTTTTTGGTGAATGCATTTCTCCATAATTCTGGCTAAGGGTGATAGGAGAGCAATTGGTCTATAGTTAGAGTAATCGATAGAGTTCCCACCTTTATGTAAAGGGATAATGTGGGAGATTTTCCAGATGTCTGGGATGGTTCCTTCTTGGATTGTCCTATTTATAAGAATAGATATAGGGTATGCAATTACCTTGGCTGCTTTTTGGAGATAAAGAGAAGGAAGCTTGTCAGCAGATGGGGTACAAGGCTTTGGTTTATGAATAAGTCTATAGATGAGAGAGGTAGAGATGGGTTGTAGTTTAAAGTTATGGGAGGAGTGTGCTAAGTTGATTGGAAGGTTGGAGTTATCAGTGCTGAGTTGTCTAGCTAGAGATTGTATAGTGTCAGTGAAGAAAGAGTTGAAGGTATTTGCAGTTAGGTGGGGGGTATCTGGATCAGCATCAAGTGGGGTGGGAGTTTTGGAGTTACCTGGGGAAAGCAGTCTACTGATACAAGACCAGAACTTTTTTGGATTATTTTGATGAGTTTGTTGAAGTTTACAGTAGTAGTTTTTTTTGTCAGTAATTATTGCTTTTTTTGCAGTATTTCTAAGCTGGCGGAAATGAAGAAGATCAGAGCTATTTCTATGGCATCCCCATTTGGCCCAGACTTTGTTTCTAAGTAGAATTAGATTTTTAGTTTCATTAGAGAGCCATGGGGCTATGTTGGACTTCATTCTGATGGTACGTTTGGGAGCATGTTTGTCAAGAATGGATAAGAAAGTTGTATTAAAGTATATTACTGCATTTTCAAGAGGAAGGGATTTTAAGGGGTTCTAGTTGCATTCCCTGAGTTCAGTTTGAAATAAGTCTATGTTAAAATGTTTGGTAGAGCGTATTATTCTAATGGTGGGGAGGTTAGGAAAATCTTTCTTTTCTCTTGTAATATAGGTCAAAGAGTGCTCACTGACATCATCTGGCAGGGTTCCTACTTTGTAAGCTTGTTTAACTTTGTTTATAAGTATCCAATCTAAGATACTATCTTTTGTATTAGGTTTATTAATTCTTGTTGTAGAGGTAATGGTTTGGATGAAACCATGGAGGTTGATATGAGAGGTAGGATTTTCAGCATTGATACTTTTCCAGTCTATGTTGAAGTCACCTAGCATTATTGTTTCTTGGGGGTAAGTCGAGATACCCAGCTGAGAAAGGCTTCTAAAGTAGGTATATTATTTCCGTTAGTATATATATATATCTATATATATATATATATATATATATATGTATATATACTTATAACAAACTTGCTGACCTCCACGAGGTGTCCCAATTAGAACCAGGCTATCCAACCCTGACACTCCTGGATCCAATATTTCATACCCATGGTTCCTCCACCTCACAGATTTCAACAAACATGCAAACCATCCATTCTCAGGTCTGCTATCATAGCCATGACACACCTCCACACATTGCCCTCTCCCCAGCATTAGGGACCCTACACGTATGTTGTCCTAATCCATGTATCATCAGGCTCTCCCACCAGTTGGTCCTTGAACATACCTGCCCTTGCTTGTGTAATCATCAGAAGTCCACACCGCCTAGCAATTTTTTTGTAAAGTAGACTTAGCAGATTGACAATGTTGCTCCCACTGGTAGTGTCCTGCCTGTGGTGTAAATACAGTGATTTGCTCACACCTGCCCAGCTTGATATGACATAAGCTGACAGCACTAAATAATACTGAGGTTGCTGTTGATTTCCTTCTCATTCTTTTTGCATGCTTTATTGCCATGACGTTCATTCTTCATATATATATATATATATATATATATATATATATATATATATATATATATATATAAATATATATTATATATCTGTACATACACATGCACATACATCTACATAATTATATACATTTCCTATGCTGTTGCATGATTGTGCTGGACGATATGTTTGTGATAACATCAGATTTATGTATATTTGCCATGGCTTAGTGGTAAATCGCATTGGCTGTGGTGTGCAGGGTCCTGGGTTTGACCTTTGCAGAGGCCATTTATTTTGTTGTTGCCAGAACAAGGGCCATTGGATATAGAGTGATTAAAGCACTTTTAAGCAGTTGTGAGCAGGTGTGTGCATGTTTGCGCGATGGAAGGCTGTGCTATCTTCCAATTACAGTTTGTTAAATTCGGTTAGCTTCTACTATGGTTAATGTGTGTGGGCACTGCTTACACCCGCATAAACACACTTAGACTTGATTACTGGTACTTATATATGTTTACTACTGCTTATTTGTGCTTACACCTGATTACTAGTGCCTTATTCATTATGACACTACCACTTTGATTGAATGACATTAGTTAAACATTTCATGCAGTACTCCAGTTCACATTTACATGCTATTATGTAGGTTATACAGCAAAAGGATGTATAAATATGTTCATATACATATTCCACATGGAAAATGGTATATGCTATAGTGGAACTCGAGCCGTGCATGCCTGTTTGTTAGGCGAATGCTCTAACCACTACACTATTGACATTAACATTGATTTTGCATGTTATTTTCTAATTTGGATGATTTTGATGTGTAAGCTACACTAAGCAGAGGCCAATGACATGCAAACACACTGCACTTCACTTACACTTTCAGTAATGAAGCAATATAAATGTAAAATAGGGACACAGTGAATCTAATTGTGATAGTTCTAGGGATGGGGCTCAACATTCCACTACGTGCTTGTGTGTTTACTACTTTGATTTTATTTCAGTGTTCGTGAACACTCTTGTATGCTTAGCATACATTTCATTATCCACGGACACTGAATTAATTGCTTACTATTAGAGGTGGGCTCTAATAGGTTCATAGGTAGGTACTAGGCTATTGGCCCTTGGGCCTATATAAGCCTAGCCAAAGGTACCCTGGCTTTCGCCACCCAAGAAAATTATTTTCCTGTGCCACTGTCGAGCAGAGCCACAGAAGTGATCCCCGGGGTGAATTTCCTATCTCCCATCCAATCATCAAGATTTTTCTTGAAGAGTGCTAATGAGGAGCTTTGTTTGATATAGATAGGTAGTTTGTTCCAGAGTATGGGAAGTCTCTGGGACAGGAATCTATCCCTCCAGCATGTTCTGTTTATTGTGGTGATGAGGTTTAGGTCCCTAGAGCACGTAGCTCGGAGGGACTGAGATTTCTTTAAGTGGAGCATGTCTAAAAGCTCTGGGTTTGACATAGCTTTGTGTGTTAGGCAGAGATCGCCTCTGAGTAGGCGATATGCAACGGAGTAAAGCTGCAGTTTTTTGAGACGATCTGCATAGGGCATCTCTTTGAGGCTGGTAATCCTCTTTGTGAGGTATTTCTGTGGCCTTTCCAGTTGTTGTAGATGTCTTGTGAGGTACATACCAAAAGGGGCATTGCACTCTATAATGGGTCTAATGAGTGACGAGTAGAGGGGCACAATGACCTCTTTTTTCCTGGATGAGAAACCTTTTGTGATGAGGTGTGCCACATAGAAGGATTTCCTGACTACTGTGGTGATGTGATTATCAAAGGAGAGACTACTGTCCACCTGTGTCCCAAGGTCTCTTATCACACTTTCGGTGTTAAGTAGACTACCACCTATGTGGTAGTTCATGGGTACTGAGTTTTTACCAAAGGGAATGACAATGCACTTTTTGGCATTGAGCTTGCGGCCATGGCTTTGACACCAGGCATCTGTCTCAGCAAGGCCCTTTTGTAGGATGTCTACATCTTTTGGAGTTTTGATTATGGCTCTTAGTTTGCAATCATCTGCAAACTTTGTTAGCCAAAGACCTTCTGTGTTGGCCTGTACTTCAGAGAAGTAGATACCAAACAGGAGAGGACCCAGGACTGAACACTGTGGTACTTCACTTGTCACTGGTCTGAAGCTGAATTTGGAGTCTGCTACTTTCACAGTGTGGGTTCAGTGAGCCACTTGGCAACCCATCTTGTGACATACATAGGTATTTATACCTAGTTTAGTGAGTTTATCTATGATTCCAGAGTGGGGGATGGTGTCAAAAGCCTTGGCGAGATCTAGATAGGCTGTGTGAACCACCTTACCCTCATCTACGGCTTTGGTGACTGCTTCAAAGAAGTCTATCAGGTTTAGGAGACATCATCTGCCTTTTACAAACCTGAACTGGGTGGGGTTCTGAGTTTGGAGATTACCAATGTCACTGTTTATAAGTTCCATAATGATACGCTCCATAGCCTTGCAGACCAGGCTCATTAGGCTAATAGGGCGGTACTTTCTGGGGTCTGTGGTGGCTCCCCCTTTGTGGAATGGGATAATAGTCACTGTGTGCCATTCAGTGGGCACATAGCCTGAGGCGAGGCTATGATTTAACATGGTACTTAGGTGGGGTGCCAGTTTGTTCTGTAGTTCATGTAGAACACAGCCTGGGATGTCATCAGGTCCCATGGATGCTGTGTTCTTGGCTTTGGATAGTGTGTTTTTTACCTGTGCAGCCGTGATTACAGGAACTTTGCATTCTTCTGGTATAGAGATGGGCCCTTTAGGGGATGACAGTGGGGTAAAGTTAGCACTGAACCTATCTGCCAGGATGTTGGCAATATCCGTTGGTTCTGTATATTTAGTGCCATTGTGCTGTAACTCAGAGCAGATCTGAGTGTTGCCATTGAGATTCTTGACATAGCTATAGAATGCTTTGTGGTTGTCTTTAGAGTCAGTGGCAATTTTGTTTTCATAACTAGCTTTGGAGGATTTTATGAGGGATCTCAGCTTCTTACCGAAGCTGACCAGGGAGTTTCTCCAATCATGAGATTTTACTCTTTTTTGCAATAGTTTCTTTCTTCAGTTGTAGAGTTTGTTTATGGCAGGGGACCACCAGATTGGCTTCCATTTTTTGGAGGATAGCATCTTGGTTCTGTTAGGGATTGCACGATCCATGCACTCATGTAAGTGCTTATAAAGTGCATTTGTGTAGGATTCAGCAGTCATACCTCTATTGTCCGTCAGCATGGGTATCGTGAAGTTTGCCACTTCTGTCTTAAGAAGTGTGAAGTTGGCTTTGGAGAAATGTTTTACTGTTGTTTCCCTAATGTGGGGTGGGGGAGGGATGTGAATGTCTAGGGTGATTAGCTTATGGTCGGATCTGACCAACGAGGAATTGACCTCTGGTGTGGAGCACTGGTTGCCCATGTTGGTAATAACCAGGTCTAGGATATTGCTGCCCCTGGTGGGGGTGTGGCTAAGTTGATCCATGGCATTGGAATTTACGAATTCCAGAAAATGTTGAGCACAAGAGTTGGTACATGAGTAGTTTTCCCAGTTAATGGTAGGGTAGTTGAAATCACTCATTATTAGGGTGTTAGGTTGTACCCTAATATTTTCCAGTGTATTAAGAAATGAGGAATGGGAATCCTGGGACATAGTGGGGGATCTGTAGCAAGCTACAATTTGGATTGTAGTCTTGCCCAGAGTTAGTTGCACTTGGATAATCTCAGATGCATTATGCTGAGCAACTAGCCTGGAGGTGTGGCTATCCTTAATGAATATGGACACGCCTCCGCTTTTAGTGTTTCGGTCCAGGTTAGGTGGCCAAAAGGTGTGGTATGAATTATAGCCTGGTAATGCAGGGGTACTCTCTGGAGCCTTGAACCAGGTCTCTGTCACTGCACAGATGTCGATGTTCTCCATTTTAAGGAGTGCCTCGAGAGAGTGCATTTTGAGGTTTAGACTTCTAGCATTGAGTGGCAATACTCTCAGATTCTTCTTGCCTTCCCTGTACCTGTTAGGGTGGTGAATTTGTCATTTGAACCTTGCCTAAAAAAGGCACTATAGGGGTGGCTAGAGCCTTAGCCAGTATCCGGAATCCCAGAGGCGACAGATGCAGGCCATCTCTGGCAAAGCATCATGGCTTGTCGATCATGTCATCCCAGGCAGACAAATACTGGATCCCCTTAGATTGACACCGGAAGCTTAGCCAAATGTTGAAGTCAATCATTTTGTCCTTGTACTGTGGTATCATTCTGGGTGATGGCAGGATGCTACTCAGGGCTAGGATCATACCTGCCTGGGCTACAAGAGCAGACAGCTCCTCCATGTCTCCTTTCATGTAGTCCAGGGAGGTTCGTTTCAGGTCATTCATACCAACATGGACAATAACAGAGTCATATTTGTACTTGTTGTGGAGTGACCTGAGTGCATGCATTATGTGGCAGATCCTGGCACCCGACATGCAGCTGACAGTAACTTTCTCCTTGTTTAGCCTGGCGAGTGGAACATCAGTGTGCCTGACTATAGAGTCACCTATGACTAGAGTGTTGGGTACGTTGTTATGCCTTATGGGCTGTGGTTGAGTGGCACACTGAGTTTGTGGGCTATGTGTCATTTGGGTTGTGTTGGGGGGTGGTGGTTGCTTGTGTTTCTGCTTTGGAGGTCCCTGTTGCTTGGGCAGGTTTTTACTGAGAGCCTCCATGAATGTAGGTGTGTGTTTTGTGTTTCTATGTGTGTGTTTTGGTTGTGTAGGCTTTGAGGGACTATGTGCTGAGTGTGGTGTGGTGCAAGTGTTTACCTTCACCTCTTGACTGTCTAGTCCAGTCTTGGGTGAAGAGAGCTTTGCTTCCAGTTTGGCTATATAAGTGCATCTCTCAGAGGTTGCAGTGTTGGGTGGTAGGAGGAGAGGGTTGTCTGTGTACATGAGGCAATTACTGCATTGCCCCGACATGTCCAGATTCATCATGTAGACAGGAGAAAACACCAGGGGCTGACCCTTAGACATGCCTGGATAGGTGCTTATATGTTAAGTACTAGAAACTGTTTTCCTGTAGACAGTGAAGAAAGTTGAGTGCTGTAGTAATTTGTAGCTTATTTAGTGTTTACAATAAGTTCTGAACAAGTGCTGAAACAAAAAACAGGCTAGTTCTAAAAAACAAAATTAAGCTAGAAGGTTTCCCTCCAACACAGAAAGGCTTGGGGGCCTAGTAGCCTACAAATAGTCCTGGACACAGAAAATCTATATCCAGGCTAGACTACCCACAGGAAAGGCAGGAAACAAGCTTAGAAAAAGTTTTTTTTTTTTTTTTTTTTTTTTTTTTTTTAGTGGAAAGAGAGACAGGAGTAGCAGAAACTAAGCTGGTTGGGCTTCTCAAATGTTCTCCCTATACTGGGTAGAATGAGGTAATGACACTAGACTGGGAGGAGGGTCCCAGATCAAATTTACACTAGGGGCGGGCAACTGCAAAGCCACCAACTAAACAAAACAAACTGCAGAAATGTTTCTCACAGCTGAAAAGCAGCAGTGAGCCTTTAAATGAAAGTTTTAAACAGCTAAAGGAGCCTCTAGAAAAAAGAGTTTAACTGCAACAAGTTATCAGAAACAAACAACCCAACAGATGCTTAATAAAAGTAGACAATTTCCAGTTAATACCTCACACACAGTGAAACTAGCTAGAAAAATACACAGTACACAAAGTGCTATAAATAACAAAGAAATGAACAAAATAAGCAAAATACAGGATACTTAATGTTACATATTATAGTTCCGAGTTTGCTCAGTGTCCTTCCTTCGATTAGCTCAGTGTGAATTGGCAGAAACACTCACAACTTAACTTCTTAGGTAACAGAAAGTTGAAACCTGAGACAGCATTTAAGAAAGAAATCTCAAAAGAACCAATGAGGTGCTTAGTCTAAGCTGTAGTCCAGGTGACCTCAATCAGCCAATGAACTCAAACAATTCTCTCTCAATAAAATGCCTGATGGCTTTGGCTAAACCAAGATGTCCCTGAATATGTGTTCAGACACATAGCCTCCACAAACACTAGGCCCAAATACAAGCCTGAATATGGAAATGCTACAAATATCCCCACTACTTAGAAACAAACTGCAGAAATGTTTCTCACAGCTGAAAAGCAACAGTGAGCCTTTAAATGAAAGTTTTAAACAGCTAAAGGATCCTCTAGAAAAAAAGAGTTTAACTGCAACAAGTTATCAGAAACAAACAAGCCAACAGATGCTTAATAAAAGTGGACAATTTCCAGTTAATACCTCACACACAGTGAAACTAGCTAGAAAAATACACAGTACACAAAGTGCTATAAATAACAAATAAATAACGAACAAAATAAGCAAAAAACAGGATACTTAATGTTATATATTATAGTTTCGAGTTTGCTCAGTGTCCTTCCTTTGATTAGCTCAGTGTGAAATGGCAGAAACACTCACAACTTAACTTCTTAGGTAACAGAAAGTTGACACCTGAGATAGCTTTTAAGAAATAAATCTCAAAAGAACCAATGAGGTGCTTAGTCTAGTCAGCCAATGACCTCAAACAATTCTCTCTCACTGAAATGCTTGCTGGCTTTGGCTAAACCAAGATGTCCCTGAATATGTGCTCAGACACACAGCCTTCACAAACACTAGGCCCAAATACAAGCCTGAATATGGAAATGCTACAAATATCCCCACTACTTAGAAAAAAACTGCAGAAATGTTATCACAGCTGAAAAGCAGCAGTGAGCCTTTAAATGAAAGTTTTAAACAGCTAAAGGAGCCTCTAGAAAAAAGAGATTAACTGCAACAAGTTATCAGAAACAAACAACCCAACAGATGCTTAATAAAAGTGGACAATTTCCAGTTAATACCTCACACACAGTGAAACTAGCTAGAAAAATACACAGTACACAATGTGCTATAAATAAAGAAATAAAGAACAAAATAAGCAAAAAAAAGGATACTTAATGTTATATATTATAGCTCAGAGTTTGTTCAGTGTCCTTCCTTCGATTAGCTCAGTGTGAAATGGCAGAAACACTCACAACTTAACTTCTTAGGTAACAGAAAGTTGAAAGCTGAGACAGCTTTTAAGAAAGAAATCTCAAAAGAACCAATGAGGAGCTTAGTCTAAGCTGTAGTCCAGGTGACCTCAGTCAGCCAATGACTTCAAACAATTCTCTCTCACTGAAATGCCTGATGGCTTTGGCTAAACCAAGATGTCCCTGAATATGTGCTCAGACACACAGCCTCCACAAACACTAGGCCCAAATATAAGCCTGAATATGGAAATGCCACAAATATCCTCACTACTTAGAAACAAACTGCAGAAATGTTTCTAATAGCGGAAAAGCAGCAGTGAGCCTTTAAATGAAAGTTTTTAACAGCTAAAGGAGACTCTAGAAAAAATAGTTTAACTGCAACAAGTTATCAGAAACAAACAACCCAACAGATGCTTAATAAAAGTGGACAATTTCCAGTTAATACCTCACACATAGTGAAACTAGCTAGAAAAATACACAGTACACAAAGTGCTATAAATAACAAAGAAATAAAGAACAAAATAAGCAAAAAACAGGATACTTAATGTTATATATTATAGTTCCGAGTTTGCTCAGTGTCCTTCCTTCAATTAGCTCAGTGTGAAATGGCAAAAACACTCACAACGTAACTTCTTAGGTAACAGAAAGTTGAAACCTGAGACAGCTTTTAAGAAAGAAATCTCAAAAGAACCAATGAGGTGCTTAGTCTAAGCTGTAGTCCAGGTGACCTCAGTCAGCCAATGACCTCAAACAATTCTCTCTCACTGAAATGCCTGATGGCTTTGGCTAAACCAAGATGTCTCTGAATATGTGCTCAGACACACAGCCTCCACAAACACTAGGCCCAAATACAAGCCTGAATATGGAAATGCTACAAATATCCCCACTACTTAGAAACAAACTGCAGAAATGTTTCTCACAGCTGAAAAGCAGCAGTGAGACTTTAAATGAAAGTTTTAAACAGCTAAAGGAGCCTCTAGAAAAAAGAGTTTAACTGCAACAAGTTATCAGAAACAAACAACCCAACAGATGTTTAATAAAAGTGGACAAGTTCCAGTTAATACCTCACACACAGTGAAACTAGCTAGAAAAATACACAATACACAAAGTGCTATAAATAACAAAGAAATAAAGAACAAAATAAGCAAAAACAGGATACTTAATGTTATATATTATAGTTCCTAGTTTGCTCAGTGTCCTTCCTTCAATTTGCTCAGTGTGAAATGGCAGAAACACTCACAACTTAACTTCTTAGGTAACAGAAAGTTGAAACCTGAGACAGCTTTTAAGAAAGAAATCTCAAAAGAACCAATGAGGTGCTTAGTCTAAGCTGTAGTCCAGGTGACCTCAGTCAGCCAATGACCTCAAACAATTCTCTCTCACTGAATGCCTGATGGCTTTGGCTAAACCAAGATGTCCCTGAATATGTGCTCAGACACACAGCCTCCACAAACACTAGGCCCAAATACAAGCCTGAATATGGAAATGCTACAAATATCCCCACTACTTAGAAACAAACTTCAGAAATGTTTCTCACAGCTGAAAAGCAGCAGTGAGCCTTTAAATGAAAGTTTTAAACAGCTAAAGGAGCCTCTATAAAAAAAGAGTTTAACTGCAACAAGTTATAAGAAACAAACAACCCAACAGATGCTTAATAAAAGTGGACAATTTCCAGTTAATACCTCACACACAGTGAAACTAGCTAGAAAAATACACAGTACACAAAGTGCTACAAATAACAAAGAAATAAAGAACAAAATAAGAAAAAACAGGATACTTAATATTATATATTATAGTTTCAAGTTTGCTAAGTGTCCTTCCTTCAATAAGCTCAGTGTGAAATGGCAGAAACACTCACAACTTAACTTCTTAGGTAACAGAAAGTTGAAACCTGAGACAGCTTTTAAGAAAGAAATCTCAAAAGAACCAATGAGGTGCTTAGTCTAAGCTGTAGTCCAGGTGACCTCAGTCAGCCAATGACCTCAAACAATTCTCTCTCAATGAAATGCCTGATAGCTTTGGCTAAACCAAGATGTCCCTGAATATGTGCTCAAACACACAACCTCCACAAACACTAGGCCCAAATACAAGCCTGAATATGGAAATGCTACAAATATCCCCACTACTTAGAAACAAACTACAGAAATGTTTCTCACAGCTGAACAGCAGCAGTGAGACTTTAAATGAAAGTTTTAAACAGCTAAAAGAGCCTCTAGAAAAAGAGTTTAACTGCAACATGTTATCAGAAACAAACAACCCAACAGATGCTTAATAAAAGTGGACAATTTCCAGTTAATACCTCACACACAGTGAAACTAGCTATAAAAATACACGGTACACAAAGTGCTATAAATAACAAAGAAAATAAAGAACAAAATAAGCAAAAAACAGGATACTTAATGTTATATATTATAGTTCCAAGTTTGCTCAGTGTCCTTCCTTCAATTAGCTCAGTGTGAAATGGCAGAAACACTCACAACTTAACTTCTTAGGTAACAGAAAGTTGAAACCTGAGACAGCTTTTAAGAAAGAAATCTCAAAAGAACCAATGAGGTGCTTAGTCTAAGCTGTAGTCCAGGTGACCTCAGTCAGCCAATGACCTCAAACAATTCTCTCTCACTGAAATGCCTGATGGCTTTGGCTAAACCAAGATGTCCCTGAATATGTGCTCAGACACACAGCCTCCACAAACACTAGGCCCAAATACAAGCCTGAATATGGAAATGCTACAAATATCCCCACTACTTAGAAACAAACTGCAGAAATGTTTCTCACAGCTGAAAAGCAGCAGTGAGCCTTTAAATGAAAGTTTTAAACAGCTAAAGGAGCCTCTAGAAAAAGAGTTTAACTGCAACAAGTTATCAGAAACAAACAACCCAACAGATGCTTAATAAAAGTGGACAATTTCCAGTTAATACCTCACACACAGTGAAACTAGCTAGAAAAATACACAGTACACAAAGTGCTATAAATAACAAAGAAATAAAGAACAAAATAAGCAAAAACAGGATACTTAATGCTATATATTATAGTTTCAAGTTTGCTCAGTGTCCTTCCTTCAGTTAGCTCAGTGTGAAATGGCAGAAACACTCACAACTTAACTTCTTAGGTAACAGAAAGTTGAAACCTGAGACAGCTTTTAAGAAAGAAATCTCAAAAGAACCAATGAGGTGCTTAGTCTAAGCTGTAGTCCAGGTGACCTCAGTCAGCCAATGACCTCAAACAATTCTCTCTCACTGAAATGCCTGATGGCTTTGGCTAAACCAAGATGTCTCTGAATATGTGCTCAGACACACAGCCTCCACAAACCCTAGGCCCAAATACAAGCCTGAATATGGAAATGCTACAAATATCCCCACTACTTAGAAACAAACTTCAGAAATGTTTCTCACAGCTGAAAAGCAGCAGTGAGCCTTTAAATGAAAGTTTTAAACAGCTAAAGGAGCCTCTATAAAAAATAGTTTAACTGCAACAAGTTATAAGAAACAAACAACCCAACAGATGCTTAATAAAAGTGAACAATTTCCAGTTAATACCTCACACACAGTGAAACTAGCTAAAAAATACACAGTACACATAGTGCTATAAATAACAAAGAAATAAAGAACAAAATAAGCAAAAACAGGATACTTAATATTATATATTATAGTTTCAAATTTGCTAAGTGTCCTTCCTTCAATTAGCTCAGTGTGAAATGGCAGAAACACTCACAACTTAACTTCTTAGGTAACAGAAAGTTGAAACCTGAGACAGCTTTTAAGAAAGAAATCTCAAAAGAACCAATAAGGTGCTTAGTCTAAGCTGTAGTCCAGGTGACCTCAGTCAGCCAATGACCTCAAACAATTCTCTCTCAATGAAATGCCTGATAGCTTTGGCTAAACCAAGATGTCCCTGAATATGTGCTCAAACACACAACCTCCACAAACACTAGGCCCAAATACAAGCCTGAATATGTAAATGCTACAAATATCCCCACTACTTAGAAACAAACTACAGAAGTGTTTCTCACAGCTGAACAGCAGCAGTGAGCCTTTAAATGAAAGTTTTAAACAGCTAAAAGAGCCTCTAGAAAAAAGAGTTTAACTGCAACATGTTATCAGAAACAAACAACCCCACAGATGCTTAATAAAAGTGGAAAATTTCCAGTTAATACCTCACACACAGTGAAACTAGCTATAAAAATACACGGTACACAAAGTGCTATAAATAACAAAGAAAATAAAGAACAAAATAAGCAA
This sequence comes from Protopterus annectens, assembly GCF_019279795.1. NCBI lineage: Eukaryota > Metazoa > Chordata > Ceratodontiformes > Protopteridae > Protopterus > Protopterus annectens. Next base: position 1,415,118,244 of record NC_056731.1, read on the forward strand.
AAAACAGGATACTTAATGTTATATATTATAGTTCCGAGTTTGCTCAGTGTCCTTCCTTCAATTAGCTCAGTGTGAAATGGCAGAAACACTCACAACTTAGCTTCTTAGGTAACAGAAAGTTGAAACCTGAGACAGCTTTTATGAAAGAAATCTCAAAAGAACCAATGAGGTGCTTAGTCTAAGCTGTAGTCCAGGTGACCTCAGTCAGCCAATGACCTCAGACAATTCTCTCTCCATGAAATGCCTGATGGCTTTGGCTAAACCAAGATGTCCCTGAATATGTGCTCAGACACACAGCCTCCACAAACACTAGGCCCAAATACAAGCCTGAATATGGAAATGCTACAAATATCCCCACTACTTAGAAACAAACTGCTGAAATGTTTCTCACAGCTGAAAAGCAGCAGTGAGCCTTTAAATGAAATTTTTAAACAGCTAAAGAAGCCTGTAGAAAAAAGAGTTTAACTGCAACAAGTTAACAGAAACAAACAACCCAACAGATGCTTAATAAAAGTGGACAATTTCCAGTTAATACCTCACACACAGTGAAACTAGCTAGAAAAAAAAAACAAAATAAGCAAAAAACAGGATACTTAATGTTACATATTATACTTCCGAGTTTGCTCAGTGTCCTTCCTTTGATTAGCACAGTGTGAAATGGCAGAAAACTCACAACTTAACTTCTTAGGTAACAGAAAGTTGAAACCTGAGACAGCTTTTATGAAAGAAATCTCAAAAGAACCAATGAGGTACTTAATCTAAGCTGTAGTCCAGGTGACCTCAGTCAGCCAATGACCTCAAACAATTCTCTCTCACTGAAATGCCTGATGGCTTTGGCTAAACCAAGATGTCCCTGAATATGTGCTCAGACACACAGCCTCCACAAACACTAGGCCCAAATACAAGCCTGAATATGGAAATTCTACAAATATCCCCACTACTTAGAAACAAACTGCAGAAATGTTTCTTACAGCTGAAAAGCAGCAGTGAGCCATTAAATGAAAGGTTTAAACAGCTAAAGGTTCCTGTAGAAAAAAGAGTTTAACTGCAACAAGTTAACAGAAACAAACAACCCAACAGATGCTTAATAAAAGTGGACAATTTCCAGTTAATACCTCACATACAGTGAAACTAGCTAGAAAAAAGAACAAATTAAGCAAAAAACAGGATACTTAATGTTATATATTATAGTTCCGAGCTTGCTCAGTGTCCTTCCTTCGATTAGCTCAGTGTGAAATGGCAGAAACACTCACAACTTAACTTCTTAGGTAACAGAAAGTTGAAACCTAAGACAGCTTTTAAGAAAGAAATCTCAAAAGACCTCAGTCAGCCAATGACCTCAAACAATTCTCTCTCACTGAAATGCCTGATGGCTTTGTCTAAACCAAGATGTCCCTGAATATGTGCTCAGACACACAGCTTCTACAAACACTCAGCCCAAATACAAGCCTGAATATGGAAATGCTACAAATATCCCCACTACTTAGAAACAAACTGCAGAAATGTTTCTCACAGCTGAAAAGCAGCAGTGAGCCTTTAAATGAAAGTTTTAAACAGCTAAAGGAGCCTCTAGAAAAAAGAGTTTAACTGCAACAAGTTATCAGAAACAAACAACCCAACAGATGCTTAATAAAAGTGGACAATTTCCAGTTAATGCCTCACACACAGTGAAACTAGCTAGAAAAATACACAGTACACAAAGTGCTATAAATAACAAAGAAATAAAGAACAAAATAAGCAAAAAACAGGATACTTAATGTTATATATTATAGTTCCGAGTTTGCTCAGTGTTCTTCCTTTGATTAGCTCAGTGTGAAATGGCAGAAACACTCACAACTTAACTTCTTAGGTAACAGAAAGTTGAAACCTGAAACAGCTTTTAAGAAAGAAATTTCAAAAGAACCAATGAGGTGCTTTGTCTAAGCTGTAGTCCAGGTGACCTCAGTCAGCCAATGACCTCAAACAATTCTCTCTCACTGAAATGCCTGATGGCTTTGGCTAAACCAAGATGTCCCTGAATATGTTCTCAGACACATAGCCTCCACAAACACTAGGCCCAAATACAAGCCTGAATATGGAAATGCTACAAATATTCCCACTACTTAGAAACAAACTGCAGAAATGTTTCTCACAGCTGAAAAGCAGCAGTGAGACTTTAAATGAAAGTTTTAAACAGCTAAAGGAGCCTCTAGAAAAAAGAGTTTAACTGCAACAAGTTATCAGAAACAAACAACCCAACAGATGCTTAATAAAAGTGGACAATTTCCAGTTAATACCTCGCACACAGTGAAACTAGCTAGAAAAATACACAATACACAAAGTGCTATAAATAACAAAGAAATAAAGAACAAAATAAGCAAACAACAGGATACTTAATGTTATATATTATAGTTCCGAGTTTGCTCAGTGTCTTTCCTTCGATTAGCTCAGTGTGAAATGGCAGAAACACAGTAAGCATTGTAGGTTGTGCAATTGTGGGGGCATGTTTAAGCCTCCGTAGAGCACTTAAACACGGACCCTCATAAATATTCATATGGTGCTGCTGCACCATCTGTAAGGGGGATGCTCGTCGCAAGGCTAATACTGTCCTTGCGCCGAGTTTCATGAATCCCGAGGGCTGTTTTTTTACCATTTCGAATTTTGCAATAGTGCATTGATTAAAAATCTGTAACTTGTGCTAAAATGTATTTTGTAATGTTGCTTTTTTATATTAATATTTGCAAGGTGCATGGCTTAGTGTAAATATGGAGAAATGGATAAATAAATTAAAATTAATAGAAGTTGTTTCGATGATAAGGACAACATAAATTAAAGCTGTGAATCAAATGTGTGTGTAGCACACTTTGTAAACGTGAAGCACACAGCACATAGAACATATAGATCATAGCTCAAGTCCCACATTTATCTTTTAATGACAACTAAAAAGCACTTTTTACAAGAATAATACATGTTGAGCTTTGCCTCTCTCATTTGCACATTGCTCACCTTCATGCAAGCATAGCATAATGCCTCAGACAACAAGCAGATATTGTCAGTTGCAGAAATCTTCCACGTTCTATTGCACAGACATGCTAAGCCGCTTTGCACAGAGGTCAGCATGCTTTAGCAATGCTTGCAGTTCCACAATACCTGCAGACAATAAGCAAACATCATAAATTTTAAAAAAGATACATTGTTAAATCTTTTGCTTTCCATCATACAAACACCCTAAGTAACATTGCATGGTGGCTAGCATGCTTTCATAACACCTGCAGATTTGTCAGTTTCTAAAAAGATGCATCATAACATGTATGGTCTTCCATCACACAAACACACTAAGTGGCATTGCGTGGCACTCAGCATACACATACACAGTAATGAGCTTGAAAAATAGAGCTGATTGCTCTCCTTGTGGCAACAGGTGTAAGTTAGCGGCCACGTTTTAGTAATGCTGCTCCAGTGTAATTTATATTAAAATTAACAACATAAAAATAATTATACATAAAAATAACTATGTATAGCAGGTGGATTGAGCATGCACATTTGATATATATATATATATATATATATATATATATATATATATATATATATGTGTGCAACTGTGGTCATCAGTACAATTATGGTTCTACAATTAAACATTTATTTTTTTATTTTCTGAACTTTCATGTCACACACATACATGGTTAATCACTCAACACTTTAATGTGTCTATATAACCAATGAGCATGTGTGACAAAGAAGCCCTCAGTTGCAGTGAGTATTCTGTACTGTAATGGCTGTAAATAATACACCTGTTGCATAGTCCTCCCTGTGGTGACTAGTGTAAGTTAATGGCCCCAATACAGATGAACCAGCATTCTAATCTAGCACAATACAAATTTTATTAATGGTGTTCCACTCAATTTTTAAAACTAAAGAACAATATGAAGGTAAAAATGCATAACAGTAACTATGTATAGCAGTGGATATCATATGAATTATATGTGTGACTGAGGGTATACTGACAATTATCTTTCTGTACTTAAAACTGTATTTTTTGCCCTGGCATGGATTTCATACTTCGGTGATAGACATATACACAGGAATGCATAAACCAGGATGTTGTCAGGTCACATGCATACATGTTAACCACTCACTCTTTAATGTGTCTTTATAATTAATAAGCATCACTGAAAAACACTTCTTCCAGGAGGAAAAATCACCTAAGTGGAACAGCACCTATGTGAAAGATTATGTATTGTCTATCTTACATAAATTTGAATCCCACATTGTACAAATTACTTTTATCAGTGTGTAAAGCCACACAAAAATATGTCAGATCATACGATTTATATACCCATCTAAAAAGTTAAGTCATGTAACAGGCACAACAGCATCCAATCCATAAACTAATACCAACTGTCATATTACCTTTCCTAAATCATAAACTGCCTTCCTCTCTGTTTGGCATTATTGCTCTCAAGTTAACATTTCACAGACATGGTTGGCATGGTTGTGTGGGTCTGTGCACTGACCATTAAATGCAATATTACAAATTGGCAGGAAAACATTTAACTGTTGCTGTATGACCTGTACTGACATGGCAGGAGTTAGAAAGGAAGGTGCCCAATTTAGGGCTCAAAGATGGGGTGTAGAGGAGTCCAGAATATTTATTGGACTTCTTGTAAAGTGTTACAGCTGTAAACTACTGCAGGGGGACTATACCAGTTCTCAATATAAATCAGAGGTTTGGAATAGTCTTGCCAAGGGTGTCTCCAGTGCAGGCACCACTTCAATGACCTGAAAGGTGCAAGCAGGCACAGCCCAACCAGTGACTGGATGAGTTTAGGACTGCTGACATCCCACAGTTGTGTAAGTATACAAATAAAGATATTCAAAGTAGGAGATAAGCAAGACTTGCATGTATAATGCTCTTCTCTTTTTCTCTGTTCTTTATTTTACAGTTGCCCAGGAGTTTGCAGCGAACAGGGAAGCCCATGCTGAATGCTTAGAAAGACTAAGAGAAGCAAGGAGTAGGTATCAGCACAAAATAATTATTATTGTATTAAATGTATTGCTCTTCCATACATTAGTAGCTTAGCAGCTTCATTCTGTAGTTCAAGGGAATTGTAGGAATCAATTATAATAGTGTATTCAGATGTGGGGGTCAAATACCACAGATAACAAATACATTATAAAATAATTAAAAATGATTAGATATTAATTTCAACACAATTGGCATAAATGTCATGTTGTTAATTTAATCTGTATTATTTGAAAAAAAATATATGTGAGGTGTATGCATATTGCAAAGATTACTTGGAACAATTATCAATCCTAGTTTGTAGTTTTTAAAAAGTATAATTAATATAAAAGTAAAATTATATTTATATTGTAGTAATTTATTGTATGAGACATATGATGGTTCTAATTATCTTTTTCTTTTTATGTCTGTTACCCCAGTCCTTATCTTTTTATGTTTATTGATATGATCATAACATTGAGATGTCATCAGTTTCTGAGAACTGATAAAAATGATTTCCAGCGCAGTGAGGTAGGCCAACCAGTGCAACTCAGCCTGCCAGTCCTCCAATGGCTGCTGCACCAGCACCTAGTGCATCCTCTGCAGCCCCTGTACTACCTAGGCCCTGAACATGAGGTAGCATTACCCTGGCAGCTGGTGCAGTGGTCCCCTCCGAGAGTATTGGTGAAGGTGATTTTGTCACCCACCAGTAGCTGCCAGGCATGGTGTGTGAGGTTGTAGAAGGTACCATTAGTGCATGCCTCAGCCATATGGAGAAGATCCTCACTGGAGTGATGTGAAAACAAAAACATCAAGCACTCCAACAGCAAGCTGAGGGAGGGGACAGTGATGTCAGTTCTGAGAATGAGGACTAGATTCTCACTGTCACCATGCTTGATGAGCATGAGCCTCCAATGTCCCCTCTGTATATCCAGTCATGGTGTCCCCCAACCTTTTGTACTCCTCACTATCCCAGTCTCTGTCTTGTTTGTCCTGCTTGTCTGCAATCGCTTCCTCACCTACTTGACTGACCTGACCCTGGCAAACTTACATCCCTTGCCCAACATTCCTCTCATACGTAAATAAAATCAAAGAAATAAGTACCTGTCCAACAAAAAATATATAGATCTTCCCATACATAGCTTTTCACTTTGCACGTGTGTCTTCTCGACACACTTGATTCAGACCATTTGGCTATATAGCATGATTACGCTGTAGTCACCCATCTTTGTTGAGGTGACAGTACAAATTCATCCAGTTTTCTCTCCATGTTCATTTTACACTATTGAAGAAGTGGATAGCTATAGTCTTTCCTAATTCCCTACTGCACATTCCTATATTGCTTTCCCTTTGTTCTTCCCCCTGCCTACCCCCCATTTCACAACTTTCCTATCTACCCCATTTTCACATCTTTCCAGTATTGGCCAAATTAGGAAACACAAATGCAGTGGTATCAATTATGACAAAAGTCGAAGTATTAAAATCCAAATTTTACTGATTTGTTAGCGCTTTCGTGCAACTAACATTAAATGCACTTCTTCAGACAAACCATACAGCACAAAAAGGTGCAGTTAAATACACACACAGAAACACGCCCTGCATTAATTAAACAATTACTAAATTAAAACTGTTTAACTCTTTCTTGAAAGACCAGCAACAGTGTAAAAAATTTCAATATTAATTCATAATCCATAAATTCAAATAAATAAGTCTTAATTTTATGTATTTGTATATACATTCATGCCCAAATAGATATACTAACTTTAAACAAAAATACCAACAACATATAAATGGTCCAGTGAGAATACTAAATATTCCCACTAAACCGTAATGGTGTCCTAAACCAAGTAAGAAGTATTTACCCATATAGGTGCATTCAATAAATAACTGTTTTTATACATCAAATTAAATACAAAATAGGGAACCTACCATTAAATAAACAGATACTTACATTAATATTAACTAAATAAGTCCCCTGATTTTAATATAAAATGTATTAATATTTATGTATAATATTCACTAATTGTGATCAGCCTTGACCTACCCGAAAGAATATTCATCGCTCAAGAGCTTTTAATTTAAGTAAACATTTGATAGAACATGTTTCATTAATCCCTGGATAAACATATGCGTTTGTTTTAAGCTGCCACAATAGCTCTTGTTCTTCTAACTTAAGGTGCCATGGACCTCCCCTAGGATTTTTTAAAACTTTTTGTACCACAGTAAACCCAAAACTATGTGTATGGAATTCACTAACATGCCTTGCAAGGGCATTGGAAGTAGTACCTTTAGAAATTGCGTATAAGTGTTTGTATATACGCTGTTTTAATTGGCGTTCCGTTTTGCCAAGATAGAATACAGGGCAAGATTTACATGTAGCCAAATAAACAACGCCTTGGGTTTTGCAGTTACACTTATCATTAATATAATATTTAATACCTCTAATGAAAAAGGAGGAACCAGTTTGCACAAATTTACAATAATTGCAATGCCCACGCTTATACATCCCTTTATTAGGCCTGTAGGGCTTAACTGGAAGTTCAAATAATGTTTTAAGGGAAGGTGCTTTTTTTGTATACAACTAAAGGGTATAACCCTAATATATCAGAAAATTTTTTTTTCTTGGGAAATAATATCCCAATTAGTGTTCAAAATCACCTTAAGTTGTGGTGCTAAATCATTAAATTCTGTAATAAAACTTGTAACATAATTCATTTTGTGTATTGGCCAAATTAATAGAAATCAGTGTTTTTATTGTTTTTATTTTTGTTTTTATTGTTGTTTCGTCATATAACTCAATATGAATATATAAAATGACAAAGAATATAATTCATGTTATATGAGAAAATGTTCTAGTACAATTTTCTAATATTTTGGGGATGACCCTTTGGCCATTATCAAGGATTTAACTAATTGAGGCATAGAACAAACAAGTTCATGGCAATGTTCAGTCATAGAAGCACTGCATGCCGAAGCTAAAATGAGTTCATCAGTCAGTTGCTGCTTGTTTGTTATGGCATTTTTCTTCATTTCTGACCTCAGAATAGCCCACAAGTTCTCTGTTGATTTCACATCTGGGCTGTTACCTGGCCATGGTAACACTTCAATTCCATGGACCTCAAGGAAACTTGTCACTTGTCGACCTTTGTGACATGGACACCATCATGCATGAAGATCAAGTCTCCTTTCCCAGTAAATCCCTTTTCTTTGCCTAGTCACATAGCTGAGGGAGCAGACATTGCTGTAGTATGGTTTTGTATTGTTCTTGCTTCATGTTTCCCTGAACAATGTACAGCTGACCTGTTCCAAAGATGCTCATAACACACCAGACCATCTCTTGAATGGAGTGCTTGACGTGCTGAATGATACAATCATCCCTCATCCACTCTCCAGATTGGTCTCTGACATATTGTACTTGCTGATCTGAACATTGTATTATGCTGTCATCATTGAAAGCAACCTGTTCCCAATCTTCGTCTGACCAGTTTTGAAACTCTTTTGCCCAGCGCAGTCTTTTTGCCTTCATTTGGTTGGGCAATTTCTGTTTCTTTAGATGTCTGCAAGCTCAAAGCCCAGTGTCCGGAAGTTTCTGTTGAATAGTTCTGGAACTCACTGTAACACCCTGTTGTTCCAGCATCCTCTGCAGCTGCCTACTGGATGTCTTGCAAATCTTATGGCATTCAATGATCAGATATGAATCATCCCAAGGAGTTGTGGACGTTCTGCGACAACAAATGCAAGAACGCATTGGTAACAACCCTTCAATAGTATTCAGTTTATTTTGAATTCTTCTGACAGACAGCTGACTAACTCCAAAATTCTTGGCAATTTCTGATCCAAGAACACCTTCTATGAGTGGAATCTCAACTTTAGCATGCTTATGTTGTATTAAGTCAGCCAATTTACCCATTTTTAAGACTATGGAAATGTGTCATTATGATGTAATTTCTCTTTAAGTAGGTAAGTAACATGTAGTAATTTCATGCTAAACAGTTTTTTTGAAGAACCAGCAAACTGAAATGATTTTGTGAATTTCTGAAAAAGCCAGACTAAAGAAACTAAAGCATTTCCATTATTTGATGATATTTCTATTAATCTGGCCAACACTGCAATCTGGTCAAAAAACAGAATCACACACTACGCACATGGCAGAAATTCTCCATAATGAAGCCCTTCACTTTTTGTCATCTGCATTTGTGTAGAGTTTTACATCATGCACCAATGCCAAGTGACAGTGAATGGCTCTTCATGTCCTATGGCATAGTGTTATTACCTCCATGCAATGCTGCTTGAACTCACTGCCAAAGGCACTCAAATTACATATGTACTGTAACATTTATTTGCACTGATGACTGTTGTCCATTTTTATACACTACTTCACTGTAGTCATTGCCTCTCACATTCACAAAAATTATCACATTTAATTATGTAATGTCATCCTGAAAATGTGCAAAAAAATTTGATTGAGCTGGATTCGAACACTGACTCATTTTTTCTCAGAATATAAACTTACTGCTGTTACACCTGCTACCACAGAGAAAGCAAGGCCACAGGTGTTTTTATTACACTCAGTACTTTCCTAAGTGCTGACTGCCACTCCTCTCCACTTAGCATGTTTGCATGACGGGAGGAAAAACTATGAAACTATTACTACTTTCCCAGTTAAGCAGAGGCCCACGTTTGCTCATCACTTAACTCTATGCAAACAGAGAAGGCAGTAGCAACACTCCTTTATGTTATAAAACTTATAACACAGCATTTCCAATATAAACTACATTACGAACATCATAGTATCTGTCAGCTATTTGTACCATAGCCTATAATCGGAAGTATTTCACAAGTTCACGTTTTTGTCAATAAATGTGAATCACACATGCACATATATTTTTCCATCAATCTTGCAAACCAGTTGCTCAGCGGTGTGCTATGGAAATAGCTGATTACCATGTAGTTCTATGTTTATTGCCCAGTTAGTCTTCATTCCATTATAATCCATGTAAAATACAACCAAAGGGGAGGAACTTGTTGACTGAACACATATTTATTCAGACTTTTGTGCACTGCACCCATGTGGTTGAAAATGGATATGTCAGTAGTAGTTCATATATGTCAATTACACTGCAGACATAAATAGCACAACGTCATTGTTGCATCATTTAAAGCTTTATATTGACAATACACATTCAGATTGTCTTGATGTATTAATGTGGACATCAATTCATCACAAGTATGAACACATGTACATACAGATTTGCATCCATGCTGATCACAAAACACATGTGTGTGTATGACTTTAAGTGTATAATGCACACAACATATTGAGAAACATGTGCATGTGTCTCACTTTTGCAACATGCATTCCTGACAGTTTTCTTCATTAAGTTTGAGAACCTGTCTTTTAAAGTATACATGCACATTAAAAACACAACAGAAAATACAAATTCCATAATTTGCACACCACTCACATCACATAATATGTTACCCACATCATGTAATGATGATGGCATCATCTATAAAGACCAGTATGACAAGGCAAAAGCATACTTCAGGGATACTGCAGTTATTAACTACTGTGTTCTGCAGATGGGAACAAAATACTTAAAGGCGGGCTAACTTAGCACAATAGCCACGTTATGTGTGTGTATCTATGTATGTATAAGTGTGTGACCATAGTCAGAAGAACATGATTCTGTATCCTACTGTCAGTAGTCTGGTCCCATGCAGAACAAATATTTTGACAGTTATACATGCCTATACAGCTATGTCATACAGGCCTCCCAACATCTTCTTTCAAACATACAGTAATGATCCCATCCAATATAAATTATCCAGCAGCAGTGTAAAAGTCAGACTTGTTATGTGATGCTTGCACTAAATGCTGAGTTCTCTAGCTTGAGTAACTAGTAAGGTAGGAGTTCTAACCTCACTGCAGTTAACTAGTGTGTGTAGTCAAAAGAGTATCCTATTGTCAGCAACCCAGTCCCATACAGGACAAGTATTTTGATAGTTGTACATGCCTACACAGCCATTTCATACAGGCCTCCCAACATCTTCTTCTAAAACATATGATGATCATGTCATCCACTAGAAATTGTCCAGCAGCAGTATACAAGTCAGACTTGTGAAGAGGTGCTTGTGTTAAGTACTGAGTACTCTAGCTTGCACAACTAGTTAGGTAGGGGTATTAATCTCTCTGTAGTCAACTGGTATATGTGTAGTCAGGAGAATATGAGTCTGTATTCTACTGTCAGCAATCAAGTGCATGGAGAAAAAATATTTTGACAGTCATACATGACTATACAGCTATTTCATACAGGCCTCCCAACATCTTCTTCCAAACATACAATGATGATGAAATCAGTCTTGTGATGTAATGCTTGCATTAAGCACTGAGATCTCTAGCTTGTGTAACCAGTTTAAGTAGGGGTGCTAATCTATTGCAGTCAACTGGTCAAAAGAGCATGAGCCTGTACCATACTGTCAGCAGCCCAGTCCCATGTAGGACAAATATTTTGACAGTAGTACTTGCCTACATAGCTAGTTCATACAGGCCTCCCAACATCTTCCTCCAAAACAAGCAATGATGATGTCATCCACTATACATTGTCCAGCAACAGTATAAAAGTCAGACTTGTGACATGGTGCTTGCATTAAGTACTGAGTTCTCTAGCTTGTGTAACTAGTTAGGTAGAGGTTCTATTCTCACTGTAGTCAAATGATATATGCATATTCAGGAGAATATGAGTCTGTGTTCTACTGTCAGCAATCAAGTCCCATGGAGAACAAATATTTTGACAGTCGTACATGCCTACACAGCCATTTTATACAGTCCTCCAAACATCTTCTCACAAACATACACTGCTGATGTCATCAGCTATAAAGTGTTGTCTGACACCATGAAAGCCAGACTTGTGCTGCGATGCTTGTATGAAGTACTGTGCTTTGTAGATAGGTCGGGTTTCTAGTCTCACTGCAGTCTGACACTGTGAAATCCAGACTTGTGCTGTGGCAATTGCATGAAGTACTATGATTTGTAGATAGGTAGGGATTTTAGTCTCACTGCAGTCAGTTGGCATATCTGTGTTTGTGCTCAGTTAGTTCACATTCTAGAGGCTATTTTAGAACAGTATGTCAGACACTAAGACTAACATCCTCTTCTCAACACTCATGCTATAAAGTGTTGTCTGGAACTATAATAGCCAGACGGGTTGTGGTGCTTGCATAAAGTACTGTGTTCTGTATATAGCTAAGTAGGAGTTCTAGTCTCACTGTGATCAACTGGTGAGTGTGTGTGTGTGTGTGTGTGTGTGTGTGTGTGTGTGTGTGTGTGTGTGTGTGTGTGTGCGCGTGTGTTCATCCAACAATCAGTATGTTGACAATTTTAGAATGGCATGTGAGTCCACAGCTATGTCAGACACTCTTCCTAACATCTTCTTGTAATATGCACTGATGATTGTCATTTGACATTATTCAAGTCCAACTTGTGCTGTGGTAATAACATTAGGTACTGTGTTCTACAGCTTCGGTAATTAGATATTTAGAGTTCATATATGACAGCAGGCAACTTGAGTGTGTATACATTCAAATAATAGTTTTGTGACTCCACATCCATGTCAGATACTCCTCCCAACATCTTCTTAACAGCATGCAGTAATACTATCATACTCTATAAAGTGCAATGTGGCAATGTTAAAGTCAGACATATGAGGTGGTGCTAGTGTTACAATGCATGAAATTCAGCTTTGATAACTACACAGGTGTAATGTTCAAATCAGGCACATTCTACTGCTCTGTGTGTGTGTGTGTGTGTGTGTGTGTGTGTGTGTGTGTGTGTGTACACGTGTGTGTGTTTGGTGGTTCATTACAGTCATTGTATGATCTTTAGAATTTCTTTTCATTTTACTATCACTTGGAAGAACCTTTGACATAGCTCCATGCATCCAACATCCCTCTTTTCCCTTTCGCCACATGACATTGTTCCTACAGAGGCATGGGGGATGAAGCCGTCTCAAAGATGCATGTACACATCATGAAGCAGAGCCTCCCATGAGCTTCTGCAAGCCATCTCCAGCCTACTGGATGTGTGATTGCTAATTCTGTCATGGGGAGGTGCACATGTCACATATGGACAGAGACAGTATGTAATACAATCAAACAAATACACACATACTCACATATACTTACTATCTTCCATCACATAGATATAAAGAGTCTGTTTTAAATGGTATAATAATGGATAGGATTGTATGTGTTGTTGGCTATCTTAGTAATGTCCTATCACCCTATGAACATTTCACATGTCAATGTTGCTTTCATCAACATGTGCTATATTAAGACATGGATGTATGGTAGGCCTACAAGAGGGTGTAACAATCTGCGATGTGAGGTAATGTATTGATGGCCACTGCTGCCATTTGATAACATGTTTCTTTCATAGTAGCTGTAGTAATATGCCTCCTGAGAAATGTTGACATAGGATGATACTATGTATATTGCTGGATTAATAAGACATGCAATTTTTGTAGAAGAGCAGATCAACATTCTACGCAGTTTTTATTCAGCCATCACAGTGACACCTGCAGTATGGCACATCTGTGCATGTGTATACTTACCATCATTAAATGCTCTTTGACATACATCAATATAAATTCATACTGATTATATGGCCACATAAGTCTTATTTCTTCCACATGTAATGCTGTGATATACCAAAAATATCATGTTTTGATTCAATTATAACCTTGTGGAATTCCTTGTAAGTGTGATCATATAGCTATTCCCAAGGATTATTGAGGTGGTCCCCAGCAGCATTGTGTGACTGATAGTATTTGTGTCAGCAACTGTTCTGCATGAGCCACAACCAACTCATCTGCAATGTCTCCATATATGGTAACAGGCCACTCAAACATAGCTTTGCAATGAAAAACATGTATTTATTTATTATTTATTTATTTCACATTTGTTAACCGGGTTGGTCTAGCTGGGTAAGAATTTACCATTTTTCAGTGGAGACCCAAGGGGAAAAGCCCCAAACAGACATACAAATGCATACGAATAGAGACAAATTAACAATATTACAGAGCAAAACAATCTTATGAATACAATGGATAAGAAAAACATAATGTACTCAATGAAATAGTACATAGCTATATATACAAAAAGTGTAGTAATAGGCTGTAACAACAGAAACAACAATAATAAATAATAAATCCAGCAAGTAAGCAGGCGGGGAAGTTATGGTTGTAGGTAATATAATGAAAAGAAACAAGGTATAATTAGGTTAGTGGCTAGAAGAAGAATTTTTTTGAGGGAAAGTAGATTGGGAGTAAAAAGTAGAGAGAGGTGACTGCACAATGGGCCGTAGGTCAGAAGAGGGCATGGTGCAAAAGAAGATAGTAGTAGAGGAGGGATGTAGTGATCTAAAGGGAGGGTACAGAAAGAACAGCAGTTGAATAAAATAAGTTGCAGAAAGAGGAAAAAGGTGTTATAGATCAGACAGTGGTAAAGTGGGTATGTGGAGAGGGAGGGGTTAAGTAGGATGGTAACAGGTACATATAGGGTTGTTATGGAGGTACACTATCAGGTCATGTTTGAAGTTAGGAAGGGAGGTATGACTTCTAATATGGATTGGAAGATTGTTCCAGGTAAGGGAAATTGAGTGTTTATAGAGTATTGTACCTATGTTTTTACTAAGTGTATAGACTTGTAGTAAGAGTTTATCAGAGCTGCGCAGGGATCGGGGAGGGGTGTACCAGGAGATCAGGTTGGACAGAGATGGACAGTCAGAATTTGAATTAAGAATTCTGAAAGCTTGGATCAGCTGACATTTGGTCAGAAGGTGTGGGAATTCGAGCCAATGTAGTTTTATGAGAGTGGAGCAGTGATGGGATTTATAGGGGCTGCTGGTGACAATCTAACAATTTTGTTATAGGTTTGGTCTAGTTTTGCCAGCAGGTTATTTTGTAAATTGGAAAATAGAGGAGAGCCATAGAGGAGGGCGGGGAAGAGATAGGATTGGGCTAGCAATAGTTTTAAGTTGGGGGTCAGGAATTTTCTGTTTCTGTATAGCATGCATAGTTTTCGGTGTGTTTTCTTTATAGAATGAAGTATGTGGAGGTCTAGTATGAGCTGGTCATCTATGATGACACCTAGGAGTTTAGTGTGTAAGTCTGGTGTTATGATGGTGCCATTTAAAGAGGATATGAGAAAGGTGGATTTGTGGTGGGCTAGAGTTTTAGGTAGGAATAGTAAGAGCTTAGTTTTAGAGGGGTTCAGGATAAGTTATATGTTTATGTTGTGCAACTGCTGCAGTTTCATGACAGTGGTAAGGCTGCATGACTGTGAGAACAGTTCCACTGCATGGCATGTGATACATAACAAAGTTTGTATTTGGAGGTGTTGTCACAAATCATTTATTTAAATAAGTGTGAAATGTTAAGGGAAATACACAACTAAGAGCAGAGCTGTATGTGGATGCCACCAGCCATACTCACCTGGAGAAAATAGACGATCTGCTAGCTGACCGTTTGTCTCACACTTCACACACTGTCTCCACTGGCCATCAGCCAAACTATACATGCAAACATTACCCAGTTTATTTTCTCAGGAGAGCAGCTCATCTATGCTCTCTCTCTAAGGCCAAAAGCACAGCATCAATGGGCCCTGACAACATCCCATGTTGCCTATACCATGACTTAAAACCTGACCTAGCAGACACAGTTGGATCCCTACTTAAACACATCCTCCAGATAGCCTATGGTCTGGCAGAAGGGTGTACAGCAACTGTCATCTGTCGGAACAAGGGGGTCCATCACATGATGCAGGGGCTTATAGATTACGGACCCATAATCCTAACTCTCTTCAAATGTGAGGCAGACCAATGCCTCATCATGGACCTTATCAAAAAAGGATTCATGTAATCTCAAGACTGTGTACCAAACCCATTTTTGATTTATTAAGACTCCATCGTGTATGCTAAATCTGGTTGACATCTTCAAGAAGGTCAGCAAGGGCATGCATGAGAAAAGACTGTCATTCCACATAACTTGACCTGGCCAAGGCATCTGACACAAATCCACATTCAGGTTTTGCAGAAAAACTGTTTTGAGTGGGCATAAACACCTACATCACCAAGTGGGTAGACAAATGGATCACAGACAGGACACATAATGTCAAAGTGTGTGAAGTCACCTCTGGCTAGAGTCCAATGACCAGGTCCATACCTTAGGGTTCTGTACTAGGCCTTTTCTTATTCAGTATTTCAGTCTCATAAGTCAAGACAAACTTACACATCCTTTGCCTAAACAGCTTTGTGGATGACTGCAAATACTGGACAATCATTAAATCCAAGAATGCTATTGATATCATGCAGAAAGTATTAACACGCACAAATGATTGTTGCCACAGCCATAGAGACATAATTGATGAACAAAAAGCATAATTATTTCCTTTTTTAAAGCAAATACACATGCTAATTACAATGCAGACAACACACCCCTATGTGCAGACCAAGTGATACCTGACCTGGGTACTCAAGTATATAGTAAGCAGATCTTGCCCAAGCATGTGACCACAGTGGTGACAAATCCCTTGTATGTAGCACAACTATTGAGTATGGGCAGGCTATCCAAATCAAAGGACATTATAGTCCCATTGTTCTCAGCCCTCATCACACCAATAATTGAGTACAATGCATCCTTTTGCACGTACATCCCCACACATCTTCCAGGGATGATTTACTCAAGTGTATCAGTTTTGCCAAAGTGAGCTTCCACACATCTTTTTATTCATACATACATATTCTTTGTGATGCATAACCATTAAGAGTTGACAATGTAGATGCCCCTTCATAGTGGTATACAAGATGCATGTGTGCTACATCTTTCTGTGATGCAGCCATTAAATATATAGCCCACTGACAACATTGATGGGATAGCTTCTTGCAAGTGTGGATTGTGGCATATGTGTGTCATGCAAACCTCTCAACTAGCCAGGACTGCTCCTAATTTAAACTACAGGTGCAACAGTATCCATCTTAACAACTCCCAAACTTGGTCATTTTTGAGGAAGGTGTACATGATTTCCCTTATAAATTACTGAATAATCATTAAATTGGTAAAAGTATTTTCATGCAGAACATGTAAATAATTCACAATTACATATTTTATGTCAATGACAAAGATTAATGGTGGTATTATTCTTACACTGGCCATGAGTGTGCATGCTTCTGCCTACTGCTGTCCATGAGCCCATTGCTGTGTCCCAACATGTTGAGACCTATGCTGACATTACTTTCATATTCAAGCAACTGTTTTGGCACATCTTCACAATATGCACATACCCCATACTGTATATACTGTCCTTGCTAAATGTCCTCTCCAGTGATCATGTCAGGTTGCTTATATCAAAACAAATCATATCCATTGATATGTGACCTTGTCTGAGAGTCACATAATATACAATAACTGTGTGATGATATGGCTATACACACACAGAAGGCATACCTCACAACTATACAGATGTTTGCAGAATGTCCAGATGTTTGGCTCATATTTTAGGTCTGTTCCTCATAAAATGTATTGTTTTCTGGCAAATGACTGGGATGATCTGAGGACTGAAGTCACTAAATAATGACATACACTTGAGTTTCAGACTTCAAATCCTTCAGAAAATGTATGTTGAAACAAACCCTGTTACTCTAGCAACTTTCTAAGTTTATAAGAGCAATATTTAAAATATGTCCCCATTTTTGGGCCTTTGTCCCCCCATTTTGTTGGGCTTTGTCCAGATTTCTTGCACTAAGAGGTTGAGAGGTATGACAGGAGGTGTAATCAGCAGCATGCACTGTATTATGTACATATGTGATTGATGTTCGTGCTATAACTGTCTTGTCTTTGGAGTGAACATACATTGACATGCCATTATCTGATGTACATTACCATGTTTTACTTGTTCTCCTACCCTTTCTTCATTAATACCATTCCTGTCAGTGGCCCTTTTCAATACACACACTTCCCCAGACAAGTGTCTTTATAGTGCAACCTATATACCATTGATGATCATCACCAAACATTTATTTCAGTATAGCAAAAACATGTTTGTACTGTACTTTGCAATGAGTACACTTTCCTATTATGTGTTAATACTACATTCATTGCCTTAAATTAATCTCTGGTAGTCATTGTGGCTGTCCGTGTAATCTCGCACAACACATTTGCCCATAGGTAAACTTGTCGACATGTCTGGATGTGTCTGTGTTGCTTTACATGGTTTCCTGATCAGCAACACTGTTGCTGGCCATGAAAACTAGCTTGATCCATGTAAGCGCTATGTGTGGCATGTATTTGCAATTCGCACTGCTGCTCATTGCCCAAACATGTAAACTCTGTGTAGTCTTCACGCTAAGCCTAAACAGAGTTTATTGAATCCCTGTGTGTGTGTTTAGGTTCCTATCTGCTTGTGTGAGTGTATGCATGCATGAAAGAGAAGTGTGTTTGTGTATGAGACAGGGGGATTGAGATCAATCGAGCAGTAGCAGCAGTTAAGAGGTATGTATATCTCTCAACCTCAAGAAAGCTGAATAAAGCTTAAAATAAAGAGTGGACAAAAGCTCATAAATAGGAACAGATTTTAAACACTGCTGCTATGAAATCATAAAGTTGCTAGAATAAAGGGATTTTTTTAGCATGCATTTTCTGAAGAGAATAAAGTGTGAAATTCAAATGTATGTCATTATTTAATGACTTCAGTCTCCAACAATTGCCAGCAAACTACAAATCTTATGAGTAAGGGACCAAAAAAATGAGGTAAATATCTGGACGTTTGTTGAAAATCTTATATTCTGGATGCAAAATACTTCCTTTAACACCATTTACATATATTACAGCAAGTTTAAAATATTATGTGGAGGAATTATTTTACATCAAAAGTATAAAAATAGTAGTAGTATGGTAATAAAAAATAAATAAAACATGACAATTTTACAGACAGCCTATTCTCTAAAGTGCAATAATACCCTCCAGGGTGTATGCTACTGTGTAAATAATGCCCATCCTGGGGAGTAGAGGCCCTCTGTCTGCAGCAGCAGGCTTCAGAACAACCCTGGACATTCATTATTTGCACACACACACACACACACACACACACACACACACACACACACACACACACACACACACACACACATACACACACACACACACACACACACACACACACACACACACACAAGCATGCACGCACATACACACACACACACACACACACACACACACACACACACACACACACACACACACACACACACACACACACACACACACACCCTGTCAGGCATTATTACTTGCATAACAGCAGATGTTCAAATGATCGCTGCTGCAGCAGCCTTAGCTATATGGAGTTATATCCTGTCAAGGATATAACAGCTAACTAGCTTCCACAACTTCAGGTCCCCTTCCACACACCTAAACTGTCAGACAGCTCAAGTTGAGCTGACTGAAGGACAAGTTTGGGTGCCAAGCCCTTCAGAGCTTTCCTGCCAACAGAGACAGGAGGGCTGAGCCCTGAAAGGACAATTCTAGGAAGAACAAAAAATAAATAACCATACCCTAGCATAAACAGCACAGCAAAACAAAAAAGGGGGGGGGGGGACCAGCTAATGCAACAGTGATCATTTGAACATCTACTGTTAAGATAAGTTTAGTTACGTTATTCTTCATCATATTGATCACTGCTACAGTAGCCTTAGCTATACTGGTAGATTGCTTTAGTTTACTACGTTTGAAAGGTGGAAGAAGACTCCAGAAGCCCCTGAGAAATGGCCCTTGTAAAGCTTGCTCTGGACCTAGAAAAGAAATCAAGCTTATAGTGCTTTGTAAAAGTACGTACAGAGGACCAAATTAAAGCTTCTAGAATGCTTCTAGAATTCAATCCTTTCCAAAAATCCATAAATGAAGCCAAGCCCTGGTAGAGTGTATCTTGACCCGTCATGGAAAAATTTAGTTGTGGTGAGTATAAAAAAGAGATAGTAGCCTTAGACAACCATTTGGAAACAGTCTGTATGATACAGGTTGTCCCTCCTTCTTACCTTCACAGGTGAAGAACAGTAGATCTAAAGGTCTGAAGGATTTAGTTCTGTCGAGATATAACCCAAATTGTCAGTGGACACCCAAGGTATGGAGTATTCTTTCTCTCTCATTTTTAAGATCAGTAAAGAAAATGGGGGAATGAATAGTTTGGCTTAAAATAAACTCAGATACACTTTAGGCATAAAAGACAGATATGTTCTCAGAGAAACTTTATCTCTGTGGAAAATGAGATAGAGTTGACTCACCATAACTGCTTGCAACTCAGATACTCTTCTTGCAGAGTTCAGAGCAATCAGTAAAATTGTTTTCCATGTTAAGAATAGGTTCATAGGTTCAAAGGTGTGTACTAGGCTAATGGCCCTGGAGCCTTTACAAGCCTAGCCCATAGGATTACCCTGGTATCGTGCCACCTGACCTTAGATCCTGGTGCCTCTGTCGAGTAGAGCCACTGGAGTGAACCCTGAGTGAAGTTTCTATTTCCCATCCACTCATCAAGATTTCTCTTGAAGAGGGCCAGTGAGGTGCTCTGTTTGACATGTATGGGAAGTCTATTCCATAGCATGGGCAGTCTCTGGGTTATGAACCTGTCCCTCCAGCACATTCTGTTGATTGTGTTAATGAGGTTGAAGTCTCTGGAATGTGTGGTGTGGAGGGATTGGGATTTCTTTAGATGTAGCATTTCTAACTGAGCTGGATCAGACATGGCTTTGTAAGTCAAGGAGAGATCGCCTCTAAGTAGGCGATATGAGACAGAGAATAGTTGGAGTTTTTTGAGTCCGTCCATATAGGACAACTGTTCAAGGCCTAAGATCCTCTTTGTGAGGTACCCACGGTGGTGGTGCTGCGGTAGCATTGTCGCCTCACAGTAAGACGCTGTCTGGTTCGATTCTCAGCTAGAGCATCTTCTACGTGGAGACATGCGTGAATGGGCATACCTTCGTTGAAGGTTGTGCATCAGGGCTGGTAACTCGGCATGTAAAAATCAACTACCAATCATTAGCAGACCGGAGTTCTGCTGTGGCGACCCCTAACCGGGAAAAGCCAAAAGACACAACAACATCCTCTTTGTGAGGTACTTTTGCAGCCTCTCCAGTTGTTGCAAGTGTGTGGTGAAGTACATGCCAAATGGGGCATTGTACTCAATGATTTGCCTAATGAGGGAAGAACAGAGGGAGACAATGACCTCCTTCTTCCTGGATGCAAAACCCTTAGTAATGAGATGTGCCACATAGAAGGACTTTCTGACCAAAGTGGCAATGTGGTGGTCAAAAGAGAGGTTGCTGTCAACCTGTGTTCCCAGATTTCTTACAACACCTTCTGTGTTCAGTGGACTACCATCAATGTGATAATTCATGGGGATGTCAGCCAGATTAGCTAGTTCAAATCTTAGCTTCTCTAATACAAAATTAAGAACACAAGAAGGAGGTACTGTTTTTCTTTGAGGCTTCTTAAGTAAAACCCTTTTTAACATTTTTTTGACATAAGAAAGCCATGAAACAGGAGGATCCATGGGCAGACATTTTGAAATGGCCAGTAAATAAACTTTGATGGTGGGGTACGAATGGTCATAGGAAAGTAACACATAAATATTGTAAAACCATTAAACAATAAGCCCTGAATGGGTGCTGTTTATGTTGTTGTTAGCAGCAACTAGAAAAGCTTTTCCACTTCTTAGTGTATAGTTTCCTAGCAACAGACTTTCTTGTCTCCATTAGTACTTGCTGCATGCCCTCAGTAAATAGGCACCCTAAAGGAATATAAGACCTTATCATCCAGGCAGTTAGTTCAAGTTGGTTAGGGCTGGGGTGTATCAAACACTCCTGATTTTGTGTGAGTAGACCCTTTCTATGAGAAAGCTTGTGGTAATTGGCCCTGGCCATTTCCAAAAGAAGGAAGAACCACTGCTGCCTGGGCCAGAAATGGATTCACCACAAAAGTCTTGGAAGTATCCTTCTGAATCTTCAGAAATACCATGGAAATCAATGGAAAGGGTAGAAAAGCATAAAGGAACATTCCTGTCAAAGAAAAAGAAAATGAAAAGGTCACCTGTCTTCCAGGTCTTGCAGCATGGAGACCTGCTGTAAAAACTTGCCAGCTGATTATTTAGAGAGGCGGCAAATGGGTCTACTAGAAGGTCTCCACAGACGGATCAAATCTTGGAAGACCCCCTGATTTAGTTTGTATAAGTGAGCGTCTGCCCTGCCTTGTTCAGCTTACCCTTGTAGAGTGAGACTGTGCTGTGAAGCTATATCCCAAGGTAACATGGCTAATCTGCAAATGGGTGTGATCTGGTTCCACCTGCTGGAAGATGTATCAGCTGACTGTAGTATTGTCTGAAAAAACGTGACGGGTTGGCAAATAACTTTTTCATATTTATGTGATTGAATTTGTCTTAAGTGTCCTACACACTTTGCCCTATTATCCTTCCTAAAACTACTCCCCAAACAAAGTCCGAGACATCTGTGATGACTGACTACTTTGAAACAGGGAGGGATAAGGGGAGACCTAAATTTAGGGATATTTGCTGTCTACACCAGGAAACTTTTCTATTGACAAATCCTAGCATTGTGATTTGAAAAGACAAGGGATGTAGATGTTGGTGCCAAAGAGACTTCAGATACCATTGTATCTTTCTCATGTGGAATCTTGCCAGTGTTATCATGAGAATCATAGATGCCATGAGACCCAAAATCTTGGGGTATTCCCTTGCAGTGACTGAATTCTGAGTGGAAAAAGATCTAGATCTATTTTCCTGTGGAAAAAAAGCTCTTTAAACTGAGGTGTCCAGCTGACACCCCAGGAATACAATTCTGTGTTAAGGAGTCAAAAAGGAATTTTAAATCTTCTCTTGGAATCCCAGCTTATTTAAGAGATCCCTCACCTAAGTGAGATATTCCTGACACATTGAAATAGACTCTGCAAAGATAAACAAGTCATCTAAATATGGAGAAAAGAACATGAATATCATGTTACCCGAAAAGAGCTATAATGGAGCTAGCCACTTGGTAAATAATCGTGGGGCAGTGGCTAGCCCAAAGGGTAAAGCAGAAAACTGATAAAGTGATCCAGACACTCAGACCTTAAGAAACACCTGAAGTCTGGATGAAAAGGACTGAGATAATAAGCATCTTTTAAGTGTAGAGTTAGCAAGAAACTTGAATGAGGAAGAAGAAGTAACAGATTTTGAAGTTAGGCACTACCGCAAACATGTTAAGAAGAAAGATCCAGAACTGGTCTCCAACCATCTTCTTTCTGTGCAACTGAAACATCCCTGAAGGAACTGGTTCTATCACTCCCTTGAACACCATGTAATGTAGACAAGGTGGAAATAAAATAGTCTTGCCTCGTGGATGAGGAATAACCTCCTGGCAAGTAGGAATATCCTCCCGCTGCCATCTATAACTTTGATGAATGATCTTCAGAACCCATTTTTCTGTTGCCAAAGAGAAAAATGGAGATTCAGACTTTATGGAAGGAAAACAGGACTGCCAGTGTGGAAGGTGGGAACAAAGTCCCTTAAAGAGTCAAATGAACTAATTGGACTGTACTTGGTTTTGGGGTTTCCTGAATTTTTTGGAACACCCTTTCCATATGCCAAAATTGGATGAGGGGTTACAGAATCCTTAAGAAAATTAGAAAAAAGGAGGGCAGAAATTTTCAGAGATTCCCTGATTTAACTTACCCCTTTATCACACTTTTTGATCATCTCTACAGCAAAAGGAATCAAAAAATGTGTTTCTATCCAAAGGAGAAAATAAAATCTCATTATTCGCATCCTCTTGAGAAGTTCTGAAAATGCAGCCAGGCAAACCTTATCAAAACAGTACCAGAAGCCATAGTCCTTGGAGAAAGCCCTGGAAGAATTATCAATTGAGTCATATATACATGCTGTAAACAGAGAGCAGTGATAAGTACAATAGAAGAAACTAAATAATTTAGATACTCCCTCACAAGACAAAAGTGCAAACCAAACATTCCTCATACTTCCACAAGTCGCAAGATTAAACATTAACATGTGAGCCTGACAATTCAAAATTCTGAAAATCAAACTTACATAAACTTTCATTATTTTCCTGTACTCAACAATAATCTTCCCATCCTTATCACAAAGCCTGGGATTGGAATTAACTAACTGTCTTACAGCAGAAGGAATAACTAAAGTTATGAGCAAAGTTTGAGAATAGTGTATAAAAACTTACAAAGATGGAGGAAGTTTATACTTTCTCTCTGCCTTTTTAGGAGAGCAGACTGGCTATCAAGAAAAAAAAAGGCAGAGAGACACACACACATCCTCCAAAGCTGACAAAACTGGAGGAACTGGTGAAGGTTCACAAAATGCGATCAGTAACAGAAACCTCAGTGGACTCCCACTGAAATACTGAAAACACAGATACGTTCTGGAAATAGTCTCAAAGAGAGGGAAACCTCAAAGGGAGAATCAAGAAACTGAGCTCTCATCTGTGTCTGAATCAGAAAACTGAAGAGAAAATCAATATCTGTCTATTCATAATTCTGTTCAAATTCAGAATCTCAAAACTGTTCAGGAAAGGAGGTATCCTTCTTCTTCTTTTTTTTTTTTTACCAGAAAGCAATTAATAAGAAGAAACATCACAAGCTAACAAATTTTTAACACCGTTATTGAATTATCACTTGTGACATAGGCAAATTTATATTTATACAAAAGTAATCAAACTGTATTAACAAACTAACAAAGATTATACTTCACGTATATTGCAAAATATCACCTAACCTAACCAACATTACCCAAATTATTCAATTCCTGCCCCTTTTCCTTTTAAAGAAGAAATATCTTTATTAAACCATCACTTACGACATAAGCAATCATACATACCAATACAGTATACACACACACATATATATGTATATATGGTTCTAGGACGTTTGCTTGAATGAGCAAATGTCCGAAACCCAAACGGCCAGGCATACATACGCGAAAGTGCTTTTCACTGAAGAAGCTCTTTCGCTTAAGTATGCCTGTTGCTGAGGCAGCACTATGGTGTGGATAAGGGAAAATTCCTTTTTCCCCACTGTAGTGTGGTCTTGGAGGGAGAATATTAAAGTAGGGGGGTGCAGGGGGTGCAGCCCCCTGCTAAAATGTTAATGTAGTGGGTTTTTTTTTTTTTTAGTAACACGCTTTAACAAATGCACTTTTTTGATCAAAGCGCTTTCGTTAAAGTGTGTTCGGTGGTTATGGATTCGGACATTTGCTCGAATATATATATATATATATATATATATATATATATATATATATATATATATATATAAAAACAAGCCACACCAACACAATCCTAGTTACAAGCATTTTACATCGCAAGCCATACTAACACACTCCCAGTTGCAAACATTATGCTTCACTTATAATCTACCCAATCATTTTCAGTCAAACACTACATAGCTCATTTAAGTCCAGCCTTCTTTTAAACTTCATTCCTCCCCTGTATGTATTGTTCCCCCAATTCCCATTTTTATGGTGGCCACCAAAAAAGCAATTACTAGAAAATGGAAATCATCAACCACTGACCCTCAGAAGTCTCAAAGGAGCATTCTTTTCTGTGGCAGTAAATCTCTGAAGAGCACAGCACTTAAACATGTCTCTTAGTCAGCTCAGCTCGAGCTGCCTGACAGTTTGCATGTGTTGAAGGTGCCCTGAAGCTTTGGAAGCTGGCTGACTGTTACATCCTTGGCAGGATATAACCCCATATAGCTAAGACTACTACAGCAGTGATCAATATAATGAACACTGCCACAGATACTAAATTCCAGTATACTGCAGGAAATATTCTCCTGCATGCTTAAAGAGTCATCAGAATGCATATTATTTGCAGGAGAGGTGTAGGATCATTGCAGAAGTTCTTTGATATTGCTGGATTATCAAAAGTGCTTTATCTTGCATAACAATATCAGCAGTACCAGATTCACAGTCAGTTGTGTGAACCAGCTGTTAGGGATATACCCTTCCAAGCATTTGCAGCAATTGGAGAGACCAGAAAGGTTCCTAACAAGGAAAATTCAAGGTCTTCAGCATCTGTCCTATGTGGATTGTCTAAAAGAACTTTATTCTGTTTCATACAGACTACTCAGAGACATCTCTGCCTTGCATATAAGGCAATCTCTGACCCTGCTTTACTGTAAATACTGCATAACTGCAAGTCAAATGATACATAGGTTACCTGTTCTAAAGACCTTAACCTCGTATGTGACATTAATAGAACCTGCTGAAGGGACAGATTTGTCTCCCAGAGGTTACCACACCTTTGGAACAGACTCCCACTTTATGTCAAACAGAGCACCTCATTGGCCCTCTTCAAATGCAGTCTGGATGACTGGATGAATAACCTAAATTCACCCAGGGGTTCCACCTGTTTCTGTCTTGGACAGGGGCATTAGGTGCTGGTCATGAAAATAAGGGTAGAACTTGGCTAGCTTGTAAGGGCCCTGGGGCCATTAGCCTAGTAACTTCCTATGATCCTATGTAGGCCCAACAACTGTCAAGCCCTGTGCTGAGCCAACGCATTGATCAGCAATGTCCTTCTGCATTACACAGGAAGTGTGCACATATGCAGACTTTCTATTTCACACTGGAAAGGATTGCAGATAATATCTTCTTGGAAAGTATAACAATTCTGTGCTGAAATACAATATGTAAACCCCATATAAAGTAGTTACAGTTAGGGTGGAGTTATGGCTATGTATCAAATATATCAATAGGACATACAGAGTGCAGAAGGACACAGGAAAACACAAATAATAGGGATAGAACATATCAAGTAGTAGTGGGCACACTAGAAGATGTATGAAGTGCAGAAGATTACCCTCAGGAATGCAAACTGTGGTAGTACAGACTATAGACAACTGCCAATGAATATAGCATGAGATAGTAAATAACGCTGCTACTTTGACTGTGTAGCATCTGCAAGAAATTGGCTATGGGAGAAGTTAGCATAATACTGCAGTATTAAAAGATTTTCTCTAATAATCTCTTTAACTACATTTTCTAAATTCATGTTTAAATTGAATTGCAGGACAATATATCTAACTATTGAAAAATATTCCTAAGCAGAAGGTTGAACACCTTACAGAAATGTAAATACTGCCTCCTGTTACCAATACTGCCTCTTTTCCTGAATACTGCAATGCATTTTCATTCACAGATGAAAGCATAACGTACATGCGAGCACTCACATATAAAAGTTTAAAAATCTGAGATCCTTAATTATAATTACACTGTCTGTTTGATTATACCTGTTTGCTTTATTGAAGAGCGCTATAGCAGGAAGAGAAACAAAGAATAGTCCAGAATGTATTTAAAGATGAAACTTTTGCATCCTTGTAACGATTTGAAATTCCTCTACTACTTGGAATTAATTGACTTGATTATTTTCTTTTTTTTTTTTGACATGCAAGTTTCTTTAGATATCCAAATGTCAAGGGTCATCCCTTTTGAAAGTACTGAGTAAGTTGTTTGTCGTTGCTGTGTGGAAATAGTATGTGCCAAACTCAAATCAAAGTGCTTACACCTTGAATTTTATTAATGCCAAAATATCTGATTAGAGAATAGAAAATGAAAGGTGTTATGCCACAGCAAAGCCTCATTATGAAGTAGTCAGATGAGTTTCCAGTAGTTTCTGTTTTAACCTGCTCTAAATAAGTAAGTAAACAAATAACTGATTTTTAAATTGCAACTATGAAATACCTGAACATATGGTACTGCCTGAAAAGAGTAAAGAGATACTTCAGTAAATGAAATAGAGTTCGGGTTCCACAGGATGACGAGAAACAAAAGTCAATAAGTTAATAGTAAAGCAAGTTATTAAAAAACAAGGCATGAATGACAGACTTCTAAAAAAGCTTTCAAGTCTATTGAATTCAAAGGAACAACATCAGCACGGGGTACTAAAAAATGTATGTGTGAACATGTAGGTGTTATTAATAGAACTGCATAATGTTATAAGGCATACATTTTGAGAGAATAAAAATCCAGGTGATGCCATAGCCTGAACAGAAGATATAAATAAATAAAATGAATTGCTGATAATAATATCCCAAAAGACCTCTTCTTAAAATATTTTATCTTTCTTTGATTTTAATAAAGATTATTTGTGAGATGCAAAGGAAGTCTTTGCCATATACATATTTTTTTCAAGCTTTTGAGAAGAATTAGGGAGTCAGTAGGTGATTTTTTTTTTTTTTTTTTTTTGTAAGGGAGGGGCAAGATAGATGTTAACACTAGGAAACAGCTTGATTGGGACAAAGTGGAGAAGACAAACTAATGTCTTCCTTTTCCAGTACTGACTGGGATTGTTTCATACAAGCTAATACCTTCCCTATGTGCGTGTCTGAGTATAACAAAGTCTTTCTCATCTTCTAAATTATATATATTTTACATGGTGAAATGTTGGTCTATAGCAGTTAATGTAAAAATACAATTTACAGTTGTCATCTTTGCTGGGCAAAAAGTCATGTTTTGTCCATCAAAATTTAGTTTCACCACATCCCAGCTCATTGAATGTCAAGGTTATCCAGCTCCTGAATGTTACAGATATCTAAGTACTGAACATATCCCTTAATATTTGAGAGGACTCTAACCAGTAGGTAAACAGAGACACATCTGTTTTGTGTGGCTGTACACCATTCATAAAGGTCTGTGTTTGCAGAACTGTATGCTAGCTGTCCATGCTGACATTCTGCACCCTTGTTAGATTAAGAATACAAACCAGTAGCAGCATTTATTAGTCCCTGTTCACACCACTTTTCACCTGTATGTGAAATACACCAAAGCTACAAGAAAATAAAACTACAATGTTGGACATTTCATTTATAGAAATATTTCAGAGAACTGCCAGTTAGAAAAAGGAATATTAGTAAATGAAAGAGCAGGCAATGAGAAAAAAGGCCTTCGCTGTCAAATGATATGGAAGCACTTTAATAATCTTACTTCAAAAGAATTCTTGCAATGAGCAAGTACTGGCAGGCTCTGAAACCAAGACATCATAAATCTTAAGGAAGTAGTAAGGATAGGACAAACTTAAGAAAATGATTCAGCACAGAATGAACTGAAGACCTCCAATTCAGCTTATCTTAGTTAAGTAGGTATCAATGACCAGGTGGCCACAACTCAAATACCTGTTGTAGGTGCATTCCTGAAACAGGCACAACAATTTATCACTTGTCTTGATATAATGGTTGTACTTCTGACAGCAGAAAACAATGCAGTTCATATACTGCTTGAAGAGAGTTTATTTGGCAACAAGTGAATGCTTTGCTTCTTCAGCAAAAGAGATAAACAGGTGGTTTGCCTTACTTTCTAGAGATCCGTCTTGAAATAGAACTGCCATGTTATGAATGCTGGGAGCAAAGAAGATGAATTTTCTTGAATCCTTGGCTTTATGAAGCAGCACTGAAAGAAAAGTGATCTAACTATAGGTCACCACAGAAATTGTTTCTCAAAGAAAATGAGAGGATAAGCCTGACTGTTACAGAAAGAATTGTGAATCTGTTCATGTATAAGAACCTTGAACTCCAAAATGTAATTGAAAATATGGATAGTTGGCAAAAAAAAAAAATCAGAGGCAAAGTCTTCTGGTCCATAAAGTCAACTATAGCAATAGATGTATGGGCCACTCTATCAGTTATAAAAGTCAAGTTCCCAGGGCAGCCATAAGTTTATTTACAGAAGGCCAGAGATAGAGAATTACTTTCAAGAATTACTTAAGTCCTTTATTCCATTACATCATTTAAAGATGCAATGGCTGACACATGAAGTGTGGTTATACTATAAGTAAAGTTCAAATAAAAATATGTCTAAAATAAGACACATAGTTTCGAAGAAGAGGATAACAACTTATGAGTCCATGCATAACGTGTCTTCCATTTGGTCTGACTACCTCAGTTAGCTCTGATGGTAGATTCAGAAGGAGGGTCACAATTAGTGGATGAGTAAAAAATACTATTCATGCACCAGAACTGGAACTCTTTCTGCCCACTCCATGACTGGCCACTAGCAGACTAGGGACAGAACAGCTAAAAATCAAGTCTTTTGATCCACTTGTGGGTGATCAGTATAAGATATGGTCTTTCTTACCATAACTTCATGAACAGGTACAGAATCAGTGGAAGACTTAGGAAGGATACTGTATAAGCAAACATCTCCACCCAGCTGATGGAGAATATATTCAGAGTTCGTATGGAGGGCAGATCACTATAAGATTTACTTCAAAGATCAAATTAATTTGCTCACTGCTTTGTAATTAACTGTAATCCAGCAGCAAATTGGTACAGTAGTTCATGACATCCCACCAGATATATGTCCCCTGAAACATGGACATCTACCATGAATATATGGTGACAGGTGACCTACTCCCTCATATTCCTCCTATTCATATAGGAGAAATGAGGTCCACTGCTTGTACAAGAACAAAACTGCTTTGTAAGTGATCATGTATCACAGCTATTTTTATAGCTTAAGAAGATGATAATGAGCTTAAAGTATCACAAAACCCCTAATAATTCTCTGGTGTGCTATACCTGTTCACAAATGGGCCTCAAAACTTATTAATAATGTATACAATATGAGAATTTGCTTCAAAAATCACAGGAAAGAGTGACAGCCAAGTCCCAAGTTTTGGGGAGAGACTCACTATGATAAGGAAACTTAACAGTATTCTAAGGCAGGAAGTAACTCTGATAAATAGTGATGGCATTGCTACCACTAGTAGTGAATTGCCAGTTATAGCACCATCATATAGAACCAGCCCATAGGAACCTCAGAAGTGTTCACTGTCATAAGTTATAACTAATGAAGGAAAACTGAGAACCTTACCTTGCAACTTAAGGAAGCCAACTCCTTCATATCTCAGACATTATCAGACTGAGAAAGGCTCGGATCTAGATAGAATCCCAAATAACCTCATTGATGATTATGGTCTATGTTTTATGAAACAATTATTTCACCCATCTAGTAGGCACAACCAGATCAGTACCCCCCCAAATCTTTAAGAATATGTTACCTGGGAGGAGCTACCAACATTCAGTGATCCAGATACAGGAAATCAAGAAGATATCTCCATTGCAAGGTCCCTACTACCACAGCAAGACATATTGCAAAGAACTGTTAGTGGAGAAGAATAAAGAGCAAAGGCAATATCCTGTACTGAGGGTAAAGTGGAAGGAGTACATGCTTTTTAACATGCACTGGTCCATTTAATGTCTCTACAATTTTGAGGTCATTTACAAACTCCCGAATAGCATGACCAACCAGGAAAGGACACTTAAAGGGATGCTTTTACCTGTTTTCATCAGGGAGATAAAGAAAACATTAACAGGATCCATTATGCCAGCAAAATTCAGTAGCAGTGACTCTCCGAATGGTACATCTACTAGATGAAAGTTGCAGTGGGCCACACTGATGCATACCTCAGAAGCCATGTTTAGCACTTTTTTTCCTAATCATTTTCTTCTAATATCTGTCAAAGGATTTAGATTACTTATGAGATAAAATGGTGATAAGCCTGGATAACAAATGAATACATCAATCAATATGTGGGGGGGGGAGCAGTGATATGGAAATCAGTCATATGGTGCTTTTCCGGGAGGTTAATCAACTCTAGTGCAAACAGATACAGATGGAGGAAATGATCAAGCTGTTTGGAAGATGAGACACTTAACATAATGTTTTCAGGCTTCAAATATAGCATCTCTGGATTTGTAAGTAGGTACTAGGCTAGCTGCTTCTGTGGACTATTTTAAGTCTGTACAATTTCCCCTCAAAGGTGAGAGTCAGACCTTGTATCTTGTGTCTGTGAGGTAAATACCTTAACCATTATGCCATTCCCCCACCCCCATATTTTTCTTAAAGACAGGATCTAAATGAGTAATCATTTAAGATGTAGACTTGTCCCGGCCCAGTGGACCATATATTCAAAGAGATGCTTCTATGGAGATGGCAGAGTAAGGGGAAGTCACTCCAAGATGAATATCACACCTCATGGGAGGGAGATGAAATTGGACATTGAGAAAAGAAAGAAAATATATTACTATCAAGTCAAAGAAAATACATTATCTTCCCCTGACATAAAAGGAGGACCTTTAATACTCTCAGAATCTGTGAAGATATACATCTCTGAGGAAGACGCCAGTCATGTTTTCCTTTTTCTATCCTATCTAAACCCTTCTAATCCATAAAGTGCACTGCACTGAAGATTAAAATGAAAGATACTGCATTCTCAGTAGAGGCTACAGATGGTGCAAACATCTCAAGGGATAATGGTGGAGTGGGCATGTGTCTCACCTACTGCTCGATTAATTACGGTCAGTATCAAACTTGGTTCTAGATTCCGTGAATTTCTGACAGCCATCTGTAGGGAGCTCTTCTACACCCTTTTACTTATTCTGATCCATTTTTTTCAATAAACTTATAAAGTTCAGAGATGACAAGGGAAAGCTAAAGACCCTGAAGACAGGTGAGAAAAGGTCTTAAGGAGAATCATAGTTTCATTGGGAGATATTATGCTTGTGGTCCAGGACACCATTGAGGAGCCTAATCCAGTTTTCCAATTGCTCTAGAGAACTATGTGCTTAAGTGACTTTCTCAGGGTCACACATTAGGAAAGTGGAAGCTGAGGTAATGAAACCCTGGAGTACAAGAAACAACTCAGTAACAGCTAATAACCTCAATAATCCATGTTGACTGCCAGTATTATGTCCACTGCTTGGGGAGAACTGGAAGTTGTCGCTACTATTAGATTGGACACTAAGCCAGCACCAAGTGTCGAGATGCAGTCTCTTGATCTTCATTCATAAATAGAGTCTTCAAGAACACTTATGAGCAAGGAAAAATGACAATACTGTATGTGCCAGATTATGTTTCAGGAATGTGTGTAGTGAGTATTCCACTGCTCTACTTCCCTCTATCCAAAAAGACTTGAAATAGGAAGATGAGGAATTATGAGGGTATAAACACTAGGAGGAAGAACAGAGGCTACCACAGCACCTCTGCACCCAGAAAAGGATTCAGGCTTAAAGGCCTGCAACCATGTGTCTGTGCCACTTACCCGAGGTCTGCTTTAGTCCTGCTTTGTGTTCTCAGATGTGTCTTCTGTCCAGTTCATCTGCTCACATGAGTCTCTAACTGCCAAATTCTGGGGTAGGATGTAAGCTTTGGGATTCTTCCACTGATAATATCTGACTGTTTTTTACAAGTACTAACAGTGGTGAGTGTTTTTCATCTGGTGCTACAAAGCCAAGGCATGAAAGGTGATGCTTGTGATTGCCATTATTTAACTGATTACAGCCGGGTGATGCCTCTAGATATTTTTGCGGTTTCACTTCATAATCTCGAATTACTGAAAGCGTGAAATTCAGTAACCCAAGACCATGAAGCTGAAAACCAGAATGCCGAAAGTGCATAAGAGTGAATTTGAATATCTCAAATCTGCACTTATGCATTATTATGTATGTCACGTGTAGTGTTATCGTGCCTGAA
Source organism: Protopterus annectens (assembly GCF_019279795.1). NCBI lineage: Eukaryota > Metazoa > Chordata > Ceratodontiformes > Protopteridae > Protopterus > Protopterus annectens. The sequence goes on from NC_056731.1 coordinate 1,415,151,818, forward strand.
ATGGCAGGTAAGTAAGTGTTTGTGTGAGTTTTTGTATGTTGTGTATGTGGGTAAGGGTAGGGAGGTTTAAGTGTGAGTGTAGGATTTGTTGGTGTTTGTGTATGTGTGATGTGTATTTGTGTGCAAGTGAGTGGAGGATGGCGTGGTGTGAGGTTTTTTTTTTTATGCTATGTGCAACCTTAGAGTTGGTATATATAAGTAGTGGGGGTGTGGGGGGTGCAGGTGGGCTTGCCCCCCTGCTTATATGTAGTGTAGGGTTGTGTGGTTTGTGTGCTGTGGGTGGAATGGTGTGTATGTTAAGTGGTGTGTGGTGTATGTATGTATGTTTGTGATTGTGTGATTCAGGATTGTGGTTTCGGTGTTGTGAATGGTTCGACTTCACAGTCTCGGCTTACTGAATTTCGAGCTTTCAGTAATTTCAGATTATGAAGTGAAATCATTTCTGCATTTACATCCTACTGATTCCTCTAGGCATCAAACACTGCATGTTCATATTTACATTAATAATTTCAAAACCATGTTACATACCAGGTACTAAAATGTTTCAACACAAAGCCTACACAATGGCTAACACAGCTGTGTTGATATTTGACCTCAGTATAATGCATGTAAAGAAATATTAACTGTTGTTAATATAATATTTATTTATGTATAAATTTCTTTTTTTTCTAAATATCTAAACTACCAAGAAGTGCAGAATGAACCACTTAGCCTCATATGAAAGCCTTCAGCTGGATGCACAAAATGCTGCTAATAGTATGTGTGTAAATCAAATGGTTGCTGAGATATATTAAGCTGTTTACAAAATATTGCGAACATAGTTACTATATTTACTGTGACTTATAAAATCTAATTTAAGGCCTATAAAAAGAATAATACCACCATAAAAATAGCTTGTGCTGAAGAGTTTGCTATTTACACCTATTTAGTAACCCCTATAGTTTCAGAGATATGTGCATTTGTTTGAAATTTGAGGGCATAATTTGATTCTATCAAAAAGCTTAGGCTGTCCCATTGGAAGTTATGGTGCAAAGTTCCAGAGATCCATTGCAGGGGAAGATATGATGAATGCTCCAACACTGTTGAAGGATTCTAATGTGACATTTTTACAAGGGCAAATATTATGAAACAATTGAAGATATGTTTGCAGCAGGAAAGAGCATTAAACCACTGAGGTGCAGACACCCTTTATACTGGTTATGCAGACTGCATTCAGAGGGCAAGTAGGGATGTGTTGCTGTAATTGTGGGACTTAAAATTCTGAAGAGCAGTTTGGGAAACCACTAACAGGATGTACACACTGAAATAGGAATCGCAAAGTATCAGAAGGAAATATTCTTTGAATCAAGTTTTCTAATATAACCACTGGAAAACTACAGAAAATAAAAACAGCAGTCACAACAAACTCTGTGGCTGAAATAGATAAGGCCCTAATTATAACCCAGACTATCCACATTCAGTTAGCACCCTGGGTCAAAAATGGAATGTAGGGAGTAAGCGGTCAACCCTCATTTGGCCATCTTGGAAAGAGGTGGGGAGAAATTATAACTGCTAGCAATGGCAGGAAATAATGCAACAACATCAGTATGCATTGTGAAGTGAGTGCCTGGTAATCTTTAGGCACTGTAATTAGATTTAGGTGCAAGCACAGTAGTGCCTATGTTCCAACGGACAGATTAATCAGTAACTAATATGTAATGGAGTGTGTGCTTGTTAAATTGTACTTTGGAGCTTTTCTACCCAGGCCTCCACTGAAAAGGGTTACTAACCCAGTTGGACCCCCACCTCGGTAAACAAAAGTAAAATAAATATCGTGTGCCCTGTTTTCACAGCACCCATATCAAGAATTTACTGAATGGGATATTAATCCAGTGAAAAGCAAGCACCCCAACTGAATTCTTGGTAATGCCCCCACCCATTGGTAGCCTGTTGCCTTCAGTACTGTTCACCATCAGTGCTATTCTTGTGAAAAGGCTAGTCTATTCTGAAGACACACACACACACACACACACACACACACACACACACACACACACACACACACACACACACACACACACACAAACACACATGGTGAGTGAAATAGATGGTATAATAATAGAACACGCAGGCCATACAAATGGAACTGTATGTGATCTAGAAAATGTTGGTTGCAGTTATAAAATTAAATTCAGTATATGTGTACCTCCATTCCATTATAAAATACTGTGGCCAAGCAATATAGTTATAATAGTAAAAAAGCATGGTAAAGAAACAATAGTCTATTTTTTTGCGCCTTTGTTATAAGATGCTATTGTGTCTGTTCTTTTAAATTTGCAACTTGCTGACTATTGATGCATATATATTTTTTTCTTTTTTCATTCTTGCCTGTGATATGCCCCAGTGATATTTTTATATACCATTTATCTAATGTATCTCTTTTGAATTGTCATTTTTTGAAATACTTTAGTGTAATTGTGCTATGGTTGAAAAGGCCATCTTACCACTCACTTTTTTAAAAAATAAGAGAAAGAAAGAAAGACAGAAAAAAGAAAGAGAGGAAGAAAGAAATATGGTTGATCATCTGAAATTATGAAAAGGCCAGACAACTTTATATCTATATCTATCTGTAGATATAATACTTAAAGCTAAACCAATATGCACACGTAGAGCAGCTGTTAATGTAACATTTTCATATGATGCATTTGTTCTAACCAGACAGATTTAAAGTCAAAATGGTGTCAGCAAGGAGTTTAACAGTATTATGTATGATCTGCTTCAACACCTTGAGTGCCAACTGTTCAAGTTCCAGCAACTTACTCCTGATAGCTTGAAAATGCATATATTCACACTCAACTGCAAGTTACATAAAAGTGAGTTTACAGTGGGGCAATCCACCCTGCATCACCAATGTGAGAGGTCTGCCTCCATACCTCTGTCTCTAAGCATACTGTCTCTGAGGTGGCACCAACTTGGAGAAGGTATATTTTTATATAAACTCAGTGCATTTGAATAACTCAGTCTCAAACATGCAGACAAGCATTCATCTGTGATTAAATGATCTCCAAGCATCTGGAACACAAGTGAATAAAAGAGAACCTATTGCATATTTGTTTAATATTATAATCCACTATGGTTCCAAACTTCACCTGAACTCAGTTCATTCCAGTCTGGTCATAATGAGCTCATAAATTAAAGCTTGAGTAAACATATTTTTGTGCTGCATGGATATTAGTGGCTTAATTTACAAGCAAGTATCACAGCAAAATAAAACATTTTGCAGAAAGCAAGCCCTGTTACCCCTACCTTATTTTCCTGTTCTCACCCAAGGTCACTGCACCATAGATGAAGACAAATTACTAGCAGGTAACATCACACTTGTGTCCCTCTTTCCCTGAAGTGCACCACCCATAGACCACAGAAGACTCTCTAAAATGAGAGTATATACAATCTCACTGTGTAGCAAGCAAGAAACCAAAACATTTAGCTTGAGTGATTAAGCCATTGTGAATTGGGCTTAAGCATTCCAAATAAGTGCCTAGAGTCCTTATTTTAAACCTATGTTCAACAGATAATTATAATACTGGCATTATTTGTTAAGTAGTATGTCATGACAAAAAGGAGCTCTTTTGATCCTGTTCACCTGCCTGTGAAAAAAATAAATAAATGTAAAGTTTCACTTTGGCTTGTGCCTTGTTCTGCCTCTGTCTTTTCATATAATCTGACTTTACTGTGAAAAGGGCAGACAGCTTTATGTCTATATCTGGCTATAGATGGAGAGATAGATATTTGTATATATATCTATATCTATATCTATACCTATATATATATCGATTTTATAACTCTATCTATCTATCTATCTATCTATCTATCTATCTATCTATCTATCTATCTATCTATCATCTATCTATCTATCTATCTATCTATCTATCTATCTATCTATCTATCTATCTGTCTATCTATATTTGCATTAACTCAAGTTAGTGCTTAAATCTGAAATAAAATGTGCTAGGGTTGAGATTACAAGTTCCACAACACACCTGCTAATTGCAATACATTAGGTGTGCCCCTTCTGCATACACATACCAATTCACACACACCCCTCCCTCTCCCATACACACACCACTCCTCACACACCCATACAACAATGCCTACCTTTCCCCTACAAACTCTACTACTAACTACCCTTCTATTATCCCTAACCTATATTACCCAGCTTAACCTTCTCACCAACACACACCTCCCTCTAACCACACAGGTCTATGACATTTCACTGAATGAACATTTCACTGAAACTCAAATGACTGAACACAAATCACTGAAAGCACAATTCACTGAAAACTCAATTCACTGAAACACATTTCACTGAAAGTTATATATGGCTTTTTCCCCACTGTAGTGTGACCCTAAATGCCCTAAATGCCAACAAAACAAAACTAATGATTTTCACTCCCACCAAAACCTCCCAATTCAACAAGGACCAATTTTCCATCAAAAGCCACAATAACTCCCCTCTAGAAATCGTTCCTAGTACCAAGCTACTTGGCATTACCATTGATGAAAACCTAAAATTCGATTCCCACATCCTCTCTGCAATCAAAAAAAACCCACCAGAAAATCAGTCTCCTCTACAGACATAACTGCTACTTTACTCCCTCCTCCCATCAAACCCTTGTATCTACCTTCCTTCTCCCCTCTCTCTTGTATGGTGCTCCCCTATTCTCCAACCTACAACTTGGCCTCCGTTCCAAACTCGAAGCTTGTTACAACAAAATCTGCAAATTTGCAACCAATTCTAAGAACTCATTCCATCACTGCCACTGGCTAGAACTCCACAACCACTTAAAATACCTACGACTTACAACAGCCCACAAACTCATCTTTAAACCAACAGAATGCCCCTCTCTTGCCAAATCTCTAACACCCTCCACACCTAGCCGCACCCTGAGATCCAAAGGCCAAAACCTCCAACATGTACACAAACCCCTACACCCACCTGGCCAACTATTACTATCCCACACCATATCCAAACTGTGGAACGCTCTCTCCACACCACTACGTAACATACCAAACCATAACAACTTTAAATCCATGCTTCTCTCCCATCTGGCCTCCAAATGGGAATGTCCTTCACATGCTCCCACCTAAAACACCTACACCACTAACTCCACACCTAAATAATTTTTTTCTTTGCCAAATTTAATAAAATGTCATAGGTCTTTCTCTGTACATCTTTCCAAAAATTATTTATTTTGCCTGCCAGCCTCTGGCCTATCTTACACATATTCTCAAACTGACGCCCTCTTAATTGCAAAGCAGTGTATATATTATTGTGAAACTGTTATTCCTGTACATACTAATATTGACATGTGATACTCACATTATCTATTACTAATGTGGCAACTTTCTGTAATTCTGCCTTTTCCAAGTTTGACAAAACTCTGTACTTTATATTTTGTAATGTTGCAAATTTCTGTATTTTATATTTTATAATGTTCTAAATCTCTGATCTTATACTATGTACCAGAGCTTTTCTCCTCAGATCTCCACTGAAAATGGGCCACAGGCCCAGCTCGACTAACCCAGTTAACAAACAATAATAAATAATAAATAAATAAATAATGATGAGTTCACAAAGCCATCTGATCAACAAAATTCTACTAAGGCATCTTCAATTTTTTATCACAATAGACATCTGACTGAAGATAGAAACTTGTGAATATAGTATATCATTGTAAAAATGGATACTACAGATTAGTTTTTATTGAGGCATCTATTCTGACAGCAGAATCTCTGAAACTAGAAAAGTTAATTTCTGGCACATTGCACATAGATCACCACACAGACTCACAAAAGAAGTGCATATACCACGTGTGTGTGTTTATACACACACACACACACACACACACACACACACACACACACACACACACACACACAAAATCAACATTAAATAACACAAACCCATGCATTTAAACACTTTATAGAGTAGGTGCTTTCAGGTGTCTGGAACAATTTTTGTAAAGAGTCTTCCTCCTGTCAAGGTACTAAATGTACTAATTTGTTTGTCTATTTATTTATTTATTTATTGTGATAATCCATCTGGGACATAAAAGACCCATTTTCATTGAGTTAAAATGAATGGATTTGTGTATGGAATTCATTTAGTGGATTGCAGGTGTGGGGTGCTGATCATAGCGTGGTCCAGAAGAAAGCCTAAGTCTGTGATTTTGTTAGGTTGTTGGTTAAAATCTAGTCAAGAGTTGTATATTTATTAGTAGGTTTTTGATAATGGGTATGTGATGTGGTTAGTTGTGTGAAGCCAAATAAAGTGAGTGATGCAGGAGTGGAGTTATTGCTAGTAGTATCCCAGTCATAGTTAAAAATCACCCAGGATGAGGGTTTCATGACTGATGTTAGATGTGAGTCAGGACAGGATATCCTCTATTATAGATATATTATTATTGAGAAGAATATACAGAGAAACTAGTCAAAGAGATTTATTCCAATTCAGCCATCAGAGACTAACCGAAATTTCTGCATTAGAAAAAGAGGGTAGGCTATGTGAGTACAGAGTAATGGTTAAGTAGGATTATTGTGCTTTTTAGTATGTAAGAGGGGAGTTGTTCTGCTGCAAAGTTTTAATTGGGTTAGTATCTTGCTAATTATGTAGTTGGTGTGGTCTGAGAAAGAGAGTGGGGGGTTCATTAATATGTCTGATATTTTTGAACAGTAATGTTTGGAATTACATCATTATGTGGAAGTTTGACTATTATTCAGGGAAGATTTCTAGTTTTTCTTGGTGTTTCAAATATTACAAAACTGGATTTGTTGGGACTGATTATTAAGTTATGGTGTGTAGTCCATTTATATATAGAAGAGGCATTGTCTTGCATATTGAGCTGCAATTTGAAGGAACAATGGTTGGAGTCTATGAGTAGAAGGTCATCTGCATAATTCTACTTGTGGCAAGTCAAAGGTAATGTCATTTATGGATAATGAGAAAAGTATGGGCCCTGGGACAGACCCTTGTAGTACTCTGGCATTTAGAGTTTTGGAGTCGAAAATGTGTTATTGTTATCTATATGCAAAAACCTTCTTTCTGAAGTAGCTTTATAAGTTCAAAGGTAAAAAAAGTTCATACGTGTATACTACTGTAAAACTCTTGCCAACCATCCCAAATGTATCCTACAATTTTATATGCATTAGAGGTTACTTTAAGGGGTATATATAAGCTAGGGCAAGATTTGCAGGCTGCCGCTGTCCATTAGAGAACAAACAAAAAGAAAGCTCCAGTAGGTAAAGATGTGCCTGGTCAGAAAAGCTCCAACAAAACTTCAAAAAGACCAGCTCAAACACCACAGGAAATACTATTATTAACAAGCTTTCAAAACAATGCTTCTTCGGGTTAAAACCAAAAAAAGTTCTTTTTTTTTTCCTGTAATAATTTGTCTGACTTCTGCCTGATAGAGACATACGTCCTGGACCCAAGGTGTATTTCTGATTTCCAATCCACTAATCTAGGTTTTTCTTGACTAGGACATGGGAAGAGCTCTGCTTCACGTGGATAAGAAACCTGATCCAGAGAAGAGGAATTCTCTGAGACATACCTATCCCCCCAGCATGTTCTATTTATGTCATATGCAAAGTTTAAATCCCTAGACTGAGTAATTTTAATGCTATTAATTTTGTAAATATACAAAAGGTACATCAGAGTAGAATACAAGGATGCCTTGTATACCAGGTATAGATTGATTCTTAACAGTCTGTAGGAAACAGAGTACAGAGACAGGATTTTGAGGTGATTGTTTTTGTGAGGAACCTCTGTGGAAATTCCAGTCATTGCATGTGCTTGGTCAGATTCATAATGAAAGTAGAGTTTTACTCAATTATGGACCTGATGAGGTCAAATACAGTGGCAGAATGACTTCCTTGGACCTAGTTGTCATGCCCTTGTTTATAAGTTGAGCAATATACAATGATTTCCTTATTATCTTAGACACATGTTGGCCAAAAGCCAGGTTACTATATATATATATACTTCCCAGAAAGTACTATTACACATTTCCTGGCATTGAGTTTTAAGCAATGAGTTTTGCACCAGTCATTTGTCTGTGTTAGTCCTTCCTGTACAATATTAGTGTCTTGAGGGGATTTTATGACTGCTTATAGTTTGCAATAATCTGCAGACATGGTCACCCACAGCTCTAGACATTTCCCTTGACTTCCAACTGCAGCCACCATTCCAAGAAATAGATACAAAAAAGGACTGGACCCAGCACAGATTCAGACTCCTGAGGGACTCTGCTAATGACTGGCCTCTTTGTGATAGTTTTCCCCCTATTCTAACTTCCTGGATCTTATCTGAGAGCCAGCTGGCTATCCAGTGTGTAACATATGGGGTTTATGCCTATATCAATGAGTTTGTTTGCAATGTCCAAGTGGGGCATTGTATCGAATGCCTCAGCCAGTTCAAGTTAGGCAGTATGCACCATTTTGCCCTCATCCATTGCCTTGTTGACCTTCTCAAAGAATTCTACCAGGTTGAGTAGGTATGATCTGCCCTTGATGAAACCAGACTGGACTAGATTGGATCCAGTGTTTGAAGGTTTTCTATGTCATTGTTAATCATTTCCATTACAATTCTTTCCAGGGCTTTGCATATGAGACTAATCAGACTTATGAGTCTGTAGTTCCCAGGGTCTGTTGATGGCCCACTCTTGTGCAGAGGGATGACTGTTGCAGTTATTCATTCACATGGCATAAAGCATGTCTGGAGGCTATGATGAAACAGTGACTACAGTCATCCCTATCAGTCATGTTTCAGGCTATTTGGTGGCATCCTGGCATATTATCGGGGTCCATAGGTGCAGTGATTCTGGATTTATAGACAGCATCTAGGACCTGCTCTCTAGTGGTAATTGGAGTGTTTGTTTGATGATATTTCCAAGGAGGGAGGGTAAAACTGGAGCTGAATTTGTTGATCAGTAGATTTTTTATATCATCTGGCTCCATGTAGGTGGCTCCATTTATTATCCTTTCTGCACTCTGTTGTGTTCTGTCTATGAGGTCTCAAACACAGCTAAAAAAATCCTTGTGGTTGTCCTTTCCCTGGGGGTTCTATCTTTACCTCAAATTTGGCTTTAGTAGACTTAATTTGCCCTCTTAGTTGTTTATTAAGATTGATGAGAGTGTTCTTATCATGCTGGGTGTAGCACTTCCTAATCTTGGCTACAATTTTTTTTACAACCTGTTTATGTTTGGATTCCACCAGTGTGGTATGTTTTTAGAGTTAGCTCTGGAAATTTATTCTGATAGGCACAACTGTCTCTTTGTATTCAATGACCTGACTGCACAAAGTTTTTGTGAATAATTCTGCATAGGCAGTTATGTTCTCATGGTTTGGAAGGCTTGAAATTTTGCCAGGGTATCACTTACTAGTAGGAAGTTTACCGTAGAAAACATCCTAAATGTTACAGGGTTAGTTGGGATTACAAAACTGATTTTTATTATGAGGAAGACAGATCTGTGGTCTGACCTTACCAGAGAGAACACTACATTAGGGGATACAGCTTTCCTCCATGGTTTTCAGTTCCTGGTAGAGTATATTTGTACCCCAGGTAGGTGTATGGACTACCTGACCCAAGGTTTTTTGTGTTTACAAAGTTAAGGAATGTCTGGGCCTGTAAATTTGGGGTCATGTAAATATTCCAATTTATAGGGGATAGTTGAAATCACCCGTGAATGTGATATTGGGTTGAATTATGGGTTTCTTGGGTCATAAATGGTGACCTATAGCTTACAAGGATATTGTTGAGTCTTTACCTTTGTAAATTCAGACATGAAGAAGCTCACATGCATCATTCTGCTTGATTAGTCCTGAGATGAGTTTGTTGCTGATAAAGATTTTGACACCTCCACCTTTGGACTATACCTGTGCAGTAGCTGGCTTGACTGTGTGAAAGAAAATGTACCCATGAACTGCAAGAGTGTTCTCTGCAGCTTTAAACCATGTTTTAGTAACTGTACAGGTGTCCACGTTCTCAAGGATGAAGAGAGCCTGAGAACCTGAAGGGAGTGGAATTTCTTGTTTAGCCTCCTGGCATTAGCAAGAATACCTTTAGGTTCCCTTGGACTGGTTTTGGTATGCTGAGATGTTTATCAGCTTGGCATTTCCTTAAAAGGCAATACTGGGGAAGGACAATGCTTTAGCCAATATTCAAAACCCTTGAGGGGATAGGTGCAAACACCCTTGGCAAAGAAACATTGTTTGTTGACCATATCCTCCCACACTGACTAATATTTAGCCCCTTGGAGTGACCCTAAGAACTAAGACAATTATTGCAGTCAACCATCTTTTGTTGATATTGTGGCATCATCAGTGGTGAAGATAAAATGATGTTCAATGCTAGTTGCATACAAGCCTAGGATACATAGTCCAAGATTGCCATAATGACTCTCTTCATATAGTCCATGGAGTTACATTTCAGGTAATTTATGCCCACATGGACATTACTGAGTCATTCTGAAACTTATAGTCTAATGACATGAGTGCTTGGGTGATTTAGCAGATTCTGTCTTGTGCTAGATAGCAGACCATGATTTTCTCCTTATTCAATCTGGCAATCAGGATATATGTATGCATCACAATGTAGTCTCCTATAATTAAAATATTGGGTGGTGTGTTGGCTTGCCTTATGGGCTTTGTGGTTGAGGATCCAAAGGGTCTGGCTATAACTATTGTGTTGCATGTTGTTTTGGTGGAGTGGTTTTGGGATTGTTGATGATTCGTTTTGTAGGACAAATGTCTGAAAGGTTTTGGGGTTTAGGAAGGTTGCTTTTAAGTGCCTCAGCATATGTTGGTTTGTGTGTTGGATCAGTACTAAGTGTGGTGGGTGCAATGCTTATGTTACCAAAAATCTGATTTTTATTTTAAATGTATTTTTGAGAGTCTTACTTCCAGTGGCATTTTGTAATTATGTCTCTCACATATTACATCTGCTTCTCTAAGGATTAGTTGGTTTTCAGTGAAAATTAGATAATTCCTACATTGTCTCAGGATGCCAATATCTACCAAGCCAGTGGTGGAGAAACTGAGAAAGTGCTTATCCATGGTGTCAGGTCTTTTTTAGATGAGCTACAAAGGTTAGCTTGGCTGCTGTGAGGGTAGAAAGTACAGATAGGCTACAAATGAATGAATAAATGCAGCATCCAATTTGCTCTTTGTGCAATGGAGCAACAGGTAAAGTTACAGGGGAAGTTTTCCAGAGAAAATTTAGTTTCAAAGTGCCTGAGTCAATACAGGGCATTGTTAAATGCCACTGTGTGATAAATAGTAGAATTTATAAACTCAAAGAAAAGTAACTAAACCAACTAAAATGCCCTCTGGCCAATGGAACAATCTCATTTTAAGCCTTCCTGTGTGTGTTCCCAACTGGGATATACCAGGCTAGCTTTCTACTGCTACTAGAATTGCAGTCCCAGTCTACTTAATGTAACAACACACTTTAGTTAGCCAAGAGTGAAAAAGAACCAGAAACAAATTAGACAACTAGCAACATCAATTAATTACAAGGTTACTCTAAGACAGAGAAGGCAGCAATGAAGAACGCATACTTTAAGGTGATTTCAAAGCATACTAGCAGCAGCTAGACAGATAAAAAGCAAATGCAATTTACAGTGGTGAAATGCAGAAATATGTAATGAAATAATTTGAAAATACAGCGTCTGTCTTCAAAAATAGATTAGAAATGTGCAATATTAGAGTGGAGTATTTCAATTTCAAGTACTTATCTTATCCTGGATTGAACCATTGTACAATGTTTGACAGAAAGTTGAGATTGGAGAGTTTATTGAGGAGAAATATTGCTCACTACACCTTACTACCCAAACTTACTCCATAATTTTCTCTCAGCTTATTATCCCCTGCAATCTTTCTTTGTATTAATTGTTATCTGATCTGATGGTATTATATTTGTAACTGTATTTGTTAAATTATTCTTGTATTTCTGGAGCTTTTCTCCCTGGGCCTCCACTGAAAATGGATATGTATCCCATTGGACTTTCCCGGTTAACAAATGTAAAATAAATAAATAAAAATTGTCTCAAAAACACTACTTGCATAGGTTGGAATTTGGTATAATGGTTAAGGTGCTTATCTCACAGATAAAAGATACAGAGTTTGATTCTTATCTTTGAGGAAAATTGGCTAGAGTTAAAATGGCCCACAAAGCACCTGGCCTAGTACTGGCTTATGAATATAGCACCTATAAGGAGGTCATCATTCATATTACAATATATTTTATTATTCACTGGCATTACGTTATGCCACCCAGCCTAAAACTTATGCTTTTTTTCCTGGTGGTATGCTAATCATCTTATATATAGTTGTCCTAAATTCCAGTATGACTAGTGTGTTGATCAAGGACATAGAATTAATGCAAGCCTTGGTATAAAGGTTATAGCATGTCTAAACATTTTGGATTGATTACCAGAGAACCTATGTGTTCTTCTCAAGAAAGTATGACTTTTACTGAACCTTCTGATAAAGACTTGGAAGATTTTTCATCTGCATTTTTCACACTAATATTCAACTTCAGTTATTGTGTAGAATTATCCTGTGTGTGTGTGTGTGTGGGGGGGGGGCAATACTGCTTCACATGCCGCTACTACTAATAGGTTTGAGCCTTTGTCTGATGATGCGACTGTTATGCCTGCTTCTGCAGTTGAAAAAGCATTATCCATCATAAAGATAAGCTCTGAAGTCTGAAAATGGCGAAATACCTAGGCAAAAGTTATCAGTATCAGAAGGAAATTGTGTCACTTCCTTTTACCCACTTGGGTTTCTACTCTTCACTGTGATTTTGCTGATTTGCAAATTTACTTACTTGTTGTCTTAACACATTAATAAGCAGAATGATTTGTGGATATGGCAGATAATTTGGTCTATAGAGGAAGATTTGTATTCAGGTATTTGTTAGTAGTATTATATGCAGATATCCTCATCCTTGAGATTTCAAGCTTGCAGAAACGAAAGCAATGCTGGGGATTCCCTGTTGGCTGAGGAAAAAAATATATACTTTTTGTCTGTGATAGAGCTGCTTTCTGTTTTACCTCCTCCATTTTATTTCTGTTTTAAGAAATCTGCTTGGCCTGGTGTTTTTGTTCTATGTGGGACATAGACTTAAATTAGCTAGGCTGTGAATTTCACATGTTTTTTCATTAGTTAATTGTCTCCTAAGTGATACTTAAAGACTCAATCGATTTCTGGCCATTTGTGTTTTGATGAAAAGATTTCAAGCTTGTAGAAACTAAGGCACTGCTGGGGATTCCGTGCTGGCCGAGGAAAGTAAACCTATATTTTTGACTGTGAATGAGGTGCTTTCTGTTTTACCTCCTCTATTTTTTTCTGTATTAAGAAATCTGATTGGCCTGGGTGTTTTGTTCTATGTGGGAGAAAGACAAATTATATAGGCTACATATTTCACTTATTTTTCCATTGGTTAATTGTCTCTTGAGTGATACTTAAAGACACAGTGAATTTCTGGCCGTTTGTCTTTTGCTGAAAAGATTTCAAGCTTGCAGAAACTAAAGCACTGCCAAGGACTCCCTGCTCACTGAGCAAAGTAAACCTATAGTTTTGTCTGTGATGCAGCTGCTTTTTGTTTCACCATCTCCATTTTGTTTTCTGTTTTAAGAAATCTGCTTGGCTTGGTGTTTTTGTTCTATGTGGGAGATAGACTTAAAATATCTAGGTTGCACATGTGGGAGATAGACATAAATTATCTAGGCTGCACATTTCACATGTTTTTTTCCATTGGTTAATTTTTTTCTTGAAAGACACAGTGAATTTCTGGCCCTTTTTCTTTTGCTGAAAAGATGTCAAGCTTGTAGAACTAAAGCACTGTTGGGGATTCCCTACTGGCTGAGGAAAGTAAACCTATAGCTTCTATCTGTGATATACCTGCTTTCTGTTTTACCTCTTACATTTTTTTTTTTTTTTTTTAAAGAAATCTTCTTGGTCTAGTGTTTTTGTTCTATGTGGGAGATAAACTTAAATGATCTAGGCTGCACATTTCACATGTTTTTTCATTTGTTAATTGTCTCTTGAGTGATACTTAAATACAGAGTGAATTTTTCGCCCTTTGTCTTTTGCTGAAAAGATTTCAGGCTTGCAGAAGCTAAAACACTGTTGTGGATTCCCTGCTTGTGTTTCCCACCCACCCTCACTTTTGTTAATTTACTTTTTTAAACCTGGTGTTTTTTTAACCTGCCTACCCCTACTGTAAGTTCAGCTTAATAAGCTCCTCCCTTTCTACACTGCTGTTGATGTATTAAATTATTTATTTGACTTTCCTTTTGCTTGTATTGAAAAAGTACATTTTGCCTCTCATTGTCTTATCTACTGGCATATTTGATCTGAATTCATTATATATGTAGCTATTGATAAAGTAGTGTATTTTACAAGTTTAGCAGGTACTTGTGTTTACATCAAGTGGTCAGTGGATTTTCCATCTAGTGCACTGGGAGGTAGCCTGGTCTGTTTAGGATGGTGAAACATTTGAGATTTCTGCATGTAGTTTCATTGGTTGAAGGGCTTATTAATCAGTTCATCTTATTTTTAGTGCCTTTATAAGTTATGTACAATTGTTTGTGTGGCTCTTAGTTTATTTATACAAACAAAGTACTTTTATTGAATAATCCCACCTTTATATATTGTTTAAAGAATAATGCTGTATCCGTATATTTAAGCTTGTTTGTGGTAGCATTTCATATCTTCTAAGTTTGTTTGTGGTATCATTTCACTCCAGACACTCTTTTATTGTGCTTTTGCATTGGGAGGACTAGGATTGTTTGTCTGGTGGCAGTAGGTGTTTGCCTGGTCCGTCTGAGTTGGGAAACACACAAAAGGGCTCTAAGTATTTTTTGCACTTTTCTTATATTCTCTTATATACTGTGACTGTGCATCAGCAGTTTCAAAAACAACTGTACTGTCTGCTGCAGCTTTATGTAGTTAATTGCACTGTATTACATTGTATATGTTAGTTGTAAGGCTGTTGCAGGTAGTTTGTGCGGTCTTGTTACACATGGGCTACAAACCTGCTACTCTACATTAAGAAGGTGTTTTTCTGCACCCTTGTGGCAGAAGTGTGCGTAACCACTGCATTTAACTGTTTTACTGCATTAATTAGTATGTTTCTGACTGTTTTTCTGTCTGTACCTGCTTCATTATCTGCACTTGTACTGCGCTATAACACTGCTTAGATAGCATAGACTAGATTCAGAATTGCTGAATCTAGTCAGTTTTTGATACACTTGTGTGATTTCCTATTGGCAAACTAGCTTAAAACTCTTTAATTTTGCCTGTATATAAGCCTCACATTTGCATGGCTTTTGGCTCAATTAACCAGAGCTGGTCTGCATTTGGCATCCTTTGCTAGAGGTCTAGAGTGTTTCTGCTTGAATCCAATGCATCCAAATCCAAGAACAAGATATTTAATTTATTTTTAGCTTTATCTGCACTTTTTTAACAGCATTTAACTAGTTTACTGCATTAATTGGTGCCTTTTGACTGTTTTTTCTGTCTGTGCCTGCTTTATTATCTGCACTTGTTTTGCACCGTAACACTGCTTAGATAACACAGACTAGATTTAGACTTGCTGAATCCAGCCTGTTTTTTATACACTTGAACACAAATCCAGCCATTTTGTATTAAGAAGGATTTCCCTGCACCTTTGTGGCAGAAGAGTATGAATATAGCCTTGTCTGATCTGGGGATTGCTGCAGGAATAATCATTGTGTGATTTCCTATTGGCAGACTAGTTTAAAACTGTTTTTGCCTGTGTATAAGTCTTGCGTTTGTGTGTAGCTGCACACTGCAAAACAGGGGTTAGTGGTGCTCTGTTTAGCAGCAAACTCCTAGACGTTATTTTTCACCTAGACATTTATCAGCTGAACCCTCCCAAGCTTCACTGCTGCACTGAGAGCAACCCAGCTGAGCACTGAGAAACATCACCTCATGTCTTCACCCCTAATCCTCAACAGAATAAGCCCCCTTGTTAGTTAGTCAAGTTAGTCCTAGATCAAAAGCTAATCCAACTTGCCCACTCCCCAACTAGTGCTTATGGTTTAACCTGCCGCAATGCACAGCCAGTTTCCTAACATTTCACCAGATAACCTGATTGACATGGGCATTCTAGGGCAATGTAGTAATTGCCGCATGTATACTGACAGCCGCTTGCTCCTAAAGTAAACAAATACAGTATATTAGAGATATAACTATACCATGAAGATGGAATCAATCCTCTCATGTAACAATAAACAAGACATCAAGTAGGTTGTCAACACACACACCCATCCTCTCACACAAGACAGGGTCAAGTCATATAGATCCACCTATGCAGAGGTACTCACTAAGAGCCTATCAAAGGACCAGAGACCTCCCAAGTGCAAACAGATGACACATACTGGAACATGAACAGACCCCATTTCACATAGCAACACACATACAAGTGTCTCAAAAAATAAGCCCTTAAGGCAAAACACCTCAAAATCTAATGTCCTGGTCATAGGCAATTCCATAGTGAGACACACAGATGTCCCCCTCACCAGGCTGGACAAGTAGAAAGTCACAGTTAGATGCCTGTTAGGTGCCAAGATCCATCAAATCACACACACAATCAAGTCAGTCAAAAACAATTACCATGTTGACTCTTTTCATAGTACATGTCGGAGTGAATGACTTGAGATATACCTCTCTTGACTATATGAAGAGACACATGACTGAACTCTCAGATTATGTGTCTCAAGCAGGTATATCCTTAGCACTGAGTAGTATTTTACCTTCATCCAGGATGATGCCACATTATAGACAAAAACTGATTGACTTCAACAATTGGCTTAGCTTTTGTTGAAAGTCCAAGGGGATCCAGTATTTGTCAGCCTGGGAAGACATGGTCAAGAGACCACACTGCTTTTTAATGCTAGGAGCCTCAACAGAAAACTGCCTGCACTAAGATGGAAGTGTATCCATCAGCATTAAATCCAAAAACACCTCGAGACTGGTTAAATAGTATAACTCTCTAGAGCTACCCCCCAGTGAATTAAATTTTCAACTATTCTTCCACAGACTGGACAACATACATGACCAGAAATGTGATCATCCTGAGGTTCCTGGACTTTTTTAACTCAAATGGTCTGGAACAGCTAAGTCTGCACCCCTACAAGGGGCTCAAATATCCTGGACTTGGTACTCACCAATGTGAGGGGGGGTCACTGCACTACCGCCTGTGTGTTGCCCACCCTGGTGAGGTCAGACCATAAATCTGTCTCATTTGAAGTAAAGATCAGACTGGACACCCCGACAGGAGCAAACAACCTGAAAAATGTCTCCAGTGCAAACTTTAGTCTACTAAACAAGGATATAAAAAGTTTCCACCCCCCTGCTATCACAGCCAACAATGACTCCTATGCAGAGGAGTACATAAATGCCTTGTATAAACATTTGAACAACTGTATAGACTCAGCTGTACCTATCAGGGTTAAAACCAGGTCCTCCAGATGAAGCAGGCCACCCTGGTTGATAGCAAGTATAAATAGGTTATATAACAAAAGGAAGAAACTGTTATCCAAGAATATGAGGGAACTTAATCACCAGAGGAAGAATACCTTCCACAGCTTGAACAAGCAAATAAGATATTTTGTAAAGTCCTCTAAAGCTGATTATGAGGATATATTATCATCTCCAGCTAAAGACAATCATAAGGCTTTCTTTAGCTATTTCCAAAATCTTAAAGGGAGTACCCAGCTATGTGCTGAACTGACTGTGAATGGTACTACTCACACTGAACCCAAAGAAATTGCCAACTTGCTGGCAGACAGATTTGGCACAAATTTCACACACACACCCCGCCATTCCCACCAGGCACACTCCAAAGCATCCCTGTCACCAGACCACTACTTAGCATCTCCAAAGAGTAGGTCATAGCTGCCTTCTTCAAGGCTAAAAACACAGCCTCCATGGGCCCAGATAACATCCCAGTCTGCTTACTGAACAATCTAAAACAAGACCTATTGGAATCACTTGGCACTCTCTTCATCCATAGCCTGAGCGCTGACTTAGTTCCAGCAGAGTGGAGAACAGCAGCAGTAATCAACTTACATAAAGGAGGCCCATCAACTGACCCTAGGAAATATAGACCCATAAGCCTAACCGGCCTTATCTGCAAGGTCATGGAAAGAATCATCATTAATTTTATCAACAAGGACTTAGGCAACCTCCAAACTCTTGACCCAGTTTTGCTTCTTTAAGGACAGGGCTTGCTTATTATTTATTTAACATTTTTTACCAGGAAAGTCCACCTTGGAACAAAGCCAATTTTTAGCAGAGACCTGGAGAGAAATACTCCAGATACGTGTCTTTGTAATGTGGGAGGAAACCGGACCATCTAGAGGAAACCCACATGAATACAGGGAGGACATGCAGACTCCACACAGAAGGCACCCCAGCCGAAAATCAAACCTGAAAACCTCTTGCTGTGAGGTGAAAATGGAACTGCTGCACCACTGCACCATCCAAAATTATTAAACATGGTGAACTTCTTCAAGAATGTCACCAAAGCCCTGGATGAAGGCAAAGCAGTACATACTGCCTATCTTGTCTTGGCCAAGGCCTTCGACACAATCCCCCACTCAGGTATCATTGAGAAACTCTCTCAGCTGGTCATTAACCAATATGTCACTAGATGGGTAGCAAAACGGCTCACTGACAGAATGCATACTGTCAAAGTTGGGGATTTAACCTCCAACAGTAGACCAGTTACTAGTTGTGTACCACAGGGATCTGTGCTGGACCCTCTACTATTTGGAATCTACTTCTTGGATGTCTAGATGAAAGTAGATGGCTCATGGCTTACCAAGTTTGCAGATGACTGCATGCTAGGTGCAGTCATTGAATCCCTCAGTGATGTTAACATATTACAAAGAGACTAAGGCAGACTAATGATTGGTGCCAGAGTCATGGTCTAAAACTAAATGCAAAAAAGTGTGTCATTATCCCCTTTGGCAAAGAAATGGTCCTTGCAGATTACATTATAGATAGCACCCTTCTAAGTACAAACACAGTGGTGAGAGACTTGGGAACACAGGTTGACAGCAATTTAAACTTTGATCATCATCATGTCTTAACAGTGATGAGGAAAGCCTTCTATGTTGTGCATCCCAAAAATAAGGGCATTGCACCCAAGACTGAGGATGTTGTAACTCCTCTATACTCAACCCTCAACAGACCATTAATTGAGTACAATGTTACCTTTTGCATGTACTTCACCAGACACCTGCAACAACTGGAGAGATCACAGAGGTTTCTAACCAAGAAAATTGAGGGCATCCAAAACATGACCGGTACAGAAAAACTGAATGCCTTGCCTCTGTACTCTGTATCCTACAGGCTGCTGAAAGTCGACCTGTGCCTGGCCTACAGAGCAATCTCTAACCCTGCCCTAATTGAAATGCTGCATATCCGCAAATCAAATGGGACAAGAGTAACTCACTTCACCTAGCCTGTGACATAAACAGAACATGTTGGAGAGACAGATATGTTTCCCAGAGATTGCAGCTCCTCTCAAATAAACTCCCACTTCTCATGAAGCAGAGCTCCTCAATGACCCTATTTAAGTTCAACCTTGAGAAATGGATGGGAGAACATAAATTCACCCCAGGGGTGGCACTTATGTCCCTCATGCACAGGGCTAGTCAGTGCTAATCACTGATTCACTCTGCTAACAACTACCATATAACCATGGTCAACTAGGGAACAAGTGTATTACATGGCTAGGCTTGTAAGGCCCTAGGGTCATTAGCCTAGTAATGTCCTATAAAACTATGAACCTTGATCCACTGTTTTGGTACCTAATTGTTGTATTATTTTTTGATATTTCTAAACAATCTTCTGTCTTTAAGCTTGGATGCACTTATGTCCCCATGTTTCCAGTTTTTTGTGCATTTATTTTATAATAAGTGCAACTGTTTTGGGGTTATTTGGTTTAGTGACTTTCATAAGTCACTTGGCACAGTTAAGGGAAATACTGCAGATATTAGGTATTGGTTGGCTGTATGGCATTTACATTTTTTAAATTAGATGGAATGATCTTCTTACTTTTCATCAGGGACTTCAGTGGTCAGAACTTGATGATTTTTTTTTATTTTCTGATTCTTCAGTGAAAATTCACAAAAAATATTTTCTTTTGCATATCATCTGAATGTTGCAAGTGACCTTGGTGACCCTGGTGATCTTCCTTGTCATTTTTTCAGGTTCTGAGTGACCTTGGTGACCCTGGTGATCTTCCTTATCATTTTCCAGGTTCTGGTATTTTCCACTTCAATAGTTCTCTAAAAACCAAAAGAAAGATCTAGCAAGGCTAAACTTTCCACTGTGTGGTTCCTTAAACCTCTTGCATTAGAGACAACATGGGATATACGCAAATGACCCTTTAAAGACATCAGGTGTTTCAGCGATATGGCAATTCTGAATGTCCATGACTTTTTCCTTTTTATGTCTATTTATGGACAAATTCAGGCCAATAAAGCTAAACAGCACTAGCTGTGGACACGCTTGTTTCAGTCTTCATATGGCATCAGCAGCACAGCATAAGTGGAATATCTGGCTAACCTTTAGAAACATAAGGTTGTTGTACGTGCTTATCTGTTTAGCACCTGCCACCCTTGCTTTGAAAATACATTTATGAAAACAGCCAGTAAGATCAGCTGAATGGAAAGCACATCATTTGTGAAAAAAATATATACAAAGAATATACGTAACAGAAGAAAGCTTAATGAGCAAAGAAGTAAACATCTACATGAAATATATATAAAGTTAAAATATAAGCCCATATAAACCCTAAAGATCACAGGTCACAAAGGCATATGCAGTATACGTGATAGTATACACTTTTGTTGACATGTGGGCACCAGTGTAGTGCATGCTGGTATATATTTTTTTCCTTTCTGACTGTACTACATACAGACTTCAGTACGGTACCCTGTTGACTGGTGAGACGATGTTAGGTAAGAAGCTAGACAAGACTGTGACCCTGTCCTGAATGAATACTTCAAGTGGGCCAAAGTGCTTACTGTGAAATTCTTTGATCACTTTGCTGCATGAGGCACTTGTCCAGAGAATATATACTGTGTTATATCACTGCAGACTCTAAGTGTAGTTTTTAATTTTTAGAAGCATGGGAAAGTTCCTGCTTTTGTGGAATAATAATACTGATGCTTAAGGGAAAGAATTTGCTTTGGGAAGTTAGAAATATGCATATAAGCTGTAAAACATAATTGCAAGTGACCTTTTCCTGTTATCCTTCCTGGAATTCGCACATTGGGGCTCAAGATGGCATTGTAATTTCCCATGCAATAGACAGTAAACAATCCTGCCTGCTGTGTTAACTATAAGTACAAGTTCTACGTTCTCTTACACTGTCAGATAGGGTTGTGAGTAACTCTGGGTGAAGTCTGAAGTACAAGAAAATTCCTGTCCTTTCTGAAATGACAATTATATTAATAGTAAAGGAGATATGTGTGTGGGAGTGTGTGTGTGTGTGCGTGTGTGTGCGTGTGTGTGTGTGTGTGTGTGTGTGTGTGTGTGTGTGTGTGTGTGTGTGTGTGTGTGTGTGTGTATTTGTGTGTGTGTATTTGTGTGTGTGTGTGTTTTCTAGGAGGTTGAGATGATGGGTTTAAATTTTTAGAATTGAAATGTCCAAACAATGCTCATAAAAATTAATTGGGGCTGGAGAAATCCCTCTGGAAAACCAGAAACAGATGAAAGCTCAGCCACATTTCAGCATTGTAGAAGCTTATTATCCAACAACCCCCCATTACTATTATTTATTAATTTATAAACAGTAACTAACTAAATTGTAAGGAATGTGGGATGTTATCTTATCAGACGGTGTCTGATTCCATGAAAGCTATATACCTATAGATACAGAATACGAACCCTGGTGTTGTGATAACTGTAGTTTCAAATTAGACTATATGTATGTATGCATACAGGTGTAACTGTCATAGTGTCTTGGATTACAATCTGCTGGAACCTGACTTGTCATTCTCAGGATACAAAGAGAGCTGGATTTGTTCCTCCCCCACCCAAGCAGGACCCATGTTAAGGCCTATCACCAAGGTTAAATGAGCTACGTTTTGCTGGATCGTGACTGATGATCTGAAAATTTATAGAACTCAGTTCAGCTCAATGAATGCTTTTGGAATCATAAATGCCTATATGGCAAAAATGCAACTAATACAACACCAGCATTAGCGTTCTCAATCAAAATGCTAGAATGTTCTTTGCCAGCTTTGTTATACGAAAGTATAAAAAACTATGAATACAACGCAGGTGACTCAGGTTCAGTCAGCAACCAGGACAGGTGTAAGTGAGCTTCTAATGTCAACTTGCCCATCTTTGAAGAAGTTGGCCGGGCTATGATGAGGTCTAAAATGCACTGCTGTCACTTTTGAGAGGGCAGGTGTCTGAGTAGGGATTGAGCTTGTGGCCTACACAATGGCTTGA
This sequence comes from Protopterus annectens, assembly GCF_019279795.1. Lineage (NCBI taxonomy): Eukaryota > Metazoa > Chordata > Ceratodontiformes > Protopteridae > Protopterus > Protopterus annectens. The sequence goes on from NC_056731.1 coordinate 1,415,174,361, forward strand.
CATGCATTGTCAGGAAATGGCATGTTTATGGCACCCCAAGCATCACCAGATGGCTTTGCTAGCCCTACAATGGGAGATGTACATCAAGTTGTAAAATGAGGGGATTAAATACATAAGAAAAGTTCAAACTGCCCAAGAATGATTGGTCATTATAACCAAATACTCACTCAACTGGCTGTTAGGCTACAGCCAATCAATGGAAAACAAATAGGTTGGAAGGGCAGGGAAAATCTTTACTGGGCTGTGTGGAGAAGTCCAAAAATGTACAGAAGAAACAAATATTAAATCCTTCAGAGTCATAACTCTTAACAATACTACTGGAGTTCTGTGGTCAGATTAAGTATGTGTCATACTGAATGTGAAGTCTGTATGTACAGTTTTTCTCTTTGTACTCCATTAACATCACTAAATAGCTACTTATTATGCTGAAGAATTTCAATAATTTCAGGAATTATAAGATTTTGCACACTGTAAAAGATTGTTGACTAGCTGTTGGTCTTCTTAAGGAAGATAACTACAAGGTAAGCCATATTAAACACCTCCTTGGTACTGTAATGCTGAAAATGTTTGCTGTTTTGGGCACTACTGTGGTACAGTTCTTAGGATTGCTGCCTCATGGTGATGGGTTCTTTAATTCACTTCTCAACTAGGATGCCTTCATATCTACTTTTTGTGTTTTTATCATTTTTTTTTTTTTTTGCTACATGCTTCGGTTTCCTCCCATATCTCCAAGATGTGCCATAATTGCCTGTTGGCATATGCTCTATGTGAGGGTGAGTGCTGAGATTAGCTCTGTTTCCCCCATAACCCTGAAATGGATAAAGCAGGTAATTAGAGAAATAATTAATTCATTCATTATTTCAGAAGGAGCACCAGAAGCAATGCATATGCAACAAAACTTACGTAAAAATGAGTTTAATAAAATAAATCACATGCAAAACAAGAAAACAGTGAGCATGGTGAGGGAGAGGAACATCAAAGCATGTTAGACCTGTCTAAAACAGCAGAACATGTTTGTCCAGGGATTAGTTTGCAGATATCCATACAGCCATCCAAGGAGGCTGCTTTGCTTGACTCATAACAGAAATTTATTCTAGAGATGGGGTAAATGCTGCACACAATATCTGACCCTCCAATGAGTTTAATTCATATGTTGATGTTGATCTAAGTCTATAGTTCTTGTATTTAATGAGCTGTTGGTCTTGTAGATATGCAAGAGGTCAAGAAGGGTTGGGCCCTTAATGGCACAAAAAACTACACATAAAAGGTCAAGATGATACATTACCTTATTCAGATTTCTCCCAGAAGTATATGACTGTAGAAATAGGAAAACTTACATTTGGAGAAAAGCAGGGAATACTACCAGTGACTCTTTTAAACTGAGAAATAAATGGCTAGTTTAATTTCTGCCTTGCTTCAAGAATCGCCACAGTCTGCATTCTAGGGCAGTGCTCATGGTGAAAGTTTCATTGCCTGTTAACTTGTATAGTAGTTGCTTGAAATTACAAGTCAGAAGTAGAAGGCAGATAGAAAATTAAACAGTAGGCAAATTTAAATACTCGTTTGTCTACTGGGTAGTAACAGTACTGGATAGGTTGTTAGACATTGTTTTTCTATCTGCCATCTCCTTGTTAAAACTCATTTATTTTGCATATTGTACAATTTTTATAGTGCTTGTGTATTTGATTTTGAATGTGTGTGTGATTGCAGAAATAATGGACAAGTTTTTCGTTACTTTTGGTGAAAGAGCACTAGAAAGCAATCGCTAGGAGCAAGGTGGGTGAAATCTTGAGGAGCCAGTGATTATATCTCTGCTCTTCAACTTATTAGTGTAAAACTTATTTAAAGGTAATAGACGCTGGCATTCACCAGAAGCAGTAGTGCACATTTAATGTACAGTCTTAAGACTAAGCACCTATTGCATATGATATGGCATTAGCAGCAATGCAGATTGTGAGCCCACAGCACATGTCTATCAAATCGATGGTAGTTGTGCATCTTTAAAGGCCATACGTGAAATGCAGTATTACCCAAGAAATCTGCAAATTTTTTCTAAAAATTCTTCATTCTGCTGTACTTAAGTATTGTGTTAATTGTCTTCCTTGGCCCATATTTCAATTTCAGCTCATATACTGGTATATTAATTGATACTCTCTATAATCTTGGAAATCACATACTGAAACTTTCTGAATATGTTTTAAAAAATTGTGGTTTGTTTATGTATGATCTGCTTTAGCAAAGATGTTTATGGACTTTCTCACATCCATACACTATAACTAACAGTTTCTTTTTTATCTACACACATTTATTTTATGAATTTGTAGATGCTGTGAACCATGGATGGCTGGTCTGCTCACTTGTGGGATCACAACTTCTATACCATTTGGCTGTCATCTACCTTCTGGAAAACTAGTTTGTGCATATCACAGTATCTTACAGTCAACGGAGCAGTAACTAGATTCTTGAGCATTTCAAAATTCTTTTCCTGTTCACAGCTTTAGTCTCAAGCTCCAACTTGCTCTATCAACTTGAGTAGGGGAATTATTGTCTCATACATATTAGATAGAAACTTTGCAAAATACGTCAGCTCTGTGAGATTAATCCCTAAGCATAAAAGGTGGCTTGGGTTTATTTCACAATCCAGGTACAGGTGAAGCTTGAAAGTTAAACTGAGGAATGATGAGGCAATGCTTGCTCATTTTTCTCAATGGAGAGGAGGATGGCCACAGAAGTCCAAGTTTATACACTCCATAGTGGAATCCCTGATGAAGGATGGAAATGAGACATAGGTGTGAGTTTTGGGACTGCAGTTTTTTAGGGTTACATTGCTCACAAAATAAAGTTATACCATTTCAATGGTCCATTACACAAACCCCTTGGATATCAATGGTAACAGGTAAAATCCATCTGACAACTGACTACATCGTGTACTGGCAAGGGAATGCTCGCACTTCATAAAGTGGAACAAATGGGTGATATCTGGCTTTGTAGCAGTTTGATCACTGTCTAGTGTAAATGGATACATACTGAATTCCAAACAGAAAAAATACCAGTGAGGGTCTTTATGATGCTACCAGTTCACTGTTTCAAAAATAAACTACCGTGACTTCACAAACCAAACCATTTAATGACCAATTATCTTAGAACATAGGACTTTCGTCCCATACATGCAAACACATCAGGACTTCTTCAGAGTTCATTTTTATACATTTGTGTCACTTCCTTATATTCCAATCATTCCCAAAGTGTTTGTATGTATGGGAAAAAAATCTCTAAGTTCTAAGATGATATTTTTTCTATTTGGAATTCAGTATTTGTGCATTGGTTCTTAGTACACTTGGTAAAGGGAAAAATAAAATTATAAATGTATAAATTATAAATTACAAATCATTCAGCAGGCTATTATATGATGCCTAGAAACTGCTGTAATATTTTTCTTTGGGTTTGATATTTGTACAATTACTATGACTTTTTCTGTGGTGGCATTCAATCACTCTGATATTATTTTATTCATTTATTTGTGTTTGATAATCTGGTAAGTGGATTAGTCAGAGAATGCTTTTGAGCCATAGTCTCAGCACCAAGTGATTCTTCCAGAAGGGATATACAATACTCAAGATTCATAAATTAAGAAAGAGAAACCTGGAAGTAACTGGTGGAAATCCTCTACTTTGGCCTAAGCTGAACCCCTCTAATTAGTGTCTCTGGTGGTGTGCCCTGCTGTTATGGGAATTTTATTCTAAGTGTGAACTTCTAGTGTACAATACGTACAAGCTCCTTGCATACAACCTGGACATCTGTCCTCTCCACCACATCTGTGCTCCAAATTCTTAGACCCAGTGACCGTCTACAAACAGTGAACCTGCACTCAAGATCTTTAATCAGCCACTAGATAAACAGTATTCCCCAGCCCACCTGCTTCAATTAATAACATACAAGCTCCTTGCATACAACCTGGACATCTGTCCCCTCCACCACATCTGTGCTCCAAACTCTTAGACCCAGTGACCTTCTACAAACAGTGAACCTGCACTCAAGATCTTTAATCAGCCACTGGATAAACAGTATTCCCCCAGCCCACCTGCTTCAATTAATAATTTACAAGCTCCTTGCATACAGTCCGGACGTCTAACTTCACCACTACATCTGTATCCAAACTCTAAGACCCAGTGGCCTTCTACAAACAGTAAACCTGCACTCAAGATCTTTAATCAGCTGCTGGATAAACAGTATTCCCCAAGTACACCTGCTTCAATTAATAATGTATGTTCCTTTGTCTCCTCACTCTAACATTGTAATCCCCTAGCAGCTCACTCCGCATCATCAGAACTCACTCCTTCCACTTATAAATTCTCCTCTCTTTCCTGTTCATACTTCTTAGCTAGTTTGTCCATATTTCTGCACTCAAACTTTACACTCAACCCAGCTCCCATCTAACATGCATTCTCCTTTCCTCCTCTCCAATGTCCACCTCTTCCCTAGCATCTCTAGTCACATTAGACCCTGACTTCCATCTGCTGCTTCTCATAGCCTTCTTATCTTTGCTCTGCTCCTTTTCTGCATCCCCTCTGCCCTAGTCTATTACTCTGATCAGACTCTACCCTCCTTCTTCCCTCTCATCTATTTTCTTGCTTTTCTCTGCTTTCTTTTGTCTAATTCTTTAAAGCAACTTACCGGTATATCCACTTGCTTTGACTGCTCTGCATTCACTGATTGTTTTTCTTTGTGAGCAGCTCCAGCTATGACTGGGTGTTGTACCGCTCCATTTGCCCTCGCTACGGTTGGGCTCACTCCACTCCCCTACCCTACCACTGGGCTCACTCTGCTTGCCTACCCTCTTTCCCAGCCACCTCAAGATCAATTATATTTATCCTAACTCAATCTCCTTCCACCTTCTGTTCAGCCAATAAGACCCTCCAGCCAATCTACTCCTATTCAACCCCCTCCCCAGCATAATAATTGCTCTAACTGGCCACCAACCACCTTAGACTCCTATATACTACCTTCCTCCCTCATAATAGAGTTCTTTATACAAATAAAATAATGCACTTCCCAACTATTCATACTCCTTCTTTTCAACATGACACTCATCATCAACTTCACACTACTTACCCTCTCTCTAACCATTTTATTTCTACATCTATTAACTCCACCTCAAATCAGTAATTTACATCACAATGCTACACACATAACAGCTACTCATTTCCCTAAACTCATAGGCTCATAGGATGATAGGAGAGTACTAGACTATTAGCCCTGACGCCCTTACAAGCCTAGCCAAAAATTTAGCCCATGTTCTGACAAGTCAGCAACCAATGCCCCTGTCCAGCAGGGAACAGGTGGAATCCCAGGGGTGTGTTTTCTGTTTTCCATCCAGTTATTCAAGTTGCACTTAAAAAGAGTTAATGAGGTACTCTGCTTGATATGGAGAAGAAGTCTACTACACCAAAGAAAGAGTCTCTGGGACACAAATCTGTCCTGCCTACAAGTCCTATTGATGTCACCAGACCAGGTTGAGGTCACGCATGCAGGTTAGCCGAGTGTAGCTTGAACTGCGGATATGCAGCAGTCCTATCAAGTTGGGGTCTGAGATTGCTTTGTATGCCAGACAGAGGTCACCCCAGAAGAGTCTGTATGAGACTGAGTAGAGGGACAAGGCATTTAGCCTATCTGTGTAGGGTAGATGTTTGAGGCCCTGGATTCTCCTGGTGAGGAACCTCTGTGGTCTCTCCAGCTGCTGCATGTGCTTTGTGAGGTACATGCTGAAAAGGGCATTGTACTCAATAATAGGTCTTATAAGGGAAGAACACAGGGATGTTATGACCACCTTGTCCCTGGATGAGATACCCTTACTAATGAGATGGGCCATGTAGAAAGCTTTCCATACACTGAGGCAATAAGGTGGCCAAAAGTCAGCTTGCTATCAACCTGGGTGCCCAAGTCCCTCATGACTGATTGCCTGCTTAGGATCTTGTTATTAATGTGATAATTTGTGGGGATGTCACTCTCCCCAAAGGAGACAATGTTGCATTTTTGGCATTCTGTTTGAGGCCATGTTTCTGGTACCAGTCATTTGTTTGAGTGAGACCCTCTTGGAAGATATCCACATCACTAGGGGAATTGATGACAGCGCCCAGCTTGCAGTCATCTGCAGAGTTGGTCACCCATAGCTGACTGGTTTTGGCCTGCTTCTCAGAAAAGTATATCCTAAACAACAGAGGCCCCAAGACCAATCCCTGGGCTATACCACTTATTATGGGTCTACTGCTTGAGGTGGCTTTCCCTATTCTGACTAGGTGGGTTCTATCAGTGAGCCAGTTTGCTACCCATCTGGTAACACACAAATTGATGCCTAGTTGAGAGAGTTTATCTATTATACCTGAGTGGGGAATAGTATCGAAGGCTTTGGCCAGATTAAGGCAGGCAGTGTGTACCATCTTCCCTTTGTCCATGGTTTTGGTGATTGTCATAAAGAAGTTAACCAAATTTAACAGGCATGACCTCCCCTTGATGAAACCAAACTGTGTGGGATTGAGTGTTTGGAGGTCGCCAATGTCCTTGTTAATGAGGTCCATGATAATCTGCTTCATGGCCTAGCAGATCAGGCTAGTTAGGTTGATGGATCTATAATTTCCTGGATTGGTGGACACTCCATCTTTGTGCAAAGGGATGACAGTGGCTGTCCTCCACTCCTCTAGGATGAAGCTGGTACTCAGGCTTTGGTTAAATAGTGTGCCAAATGGTGCTGCAGGTTCCTGACTGAGTTCATGTAGGATGCAGCCTGGGATGTTATTGTGTCCCATGGAGGCTGTATTTTTTGCCTTTGAGAGGGCAATGATGACTTGCTCCCTAGAGGTAAGGGGAGGGGGCAGGTGCTGGGGATGTTCTGATTTACTGGTGGGAGGACAGAGAGGTGACATTTTCACTAAACCTGTCTGCCGGCAGGTTGGCTATATCTACAGCATTTGTGTATGTGGTGTCCTTGACCAAAACTTCTGAGCAGATCTGAGTACTTCCTTTGAGATTGCTGACATATGTGAAGAAGATCTTATGATTGTCTTTAGTAGATATGGCCAGTTTGGACTCGAAGTTTGCTTTGGAAGTTTTCACTAGTGTTTTTATTTGCTTGTTCAGGCAAAGAGGAGATTGCTTAAAATTAGGCACCTGCTCATTCTTGGTCCTGGACAACAATTTTTTTCCTTTTGTTATAGAGTTATCTATTGTAGATGTCCACCAGACAGGCTTACTCTTCCTTGAGGAGTATGATTTTGTCCTGACAGGTATTCTGGATTCCATGCAACTGTATAAATGCTTGTATAGTACTTTGGTGTAGGTTTGGACATATGTGCCAGTTGCTATGGAGGGGGATGGGACTGTGAAACTGTTTATACCTCCCCTCAGGTGGTTGTAATCAGCTTTGGAGAAGATTTTTGCTTAACCCAAGCTAGGGAGGAGATGGGGGAGATGGTGACTTTGAAAGTGACTGCTTTGTGGTTGGATCTTACCAGGGAGGATGACACTGTAGGGATGTGGCAGTGGTTACTCGTGTTGGTTAATGCTAAGTCCAAGATATTTTCACCTCTTCCGGGGGTGTCAACCAGATGGTTTAAGGAATTTGCATTGATGAAATCAAGAAATCTCTGGGCATTTGTGTTTTGGCATGAGTAGTTCTTCCAATCTATGGTTGGATAGATAAAGTCACCCAGGATCGGGGTAAAGGGTTGAATCTTGATAGAGTCAAAGAGATCCAGATAGGTGGAATGGGCATCTTGAGTCAAGGTTGGGGGCCTGTAGCTAGCTATGTTTTGAATAGGGGGCCCTGTCAATGGTTAACTGCACATGGTGTGTCTCCTGTGCATTATACTGTTTCACCAGCCTTGAGGTGTGTATGTCTTTTATATATATTCCAACCTCCTCTTGCTTTACTGCCCATAGTTTGGGGTCTGAATGTATGATAGGATGAGTAACCTGGTATGGCTGGGGTGCTCTCTTCAGCTTTGATCCAGGTTTCTGTGACTGCACAAATGTCAGCATCTTTCAGGGATAAGAATGCTTGCAATGAGTGCAGTTTCATGTTTAGACTCCTAGCATTTAGCAGCATGACCTTTCATTTACATTTTGATGAAATGTTCATGCTGGTGATTTTGACCTCATGGCATTGCCTAAAAAAGGCACTATGGTGGAGGCAAGAGCCTTTTCCTGGAGCCTGAAGCCCAACTCACTTCATTCTCTGATATATCTCCCAGTCAATATACAATAGACATCACCCTGTTCACTAGCTAAGAATTCTACCCCTACAGGGGAAAATCAAAAAACAACTTTAATACATGAATACAATTCCAAGAGAAAATTACAACCTATTAATCTCCCAGACATTCAGTCTAACCTTAATACTATGCAGTGACATTCACCCCAGCCCCGGCCCCATCCACCCCCCCCCACTCACCAAAACAACTTTCATAAATCTCTTAACATCACTACCCTCAATCTTAAAAGCATCAGAAATAAAATTCCAGATCTGCACTCCTGGCAGATATAATAGCAGCAACTGAGATTTGACTAAAACCTTACATTAAAAACTACAATTCCTTCAAACCAGGTTTTTCATGCCTAAGAAGAGATAGCCTCCAAAAAAAAGGTGGAGGCATTGCTTTGCCATATTGTAGTACTTTTACTATAGTCTTATACAATAAAACCATCCACACGTATCTGTATTATAGTCCTGCATATGCCCCCAGCAATAATATCCCCATACTGGAGGAAATTCTAGCTTGGTCAACCAAAAACATAAAAAAATGAAACATTCATACTGGGTGATGTAAATATTAACTGGCTAGATATCACTCATCATCACCCAACCATAACAAGACCCAACAAAAACACAAGCAGCAGCTCGGTTCTGGACTGGGCCTTGCTCTCTGATGCTAACAGAATCTCCTCCACAGGTACACTTCCAAACAGCATTAGTGATCACATACTTGCATACATAATTCGCAAACCTACCCCAGTGCTTAATACACATCACTATAAGTATACTAGAGACCTTCCCCACTTCTGCCCGACCATCTTTAATAATACTCTGCTTAGCATCAATTGGCATTCACTAAAAGTCCTTCCCCTGGATATCACTGTTGAATTCTTTAACTCCATATTCATCCAGGTACTAGACAATCTAGCTCCAATTTGACTTAGGAGACTGAAAGATAATCAGGCTAGATGGCTCATTAAACCCACCAAACAACTCTTGAAAGACAGGGACAAGGCCTGGAAACTATGGCAGCAAAGCAAAAGCCCCTCTGATTTTACTCGATACAAACAACTAAGAAATCAAGTGAAGTGGCTAGTCATAAAAAACAAACAGGAGCACTACATTAGTCTACAGAATGACCATATCCAAAATCCAAAAAAATTCTGGAGGTCCATAAATTCACTATGAAAACCTGTCAAAATTGAAATTACCTCTCCTGATCCAGACAGGACACCTGCTGAAATAGCTTTACTGTTTAACTCATTTTTGTAAGAACAGCATAGATAACCTCACTGATAACTTCCCAGAAATCAACCCACCTCCACCAGACCAATCTGCAACACCAAGACCAAACCTTCACCTGTATACCTGCAGTCACCATAATAAAGATTTTTCTTAAACTTAAATCTGGCTCTAATGCCCCAGATAACCTACCACCAGAAATCCTACAAATTTCAGCTAACTCTATTGCCTACCCTATCAGTATACTTCTAAACAGATCCATTCAAGAGTTCTTCATATCTACCATCTGGAAAAATGAATCTATTCTCCCTCTCCACACAGGAGGAAATAATGACAGATCTAACTTCAGACCTATTGCCATCTTCTCACCTATCTCCAAAATCTTGGAAAAATGCATCCATGGAGAACTGCTTAAACACCCGCAACATCACAAAATCCTCTCCCCAACCCAGCATGGAGTTAGGCCAGGTCACAGCACTACCACCACTCTCATATCCTTCTTGGACACAGTTCACCAAGCTTGAGATGCAGGAAATCTTGTCTATTCAGTATTTCTTGATCTATCAATGATATTCAATACAGTTTAGCACCCTCTTCTCCTTTCCAGACTCTTCACTTTAGGCATCCCTGACCCCACCCTAAACTGGTTCTCTAACTATCTTACAGATAGGAAATAAGCAACCAAATGGCAGCAATCCTTCTCTCCATTCCTTAACATCAGTTCCACAAGGATCCCTACTAGGGCCACTGCTGTTCAGCATTTTTATCAATGATTTCCACTCCACAATCACTCAAGCTTCTGTCATCCAATATGCAGATGACTCTACTATCATCTGCACTGCCAAATCCATTTCAGAACTACAGTCACTCACCCAAAGTGCCTTTAAATCCACTGAAACATGGATGCATAATAACCATTTAGCCCTAAATCCTAATAAAACCAAGATCATGTTATTCACCCCCCCCAAAAAAAACACAACACTACCCAAAAATGAATGTACCATTTATTCTCTCAACATTTGCATTGAAGTAGTCCCTTACACCAAACTTCAAGGGGTTAATATAAATGAAAACCAACCTTTGACGAGTATATCAATACCAATGTCAAAAAAGCCCATCAGTAATTAGGCATCCTCTACAGGCATAAATACTTCCTCACCTACTCTGCACAATTATCCCTTGCCTCTTCTCTTGGCTGAAACCTTGCATTAAACTCTGAATCCCTTCCACCAGGTTTTCCTTGATTGAGAACAGATAGGCTCCAAAAAAAGATGGAGGAGTTGTTTTGCTATATTGTAATACTTTTCATATAGTCTTATACAATCAACCCATCCCCAAGTTTTCCACGGCTGAAATATTAATATCACACAAGAAAATGAATAACTGTAAAAGTATCTGTATTATAGTCCTGTATATCCCCCCGGTAATAATATCCCCTTACTAGAGGAAATTCTTGCTTGGTCAACCAAAAACATAGAAAATAAAACAATCATACTGGGCGATATAAATATTAACTGGCTAGATATGACTCATCATCACCCAACCAACAGCTTCAACCTATATAATTACACCCAACTAATTACTACCATAACAAGACCCAACAAAAACACAAACAACGGCTCAGTTATGGACTGGGTGATGGTCTCTGACCCTAACAGAATCTTCTCCATAGGTTCACTTCCGAACAATGTTAGTGATCACATACCTACATACAAAATTCGCAAACTCACCCCAGTGCTTAATACACATCACTATAAGTATACTAGAGACCTACCCCACTTCTGCCCAAATACCTTTAATAATATCCTGATTTTACTTAATACAAACAAATAAGAAATCAAGGAACACTGTATTAGTCTACAGAATGACCATATGCAAAATCCCAAAAATTTCTGGAGGTCCATAAATTCACTATTAAAACCTGGCAGAAATGAAAATCCCTCTCCAGATCCGGACAGGACATCAGCTGAAATAGCCTCACTGTTTAACTAATTTTTTAAGAATAACATAACTAACCTGACTGAAAACTTCACACAAACCAACCCACCTCTCCAAGACCAATCTGCAACACCAAGACCAAACTCTTCTCTCTTAATTGTTCCTACATTCACCATAAAAATACTTCTTCTTAAACTTAAACCTGGCTCTAATGCACCAGATAACCTACATCCAAAATTCCTACAGATTTCAGCTAACTCTATTGCCTACCCAATCAGTATACTTCTAAACAGATACAGTCAAGTGTCCTTCATACCTACCATCTGAAAAAAAAACATTTATTCTCCCTCTCCACAAAGGAGGAAATAATGACAGATCTAACTTCAGACCTATTGCCATCTTCTCACCTATCTCCAAAACCTTGGAAAAATGCATCCATGGAGAACTGCTTAAACACCCGCAACATCACAAAATCCTCTCCCCAACCCAGCATGGAGTTAGGCCAGGTCACAGCACTACCACCACTCTTATATCCTTCTTGGACACAGTTCACCAAGCTTGAGATGCAGGAAACTTTGTCTCTTACTATTTCTTAGTCTCAAGAAGGTGTTCGATACAATTTCCCACCCTTTTCTCCTTTCCAAACTCTTCACTTTAGGCATCTATCACCCCACCCTAAACTTGTTCTCCAACTATCTTACATGTAGGCAATAAGCAAACAATGGCAGCAATCCTTCTCTCCATTCCTTAACATCAGTACTGGAGTTCCCCAAGGATCAATACTAGAGCCACTGCTGTTCAGCATTTTTATTAATGATTTTGACTCCACAATCACTCAAGCTTCTATTGTCCAATATGCAGATGAGTCTACCATAATCTGCATTGCCAAATCCATTTCAGAACTCTAGTCACTAACCCAAAGCGCCTTTATATCTACCAAAACATGGATGTATAATAACCATTTAGCCCTAAATCCTAATAAAACCAAACTCATGTTATTCAGCCTCAAAAAAAAAAAAACACATCACTACCCAAAAATGAATTCACCATTCATTCTCTCAGCAACATTTGCATTGGAGTAGTCCATTACACTAAACTTGTAGGGGTCAATATAGATGAAAACCTAACCTTTGACCAGCATATTAACATCAATATCAAAAAAGCCCATCAGACATTAGGCATCCTCTACAGGCATAAATACTTCCTCACCTACTCTGCATGATTATCCCTTGCCTCTTCCTTTCTGCTTCCATCTTTGCTCTGTGGTGCACCACTCCTCATCAACATCCAAGCCTCACTCAGATCAAAACTCAACTCTTGCTATAACAAAGTTGCTGAATTTGTAACCAATGCTAATTACTCCTCCCACCACTGTGTATCACTTCATCTTCTAAACTGGCTTGAACTACCTCAATATCTAATATACCTACAACTAATTACAGCTCATAAGCTAATCTACCATCCATACATCTGCCCTGCCCTCTCCTCTCTGTTCACCATCTATCACCCATACAAACCTCTTTGATCTATAAATCAAATGCTCCAGAACTGCTAAATGTAGTGAAACCTAACCTTTCTGCTGGTAAAATGCACTATCCCTTTACCATTGCCAAGCTTTGGAATGCCTTCTCCTCATCACTCGGGACTACTAGCACTCTGCACACTTCAAGACATACCTGAGACAATGCCTAACCACCCACTGGCTATGTACATGTACTAGGACTCACCATATAAAACCTAATATAACTTAGTCTACCCATTTCTCCACCTCATCCCCTCCTCCTTTCTATCTCACAGATGTCCCCATATCAGCACATATATACTCTGTGCTGTCAACCTATACTGCCCTGTCATGAGAAACACTGACACATGAAGCAATCTATATATAAGTATGAAGCTATTTATACATGCAACTTAATCTTGCTATTAATGTACTAGAGGTCAAATGCCTCTACCTTACTCTCAGTCTAATCAGCTATTATAACCTTCATCTCCTCTGTACCCAACAGCAACTGTAATATTTACATATATACTAAATAACTGATGTCACTGTATTGATATGCATGTTATGTCTTGCATACTTAAAATGTTATTTGTAATGCAGCCTTCTATTTTATAACTTGTATACTGTTTAATTTACTGTCTAGTTTAGTTTATTGCCTCGTACTAACTTGTATAATGTCTGTTTTTGGATTTGGAGCTTTTCTCCCCTGGCCTCCATTTGGATTTGGAGCTTTTCTCCCCTGGCCTCCATTTGGATTTGGAGCTTTTCTCCCCTGGCCTCCACTGAAAATGGGCTCACTTTTGGCCCAGTGGACCTCCCAGTAAACAAATGCAAATAAATAAATAAATAAACCAAGGTATTGGGAACACATACATCATGAAGGAAAAGTAATACGGTGGGAGGAAGCACTGAACTTAAATGTTAAGGATTGTTTCCCATATCAAGGATTGATAGCAGAGTATAGACATATAGAGAAGGATAGAAGAATAAGAAACAAATACCAGCCATGGTGGAGTTTTTAGTGGAGCCCAGAACAAATGCTATAGTAAAAAAAAGGGGACAAAGTAGGGTATAAGGAGTTTTCATGGTAATCATAAGAACCAGACAGATGAGGTTTAAAATTACTTAGAAAAGAAAATGGATAAACAAATTGTCAAGGATCAATGAGAAAAAAATTTCAGGGCACCTAAGTATGCAAAAAAATTGCAAATGGTTTAGGATATATGTGTAGAAATGTTTATACAGGCATTTCTATATAGTCAGTAGGTTCCAAAGTATTTTCCCCCAAGTAAGAAATAGGTGTTGGAGATGTGAAGAGAGAGAGAGAGACAGAAAACTGGCAGCATCTATTTTGGGAATGTACAGACTCAACTGAGTTTAAAGATTTCTTACTGGGTGTTTTGAAAGAAGTATTAGGAGAACAAAATATAGTAACTAAAGAGATGCCCAGAGATTGAATAACACTTACACTGTGTACACTGTTCTGAGTGAACAGACAACACAGACATAATGCACACCTTCTCCCTCCTAATTTTAGTTATCCTACTGATATTCTTGCAGCTTTAAATGTTGACAGGAATTCATAAAGGTTACCACAAATTGTAGAATACATGGACACTTAGTGTAATCTTTCTGAGTGACTAAAAAGCACAAAATAATGTGATAAGAATGTTCTTGAATACGTATCATGTACACTTAGTGTAAGCTTTATTGAATCTGTTTTTGAGAAGGTATTTGTGCTTAGAAGTGCTAAGACATCAAAGATATAATAAAACCTTATTAAGTTTAATGCTCTTTGCAACCAAAAAAAGCAATAATGAGAAATTTGAAATCAAAAATGAAACCCACTTTAGAGAATGCACTGAGCAAATTAAAGAAACTGAGTTGGGATCTCTAAAGGATAGAGGATGTAAAAAACATAAAAATAAATTACATATTTGGGATCAATAAATACAAACAGTGTTCAAGAAGATATGTGACATGTAGGGGTTGGCGTTGAAAGATATATAAACATGCTGTAACAATTAATACTGATATTATGAAAATAATCTATGATGCATGGACATGATAATTTGAAGTATTTATACAATAATGCTGCAGCAGGTACATTTATTCATGTACATATTAAGCAAAAATAGATTAATAATTATCCCTAAACTATGCTAAAATAGTTATACTACCATCAATAATTATGCATATTACTACCAACAGTTGCAGTATGGCAGGAATAGTAATACATCTATCATTTGAGGTATAATAGAGCACAAAACATATATTGTTGTCTGTCATTTTATACTATGCCAATCATATTTTGCATTAAGTAAAGTTGCCCAGAAAATGCATGCAGATTTATACATTTGGACTGAGAAAATAGTTTTCCTTTACTTACATTAAACTGTGATGGTGATGTATTTAAGGCTTATGGCAATAGGTAGATAGTTTAGGCATGTGCTAGCCTTCATTGTGAAAGCATTTGCATGACTATACATTTTGGGGGTTATTTGTAAGTTTCTTTCTAAGCTGTAAATAGTTTGTTTCTTTCTAAGTAGTTGAGGAAGGTGTTTCCAATTTAGCAGTGCAATTTTACTAAAACATTTTATCCCTATGGCTTAGAACAAGTACAGTCTAGTAGACTGAGCATGTTGTTGTTGTCTTTCGGCTTTTCCCGGTTAGGGGTCACCACAGCGGAACTCCGGTCTGCTAATGATTGGCAGTAGATTTTCACGAACACGGAAGTGCCAGCTCAACGTTCAACCTTCAACGAAGGCACACCCATTTACGCATGTCTTTCGAATGCCCACCACGGGGAGGACATGCAGACTCCACACAGAAGGCACTCCCCGCACTCCAGCCAAGAATCGAATGGGAGAACCTCTTGCTGTGAGGCAACAACGCTGCCACTATTTGTTCCAATTCTGAGATAATATGGACATGATTTTTAGTAGGTTTGCTGTTAAGAGACTGGTACTTACTATTATAAAAAGACTCTTAAGGTAAGGTTTGAGCAGTAAGGTGTGGCACAAATGAAAGAGGCCATTTAGCAATTTGAAGAAAAATATGGTTGTTTTCAAACCTGAGAAAAGATTGATTGAACTACAGACTTTGTATAGTAGTTAGTAGAATTCTTGTATGGTTGTTTGAATTAAAAGTTAGGATGGGAAGGACATTTTCTAGTCAGGCGATAAGTAAATTAATTGTAAGAGGTCTTCTTCATTTGGGGTAAGTTAAATGAAGATGCCATAGCAAACTTTGAGACAGGCATAACATTCTTCTTTAATGCATTACGTTTGTGTGGTATGATGAAGAAGGAGGTGGTCTAGTAACAATCCTAGATACCTGTAAAGCTGATGTCTGTTCCACTCTATTGTTATACATAACTGATACATTAAGTAGACTACCTTGTTTTAGCACAGTGGCAAGCAGCATTGTGGGAAAAAAAAAAAATATATATATATATATATATATATATATATATATATATATATATATATATTTGCTTCTTGTTCCAACCCTTCCTTCATTGTTATTGGCTCAGCTCTCGTGCCCGAGCTATACCGTTTCAACCAATTACTCCATACCCATTACTTATGCCAGCAATTACTGGGGCCAGTCTTGGATTCCAGGCAGTGGGGCTCAGCATGTCTGAGCTTCCATCCAGGGGAGTATTACTTTGACCTACCCTGTTTTCCCTCCTCCATTTTATGGAAGCGTGATACAGTTCTAGGTGGGAGGCATGCAATGTGAGATCTGTGGCTTATTGTTTCACCTCTGCAGCAGCTCAGCCATGAACCACTGCCCCTGCTGACCATATCTCCTCTGGTGATGTTCCTAGCCTCCGCCATCAGAGGTCATCATCTGGAAGTGGCCATGTACCATCCTCTGCCCCGGATCGGCATGCTCATCCCTCCCTGCCACTCTGTCAGCCAACCAAGATGCTAATCCAACCTAGGTCACCTGCGTCCTAGTCAGGGCTTTCTCCATCTACACCACTGGAGCAGCTTCTGCAGTGTGACTATATTGGATATATTAATATTAATCTTATTCACTGTGATCCACTAACATAGGACAATGGAGTCATTCTGGGACTGCATTTGGATTACATTGGAAGCAAGACCAGATCTGTATAGGAAGATATCATCTGTGTAGAGTAAGTAAGGAAGCTTGCAGAGAGGTGGAAATTTCATTAAGAAATAAAGAAAGGAGGAAAGGTCCAATGTTTAACCCCCTAGGAACCCCAGTAAGATATATATCCCCTGCACCTATTAAGACCATTTGGGCTGAACCAATTAAGAACATTTGGGCTGAAACCTAGGTTGCTATGTCTAAGCAGGAAGAGATGATGATGAACAGTGCCCTTTTTGGGTCCACAAATATATTTTAATTGAGTCACCTTTTGTTCATTTTAGAGTAGATCCAATCTGTAACAGCGTACAGAGCCATAAGTGTGCTGTGTCCAGTCCTCAACATACATTGAGAGTGGATGATCATTTTATGTTTGTTGACATGCTCAGTTCCTTGTAAATTAACTTGTTGTGGGGGACAAAGAATAGGGAATGGACTAAAGTCCCATGGTTTGGAAGGGAGCATGTTTTTGGTACAGGAAATTTTAGAGCATATGGAAAACTGAATTTAAACAAGACGTGAAGTTATGGAGAGATTAAAAATGTAAAGCAATGTAATTTGCTAATATGGATGCAACCATACAGTGGAATGATGGCTTCCAAGCTTTTTAATTAGTTCCTTTTCTTCAATGAGTTCTCTTGATAATCAGATGTTGGAGTATTGGCTTGGAACCTGAGAATTTCATTATTGATAACAAATAGCTTTTTCTAGGGAATTGCAGGAGGGGATAGACAAATATGTGAAATTTTTATAAAGTTTTTAAAACTCTGTAGTTGGGTTGAATCAATGACATACTATGATTATTTAGTATTTGTATTTCAGTTGCATGCTATATCCTGTATTATCTGCTGGAAAAGTCTGGGTTGAGATTAAATCTTTTCTTGCTGTGTTTAGAACTGAGAGGTTCTGTCTTCCTAGATTTGAGTTTATCCTGTTGCTTTAGTTTAAGATAAGTTTGATGGTCCATCTTAAAATCAGTGACTTTCCAAGTGTGCTATTCTATAGATCTACCTTCTGTTAGGGATTTAATGTTTTTGTCAAGTTAGTGCCATCTTTTGCCAAATTATCTTTCATAAATTTCAGGGAATTGTTTTGATGGTCCATCTTAAAATCAGTTACTTTCCAAGTGTGCCATTCCATAGAGCTACCTTCTGTTAGGGATTTAATATTTTTGTCAAGTTACTGCCATCTTTTTGCCAAATTATCTTTCATGAATTTCAGGGAATTGTTTTCAGTTACTGGTTTAATCAGAGCTGAGCATTTTAAGGGCCTCAGTATGAGTGATTTCCTGGTATCAGTAACAATACTGTTGCATTTTGGAGTTTCTTACAGTAGATCTGATTTCATGGCAAAATAAATATGGGAAGAATTTTGTTGCTTTGAAAAAATCTGTCACTTTTATTGGGTAAGGTGAGTCAGACACTTATGATGGTACTTACCTTGTTTGAATATATGATAGGACATTTGTTATTATTCTAATGCCAAGTAAGTCAGCATTAAAGCCGCCAATTATGTATACATTGCTTTTAGATGAAATATTTAGGATTGCATCAGTGGTATTTGCAAGAATGTTTTGGCTAGAATGAGGGGGTAGCATGTTTTGTGGAAATAATTAGTTGTGTGAATCTGTTTACAGCAAGTTAATGAGTTAGTTTTCTTTTTTGAAAGCTAAGTAGGTGAACATCAAAATCTCCAATAATGTAGATATTACATTAAGGTGAAAGATTTAGAATTTCATCAATGCCATTTGCAGTAATGTTTGGGGAAGAAGGAGGTGGATATTTACCACTACAATGATTAACTTTATCTGTGTGTTGATGTAGATTGTAGTTAACTGACAGTTTGTGGAGTCTTCAAGGAGGAAAAATTTTAATTTACTAGAATTGTTTTACTGTTAATAGTATTTTTTTAAATAAAGGGGTTAGCACATCCTCCTAGCTTTAATCTTGGTCTATTCTTTCAGTAAAGGTGGTACCTGGTATTAAGGCAAGACAACAGATGTGTGAGGTTTCATCCAGTTTTCATAGATTCCCAATATTACAGACTTAATATTCTGTGTCCAGGTTTCAGAGAAAATCCATTTATTTGTTAGGTTTTTGGACATTAAGATGGCCTATACAGGCATACCTTTGCTAGCTTTACAGTTATCTAACCAAGTAAGAAACATGACTATAGCATTCTATGTTCAATTAGATAATGGAGATTACCAGCATTAGCAGAATTAAGGGGTGGTGGAGTGTTAGCAGGAATGCAGAGTTTTCTTTGCATCTAA
The DNA here is from genome assembly GCF_019279795.1 of Protopterus annectens. Classification (NCBI taxonomy): domain Eukaryota; kingdom Metazoa; phylum Chordata; order Ceratodontiformes; family Protopteridae; genus Protopterus; species Protopterus annectens. The sequence goes on from NC_056731.1 coordinate 1,415,193,687, forward strand.
ATGATGTGTGGAAGTGAGTTGATTGCAAGTGCAGATTGTGGGTTATAGCTCTTAATAACATTTGTTTTATAATATGGAAGAATTGTCCACCATTTTGTATATTTGTATACATATTATGTGATTTGCAGACCTAAGAGTTTAACTTTGATCTGATAAGGGTTTGTGTTTTTGAAAACCAGACGGCTAAGATTTGTGCAAGTAGACATAAGTTTGTGGTAGATGTTTTAATGTGGTAAGAAACAGGGGGTTGTGTTGATCTGAGAGTGTGAGTGAGAAAGTTACTTTTCTATATCTTGTATCAACCTTGTATCAACTGAATAAAGTAAAGTCAACAGGATGACAGGAGCAAATGCTGGAATGATACACATTAAGTCAGACAATCTAAAATAAATGGTTTAGTGAGTACAAAATATCAGTTTTTTATGACAAGTAGTGAATTGTTCCAGTCAAAAAGGCCCAAAAAAGTTAAGTAAGTAAGCGGAAGGAATTGTTCTGAAAGGAGATTGCAAAACTATTAAAATAAAGGCTTAAAAGATTATATGAAGGGATCTAGATCAGAGGTAATGCTAGGAGACAGGAGAGAGTGACTTTGCAGCCACCACCGTTTATGATGATGTCTGAAAATTAGAAGTAGAAAAGTATTGCAAACTGAGTCCTTTGTTGTCACTATCTGGCGTTGTTGGTGTGTCCTTTGTTGTCACCATCTGGTGTTGTTGGTGTATCCTTTGTTCTCATCAGTGGCACAAGATTAGGACTGAGTTTTTGCTTCACTCCCCAAAGCCCAAAGAAAAATAATGTTTTTTGTTTAAACTAAAGAAATTAAGGAAAGCAGAGGATATTTCCCTCACCAATGAACATAGGCTATGTAATGACATTTGTTCTCATGAAAGGCACAATATTACATAAGTGGCCCTTGTTCCCACCAAAGGCACTAAATTACTTAAGGGTACTTCATTGCCATGGAAGGCTGCACAGAAATAGTTTGAATAAGAAGCATTTAATAAAAGTAAGAAGAAAAAAGAATGATAAATGGTATAAATGCATACATTTAGGGAAAACACAAATATTGTTGCAAGAGGTAGAATGCAGAAGCACAGTAGGGAGGAGAGTTTGTTGAAAGAAGTTGTATGAGGAAGCATGGAAGTGATCTGAGTGGTCAATGAGAATTAGTGCTAGTAGTTGGGAGGTGACTGAATGGAAGTTATTAGTGGGCATGTCTATGAATTATAACTTAAAACGTAGGAGGTGGGAAAGGTAGGGTGGTGAGAGAAGAGAGGCCAATCACACTGTTACATGTAATTGAAATTTTCAACAACAAAAAAAATCAGAGAGCAGCAAAGCAGCTTTTCTTCTTAGGAAAATAGCCACCAAGCATGTCCACAAACTCACATCACCAATTAGAATAAGGGGACCTACCACTATCTGCAGTACTGGCATTGGGCCTGGCAAACAATGAACTCTGTGTGAAAATAATTTATGTAGTTTATATGAGATAGTTGAGGGCATTCAAACCTGAGAGAGGCGACAAATTTGCTTGATATTCATGTAGGGAATAACCACTTTCCTTACATGTCTGATGAGCCAATTTACAACAGACAAACACACATTCCTCCTTATTTATAACACTTGATTGTGTTCTGCTATATTCAAGGTGCAGATGAGATTGCATTTACTGCCAAACCTTTGTAGTATGTTATTAATTGTCAGTGTAACTTTTTTTAGTATTACTAATTTTGTGTGCAGTGGATTCCAATACCCGTAGAGAGGTAAGAAAGATAGAGTTGAGTTTAGCAAGAACAACTCAAAACCACCTCAAACTGAGCAGTGATGCTATTATGTCTCAGTGATAGCTTTCTACACCAGCAGGAATTAGTAATGGGATTATCACTAAGTAGGTCATAGCAGTTACTAATGATAACCACCACCAAGAACAGGATATTCAAAGGGCACTAGAAAATTATAACATCTAAGAGGTCTGTCCCAGCTCACCACAAACCACATTATTATGTCCAAACTAAGTAGCACTAAATCTGATTGTTTAGAATATTTAAGTAGAGACAAACTAGCAATATAAAATTGGCAACCAAAAAATTACCGGTTAGACAGTCAGAGCCAAAGTTCTCTTTAATGTGAACATTAATCCACACTTAAGCACTTTCATCTTATCCAGACTTCTTCAGAACTGTGGAGAACCAAACTCAAAAGCAAGTTAAAATAGAGTGAACCTCGCCCCACACACACCAACATCAGCCAACAAAAGATATGCTTTAATTAATACCTTAAAGAAGTATAGCTAAAGCTTAAACAACAGAAGGTCTCCTTCTTAATTCACTAATAACAGAAACACTGTCATTAAGTCCTGGAAAATTTGAAGCATCACATTTCAGTTGCTAACACATTTCTCTGTGCAGAAGCCTGTTTTCCCAGTCATCACAGCAAATAGTTCTCTGCACTTGTTCTAATACAAAAAAGGTAAATTTTTTAAATCTCTCACAAGTCAAGGAGTGTCTTACAAGTGCACTTTTACAATCACCTTTTTGAATGCTATACAAGTGCTGATAAATATGCTTAGAAAAGGCATTTTCGGTTTTGCCTATATAGAAGACTGAACATGCCTCACAGGAAGCCATGTATACAACTCTAGATGTCTTGCAAGTACAAACTTTACTAGCATCAGTTTGTCCCAAGATTCCCCTTTAGAAATCAGTGTAGTTGGTGTTAATATAGGGGCAGAAGTGACATGACCCACACCTTCTAGTAACTGGCACTCCTTTGGTCTTACTATGAGACTTTTCAAGTAACATTTTCATATTAGAGTTGTTTCTGTAAGTGAAACTAACACTTTTGTCAAACAGTGCCTTAGTAAAATCGTCACATTGAAAAATACACCAGTTTCTTCTAATAATTTTCTGTATTTGTTTAACATCAAACATGTATTGTATGACCATGTTAGTCTGTAGGTTGCGGTGAGTGGTGACTTTACACTCTCTGATACCCTCAAGTCCATGCAAAATAATGAGTGCAAATTTAGCTTGTCTACCAAGCCAAACCTCCTGACTTACTTGCTCCAGGAGGTCATTGGGGTAACCCCTTTCAGCAAACATGCTTGTAACTTTGTTGAACTCCGACAAACAAGTGTTGTCCTCAGAGGTCAATACTGACACCCAAATAAGGTGGGTTTTAACAATGCCTCTTTTTGGTGCATGGGATGACAGCCGGTGTAAAATAGAAAATAATTACAATAAGTAGGTTTTCTATATACTGAGGTAGAAAACTTGCTGTCTATCCCCTTGCACAACTCACCACCTAAATATGCATTTTTTGATAATCATGATAGTAAGTAAAAGAGAAAATCAGTACTTGTTTGCATGGACTCACCATAAACTGGTTGAATGTACCTTCCCAAATGATCAAAAGATCATCCATAAATTGATAATATGCTTTGCAGTACTTGTACAGTAGGTGGCGAAATAAAAAGTTCAATTCCCACCACAACATCACATCACTGGCAAATAAGGGGGTGCAGGCTGCCCCCATAGCTACACCTGTGTTTTGCTTGTAAAATTCCCCCTCAAACAACAAAAAATTACAACTAAGAATAAGGTCCATAAAGTCACCAATAGATTTTTCTGAGTCAGAAATTTGTCTATATTTGTTGACAGTCTCCTGGAACCATTGCAACCCCACCTCATGGGGAATAACCATAAACAAACTCTGCACATCACAGGTAACCAACATACATTCCTGAGTAGGTGTCACTTTTCTCAATTTGTCCAGCAAGTCCCATGAATCTTTAAGAATATGGGGAAAGCCCTTAAGTAAATATTTTAACTTGTTGTCCACATATTTGACTAAGGGCTCGGTAACCAAACCTCTTGCTACAACAACAGTATGTGGGGGGGGGGGGGGTTATTAAGGTCTGAATGAATCTTGGGGATTCCAAATATCCTAGGAATCACCGAAAAGTTTACTCTTAAGTAGTCATACAGACCCTGTGATATCCTGTCGAAAATCAATAACTTGTCAAGTACTACCTTGATACAACGATATGTGATGTTAATTTCATTAATAAACACCATTGAGTATACATCATCATTTTACAGATGTTCAAGTAAACGGCCACAAAGTCCAAGTGGTACATGATCACTAACCCCCCCCCCCCATTAGGTTTCATGCATCTAATTTTTTTGTTGTTCATAAACTCATGCAGTACTTCCCTTTCATGTGCAGAGAGGTTTGCAATACATTCTAAGTAGCAAACTGGTTATGCAACAGCTCATTTTGGTACCTTCGTAATAGCATATTACATATACGCTATGGAGCTATGTTCATTCTGCTTTTTCTGCAGAAACTCTGGTTTACATCTCGTGCTGAGATAATTGGAGCATTTGGAATTCTTTAGACTACCTCAGCTTTAGGTAGTGGATAATGACATGATTGGGATAACCTATTCTTCTTCTTCTTTCGGCTTTTCCCAGTTAGGGGTCACCACAGTGGATCACCCGTCCACTCATGATTGGCAGTGGAGTTTTACGGTGTCGAGTTGCCAGCCTGGTGCCCAACCACAGAAGGCAAACACACACACTCACACCTAGGGCCAGTTTAGAGTGTCCAATCCATCTACAGCATGTCTTTAGGATGTGGGAGGAAACTGGAGCACCCAGAGGAAACCCATGCGACCACAGGGAGGACATGCAGACTCTGCACAGAAGGTGCCCCAGCCAAGAATCGAACCAGAGAACCTCTTGCTGTGAAGTGGCAACGCTAACCTCTGCATCACCATGGCCGCCAATTGGTATAACCTATTACATATCCTTAATAGTAGAAAGCTATGTCAGATGCTTTAGTATTACGGAAACAGAAGTGGAATTGTAGAAAAGAAATTTAGGGGAAAATGATAATTAGATACCAGATAGGTGAGAAAGGCTTAGGATATAAGATAACTAGTTGGAACATAATGTCTCAGATCATATGAAGTCATAGTGGTAGGAACTCATTTACAGGAGTAAAAACAGATACAAGTCATCTTGTCATAGGTGGGAGTAGTAAAAAGGTTCATATTCAACAGAATACATCAAAAACTGTTAAAGACTTTTAGCAAGAAATACAGCAGCTGACATTATTCTGCATGAGGGGTCAATTCACCTAGTGAAGGAATTTGTGGGTAGTGTAAAGTAGGCAACAACAGAGACGGTCAAATTTGAAGTAAAGTGATGCATCGCATATTCTTTACTGAGGTATTGTCAGAGCCATATGCAAATATTGGATGCGCAGATTATAGGATTTCAGTGCATATTCAAGGATTATCATATGCCACTGAGGAGTTGACATGGTATAAAATGTGAAGGCTGCCAGCCCAGCTAGCTAGAATTTTGTAAATAATTCTGTGTCATTTGTGAATAGTAATATGATTTCTATGCTTGTCTTACAAATGTAAGAAAACTATATGTTATGTGTATATTAAACTGCTGGTGCAGAAGTGTGTGCTAAACTGCATGTTATATACTGAGCTTCAAGAATGTAACCACAGTATACCCTACTGGAAAAGAACTGAAATATATATGAACTATATGTCTATACAAATATATGTTTTGATAGTACGAAGCTGGAACATACAGAGTTAACTTGCAAAACTCTAAGAAAATAAGTTGACATTTTTTACTACTGTGTTTCAGTTAGGAGACAGAATGTCTACAGCTAGGAGCTCTTTCTATTGTTTGGAAACAGAAATAATTATAGGCTATTTAACTGTTTTATGACTTCCAGTTCCAAGCAAATTTCTGAGAGAGAAGTATTTTTGAAACCGATGTGCTAAATTTTAAGTTTCTGTTAGCATGGAAACTAAAAGCAGAGGTGACAACGAATGATGTAATCTGAGATAACTCAGCAGAGATGTTTGATAGTAATTTAAAAACTATCTGTCAGAGAAAGTCTGTGCATTTTGTATTTGTCTTTGGACCTAGAAACATTCTCTCATTAGCACTTCTCATCTGCGTTTGCCTGGCTCTGTAGATAAGTAATTTAGGGCATAGTATCTCTTAGATATGGACAGGAATACAATAAAGAGTAGTTTAGATGTTTTCTGTATTTATGTTAGACTGTCCTGCAATGTTGTTTTAAAGTATTTTTTGTGATTCTGAACTCTCTTGTCACTGTATTCAGTTATTGAGTATTGTCTTGTGCTTTTATTATTTATTATTAAATATATTTAAACCTTTTAACTGTGACTGGTTTGTTTAGAGATTTTTAAACTCTTAGAGAACTTGCATATGTATTTGGTGACACTGTACATGCCACTCTTAAATAGCCTTAGTCTTGGTCACACTTACCATTTGGATAGCAGTGACATTACACAGTGGAATTGGTCACCCTTTGTAAGGGCCTTATAGTAGTTGATAAGTAGTGGTTGGTGGCAATGATTTCTAACTAATAGTCTGGGCAGAAGGGGCCATAGCTAGTGAACCTGTGCCAGCCTTTCCAGCAGTGTCTGTGTGTTTGTATATAAATCAAATCTCAAAGTGTTTGTGTGTGTCAGCTACTTGGGCAGGGACATGAAGCACTGGTTGGACCGAGATGGTGCTGGACGTTTTGGCTTGACCGCTCAGCTGAGATCTTAACCCTATAGCTGTGCCAGTGGGGAGTCTTATCGAGGATCTGGAGAAAGGGAGAAACCAGCCCCAGACTGTCTGTGATCTCTGTGTGCTTTTAAGGGAAATTGTGCTTTACTGTGTGTATACTTGTCATCCTTCCAATGTGCACATCACTCACTGGTGTTAGTGGTGAGGACTGAGGCTCCTTGATTACTGGGCCAGTGCAGGGGTGTCACATAAATAACTGACATATACAAATCAATCACATGTATTTAATTATAAAAGGTAATTACATACGTTAAGAAGGATGAAAAATAAAACTAAACTGGAATTACTATAACAGTAGTTCCCAAACTTTTTCGATTCTCAGCTCCCCTGTTGAATCCAGGTTTTCCCAAGCCCCCCCCCCCCATCAAATTCTAACAAGTATACTTTGCGAAATAGTATGTTACTGTGAAAAAGTTTACAAAGGACTGGATCCAAAACTGCACTCTTTATTCTAAATGCTTCTTTAGTACTATCTGGAACTTTTGGTTTTATTTATTTATTAATTTTGAACTGGATTAAATGAAGTGATCCCCTTAGTCCATGGATTACCAAAGTGTGTGCCGTGGCACCTGGGAGAGCCGCAGCTTCCTCACAGGGGTGCTGTGAGCTAATAAGCTTAGCCACAAAATAAACTGTGAACTAATAAGCTTAGTTACTAAGCTTATTAGTTTGTGGTTTATTTTGCGGCCGCTAGGCAGTTAACTTAGCCTGTACTCAGAATTACATCATCATGTTAAACTTGGAAAGGGTTGGACATGGAGATGAAGAGTATAGGATATTTTACCAAGCATTATTAAAATACGGAGGCTCAACGTAATTAATATACCCTTGCAGTACAACTAAAGTACAGGTAAGGTGTCACAATAGTGTCCGTATCTGACTTGCAGACATGATCGTTGCCTAAGTCTGTTTCAGTAAGCAGTTATTTTAAAATAAAGTCAGCAGTCAGTCCATGAAACGAGCATGTATTTCTGACTCGAGCTCAGTCTCTGCGAGTTGTACCTAAGTGGCTGATCTTGACTTCAGTCAGGTTTACTTTGTTCTGGTTTTGCTCCGTAGGAGATTTTTGTCGCTCGTTGTTTCTGACACTTCTGTGGAAGTGGGTTTCCTTGGTTGTTTATGCTAACCCGCTGCTAGGATGTCAGATTTTCTTGAGTGTCGTTGTTAGACCTGATTGGCTTTTAATTAATTAATTATAACGAAAATAATGTAATACCCCTCGCTATTTCTGGCAGTACTCTTAATCATTAGTTGTAGTTTTGGACATACAGTCTTAAAACTTAATCTGAACGTTCCTGATGATGTTTTTTGTTCTTATACTGTTAATTTATTTTTTTTTTTGTTTTCGTGGTCCTGTAATCTGCTACTCAGCTTGTATTTTGAGCCTGTGTGTAATGAATAGTCTTTTCAGATATCTAGTGGCTTTGTGCAGTGATTGCAAAGAATTAGACTTGAGATGCTGTGTCGTTGCATTTTGAAACTACTTACCTTTTCAGTGCCCCGCGTTGCTATCTTGGGGTAAAATACTTGTTGAGCACATACTACTACATATTGTCTTCTTTAAAGGCTGGCGGCGGTCACTGTCAGTCCCATTCTTTATTGAGTGATTGTGTTAGCATATAATACATATGCATACAAAATACAGTATGGACTTGTGGTTTCTGTTGTTCTGATTATTCAGTGGAACCAAAACTAGTTTCTGTTTACTTGGGTTAGTGTGTCATAGATTTCAAGTTGAATGTTTTTATAGTACATCTTTGCAAATTTTTGCAAACAGTGTGGAATATTCGTGCATGTTTCTGTAATAATATAATAAAAGTTATTGATTAGTCATTCATAAAGCCTGTCTTTAAATTGTCTTCAAGCATGGCTTTAATAGTGTTGGTTAACAGAACACTCCATGAAGGATTTATATGGAGGGAAGGTACCCCCAAACTGTATTAGGTACACCGAAACCCAAGAAGTGTAATGCCTGTTAGACATATGCTTTGGACTATGGTTTAATTAGAGGGAGATGCAGAGGAAAAAAATCCAGTGGCATAAAATAAAATGGCTAAATTCGTTTTTGATGTGTATGAGTTTAAAAGAACATGTGTGTTTTCTTATATTTAGTTTATTGTGATGTTGGCATGTTTGGGTTCAGTGTAGAGTTCAGAAGCCATGTACTATTATTAATGTGCCGTTTTTTTTATTAATTACAATGGTGTTAATGTTTGTCAGTTTCTGTGTTTCTTTGTAATCTCAATTTCTACCCAAGCGGTTGCTAAAAATGGACTAAGGGGATCACTTTATTTAATCCAGTTCAAAATGAATAAGTAAATAAAACCAAAAGTTGCAGAAAGTAATAAAGAAGCATTTAGAATGAAGTGTGCAGTTTTGGGCCCTGTCCTTTGTAAACCTTTTCACAGTAACATACTATTTTTCAAAGTATACTTGTTTTAATTTGATGGGGGGGGGGTGCCTTGGGAAAACCTGGATTCAACAATGGAGCCGAGAATCGAAAAAGTTTGGGAACCACTGACCTAGGCAATGATCATGTCTGCAAGTTAGATACTGTCACTATTGTGACACCTTACCTGTACTGTAGTTGTACTGAAGGGTATATTAATTATGTTGAGCCTCAGTATTTTAATAATGCTTGGTAAAATATCTTATACTCTGCATCTCCACGTTCAACCTTTTCCCAGTTTCTGTCTGCTGGAACAAGCAGGAGCGTCAAATGTGATGATGTAATTCTGAGTACAGGCTAAGTTAACTGTCTAGCAACCACAAAATAAAATGTGAACTAATAAGCTTAGTAACTAAGCTTATTAGTTTGCGGTTTATTTTGTGACTAAGCTTATTAGTTTGCGGCACCCCTGTGAGGAAGCCGCAGCTCCCCAGGGCGCTGCGGCGCACACTTTGGGAACTGTGTACTATAAAGTTAAAAGGAGGTGATAGAAAGGGAACAGAGCCAGTTGTACAATGAGTGAAGCACAGGTAGAAAAGGACAATTTCAAGAAAAGGACGGGCACTGAATAGACGTATGACAAGAAGAGGTAATACTGTACAAAGCCATGAGTCTGCGTAATAAAAAGCATGAATAGTATTGTATGTTTTGGTTGGATAGAATTACAATACCATCATAATTTAAAAATGGTTTAGGAAAACAAGGACATTATGCATGGTATTATCTGTTTTGTTTTGAAATCATTTACAATAGCAGAGAGGGTGTGAGCTGAAAAGAAGAATGTGCAATTTGGTTCTGAAATTAACAAAACTTGAGGAAGTGGGGGATGAAAAGACTAATGGACATGATGACCTTGGCCATCAGATATAGGAAAGAAGGGCAATAATTGTTCTAGTAAATGCCTTTATTCTTGCTAGGACACCATTGTGTTCATGTCACTAGGCATATGAAATGATTGCTCAGCAGTTCTGACAATGACTATTGCTTAAGTATATCTAGTCTAATGTTATGTTAATGCACATAGCTATATTATGGCAATTCACAACACACTGAAAATTACATCAGTTCATGTTCACTACAGTCATCTCTAACTGACTAAAGTAGTAGAATTCAGCTGCCAATATGAAAAGGAATTAATGGAGGAACAGATGAGAATATCTTTTGCTAAACAAAATATCAGACCTAGATACTATGTCAGTAAAATATCAACAGAAAAGGGCAATATATAACTGCATGAAAGCAATTTCCATATGTATTTATATCACAAAAATGACTTAAGCAGTATGATTTATGAGTAAATAACTAATTTAAAATAGAATACAATACGATTTTCAGATAAGAGAAGAAACAGAAAATGGCATTTTCTGAAATATATAATTATACGACAGCAAAATTAAGTAGTTTTCACATATTACTACATATAGATTTTTGTGACAACATTCCAAATGCGTTTTTGGGTTCTTAACCAAACAGAAAAGGGGGTGTTCTCTTTTAAATCTAGTACACATGTTTGTATGATTGTTTAGACGGACACAGAAAGGACAAAGGTAATGGGTTTTATATATCCAAATACGAAAACTGTTTATCAAAATTTTGGGTGTGGCAGAAAAATCTATATGGTAAGGAACATGTGTATGACTGAATGTTTCCACTATGTCTTAACAAAAGTATTATGATCAGGAAACAAAAGCTTTAACTGGATAACCAAAAAAGTGAATTCAACAAGTTGGAACTTTGTCCAGTTTACATTTGACCTAAAGAATGGAAACCTATCTAAACAGATACATTTTTTGCAATGGTTAGTCATTCTGGATACATGCTATAGTGATTTGTGAAATCTCTTTTCAGACAGCACAACTGTGTTATACAAAAATTCATGTTCCAAATGACAAAAGAATGCCAGTACCTGTTAATGTACTGAGCACCAAAGAATTTATACTCTGGAGTATTCTGGTAGCAAACAACAAACCATTTGAAAATATAATTTAAATAGGCAAATAAACTTTGCAGATGCATTTGAATTCAAAATCTTTGATAAAATGCAACATTTCTGGTTCCATAAGAGCAACTGAATGAGACATGACAGCATTCTAGAATATATGTTTTAAATGAATAGAGTAGGCAAACATTTCAAATTGAATGACTATCAGTCTATTTCATTAACGTAGATGTTGGTATGTTGGGTAATATGTAAAAGTATGCGAGAGAGACTGTTGTTAAGGAGTTATTCACTCCTTTTGAGAACTTATCTTCACTGTATATTAGATATAATAAAACACAACTCATTATTTTGTACATATTCAAGCGGTGACAATTCCATACTGGAAAGCATCCAAACAAAATTTGCTAAAAGAATTATGGAGTGCAGTACAATTTTGTATAAGGAACATATCAGGAATGCTTAGCTAATCTTATTTTCATCAATTGTCACTGGTTAAGTGTTAGATTGTGCCTAGCATACCATGTACTTCATGATGAAGAAACACAGCTTTTTTAAAAATGTTGTTGTTATAATCAGGCAAATTTTTTATTAGGCAAAGTACAGCTTTCAAATAGCAAAATGCAAAATTATATTCAAGTCAAGATTTATCGCCCAAAGTATTGTGAGATCATAGGGCAGACTGTCATTACAAGTAAGGAAAAGTAATTCATTAGAATCACTCAGGAAGTCTTTAGATACTTGGTTTGGTTTAAACTTCTGCTCTGTCATCTTATATCCTGCATTATGATGGTCTCTGATGGTCTTACACAGCTTACCAGAAACTATGAAACTATAAATCTATGAAGACGCTACTTCTTAGGGAAGTTATATCACATAATCAAATATCAAACTTATAAATATCAATATTAACATCTTTTAAATATGTACTGAAATTATATAGGATGCTTTTAAGTCTGCTATTAGCAGAATATTTATAACCTTTCCAAAGAAGCAGGTATGTTTCCATTTTGGCAGAATGCCATATAGAGCCTAGACTTTCCCTTAAGCAAAGTTATTGCACAATATGTAATAAAAAGTGTTGTAGTGAGAAAATCTTCAAGCAAAAAAAGGGGCAGAACAGAAACTGAATGGCAAATGCAAATACTCTGTATGGGATGAGAACCATTAATCATTTTCATGTATTTTTAATGGGATAGGTGGGTTGGTCCTTGAACCCTCGTCAGCTATGACACACAATATTATTACAAAGACAGTTAACAGGTGTTTGTAAAATAGGACACAATATCTTCAACATATTAGCCAGTGTCGTTATGCCAGTATGAATAACTCGAGGTGCTGCTAAGGAAAGTGTCGGTTCATGAAAGTTGCTGACAAAATGGCAATGAGGATCACAATGATGGATGATTCAGTAAAACAAGATAATACACAGTATTTTCAAAAAAGAATACCTACTGAATAGAAATGTGTATTTGTTGGTTTCTTGTCCTGAGAGCCTGAAAAGAAAATGCAGAGCTGACTATCCTATGTCTTGGCAGCATTTACAACTATAGATATTTTAGATGTTCTCAGGCTTGGATTAAGGTCCTAATCCTAGTCCAGATGGTAAATACTTTAATATACAAGATGTCACACTGACTTGCATGGTGAAACAGCTTCCCATTTATATTGTTATTCTTCTTGTCTGATCAGCCAAATATATTCTGACACATTTGCACAATCTCCATTATATCCTCATATCTTTGTAACTGGACTAAGGTTGAAATTGCGAGGCAGCTATTTGGGTTGTATCTGATTTTATGGGTGAGGGTAAGTTGGTTTTGGGTTAGGAAGTTGGCGTGTTCTAGCCAGTTAAGTTGTAGTAGAGCAGAACAATGGTGGGCATTATGGGGTTGATTGGTGGAAAACTTAACAATTTTCATATAACAACTTTCTAGATTATGCAGATCAGTCCTGCGTAAGTTGATGAAGATCTGAGAGCAATAGAGAAGTGTTGAGAGAAGCTGAGATCTAGCTGTGGCTAGTCTGGCTTGGGGTGTTAGGTAAGGTTTAGCTCTGTAGAGAGCTCTGAGTTTGGAGTATACCTTTCTAAAAGTTAGTGAGATATGAATATTGAATTTGAGACGGTCATCTATTGTAATACCTAGGAGCTTAGCCTGGTTTGTAGGTTCAATTTTGGCACCATTTGTAGATGGAATAGAAAGGGGTAGAGGGCTTTGCTTGGTGGTTTTGTTAGTAAAAAGTATTATTTTGGTCTTATTAGGATTGAGGATGAGTTGGGAGTTTGATAGGAAAGTTTCAGTTTCCAGAAAAGCTTTTTTTTTTCTTGTAGTTGTTGGGGGGGAAGGGGGCTGAACAGATGAGAGATGTATCATATGTGTATTGTATGATGGAGGCAATTTGGGTTGCTGTATTAAGATTATTAGTAAATATGATAAATAGCAGGGGGCCAAGTACTGAACCTTGGGGTACACCAGTGGATACTGGGAGTAGTGAGGAGAGATTGTTCTCCCATTTAGTAGTCTGTTGACAGTTTGATAGATAACTGTGAAACCATGTCAGGGATGCCAGACTGAGATTGAGTGCAATAAGTTTGTTGAGTAGTGGTTGGTGGGAAATGGTGTCAAAAGGTTTTGACATGTCCAAGTAAATTTCAGAGACTAGATGTCCTTTGTTCATAAGGTGGTGAATAGTGTTAGTGAAGGATAACAAGGCTGTGTTTGTGCTATACTGGGGTCTAAAACCATGTTGGGTGTTGGATAGGAGGTTGTTTGTGGTAAAGTGGTTAAGGAGTTGTAGATGAATACATTTCTCTAGGATTTGACTATGGGTGGAAGGATAGTTATGGGGCAGTAGTCTGAGATTTCTCTAGAGGGGCCACCCCTGTGAAGGGGAATGATCTGAGCAACTTTCCAGAGGAGAGGCACATATTGTTCTATGATGGAATGATTGATTAGTATAGAGATTGGGTAGGGAATGGATTGAGCTGCTATTTTTAGGAATTCATTTGTTAGTTGATCAGCTGCTGGGCAGCAGGGTTTTATTTTGTTTAGGAGCTTTTTAATGTAAGATGTTTGAATAGGCCTAAAGGAGAAGGAGTTTGTAGTACTAGAGGCAGGGGAAGGGAGTGTGAGAGGTAGTTTTTTGTGGTTATTAAGAAGGCAGGAGATGGAGTTGATGAAGTTAGAGTTAAACTGTGAAGCTAAGGATTCAGAGGTATTGGTTGTGGATGATTTACTAGGGTTGAGCAGAAAGTTGATTGATTGCTGGTATTTTTGTGGGTTGTGAATGAACTTTTGTTAGGAGGTTTGGAAGTAGTGTTTTTTTATCATTGTGGATATTTTTCTTGGTGTGGTTTCTTAGTTGCCGATATGTGGTGAGGTCGGATTTGTTTTTTGTGGATAGGTATAGGGCTCTGTCTGTCTTTTTGTTTATTCAGTTGTTCAGTGTAAAAAAAAGCCATGGTAATTGTTTGGATTTGGTTCATATTTTTCTTGTGGAGGCTAGGCTGTTTAGAATTTCAAGAAACTTGTTGTTAAAGAATTCTTCTGCAAGGTCAAGATTCAGGCTATGTAATGGTGACCATTCACAGCATTTTAGTAATAGATTAAAGAGGTCAGGGGAGAAATGTTTCTTACTACGGATGTATTTGAAGGTATTGTAAGGTTGAGTTTGAATTCTTTTTCTAAGTAGAAATGTAGGGGCATAGTCACTAAGGTTGATAGGTAGGGAGCCAGCTTGGACACTTAGGTTAGGCTTGTTGGTATCCAGTCAAGTAGTGACTCTTTTGTAGAGTGTCAGTGCAAGTGGGACAGCTTATAACTAGGGCAAAATTATATAGATTTATAAAGTTGGTGGGGCAGTTAGAGGAGAAACAGAGCTAGTCAAGATTAAAGTTATCATGGATGTGTAGACAGACCAAGAGAGGAAAAGTTCAATTTTGGGGAAATTGTTGCCAGGGAACAGATATGTAGTTATGATAATCATAATTTTATGAAGATTTATTTGCAGGAGGGCTATGAGGAGTTCAGCATTAGGGATGTCTGGAGTTGTACAGTTTAGTGTTTCTAGCTTTAGAGTCTTTAAACCAAAATCCACACACAGTAACACAAAAACATTCGCGGAGGCTCTCAATAATAATCTGTCTAAGCAACAGAGACCTCCGAAGCAGAAACACAAGCAGCCTCCATCCCCCAACACAACCCAAATGACACATAGCCCACAGACTCAGTGTGCCATTCAACCACAGCCAATATGGCAAAACAATGTACACAACATACTAGTCATAGGTGACTCTATAGCCAGGCACACTGATGTCCCACTCACCAGGCTAAACAAGGGGAAGGTTACTGTCAGCTGCCTGTCAGGTGCCAGGATCCGCCACATAACCCACGTACTCAGGTCACTCCGTATTAAGTACAAATATGACTCTGTCATTGTCCATGTTGGTGTGAATGGCCTGAGACGTACCTGCCTGGACTACATGAAAAGAGAGATGGAAGAGCACTCTGATCTTGTAGCCCAGGCAGGTATAACCCTAGCCCTGAGTAGCATTCTGCCATTGCCCAGAATGATACCACAGTACAAGGACAAAATGATTGACTTCAACAATTGGCTAAGCTTCTGGTGTCATTCTAAGGGTATCCAGTATCTGTCTGCTTGGGATGACATGGTTGACAGACCACGATGCTTTGCCACAGATGGCCTGCACATGTCGCCCCTGGGATTACAGATACTGCTAAGGCTCTTGCTGCCCCTATAGTGCCTTTTCTAAGCAGGGTTCAAATAACAAATTTACCACCATAACAGGACCAGGCAAGCAAAAACTGAAGGTAATGCTACTCAATGCTAGAAGTCTAAATCTCAAAATGCACTCACTCGAGGCACTCCGTAAAATGGAGGACATCGATATCTGTGCAGTGACTGAGACCTGGTTCAAGGCTCCAGAGAGCACACCTGCACTACCAGGCTATAACTCATACCACAATTTTCGGCCATATAACCTGGACCAAGCAAAGGCAGAGGTGTGTCCATATTCATTAAGGATATCCACACCTCCAGGCTAGTTGCTCAGCATAATGCATCCGAGGTTATCCAAGTGCAACTAACTCTGGGCAAAACTGCAATACAAATTATAGCTTGCTACAGACCCCCCCCCCCCACCATGTCCCAGGATTCCCACTCCTCTTTTCTTGATGTACTGGAAAATATTAGGGTTCAACCAAACACCCTAATAATGGGCGACTTCAACTACCCCACCATTAACTGGGAAAACTACTCATGTACCAACTTCTTAGCTCAATGCTTTCTGGAATTCATAAATTCCAATGCCCCAAATCAACTTATCCACACCCCCACCAGGGGCAACAATATCCTAGTCCTAGTCATTACCAACATGAGTGATTGGTGTTCCACACCTGAAGTCAACTCCTCGTTGGTTCGATCCAACCATAAGCTTATCACCCTTGATATCCACATCCTGCCCTCACCCCCCATTAAGGAAACCACAGTAAAAAATTTCTCCAAAGCCAACTTCATGTTTCTTAAGACAGAAGTGGTGAACTTCATGACACCCATGCAGATGGACAATACAGTTACAACTGCTGAATCCTACACAAATGCACTCTATAAGCACTTACACGAGTGCATGGATCGTGCTATCCCAAACAGAACCAAGACGCTATCCTCCAAAAAAGGAAGCCAATCTGGTGGCCCCCTGCCCTAAGCAAACTGTACAACAGAAGGAAGAAACTGTTGCAAAAGAGAGTAAAATCCCATGAGTGGAGGAGCTCCCTGGTTAGCCTCAGTAAGAAGCTGAGATCCCTTATAAGATCCTCTAAAGCTAGCTACGAAAACAAAATCACCACTAAATCCAAGGACAACCACAAAGCATTCTATAGCAATGACAAGAATCTAGATGGCAACACACAGATCTGCTCTGAGTGCAGCACAAAGGCATGAAAATTACAGAACCAGCTGATATTGCCAACATCCTGGCAGATCGGTTCAGTGCTAACTTTACCCCCCTCTCACCCCCTAAAGGGCCCATATCTATACAGGAAAAATGCAGAGTCCCTATAATCACAACTACGCTGGTAAAAGCTGCAATCTCTAAAGCCAAAAACACAGCATCCATGGGACCGGACAACATCCCAGGCTGCATTTTACATGAACTTCAGAATGAACTGGCTCCAAACTTAAGCACCATGTTCAATAATAGCCTTGCATCAGGCTTTGTGCCCACTGAATGGTGCACAGCAACAGTTATCCCACTCCAAAAAGGGGGAGCCACCACTGATCCTGGGAACTATCGACCTATTAGCCTGACGAGCCTGGTCTGCAAGGCCATGGAACATATCATCATGGAACTCATAAACAAAGACATTGGCAACCTCCAAACTCTGGATCCCACCCAGTTTGGGTTTGTGAAAGGCAGATCATGCCTCCTGAACCTGATTGATTTCTTTGATGCAGTCACCAAAGCCGTGAATGAGGGTAAGATGGTTCACACAGCCTATCTTGACCTCACCAAGGCTTTCAACACCATCACCCATTCTGGAATTATAGCTAAACTCATTAAACTAGGTATAAATCCCTACATCACAAGATGGGTTGCCAACTGGCTCACTGACAGAACCCACACTGTAAAAGATGCAGACTCCAAATCTGACCTCAAAGCAGTGAAAAGTGGAGTACCACAGGGTTCCATCCTGGGACTTCTCCTGTTTGGTATCTACTTCTCTGAAGTACAGGCTAACACAGAAGGCCTCTGGCTAATGAAGTTTGCAGATGACTGCAAACTAGGAGCCATAGTCAAGTCCCCAAATGATGTGGACATCCTAGAGAAGGGCCTCACTGAGACAGATGCCTGGTGTCAGAGCCATGGCCTCAAGCTCAATGCCAAAAAGTGCAGTGTCATCCCCTTTGGTAAAAACTCTCTACCCATGAACTACCACATAGGCAGCAATCTACTTAACACCGAATGCTTGATAAGAGACCTTGGGACCCAGGTGGACAGTAGTCTCTCCTTTGATAGTCACATCACCACAGTAGTCAGGAAGTCCTTCTACATGGCACACCTCATCATAAAAGGGTTCTCATCCAGGAAAAAAAAGGTCATTGTTCCCCTCTACTCATCACTCATTAGACCCATTATAAAGTACAATGCCCCTTTTGGAATGTACCTCACAAGACATCTGCAGCAGCTGGAAAGGCCACAGAAGTACCTCACAAAGAGGATTACCAGCCTCAAACAAATGCCCTACACTGACTGCGTCAAAAAATTCCAGATTTACTCCACAGCATTTCACCTACTCCGAGGTGAACTCTGCCTAACATATAAATCTATGTCAAACCCAGTGCTGTTGGACATGCTACACCTAAAGAAATCCCAATCCCTCCGAGCTACATGCTCTAGGGATCTAACCCTTGTCACCACAATAAACAGGACACACTGACGGGATAGATTCCTGTCCCAGAGACTTCCTATACTCTGGAACAAGCTGCCCATCTATGTCAAGCAAAGTTCTTCATTAGCACTCTTCAAGAAAAATCTTGATGAGTGGATGGAAAATAGGAAATACACCCCGGGATCACTTCTGTGTCTCTGCTGGACAGTGGCACAGGAAAATAACTTTCTTGGGTGGCGTAAGCTATGGAACCTTGCTGGCTAGGCTTACATAGGCCCTTGGGCTGATATTCTAGTACCAACCTATGAACCTATGAACACCACAGTGATATTTTCCAGCTAGTCCAGCAACCCAAAGTCCAAAAGCATAACTGAGGCTGAAGGTTAAACTTTTGTGCGCATTTAATTCATTTTATTTCCAAAACTCTGGTACCTCAATTAATATTCTAAAGCATTACTTCTAAAGTGCATACTTTTTCTTCAAGGTAAAGGGAGCATTGCTCAACTTTGTAATTGCAAAACTCTTTTTTTTTTCTCTCTTATGTCCAGCTAAGCTTATCCTTTCTTCAGTTATTGCAAACCTATTCCTTTTACATCTACCATGCTAGAGTTAGTAGAGACCAGACAATTTATCTTCATTTTATATTCAGACATTTTATTCTGATGACTAAACAACATATACAGTAGCAATAAAGCTGCATAAAGCATCACTATATTCAATAATGGAAATTACTGAATATAATACCCATTATATTTAAGGTGCTCTTCAGACAATCTTAATGCTGTTATACATATTTTTTTGCCACATCTGTTGATTCATTGCCATTCTTCTACCTATGTTGATAGTCATGTCTGACTGTCACAGGTCTTCTTTTATTTACTCCATATATATGTCTTGGAGGGACACCCACCTCTCCCCTTGCCATCTTCCTGTCTCCACCAGGTCTGATTTATCAAATCTTCTTCTTTCTTGTACGTGCGAAAAAAACACAGTATTCTATTTTTCTTGACTTTTATGTTAATGGGACTACTCTGGCTGTAGCTCTGACATCCTTTTTACTTAATCTGTTCCAGACTATGCATCCTACTACTCATGTCTACCATCTTAAGCTTCTACAGTCACTCTGCCTTCACTGACCAGGTTTCTATGTAATAAAGAAATGCTGATCATACTACTGTTTTATACATATTGTTCAGTATTTTTTTTTGGCATTAAACTGTTACACATTAACCTTTACATGTTGGTTCATTTGGCTGCAGCAACTCTAATTCTAGCTTTGACCTCCTTATTTAGATTCTGCTTTTTCTCAACCACACCTCCCACATACTTGAAGATCTGTACCTGTTCCACTATTTCCCCATCTCTCTCAATTTTCCGGTTCCTCTGATTTCTCGCATTTGCTGCCATGAACACTCCCCTATCTATATTTAGTTTTATTCCATGTGCATTTAGTGTGGCATTCAATTTCCCTATCATTTACTGAAGTTCTCAATCAGAATCTGCCTGCAGCACAACATCATTTGTAAATCTTCATTTTCTATAATTCAGATCACTTTCTCAAGTACACATGTAAGACCTCAGAAATGTTAGTTTAAAAGAAGACTCTCATATTTGAAGATACTTTGTTTGCCCCCACATTCCTGGATCTTTGTTGAGGTATAATGGTCTTCTGTGATTGCACTAGTCTTGATGTCATGGTGCCCCGCCCCCCAACTTTCATACAGCTTAGAAGCGTCATTTAAGTTTTTTAGATGTTCTTAGCAGTTTAGTACAAAATGTATATTCAGTATGAAATTGAATTGAGCAACGAAGTGTGCTCTTGAAGATGTTAAGAAGTACATGAGTAATTTATAAGACATGAACAAAGTAACAAATGTATTCATAATCTTTTTTTAAGAGCAACAGTTGACTCAAATGGTGCAATAAACGAGTCAATGGGAAATTTTAATTAAGCATTCATTAAACATGCTGTAGCTTCTTCTCCTTCCTATATTAAGGAAGCATTTGATTTTATACAGAAAATCAAAGATTTAGTTGTTAATGTGTCAGACATTTTAGTAACTGTGGATGCACATTCTCTTTACATAGTGATTCCAAATGATGTTTCTTAAGTTTTAAATCAAATTAGGAATTTTGCAGTTTCACAGATTAAATTATGTGAAGAGTACCCCAGATTAGTAATTAATATGTTTTTTCTTGTTTGTAAAATGTTTTATTTTAAACAATTTAAGAGAGTTGCCATGGGTACTGCAATGGCATCCAGTTATGCAGATTTATTTATGTCTTACTGTGAGAAGTATGTATACTTCATATCAACTGACAATATTAAATTGTATATATACTTTATTTATGACATTTTTTTATGTTTAGCAGAATGATTTAATTGCCCTGCATTCTTTTAGATTGTGTATGAATCAATATACAGAATATCTGAATTTTTCATTTAATCATAATACTCACAAAGTAGTTTTTTAGATTTAACTATATTTAAAGTATTAATGCACAAAATTTTTGAGTAAGGATCACAGGAAATTATTAGCAGTAATGAATTCTTGTATTTCAGCGGTATGCCACCATCCTGTTTAGAAAAGAAACATATGAAGTTTCAGGTGATACATGCAGAGAAACAGTTGCGCAATGAAAATTTTGCAAAAGAGAGCACGGTTTTAGAATCTAAATTTATAAAAAGGCAATGTCTAGAAAATTTAATAAAAAGAGCTATTCAGGCAGTTTGTGCTCACAGAAAAGATGTATAGACACCAGTATTATGAAATGAGGTTAACATTATTAAAAGAAATGAGACGGAGAACATCAAACAAAAAAGAAACATGGTTCTCCCCTTTATAGTGGATTTTCATCTGTTAAACAGATCATTATCACTAATTATTGAATTTTAGCATGTTATAGGTTCATAGGTGTGTACTAGGCTAGGGTCTAAAGCCTAGGCAGGCATCCCAAATATCTGACAAGTTCTGGTACCCTGGATAAGTGTAAGCCAAGGCTTGGGAGATGAAACATAGCACATAATTCAGAAGGTAGGTGCATAACCTTGTTTTGTAAATCAAAGGTGCCAATGTTGCAAACAATTAGATAATCATAGCAGACCAAATACTGAAATAATAAAAGAATTGGCACATTCCCTTGCAGTTTTTTTTGCTATCAGTATAGCTTTATCAAGAAGAATGCTGATGGATATGTTTTAAATAGAAATACGTTTTATTCACCTGGATATTTTAATTATGTGACCATAAATGTGATTTGTGTAACATACTGTCTAACATGTTTTGCATTTATATAGGATGTACTACTGGAAAATTATATTAATGTATCTATTAGCATTGCAATTCAATAAGATTTTAAAAAGTTAATAATACTTTCTCTAGGCACTCTGCAGTTTGTCTTGATTTCAGTTTTATTTTTATGTGTTAAATAGTGTTAATGTTGTTACAAGAGGGGTTCCTAACATTAAGGAGAGTTCTGGTATCTAGATAAGTTTAACCAGGGGCTTGGGACATGAAAAATTTAGAAGCAGGTGTCTGGGAGATGAACCAATTGCAGGCTGCCTGTGTCCATTATAGATACAGGTGCCAAATCAGGGATGAGTTACCCGTTCCACATCCAATTGTCCAAGTTACACTTGAATTGGGTTAAGGAGGAACTCTGCTTCACATGGATGGTGAGCCTATGAAGAAGTATTCTCTGGGATATATACCTGTTTATCCAGCAGGTCCTATTTATATCACAGGCAAGGTTTAGGTCTTTAGAATGGGTAATTTTGTTGCTGATTGTTTTGTAGACATGCAGAAGCTCCATCAGGGTGGGATTTGACAATGTCTTGCATGCCACATATAGATCTCCTCTCAACAGCCTATAGGAGACAGAATACGGGGTAGGGCCTTGAAGCAGTTTGCATAGGACATGTTACTTGCATCTTGTATTCTTTTAGTGAGGAACATCTGTGGCTGTTCGAAAGATGTCCATATTCAAGTGCAACTTGGATCTATGGATGGGAGACAGAACATTTACCCCAGGACTGTCCCCATAATAATAATGGATAGAGGCAGCTCCTAAATGCTTTATCCATGCACTGTGCTAAATACAGTGGAACAATGATCTCCTTGGACCTAGATGACGTACCTTTGTTCATAACTTGCAGAAGTGTGTCCCTTGGTATAACCTCAGCCATGCGTCTGGAAAGTGTTGCTGCTGGTGTTATGAATAACATCCTGCTATTTGCTCCAGACATACATGAGTTGAGGTTATAGGCAGTGTTGCAAATAATCAAAGATTCAGGTCTTAAGCTGAACAAAGACAAACGCTACTTTTGTCAGACACAGCTTCAGCATTTTGTGCACAATATATGTGCTAGTTGTATCAAACCAAGCATGAGTTGCAGGATCAATCTTACATGACTAAACTGAGACAGACCCTCAGTGTGATCAGCTATTTGGGCAAGTTTGTACCAGACCTTTCTATAATTCTCTGTCTTTTAACAGATTTCATAAGGCAAAATGTGTAGAAATGTTCAAGCACAAGCATTTTTAAAATCAAAGAATTGCTTACAACAGTTGCAGCGCTAGCATACTATGATGACACTAAACAGACAATCATGAATGCAAATGCTAGTACCATTGGCCTAGGTGCAACATTACTTTACAGAAATAAACAAGTGTTACATCCTATAGTCTATTGCTCTAAAATGTTGGGACATACTAAACAAAGATGTTCTATTAAAAAAAGAATGCATTGGAAGTGTGTGTGCATGTGAAAGTTTTTTGAGATTCCTATTGATTGATTACACCCCCCTAATTCTGCTAATTAACTCATACAATCTTTTCAAAGTGTTACCAAGGTGCCAAAGACTTTTAAAGTGACTTAAAAGGTTCAGTGCAAAAGCCATACATGTTCATGATAATCAACTGATTGTTACTAATATGCTGTTCAGAGATCCTTTAGGTAAGCAGCCATTATCTGAAAAAAATATGTCACAGCTTAAGTAATATTACCAATAAAAGTTTATCTATATTGGGTCATGTTCTGCTGGCTCTTTCTTTTTGTTTCGTCAGCTTAAGTACAAAACATCATTATGACAAGGTCTGTAACTAATAAATTACTAGAATCAAACCTCTCAGATGTTCCTCTTTTGGAGGAACATACTTATTTTCAGGCATGATTTACTCCTACACCTATGCTTGGTGTCATGTCCCTATTTTTAAGCTTGATTTACCCCTTCACAGGATGTTTTGGATCCCCCTCATCACACATGATTTTTGAAACTGTCTATACACAGAAAAACACAATATATAACCAGCATACTATCGACAATAATAATTTAAAGAACAAGGACACATATCTTACATCTGCCCTTTTCGGAAGCAAACCTTGTGGGGTAAAATGTTGTAGCACAGTTCATTAAAGTCTTTGATATTGTGCTTATATTTTCCATCATTTTTGTCACTCTGTGTTTTTAAACATTTTTCCGAGTGGTATGCCACATTCCTATTGAAAGTGGAAAAAAAATATGTGCTGATTGGTTTTCAAATGTGGTGCAGTGGTTAGTGTTGTCACCTTGCAGCAAGAGGTTCTCTGGTCCGATTCTCAGCTGGAGCACCTGCTGTGTGGAATCTGCATGTCCCCCCCATAGTTTAGTGAATTTAAAGACATGCAGGTAGGTGCGAGCATGTGTGTGCCTTCTTTGAAGGTTGGGTGCTGGGCTGGCAACTTGACACTGTAAAAATTCATTGCCAATCATTAGCAGACTGGAGTTCCACTGTAGCGACTCCTAACTAGGAAAAGCCAAAAGACAGTTTTTATGCTAGTTAAATGTCCAGATCTTTGTCTGGATGTAACTATCTATTTTCAATGTCTGCAGGTTGAGAAGTATGCTAGCAAAGATTAAACAAGCAATTCAGTGCAATCCTGAATTATAAGCTGTTATTCAACATGTGCATAATGTACAGTCAAGTCATTGGATTAAAAAAAAAGCAGCTTATGCCCAAGTACTTTATTGTCAAAGCTCAGTTATCAGAGCATGACAAGTTTACTGTTATACCGGTACAGAATCATAGCACCTCCAAGTCAACAAGCAGAAGTGCTACATCAAATATATGCAGGTCATCAGAGAAAGAGCTAGGATGTCTGTACAATGGCCAAACATCAACTAAGACATTGTCATCTTAATGACAAGGTATCAGTTTCTAATTATGCATAAACCATCACAGAGATGTGAACCTCTGAGGACAATTACTTTACTACTAGTCCTTGACAAAATATAGCCACTGACTTATGTTTACTGAAAGGCAACAATTACTTTGTCAAGTACTGTTCATGTGACATTGAAAGTATTAGTTTACCAGCTACAACAATCAAAAAAAAAAAGCTAGATTCAAGTGGGGTGTGGCCAAGATGGCAAGCTGAGAGCAAGCTAGGATGTCTGTACAATGGCCAAGTGTCAAGCAAGGCATTGTCATCTTAGTGTCAAGGTATCACTTGTGAATTATGCATAAACCATCACAGAGATGTGAACCTCTGAGGACAATTAGTTTACCACTAGTCCTTGGCAAAATATAACCACTGACTTATGTGTACTGAAAGGAAAAAATTACCTTATCAACTACTATTCATGCAACATTGAAAGTATTAATGTACCAACTATGTCACGAAAAGAAATACTGACAGAACAGCTATCTGGAACTTTGTAAATAATTATATGTCATTTGTGAATATTAACATGATTCATATAAGATACTTGTGTTACAAATGTAGTAGAACTGTATGACATGTGTATATCAAACTGTTGGTACAGAAATGTGTGTTGAAAAGGTTTTTGCAAAGTGCTTAAAATGTAACAGCAGCATGTCTTACTGGAATAGAACAGAAATGTACCTGCACTATTGTAAGTGTTTAGATATATATATTTTAACAATGGAAACTGGAATACAGAAGGTTAACATCAGAAAAAAATAGCTGAAATTAAATTACTTTATGACAGCGAGAGACAGGATGTCTATAGTAGGGAGTTCTCTGTGTTGTTTTGAAGGAGCAATAATTACTAGGCTTGAGATTTGGAAGTGTTATATTGTTTTATGACTTCCAACAGCTATGCCAATCTGAGGAAAAACTATTGTCTATGTATTTTCATAGGTAGATGCTAAATATTGCTAGTTTTCAGCAGTGGGGTTTACTTTGGATAGAGTCAGATGGCAAGAAATGATGTCATTCTGCAAGCTATTTCAGCAGTAATATTTGACATATTAATTTAAGAACTCTCTGAGGCAGAGACTGAGTATTCTGTATTCTGTCTTTGACCTGACAACATCAAGATACACTCATCACATCTGCTATGCTGCTCTAATTAAGTAAGTGTACTAGGGTATAGCAATTCAATATTTCTTGTGATTTTGAACTCTGCTGTCACTGTAATTATGTACTGAGCATTTTCTTGTTCATTTATTATTTATTATTATACATATTTAAACATATTTAAACATTTCATTGTGGATGATCTGTCTAGAGATATTTAAGTTCTAAGAGTACTCACATATTTATTTGGTGACACTGTGTAAACCACTCCTAATAGCCTTGCTCTTGCTCAAACTACCATTTGTATTAATCGTAACATTACACAGTAATATTGGACACCCTTTGTTAAGGGACTTAAAATAGCTGATAAGGAGGGGCTGATGGCAGGGAAAACTACCTTATAGTGTGGGCAAAAAGGAACCATAGCTAGTAAACCTGTGCCAACCTTTCCCAGGTGTGTGTATAAATCAAACCTCAAAGACTGTGTGTGTCAGCTACTTTGGCAGGAATACGAAGCACTGGCTGGACAGTGGGGGTGCTAGAGTTCTTGGCTTGGTCACTCAGCTGAGATCTCAAATCTATTGCTGTGCCAGTGGGGAGTCTTACTGGGGATCTGGAGAAAGTGAGAGAAACCAGCCCCAGACTGATTGTGGTTTCTGTATGCTCTTAAGGGAAATTGCACTTGATGCAGAGAGCTACATCTGGAAATACTGTGTATTTAACTTGTCATCTTCCCAGTGTACATCCTCCACTGTTGCCAGTGGTGAGGACTGAGGCTCCTTGATTACTGTTGCCAGTGGTGGGGTATCACAAACTACAACAATAAAAAAATAATAGCTAGATTCAAGGGGGTGTGGCCAAGATGGCAAGCTGATAGCAGCACAGATTATTTGCTCTGCTTCACCCAGACTTTTTTGACAGGAATAATTTGCCATTTTCTCCAGAAACCTCCTAAACGTGCAAACTTATTGAAGTAGAAGTTCTGTGGATTGTTTTGGTGGAAAAATGTACAAATAATTCATATATTCTCAGATCAAGAGGAAATTACTGAAGAAAGAAGATAAATCATGCAAAGGCAGTCACACAAGAAAATTTAATGAAAAAAGAGCTGCAGTCAATTATTTCAAATATCCAGGACATGAAAATTGACAAACTAGATTCAAAAAGAGACGAAAATAAAAGAAAAGTGTAGCAAACAAATAGAACTAGTATATGATGTTATTAAACAACAAAAACACACACATAGCAGCTTTGGAAGACTGTGTTACAGACATGGATGGCAGACTATTGGAAGGGGAGCACAAAATCAGCTTTATCTTACAGCAAAACAACAAACTCATAGAAAGAAATTAACAACTTGGAGAACAGGGCACGAAGAAATAATATCAGAATATATGGAGTCCCTGAGCAAATGGAAGGTGACAATATGATAAACTTTTTAATATCTTGGATTCCAAAAATACATAATCTTCCAGAAGATCTTTCCTATAGAATTGAAAGAGGTCATACATTTCTGGTTTCTGTTATCACAAAAAATATTCACTACTTAAATTCATTTCTACTCAGGATAAAGACCTTGTTCTGAAAACAGCATGATCAGATGAACCCTTGAAAATTGGGAACTCTCTGGTTAGATCTGATAATGATTATTCATCTCTAGTGATTTCAAGAAGAAAAACCTGCATACTTCTATTAAAAGCATTGAAAAAATCTGGACTCAAGATCCATTTAAACTTCCCAACAAAACTTAAACTCTTTTTTTTTTTGCCTGAAGGAACCAAAACTTTTGACAACTTAGAAGATGCTACTTCTTTTATTCAAAGTCATGGATGTAAGTACATCTTTGAAGAGGCATGCTGCAAGGAGTGACTGGTCCATTAAAGAAAATAAAAAAAGCCTAGAGACAAATCAATTTTGTAACTACAACTCTAACTAAATATTTATGTCATGTTGCTAGATTACTTCAAAGAGGATCCACTAAAGGTAATTATTTTACTTTAAAATAAATAATTAATTATATATTACTTCCTGCACTACTACAGCTTTAAGACAGCATAATTATATTTAGCTTAATACTGATAAATTGTTTTTCCTTCATTAACTTAAATAAGTAAAAATATATATCTTGTTCAGTTTTGTTTATAACATCCTCACTCAACCTCACAACTTTCTATAATAGTATAACTATAGCAACATGATAGTATAAGTTCATATTAGTGGAAATACAGGCATGGAGTGGGTTTAAATATATAGTTACACTTATAGCTCAACACTTAATCAGTTTCATTTCACTGTTACATTTCTTTAGAGTTTTCACTAAATATATTCTAATTTAACAGTTAGAAATATCTTTAACTCTATTTTGTGATAGATACATGCTTAAAATCATAAGTTAAATGCTTTTAAAACATTTTAGCCAATTTTTTACTTTTTCCTATAAAATTAATATGTAAAAATGACTTTCAGATAATTTGTGGCTTGTAGAATGCATCCGTGAGTCAAATGTGTCATTAGCTTTTCTCTTTTAATGTTATTTTCCTGCCAACTTCACTTACAGTGCTTCTGAGTTGCTTTAAAGAGGGCTCAATGTTCTGCATGTTCAAACTGCACTCCAAAATGCTTGCAAGTCAGGCGGGAAGTATTTTGTAACCTTTGACATCTTTGAAGCAGGAACTGCATAGGGACTAGGAAGAAAACTAAAATGAGTAATTTTAAAGCTGTTTAAGTGACTTTACCAATTGTATTTTGAATATGTACTGTAAGTAAAACATTTAGTACTAAAAGTTTTATGTTAAATTAAAATAATGAAGCATTCTAAACTAGCTATTCTTTCTAAGTGTGACTAATAAGATGGGACCATATGAATGTCACACAAAGACATTTTATAGGGGGATACCATTTGTGTTTTATTTATATACCATTATGTTATTGCATAAATTTAACTCCTAACTCATTCCTTTTTGGAAATATATTCTTTAAATAATAATAACACAGTATTAGCAGCTATATCTTATTTATTAACATATGTGCTACAGCTGCATTATAAATTAGAAGATGTTCATTGTTTAAAAACAACATATAGAGGCAAACCTGCAGAAACTGTGGTTAGATTGGGTTCTAATGTATAGGCATCATACTTTTCTCATTTTTCGTCTGAAAATAATATATTGCCATGTGTTATATGGGAGCTGTGCTGTGCCACGTATTAATTTAAAAGCAGCAAATGAAATGTTATTGATTTTGCACTGAAAAAAGCTGTATATATGTGGTTTAATGAAACAAGCTTAACTCATTTAATGCTCCTGAACTAGAATATTCTCTAACAAAAGTGTACCACCTACATGTTATTTAAAGAAATTATAATGTATTTAGTTATTTGATAGACAACTAGTATTACAGATTACTTTATGACTCCACTGATCAGTGGGGCACTGGTTACTATGTGGTTATTCAAAGCATAACTTTTGATGAGTGATGGTTGTGTATTAACCCAAAGTACTAAGTTGTACTTTTAAGTCCTATACTCTTAAAGCATGAATTTTACTATAGTTAAATTACATACTTTTTAAAAGGTGTTATTACTTTACTTAGAACTTAATATTTCAAGCAAATATTATAACATACACTTAATTATTACTACCATCAGTGAACTGAAAATGTTTTCTCCATGCTGAAAATTCTTTGTTTAATAAGCTTGTTGTCTAATGTGTGCTTCTTTATATACAAATAATATCTTCTTAAAGTAATTATTAGGTTATAAGTTAAAAGCAGTAGCAACATTGTGTCTGAAGGTGGCATGGTCTGGTTAGAAGGAGGCTTGAATGAGAAATCTATCAATCCTGGAATAAAGCATTCCATGTTGAAGGTTATAAATGTTTGATATCTTATTGTTACCACTTTAAGATTTTTATATCTGTCCATAGCAAGTACTTCTAACTCTACATTAATGAACATCATTCAAAATAAATACAAAACAGATTTTGAAAACTGTATACTAAATAATGACTGTATACAAGTGATCTCAGTAAATGTTAATGGGTTAAATAATCCATTAAAGAGAAGTAGTCTGAATATATATTTAACACTGCATAAATATGACATAATCTTTCTACAAGAAACCCACTTAATGTCCAAAGATGTAAACAGATTATTACTGTGAGCCTTTTCAGTATTGGTCAGATCACAGTTTGAATCCAAAAGAAGAGGTATTTTAACTTTATGAAAAAAAAATTAGGTCTACCCGAAATTATAGACTCTTACTCACATAAAAATGGTATGCTATAACTTGTAGTAATAGAAACTGGGAAAAAGTTGACACTCTTATAAATGCATACTGGATACCAGCTACAGGAGTGAATACAGTCAAAATATACCTTAATATAATAACATTACTTTCCAAAGGTGATATGATATTTGCTTTAGACTTTAATTGTATTTTATCTCTTAAAGAAATAACAAAAAATAAAACAAAAAAATTACCTCAGTAGCAAATATTTTAAATAACTATATTAATTGTATGAATCTGAGAGGCATATTAGACTTGAAATTAACATCTTCATTGATTATGTATTTCTATTATAGATTTGGGACCCAGACAAACATAAAGTTTTAGTATCTAATTATTTGTATTCAAAGATAGATGAAGCATTGATTGTCTCATACCCATTGTTTGATCACAATGCTATTACTTTTAAATTATCATTAAGCTCAAAAATCTACTTTATTGCCAAAGAATAGCATATATTACAAAGTTAAATGGCTTTTAAGAATGGTTCTTGAAAGAAATCAATCATTTCATAGAAGTCAACAATAATGGAGAAGTTTCTGAATCCATACTCTGTGATACACTTAAAGTTGTGTTGTATGGTAAAATTAAAAAGTGGTATATTGAAAAAAGGAAAGACTGGTTGGAAGAGTTACTAGCACTTCAAATGGAAATTGACAAATTAAAACTAAGCTTCAAAAGAAATGATAAATTGGCAATGCCCAGCTTAATTATCTTAATAAGAAATATACACAGATCCTACAACATAAGATAACTATCAGCTTTAAAAAGCTCAAACTACAATCATACTCAATCAACCCCAAAAGTTTGCATAAAAAAACAATCGGATCAAAAATATGAATACAACTAATCATATTAAAGAGATTGTATATAAAAAAAAGTATAAAGTAGTGAAAGTTACTGATATGAATGACATATTAAAATATTTTAATAAATACTATGACAAAATTAATAAAATAAAACCAATTTTAAGTAGTAGTTGCATTTTAGATAGATTCTTAAAAGAAAATATACTACAAAAACTATTAAAAGACCATAAACTTAAAATAGATAACACATTTTCCTTTAAAGAACTAAAAGAACAAATCAAAAATATTAAACTAAATAAAGCACCAGGTCTAGATGGAATAATTCCATAACTCTATAAGCTAATGCCTGATAACATTTTAAAAATCCTATTAAACACTTTTGAGGAAGTCAAAATGCCTCTAATTTAGCCCCTCCTTAAAAGTATTCATTTATCGCATTTATATTAAAACCAAGCAATGATCCTACCTTATGTTTATCATATCATCCTATATCTTTATTAAATGTTGACTACAAAACTTTTATATCTATTCTGGCTAAAAGGCTAAACTAAATACTCACTTAATAAATGAAGCTCAAATGGGGTTTATAATCAATAGAAAAGTTCATGACAATATAATAGAGCTATTTTCATTAATTGACATTGCAAATAAAAACAATGAATTATCCATAATAAGTCTAGACATGGACAAAGCTTTTGATCCCATAAGCTGGTCTTATTTTTTTTGCAATACTAAAGGAATACAATTTTTCCAGTGAATTCATAGAATTAATCAAAAGGATTTATGCCATCTCAGTAACATACATAAAGATAGGTTCATTCATTTCCAGTCCTTTTAATATATTAAAATGAACAAAGCAGAGATGTCTGTTATTCCCCCTATTATTTGTACTTACATAGAATGATTCACAAATTATATAAGACAAAATGTAAACACAAAAGTTTATAAATTAACTGAAAGTTTCTCTCCTAAAATTCATCTGTTTGCTGATGATAGTCTAATCATTATTGAAAATGTTGAAACATCAATAGAACATTTAGTTAATTCCACGGGTCTCTTTGAAAAACTATTGGGGCTAAAATTTAATCATAAAAAACAATACTAATAAACATATGACAAATAGGTTGATTTCATTTGGAAACCTCAACTGGGAAAACTCACAAATAAAATATATTGGAATCAACTTTGAATCCACATAAAAACAATGTATATCAACTAATTATCAGCACTTAATTAACATAATAGCAAAATTTATAGAATCTTGCAATAAATGAATTTTCACTTTTGAAGATAGAGTATCATTAATTAAAATGATAATATTAGTGAACATGTTATTTTTTAGGTAATCACTAATACTACCCCATCCATAAAAGTCATAAAAAATTAACTCCATCTTATTAAAAATCTTGTGGCATCCAAAAAAGCTAGAATGTCTCTACACAAGAATATATTAAGTTTGGGAAGAGGATGGTATTGCTTTTTCTAATATAGATTTATATATTAAATCAGTGATAATTAAATTAATTTACATGTGGTTAGACCCATCTTATACCTCAAGGTGGAAATCAATTCTTGATAATATAAAATAATAAATCTATACTTGAGCCATTCACAAAAACTGATAGAAAATTATTAATATGGGTTATAAAAAAGCTATATATTAAATGTTAAACACAAATATATCCTCTTTCCATTTATAAACCAAATTCTATTAATATTTAAACAATTTATCAACTTTAATTACATACATAAAGATCCACTAGTTATATTATTCCCAATAGCATCTACGTGTGGATGTTTAATATCATACAACATAACAAAAATGATTGAACTAAAAGGGAATGGACTCATTTACTGGCACCAGTTTCTGACGGGAAATAAAGATACATTCTGGAGATTATCTGATTGCCAAATACAGTATGGAAAACAGTAGCTGGTTTGACTTACAAACATGTAAATAATTAATTCAAGATAAACTTAAGGTAACATCCAACAAACAAAAAAACAACATTCCTAAAGTTCTGGACCTTCTCGCTAACACTAAGAGTAACGCAATTAAAAACATATCTTCATTAGCATCCATTTATAAAATTATCAAAAGTGAACTTATTTCTTATGATAGGTCTTTCTGGTTATATTCAACAAAATTTAACAAAGAGGAATTATCAGACAATAATAAAAAAAGGTCTTGAAGTCAGCAGTGAAATCAACATCCTCTCAATACTGGAAAACATTCACATGGAAATTCCTACACCAAATTTATCTAACACCCCATAAGTTGTCAGCTATATACAAAACAGAAAACACAAAATGTTGGAGACATGAAACAGACCTTTATGCTGATTGTCAACTTATGATTATTGAATGTAAAATAGTTATCCCCTTTAGGTCCGATTTTAAATATTTTGTAAAGCATTGAGGTCGGATAATTGTACCATCACAGATTCCCTTATATTATTTAATGTTCCTACACCAGATGTTATCCCAGCAACACAAATACCTCTTCTTTGGAGTATTTTAGTCATAGCAAGGAAAGTTATTACTAAAAACTGGAAAGCAAAGACTACTATCCCTTTCAATAATTAATTTATTTGCTTAGCTAAATCAGTTTGTAACAATGAAATACTCACTATAAAAATGAGAACAAAGAATGTGACTCATCAATTAATAATTTAGCAGAAATTATATAATTTACTAGAAAAATATATATTTTTTGCAGGTATAAGTTTGTTATGGACTTTGTAAAAAGTTTGTATATAGTTTCATGCATTTAATATTTTCAAATATTTAAATGATTATTGTTTTGAAAAATAAAAATAAAAAAAAAATAACAGCTAGATTCAAAACTATATTCCTATGGTGTGGTATGTAGAACTAGTTGCAATGGTCCACAATTTATGTCCAACAAATTCAAACAGTATGGGCCTGATTAGTGTTTATTCAAACTATCTCAAGTCCTTACTATCCACAATCTAATGGTGAAGTGACAGAGCAGTGTAAATAGATCAAAGGATCTTATGATAGACTGATCTGTGCAAAGTTCTCGCTGCATTTCAAGCTACTCCACATATTGACATGGGAGCAAGTCCTTCATAGTTAGTTACTAATAAAGAAATACAGTTCGATATGCTAACTGCCAAGTCAAATCTTAAACAAAATATAATACCACACCAAATCATACAGTTAGGAGCACTGATCAGATTAGCATTGTTTTTTGTTAATAATGTAATCTTGCATGCCTACTACATGCCCTACAACATGGTCAAGCTGTCCACTTAAAATTAGAAAGGGAAAAAACGTGGAACGCTGCGGTGGTGGTGCTGCAGTAGCGTTGTCGCCTCACAGTAAGATGTCCTGTTCAATTCTCAGCTAAAGCGTCTTCTGTGTGGAGACATGCGTGAATGGGCGTACCTTCGTTGAAGGTTGTGCATCAGGCCTGGCAAGTCGGTATGTAAAAATCTACTGCCAATCATTAGCGGACCAGAGTTCCGCTGTGGCGACCCCTAACCGGGAAAAGCTGAAAGATACAACAACAACAACAACTGCAGACATAACAGTGCAAACAATCCCTTGTTCCTACACAGTGCAAACTAAAGATGTTACCATAGTTAAACTAAACTGTTGTCATATATAGTCAGTTTCTGATCAGTTTTCCATGGAGATAACAAGGTCAAATTTTGCTGAGAATAGCTATATCAATGTTTGGCAAACTGGTTCTAGTGTCAGTGACTGATCTACCGCACCCAGTATTCCAGACAAGAATGGAAGTTTGAGTTAATTTATTCATGATGACAGGGCAAGTGCTGACAAGTGTTTAAAATAACCTTTGCTAATGAGTGCTGCAGATCTAGTAGTCTCTGTTTTACCTAGTGAGCGTAAAAGTCTGGGTGCCTGCTATAGCAATGTGTTTTAAAGTTCTCTATCTGCATGTTTCAAAATTCAAATAGTCTATGTGTGTCTCCTGCTGAGAGAGCCAAATATGTTCCCCAAGACCCAAACACTGTCAATTGTAAGACAGCTGTTGGGACATTTAAGTAACTGTAACTGCACATTTTACAAAACGGTGTATATTATTGCATTGTTCACAATGGATGTTTTCTCTTTTGCAGTTCTGTCCATCATGTTAAATGTATAATGCAAACAGGTGCCTCCATATTCCACTTACTTTTGGTAAAATATTGATTTTTCCTCGTAAAGGGGTGAGTTGAAGCAGAAAGCAAATAAAAGCTGTTAGAATGTATGCATATATTGTGTCTATGTATGTATATATATATATATATATATATATATATATATATATATATATATATATGTATGTATACACACGCACACACACACACAGATACACACACACACACACACACACACACACACACACACACACACACACACACACACACACACACACACACACACACACACAGATACACACACACACACACACACACACACACACACACACACACACACACACACACATCTATACTTATTTATTTAATTATTTGTTTTACATTTGTTTACCAGGAAAGTTTGACTGGGCATGGATCCCATTCTTAGCAGAGGCCTAGGGAGAAAAACTCCACAAAGTACAGCAAATACAGTGAATACAACAGACATGTTAATAAAATACAGTACAGAGTCAAAAATGTAATAAGGTAAGCTTCAAGGCCAAGAAAGGAGCAAAATGTAAATATACTATAAGGAGCGCAGTGTGTTACAGTAAACAATACAGTTGAAGGGACATTTTGTTCAGTCATTTGGTTATGTTTATCAGTGGCTAGTACAGTAAACGCACATTGATTAAGAGTATAGAAAGAAGTTGTTGCAAGCTTTCATAGAAGGTTAAAGTATGGTATGATCTAATTAAGTGAAGCTACCCAGGGTCAGAATGATTACATAACCAATAACTATGTAAATGCAACCAGAGGAGTTTTTTGTAAATTACTTTACTGTCATTGGTGAGATACTTTTTGCATCTATATAGCGTTCCGAGTTTTTTATGGACTTTCTTTATTGTCTGTGCAATGTGCATATCAAATTTCATGTTGTGATCTATGAGAACCCCTAGAAGTTTGGTGTGTTGGACAGGTGTGATAGAGGTGTTATTAGATGAGAATAATGTGAATGTTGGTATGGGGTCTAAGGCTCTAGTGGGATAGAATATCATTAGCTGTGTTTTATTGGGGTTAAGAATTAGTTGAGAGTTGGCTAATCAGGTTTCAGCAGCGGTAAAGGACTCTTGTGTCAGTTCCTGGAGTTGAGGGAGTGATGGGGTGGAGCAGATTAGAGTGGAGTCATCTGTGTACTGGACTAGAGTGGCATACTGGGTAGCTTTACGGAGTTGGTTGGTGAATATGGTGAAAAGTAGAGGTCCAAGAATGGTGCCTTGGGAGACTCCTAGGGTGACAGGTAGGAGGGGAAATAAGGAGTTTCGCCATTTTACTGCTTGTTGGCAGTTGGTTAGATAGTCTTGAAACTATGCTAGTGTGGAGTGGCTGAGAATAAGATCAGAGAGAGCAGAAAGGAGTTTGGGATGGGAGACAGTATCAAAGGCCTTGGAGAGCTCTAGGAATACAGTTGATACTTGGTTACCATTGTTTCGATGTTGGTTTACTGTGTTGGTAAAGCTAATAAGGGCTGTGGTAGTACAGTGAGTGGGGAGGAATCCATGCTGGGTGTTGGTTACAGTTTATTAGTGAGGAGATAGTGCATTATTTGGGAATGTATACATTTGTTGACAATTTTAGATGAGGGGGATAGAATGACAAATGGACAGTAATTAGATAGTTCCACAGAGTTACCTGCTTTGTGGAGTGGTATTATATGTGAAATTTACCACAGAAAAGGAACATGTTGTTCTGATAAAGTGAGATTAATGAGCATGGAGACTGGATAAGAGATGGCTTTGGCTGTGATCTTTAGATATTCTGCAGGCAATTTGCTGGCAGCCAGGGGTGTGGGTTTAAGCCTATTTAGGTATTTATAAATTGTTCTAGTTGAGACAAACTTTATGGAGAAGAGATTTTGGTCTGCTGGTATGGAAGATAGGTTTGGATGTGAAGTGGGAGAACTATTATTGGTGAGGGCTTGGATGGACCTGGTGAAGTGTTCGTTGAATTGGGTGACAATATTTTTTGTGGTGGTGTCAATGTTAGGGGGTGGAGTACTGGTCTTTCCTGGTTGTAGGATTTTATAAATGGTGGCCCAGAACTTTTGTGGGTTATTTTTGTGTTTGTTTTGAATGCCTATATAGTGGTTCCTTTTTCTGTCCTAATTTGTATTTTGGCTTTATTCCTTAGTTCTTGGTATGCCTTTCTATTAGTTTGAGTTTTATTTTGAAGCCACAAGTCCCATGTTTTATCGCTTTGTTTTAGCAGTAGACAGGTTTCTCTGGTCAGCCAGGAGGATTAGTTGCATTTAGTTCTGACAGTTCTGATAGGGGCAAGATGATTTAGAATGTTTAGGAAAGTGTTACTGAAGTAGTCTGATGCACTTTCTAGGGGGAGAGATCAGAGTGGTATATCTATATCTATATATATATATATATATATAGATACATATACACACACACACACACACACACACACACACACACACACACACACACACACACACACACACACACACACACTCACACACAAACACACACACACACATATCTATCTATCTATCTATCTATCTATCTATCTATCTATCTATCTATCTATCTATCTATCTATGATAACATTGCCCTTTTAATATAAATGTATAGCATTGCCTTTTTAAGAGTAAGCCTGTACCATAATACAGTGCAAGTATTGTTCTGTGGGTAGATAGGCATGAGATGGTGAAATGCTAACATCATTTATACTTTGTTGCCATTAGACTGGATGTAGTTATTGACAGGTTTTTTTATGGGAAATTGCATTCAGTCATTTTGCTTTCAATAACTGACCCACACTGCTTACACAATTAGCAGACCAGGTTACATCTGTTTGCTCGCTTTTCTGTTGGCAACTTTTTCATATTTTTCTGCCCCTATGTATGATTTTATCACATTATTTAATTGCATAAGCAAAGTGATTGCAGTATTAGGATTTAAATTAAATCTTGACAAATATGTTCAAGTAAACATTAACTATTTTTCAACTGCCATTGCTAAAAAATACATACTATTTAAAAAGAGAAAGCAATCTGAAATACTATGGGATTGAAATTCATGATATTTTATGAGTAGTGATAACTAAAATAACAGTCTACAAATAAAACAACCTGGACCTTGCAAGATGCATCAAAAAGTGTATGCAGTTGAAACATCAGTCATAATGATGATTTTATGCGTAGACCAGGCAATTCCTTCTTCTTCGTCTCCTGTAATATTGTATTAAAAAAAAATCATGATGGCCATAAGAGGTGTAGAACTGTCCAAACAAAATTACCTTCATGAAATACAAGGGAATTGCCAGAGCTGTTATAGATTGTTTGAACACTGTTTTTAATTAGAATGCAGCATCTGTGCAATTTGCAGTGGCTGCTATACTTTACTAATTTTTAACAATTCTTACTACAAACTTGACAGTATGATAGCGCAGCAAAATGGACAGATATAACCTTTTCATTTTTAACCACTTACTATAAAATCAGTGTTTGTTGCAGCACAGTTTTGTGATAGTGTGATATCGCATGATACAGTTTCAGGACTTTGAATTCATTAAATCTGCATATGCTCTGTCTTGCACTCTAACGTACATCTTTTCATTAATATGTATTCTAGATGTACCTTAAACATTTCATCTGCAGTTGTGGTCTTCATCCTACTTAGGCTGTATCATGCAGCAGCTACACTTTCACAAAACCATTTCTTCTCTGGGATTATATATTCCTAGTCTAATGTGGCATTTTATTTTTTTTAAACCCTGAAAGTACTCCGGTTGAAAGCATTCAGTTCAGACACAAAAAATTGTCCTTAGTTGTACAACCATCAAAGATTACAGACCTAACCACTCCTGTCCTTGTCCATACAATAGTCTTTGAATGTACTGCCTGTGAATTCTTTCTTAGATTCATAGGTATATACTATGCTAACAACCACCAGGGCCTTTAGAAGGCTAGCTGTGCAACCAACCCAATTGCATCCCAATACATCATGGGTGTTTGTTAGGAGGAGTATGTTAGTTATGATGTTTACTGAGGATGTGGGGGGGGGTGTTAGTTTGGGCATTACTGTCTGCATCTATCTACCCGAGTCACGGGTACCAGACCCAGGGCGATTTTTCTTTGTCTCATTGACTTTGCAGGATAGATTCTTGGAGTTTGGCTACAAAATCATACTCTAATATAGGTCTTATAAAATGGTAGAAGGATCATGATGTAAGTGCTATGACTTTCATTACAAAACAGCAAGCTTGCCATTTTCTTCCTAAACTTCATGCAGATAATGTCTGTATAATGTTAGGTGAGCCTATATGGTCAACCAGTATAGCAAAGCCTTTGTGTTTAACATACTGTACTTATTATCTTTACTTTGTCCCATCTTTTCTTCCTGTTATTGGTTTTCAACATCTCATTATGGATCTTAAAGCCATTCTTGGTTTCCCATTGGTTTCCCATTCTCATTTCTGTCTCTTCTGCATTTTTGTATAACTATGTTCTGATCTGGGGGATTTCAT
The DNA here is from genome assembly GCF_019279795.1 of Protopterus annectens. Lineage (NCBI taxonomy): Eukaryota > Metazoa > Chordata > Ceratodontiformes > Protopteridae > Protopterus > Protopterus annectens. The sequence continues at coordinate 1,415,233,166 of NC_056731.1, forward strand.
AAAATTGCTGCCACATGTATACCTCGTGTAGACATCACATGTTGCTATGGTTACATTATCTGCATACTTAATTTACAATTTTCTCTCAAATATTAACATTGCTCTAATACATACTAAATGAAATTGTAATGCCCCAAGCCTTGAGCCATGTGGCATGTTATTTCTACTGTCTATCCATTAACATGTGTAGTCATTTAACAATATTCTATATTGTTTGGCATCCAATGTATCATGTATTTGTTTATTTGTTTATTGGTATTTATTTTGCAGGAAAGTCAGACTGAGCAGTGCTCTTTTTCAGCAAAGGCCTAGGGAGAAAACATTTGCACTGTTTCATCATTTACTCAGTTTCAATCATGTGCAACAGTTCCATTATCCAGACATCCTTGACATGAGTTATATCATTTATAAACAGTTTTGATTAAAAGTAAAGTTATATGGGTTGTATATGAATTATTATTATTTTAATGCAGGTTGGTATATGCAGTGCAATATCATCAGTATGGACAGATTGTCAGGTTTTGCATAAGAATATTTGTTACTATAAAGACTTGTTCAAAATCTGTTACATAGAAATATAAGATACAGAATGAATGTGCATATATGTCTGTGTGCAAGTGTGTGTGTGTGTGTGTGTGTGTGTGTGTGTGTGTGTGTGTGTGTGTGTGTGTGTGTGTGTGTCTGTGTGTGTGTGTGTGTGTGTAATTCATTTGAATATTACTTTAATAACTCTTTTTTTATTTAAAAAAGGGGTCTACTATGTTAAAGGCTAGATATACACATTGAAATAGAACATCCCCTTTTAGACTATATATCACTGTCCTTTAGACAATGGGGGAATTAATAAAGGTTACAGCAACATGTAGACCTTTGAACACATCACAGTACCCTTTTTGAATTCAGGGATAGCGCTAACATGGTGATCCTGCACAAAAATATGCAGCACCACATTGGGGTGTCTCTGAGGGCATTCTACATGCAAATGAGGCAGTCCATAGGAGAGGCATTTGCTAACTAGCTATGGGCTCACTCTCCTGGACCTGCTCCCAGGAAGGTATCTATTCACCAAACAATTCATGAAATTGCTCAAATGTATAGATCAGCATGGCCACTGTTGCCATATCATAGTAATGTATATGGCCAAAGGCCATGTTCTGCTGTCAAAAAAGAGATATATACTTAAGATTTTAGTAGTACCGACGGGTTTATGTGTGAGGCTGCATGTGTGAGTTTGCGTGTGTGTGTGTGTGTGTGTGTGTGTGTGTGTGTGTGTGTGTGTGTGTGCATTTCAGTTTGAAGGTGTACATGACTGTGTGTGTGGGAGAGTGACAGAACAGGGGAGGGATCTCTAGGACTATATAATATGGCCACCACAATTAACTACTATGGGAAGTACCAACTTGCACTTCATGGTAGTTAACTGCAAATCAGAGGCATGCAAGTGAGCTGATTATGAGGTCTTTCCTCTTTGCAGCTTACATGTCTCTGAATGACAACTTATGAGTTTGGGAACAGGATATGGTTGCATTAGAAATTTACAGAATTAAACAACACTAATAATTTTCTACAATTTACTACCAAGAAGTCGAGGTTAGAAATCAACTTCTTGGATGTAGTAGTGCAATAATGCAGTGCAGGTATTGAAACCAGGATGTATAGAAAAGAATGCTATCAACCCTCTTATTTACATAGGGATAGCATGCACCCACCCCATATTTTCTCAAATATAATAAAGGGACAAGCACTCAGATTGTCACGCCTCACTACTAGCGATGACAAATTCTTTGTTAATCTGGTAGATTTGAAGAAGGAATTCCAAGGAAGAAGGTACACTGAAAGCCTAATAAATTTAGTATATGAACAGGTTAAGACTGAGAGGCATGGAAGAGGCAAGCCATATTTCTCAACGAAAGTAGCTGGTATAGATAAAGATGATGCCACAGACATAAGAATCCCCCTAGTTATTTCATACACTCAGGAAATAGGTAGTGTGAAAAGCATTATTAACAAGAATTGACACATTTTACTAGTTGACAAGCAAACTGAAAGGTGGGTAGGGCAGAAGCCTAAATTCACATATAAAAACAGGAAAAGTCTTAAACAGCAACTGTCTTATCCAAGGTCTAATATAATCACCCATGAGTTGGAAAGAAACACAAGGAAGCGTGACAAGTGCAATTACTGCGAATATATTGATACATCTAGGTTTTTAGGCACCCTAAAACCAGATATTTATGGGAGATCAGAGCTAAAGCTGATTGCAATAGTAAAGACCTAGTTTATTTAGCCTCCTGTGTTAAGTGTTATAAATTTTATGTGGCAAAACCAACCGCCATCTCAAAACCAGGATTAGAGACCATCTATATTGCACAAAAAGGGGAGAAGAATAAAGTGTATTGGCTAAACATACTATATCTAAGGGGAATGAACACACGTTCTTATTCCAAGTACTTCATGTACAATATGCCAATGAAAGACTTGGTGATTTAATAAATGACACAGAACTAACAGAACTGAAATGGATTTTGAGGCTTGGAGCCCATAGTGGGTATGGGCTGAATGATATACTATCCCTCTTACCTGTCTTAAGAAATAAGAATATTAAGAAATGAGTTTACATGGTAGAGGTTTTATGAAAACTTTTCATAATTATATGTTTTAGCATGTTATTGAACTTGTATTTTATGTTAAATTGATTCATTATATGAATGAACAATGTTTTTAAATATGTATGTACCTTTAAATATTTTGGAGGGAAACTGGTTTGTGTTGATTAGGTATGGTATAAAAACTGAGTCTTTTATTAAGTGTTATGATGTGTCTGAGGAAGTAATTTTTTATGAAAGAGCTTGCACAGTACATTTTCGTGGAACTGGAATAATAAACAGGCTTGTGGAATCTTTAACAGTGTGCCTGTCTCCAAACCATGGGATTTTTTCTTTTTTATATCTATATAAATATATCTATATATATATATATATCTATATATATATATATATATATATATATATATATATATATATATATGGGTCTACCTCATTTCACCTAACTTCCAATTCACTGACTCCCATTTGACTGAGACCAAATGACTGATATTTCATTTCACTGACACTTCATTTCACTGACAGTTCATTTGACTGACAATTATTATTAGCAAGAAAATGGAATATGCCCCCTTCCCCACTGTAGTGCGACCCTGGAGTTAGAATATATAGTTGGGGGTGTGTGGGGGTCGAAGCCCCCCACTTACTTTTCTTTTACTAAGCAATATTATATCAAAACTTAACAATATCATATGAAATGAAGTGGGGGGCTGTGCCTCCCACACCCCTCGATGTGGGGGGCTGTGCCCCCCACACACCCCCAACTATATATTCTAACTCCAGGGTCGCACTACAGTGGGGAAGGGGGCATATTCCATTTTCTTGCTAATAATACTTGTCAGTCAAATGAACTGTCAGTGAAATGAAGTGTCAGTCAAATGAAATTTCAGTGAAATGGGGTCAGTGAAATGAAAGTCAGTGAATTGGAAGTTAGGTGAAATGAAGTAGACCCATATATATATATATATATATATATATATATATATATATATATATATATTGAAACTTAGCAGGAACTTGTTTCACAGCAAAAAATTATCATTATAACTCTTGCAGTATTCAACAAAATATTGATTTAATTCCAGTAGTGAAATATTCACAATCTTCCAGCAAAAACCGATTAAAAACAGTAGTGAAATATCCACATAACAGCAAAACAAAAAAAGGTATTTAAGCACTTTTGTTCATTCACTATTATATTGCAAAGTCGAACTTTATCAGAAATGCAACTGCTAAACTCAGTTTAAGAACAACAAACTAATGCATAGTTAATACAAGATATGGATCTACTTCAGAAGCTCGAAGTTTCAAAACTTTGAACTTCAAACAGCCAAAACCATAAGATCAAAGTTTTGAAACTTTGAAAACCTAATAAAAAAAAAAAAAAAAAGTTAACATTTTTTCAGGGGGGCAAGCCCCCCCCTGCACCCCCCACCCCCAGCTAAATAAATATACTAACTCCAAGATCGCACTACAGATTCATAGGTGTTTACTAGGCTAACAACCACAAGGGCCTTTTTAAGCCTAGCCATGTATCCCAAATCTCTGACAAGTTCTGATACCCTTGATAAGTGTTAGCAGGGGGCTTGGGAGAGGAAACATTTACAAGCTAGGGCCTGGGAGATGAACCATTTACAGGCTGCCTGTGTGCATTAGAGACATAGGAGCCAAACTAGGGATGCATTTCCTGTTCCCCAGCCAATTGTCCAGGTTGTACTTGAACTGGGATAGGGAGGAATTCTGGTTCATATAGATGGAGAGCCTGAGGATAATCTCTGGAATACATACATGTCTCTCCAGCAGGTCCTATTTATATCACAAGCAACATTTAAGTCTTTAGAGCAGGTAATTCTGGTGCAGTTTGTTTTGTGGATATGCAGGAGGTCTATTAGAGTGGGGCCTGATAATGCCCTGTATGTCAGGCATAGATCTCCTCTCAAAAGCCTGCAGGAGACAGAATACAGGGATAGAGCCTTGAGGCGGTCTGCGTAGGATATTTTACTTATGCCCTGTGTTCTTTTAGTAAGAAACCTCTGTAGACATTCCAGTTGTTGGATATGCCTAATTAGGTACATACCAAAGGGGGCATTGTACTCAGTGATAGGTCTAAGGAATGCTGAATACAGTGGAACATTGACTTCCTTGGACTTAGATGCCATACCTTTTTTTATAAGTTGCACAGCATAGAAAGATTTCCACACTACTGTAGACACGTGATGGTCAAAGGCTAGATTACTATCTATGTGTGTCCCTAAGTCCTTGACTAATGGGTCAGCTCTAAGGGGTGTTTTGTCAATATGATATTTACCAGGGATGGATGACTTCCTGAAGGATACTATTATGCATTTCTTGGCATTTAGTTTTAGTCCATGGCTCTGACACCAGCTGTTTGTCTGTGTCAGCCCTTCCTGGAGGATACTTGTGTCAGTGTGGGATTCAGTGTCAGCTCTTAATTTCCAATCATCTGCAAATTTACTCAGCCAGAGACCACTGACATTGATCTTGACTTCAGAGAAGTAAATGCCAAAAAGGAGTGGTCCAAGGACTGATCCCTGAGGAACTTCACTTCTGACTGGCCTCCTTATAAAGGTGGACTCCCCAATTCTAACTTTCTGGGCCTTGTCTGTGAGCCAGTTGGAGATCTACCGAGTGACATACAAGTTTGTACCTAACCTCTTGAGTTTGTCAACAATGCCCGAGTGGGGTATTGTGTCAAATGCCTTGGCCAGGTCAAGGTAGGCAGTGTGAACCATTTTGCCCTCATCGATTGCTTTGTTGACCTTCTCAAAGAAGCCCACCAGATTGAGTAGGCATGACCTGCCCTTGACGAAACCAAACTGGATTGGGTCCAGTGTCTGGAGGTTTACTATACCACTATTGATCATTTCCATGATAATTCTTTCTATGGTTTTTCATATAAGACTAGTGAGACTTATGGGTGTGTAGTTTCCAGGGTCTGTAGATGGCCCACCTTTGTGCAGAGTGATGACTGTTGCTGTTCTCCATTCATGAGGCATGAAGCCTGTTTGGAGGCTATAGTTATAGGTCATGTTTCATGGTATTTAGAAGGCAGCCTGGGAAATTGTCTGGGCACATTGATGCAGTATTCTTGGCCTTAGAGAGAGCATTAAGGACTTGTTCTCTAGTGATAGCAGGGGGAGTTATATTTGATGGTATTTCCTAAGGGAAGGTTGAGGGGGAGAGAGGGGTAAAGTTGGAGCTGAATTTATTGACCAGTAGGTTTGCTATATCTTCTGGCTCAGTGTAGCTGGCATCACTTACAATGAGCTCTGTACATAATTGTGTATTGCCTTTGAGGTTGTGGACGTAGCTAAAGAATGCCTTGTAGTTGTCCTTGGCCTGGGAGGTCAAATTCACCTCAAACTTGGCTTTGGTAGACTTTATTTGTCCTCTGAGATGTTTGTTTAGATTGATGAGAGTGATTTTATACTGCTGGGTGCTGCACCTCCTAATTTTTGCCATAATTTTCTTCCTTCTGTTGTACAGCCTATTGATTTTGTGATTCCACCAGGGTGTCTTTTTTTTTGAGTTAGTTCTGTACTTCTTCCTGGTGGGTACAGCTGCCTCTATGCATCTGTTAATATGCTTATACAGGGTTTCTTTTACAGCGAGAAAAATTGTAAATATCCCATTCTGTGCTGTACAGTGATCTCCATTCAAAATGTTTGAAATTTCTGAAGTTCAAAGTTTTGAAACATCCAGCTTCAGAAGGGGATCCATATATATATATATATATTTCCAAAACTGAGAACAAACACAAAAACTGAATAAAAAACGAAGCAGTGAACTAGTCCCCCAGACGCACTCCAGCAGTATTCCCAAAATGATTGAGGGAAGCAGCGGAATAATAAAATCCTTTTATTAAGCGATAAAATTACTGATAAAATAACTGATAAACCCTTTCATTTAATAAAGTATTAAACTTCATCAGACACCATGCTCTTTACATCACTTTTCCTTATATACTCAAATAATTCAAGTTCATTGGATGAAAAAAATACAAATCACTCAATAGAGCCACCACCATAGCCTGCCTAAAAGGTACCACATACACAATTAAACCAAAGAATTATGTATGTGTATATGTGTGTGCTTTCCAGCAGAAAAAATTTAATTAAAATAAAATAGTAAATAAGCATTGCTAAGAATTTGTGTCTAAAGTATACTAACTATAAAGTGCTAACATTTTCCATTTTACATACCATATAAAGGGAAAATATAACTGCAACTCAAAAGCAGTGATTTATTTAGCATCGTGTGACTCATGGCCAGCCTTTTATAAAGGTAAAATGGAGAGGAAATTTAGTCAACGGATTTATGAGCATGACTATGGTATAAGAAAGCATAACTTAAATAATGCCTTAGCTGAAAATGTCTGTGACAACTCGGAACATCGGTTCAGATTTTTAGTCATTGATCAGGTTGAAATCAATGACAAAAAACCATGAGGGCTACTTTTAGAATCTAAGGAACTTAGATGGCAAATCTGCTTGCAGGCTGACAGTTGGCTGGGGATAAATGAGCATAGCTCCATCATGCCAGTGCTAAGGATAAAAGCATTGAAAAGAAAAAAACTTTAACACTTTATAGTCAGTATACTTTAGACACAAGGTCTTAGCAATGCTCATTTACTATTTTATTTTAATTAAGCTTTTTCCGCTGGAAAGAACACACATATACACACACATAATTTTTTGGTTTAATTGTGCATGTGGTACCTTTTAGGCAGGCTATGGTGGTGGCTCTATTGATTGATTGGTATTTTTTTCATCCAATGAACTTGAATTATTTCAATATATAAGGAAGAGATGTAAAGAACATGGCATCTGATGAAGTTTAATACTTTATTAAATGAAAGTGCTTACCAGTTATTTTATCAGTGATTTTATCGCTTAATAAAAGGATTTTATTATTACGCTGCTTCCTGCGATCATTTTGGGAATACTGCTGGAGTGTGTCTGGGGGACTAGTTCACTATTTCATTTTTTATTCAGTATATATATATATATATATATATATATATATATATATATGTTTGTTTTTTGGCATTTCCTTGTATCTGCAAATATGCACTACCCTGTTAAATAAATATAAATAAATAATAAATGTATAGCTCTCTATACTACTTCTTGTCCTTAATTTGTACATAGGGACAATATGATTTATTTCCATATTTCTGGAACATCTGCTTATTCTATGCTTTCAGCAAAGGGATGGCACAAAATTGCCAGTTCTAAGTTCAACATTTTAAGCATCTTGTTACTGATGCCACGATATACAGAGATATACTGGCTATTACATAGTTTTGATTTTCTTCTATATATTTTGCAATCCAGATTGTCTGTTTCAGTTTATCATTCCCTTTTCCTAAAATAAATTTGTAAACTAATTGCCTGCTGCTTAATGTCAAACATTTTTGACAACTCATTTGTGAATTCCTGTGCTGGTATGTATGCATGATACATTGCTTGACTGATTGATTGTTTTTTTCTTCATTCCCTACTGTTCTTTAATATAAAAATAAATAAATTCCTTGCTATTTCTTGTGTTGCAACAGCCCTTTAACAGTACGGAAATGGTGGTGGGGGGGGGGCACTAGACTACTGAGTCCTCATGCTGAATGGCGACTTTCCCATTTTCTGATTATTCCTTTCTGAAGTTCTTATTATTATTTTATGGTCTGATTAATTTTACTTTTTTATGCAACCAGTTATTGTTCATTAGTTTTTTTTTTACCCCTGCATATTCCTATTGTTATTCTTGCCCTATTATTAACTAATCCTTTTGGCACATATTCTTGTATGAACTAGTTTAGCTGCTTGATACATTTATAATATCACCCCTGAACTTTTCCTACATTATTCTTTGCCCCATTTTAATATTTCTGCTCTTGTTTGATAGCCTCCATTTTATATCTGTTTTGATGAGCATTTCCACCATTCCCTTCCTTGTGCAATGCATATTAGCAGACATAATTTTCTTATCATATGCACATCCTACAAACAGTATGTGCATAGGGGAATTAATTATTTTTGATTGTTCTATAACATACAGTTTACAAACACCACATCCAGTGCTGCACAGACTCTAGATAATTCCTGAATTATTGGAGTTAATTGTTGTGACTGTATAAATTCATCCAGAGTCCTTTTTATTTATGTGTGATCGATGGTCTGTTCCCTGCACTCAGTGTTTAGATCTGATATTACTGCATTTATTTTGTACCTTAGTCAGCAATAACTCCTCAACAAATGTTTACATTTACATGATAGATACAACTTCTGACTTGTATATTGTTGTAATTGAAAATCTCTTCCCATGACTACGTATTTCAAGAATGATGGCCTAAATGTTGTCCTTTTCATACTCAACATTGTTTTCTTCATTATGTTATAATTCTGTTTTAAAGTGTCAGGTAATAATCTTACTGATATTTTTTTAATAATTTATTATAGGAATTATTACCTGGAACCCTACCTGCAGGACCTTTATTAACTTTGAGTTGGAGTTATAATGGTGGGGTGCATGCCTAGATGTAATATTGTAATACACTAATGCTATCTAATTATGGACATTAAGCTGAAGTTGGGGATTATAAAACGCATGCCTAGATGTAATACATTGATGCAATCTTAATATTAACTGTAAGATTTATTTATTTAAACTTTATTTAAAAAATATTCATAAACAACCCATGTAACTGTTATTTTTAATTGCAATTGTTTGTAAATGATGTAACTGTTGTCAAGGATGCTTGAATAATGGAAATGTTGCTCAGGAATGAAACTAACTGGAAATGATGAAACAATGCAAACGATGCCCATGACATCTGAAAAACAATGGGAGTTTTTCTCCCTTGACCTCCACAGACAGGGGCACTGCTCAGTCGGACTTTCCAGGTAAACAAATGCCAATAAATAAATAAATAAGATGGAGCTGGGATTATAGGTACTAATGCGTCACCTTGCTGAGAAGCTGCATTACCTTTTCTGCCTGATATCCTTAAAACTGCTGTTAGTTTAATCATTTGGTGTGACATTCTTTTTCCAAGTGTGGGGTCCTGCTTGTAACTTATTTGTAAAGTTCTTCTTACTATACACTGTGCTGAACTTCAACGTTTATCACCTCTCTGATCAAACTATACATGGGGTGCTGTATTGATTACAAGATGGTATAAAGCCCTGCATTTATAATCATGCTGCTAATTCTCACCTAGTACTGGCTGAGTGAAAACATTAGCACTAATAACTTTATCTTATACTCATTAATAGGGAAACTGCAAGGATGACTGTTGTTTTTTGATGATAATGGAAAATGCAGCAGCATCATCCTCTACCTTACATCTGGAACTGAATGAAACTGTACTCTCTGAAGCACTGTAATTTAGATCTGACAAACAGCAGTTTCATTTGTATGCACTTGCAGATCAAGCACTTTGCTGATTTAAGAATTTGGCTCATTCTCGGCTAGTCAGACTGAGCCCAACGTGACTGGAAGTAAAAGAATCTAGTTGCTATGCAGTGGTAATCTATGCCTTGAGTGCAACCAAATGTTTTGGGAAAACTTTAATGCACTGTGTGTGATTAGACCTTGATAGCTGATAGTGAGAGTGCACAAAAGTGGTATGTTGTGTAGTGATGTTAGTGGCTCAAGAAGTCTGGTGCCATACCAAGTGTTTGGATTAATGTGCCAGGACTGACATTATTGCAGCATGGAGGATGCAACACTTAAGTGCCAGCCTTCACATGTGACATTAAACTGAGGTGCCATCTGCTTGAGCTGTTGGTACCTCAAGCAGATATAAAAGGTTCCACAACACTTATCACTATGTCTAGGAGGAGCTCCTCAGGGTCCCAGTGAAATTATTTCTAGTCACTGTGAATATCACTTCAGCTCTGCCCTGACTATAGGCTATGCCTAGTGGAACTAACTAATCAACAGATGTAAATAAATAATGAATAAATTAATAAATAAATACATACATAAGCAGAATGGAATGGAACCAAATTTTTAGGAGACTTTGTTGCATTAACTGTGGGTAATCTTCATTAGTGGTGCAAATGCTTTTGTGTGGTATGCCACTCTGTGCCTTCAGCCGCTTTCTCAATCTGGACATAGTGCGTGGTCCTTGACATCTCCTGCTTAGGAGCAACTCAGACACTGAATTTAATCAAGTCAAGGTTAGGATTTTTCCTCAGGAAATCCTCTGGGAAATGTAGACTTCAGACGCAGAGTCACAACTGTCTCAGTCATATGACTTTGTGTTTGTGAGAATTCTGCATTCCCATGGCAATAAAACATTTTGTAGTTGGAAAGCGGAGACAACAAGATAGTTACTGAGACCATCCGTGTGGAAGCGTTTGCTTAAATAGAATATCTCGCTCACTATTGACTGTCAGATTTTTCAGTACTGTGGAGTATGAGCTCTTTCCCTTGGCAGTACACACAAGCTTAGGACAATACCCATTCTGTAAATGCATTTATTGTGACCCAGGTGAACTGCCATGAGGAGGGCACACAATTTATTGGGCTACATGTTAGACCTCCACCACTGCTTCTGCTTATGTCATGACATTAAGAAATTTCCATAAGCTTATTCCAGCTGCAAGAATTTTTGTGGACATGGTGAATTGCAGGAGTTGTTATGAATTATTGTCTCTGGCTTTTCTTGCTTTAAAAGTGCCACTTATTGCAATTAGAATGCTGATTTATTTTATTTTTTGCATTGTGCAGGACCTTTAATATTTTTAAACACTGTTGATATTCATGTAATGCCATATCACTGCAATATTACAGAATGTTATAAATTATTCATATGTAACAGTGCTTGCTGCAAGGATAATGCCACATTAGAATAGCAATGTACTGTCCCATCATAATCTTATTGTTGGTGTTTGATTCCTAATTTATAGTAAGATTTCTATATTTCAACTGACAACAATGATTTTGCAGTTTTGCCTCCCCCCCATATATATTGGTTATGTAGCTCAAAGTACATATACACCATTTTACACTGGAAAAGCTAGCACATCCTTTAAATGTAGAATTGTGGAGAGTACTACTAATAGGACAGTTCTCAAAGAATATGCAATAGCTTATTTGTTTGTTTGTTTTTGCAGTCAAATTATTTTGAGGGGGTTGAAATGTATTATTCTTTGTGCTGGACCTTTCTAGATAGTATTAGTTTCTGTTAGTATAGCAGTGAAGAGGTGGATAAGGCCACATGCTGTCATTTAGCAATGAGGGTCCACACAGGATTGAAGAGGATGTAAAGGCAGAGATCTGGACAAATGATGTGCTGAGTGATCTGACAATTAAGAATACTGTAGATTAGTGTGTAATTTATTCTGTGTTTACATAGAGCCTTTTTTTTTTTTTTGCATACAACTATTAGTATTTATCTCTTTATTTATTTATATTTGTTTACCGAGGAGGTGCAGTGATCAATATTGACCAATTTTGGCCTCAGCCCATGAAAACATTTCACAAACAAAAAATACTGAAATGTAAGCAATAACAGGATAGTTCAGACTAATTACATAGAAAAAGACAGCGTTTATATATTCTAGTGAACAAGCACAATGCGATGTATAATCAATCTGAGTATAATACGCAGTACATATATTAGTTTCTAAAGAAGGTCAATCTTCAGTGAATCTTGAGAAAGGAAAAGAGACTCAGAAAAGAGATGATATGTCCTGTGTTGAAGCAAAAGCATTTGACTTGGATGAAGAAGTGCTTTTTGAGTTGCATTCTGATTTTGGAATAAGTGTTGATTTCCTTAATGTCAATGAGGAGAGCTTGCCAAAGAGTAGGTGCCTGAGAGGAGAAAGCATGTGCAGTGCTGTGGAGTTTGCTTCTAGAGGTAATGAGAGTTGGTGTGACAGAGCATGTGCAGTGCTGTGGAGTATGGTTCTAGGGGTAATGAGAGTTGGTGTGACAGAGCATGTGCAGTGCTGTGGAGTTTGGTTCTAGGGGTAATGAGAGTTGGTGTGACAGAGCATGCGCAGTGCTGTGGAGTTTGGTTCTAGGGGTAATGAGAGCTGGTGTGACAGAGCATGTGCAGTGCTGTGGAGTTTGGTTCTGGGGTAATGAGAGTTGGTGTGACAAAGCATGTGCAGTGCTGTGGAGTTTGGTTCTAGGAATAATAAGAGTTGGTGTGACAGAGCATGTGCAGTGCTGTGGAGTTTGGTTCTAGGAGTAATGAGAGTTGGTGTGACAGAGCATGTGCAGTGCTGTGGAGTTTGGTTCTAGGGGTAATGAGAGTTGGTGTGACAGAGCATGTGTAGTCCTGTGGAGTTTGGTTCTAGGGGTAATGTGAGTTGGTGTGACAGAGCATGTGCAGTGCTATGGGGTTTGGTTCTAGGGGTAATGAGAGTTGGTGTGACAGAGCATGTGCAGTGCTGTGGAGTTTGGTTCTAGGAGTAATGAGAGTTGGTGTGACAGAGCATGTGCAGTGCTGTGGAGTTTGGTTCTAGGGGTAATGAGAGTTGGTGTGACAGAGCATGTGCAGTGCTGTGGAGTTTAGTTCTAGGGGTAATGAGAGTTGGTGTGACAGAGCATGTGCAGTGCTGTGGAGTTTGGTTCTAGGGTTAATGAGAGTTTTAGTAGCTTGTCAGTAGCATTTCAGGTTGTATGAGGAGGTTTTTTCTTGAAGTCTAGCTGCAAGGAGAGTAAATGTGTGCAGTTGGAGCAGTTTGTAGAATTAGGATCATAAAAGTAGGTTAGATCTTTATTTCATGGATAGCCATTCAGCTTTTTCTAGGGTGATACACTGATTCTCATAGAGAGGTGAGTTTCTACTAAATCAGCAGACACTGCTAGAGATAGTTTGAAGAGTGGCGATGTTCTTTTTTGAGGCAGAAGCAAAAGCTAGGATCCCATATTCAAGTTGGAAAAACAGAACTCCTTTAATAATGGATGCTCTGGCTGTTTGGGATAGAATGGGGGAGATTGTTCTGGCCCAGAAGAGGAGGGAGTTTATTTTGGCTTTCACATTGTGTATGTGGAAAGAGAAGATTAGTGACTGACCAAGCCACATTCCTAAGTATTTGAAGATGGAGTTTTTCTCTATGGTATGGTTGTTTAGGTCAAAGATGGTTAAAGAGTCAGGTGCTTGATGATTTTCTATGGAGTTTCAAAAAGCATAGTTTTCATCTTGGTGGGGTTGACAAGTAATTATGGTTTATGAAACCAGGGAAGTCAAAGGTTGGCTTGTTAAAGAACATGGATAAGAAGAGGGTACAAGAATGGATCCTTGTGGTACACCTTTGGTAATAGGTACAGATTCTGATTGAGAAGATCCTATTTTAACTCTGAAGTGTATCTCGGTGAGGACATTTTAAACCAGGAAGCAGAGTCTGGACTGACAGCATTTTCAATTTGTTTTGGAGAAGATAGTATTCAATGAGGTCAAATGCCTTTCCCAGATCTATAAATAGGGCACCTGAAATAAGGCCGCTATCCGAGTTTAGCAGGCTGTCATCAGTTAGTGATCAAAGTACTGTCATAGTATTTCATCCAGGAAGGAATCTGTGTTGCTTGGAGGATAGCAGGTGGTACTGTTGGATATAGAGGGAGAGTTGGGCATAGACTATCTTTTCAAGAAGTTTTACCAGAACTGGGAGGATGGATATTGGAGGTATCTTTTGGGTTGGTCAGCTTTTGGAGTAGTTTAATTAAGACAGGTTTCCAAATCTGAGGTATGACATTTTGTGTGAGACATAGATTATATATGTGGGTGTGAGAAAGACATAGATGCTCTCTGCAGTGATATATGAACTAGGAGTTTATGTTGTCAGATCCAGGAGGGGTGTCAAATGGAAATATTTTCAAGTAGTTCAAGTAGAATAGAGACTTCTTTGGGGTGTATGTGTCTGAAGTGGAAGAGAGGGGTGAATGATGGCAGGGTGGGCAATTCATGATCCATAGGAGGTGTGGAGTTTATTGATTGAGATTGTTAAATCTTCAAGGACATCCTCTGAAAAAAGTTTTGCTGTACCTCATAGAATGGTGTTTGTAGACAGTGTATAATGAGGATATTTTCTTTCTGTAAGTAGGTTAACCTATTTCCAAAAGTTTCTGAGGGAATGTTAAGAGAGAAATTTGTTTATTTGTTTGTGAGACTGGTTTTACACCTTCTTATGGACTTCTTGACTAGGTTACTCAAGACTATAAAGGAGATGTGGTTATCAGTTGTGTGGATCTGTTTCCATTTCTTCCATGCTTCATCTATTAAGGTTAAAAGATGTTTGAGTTTGGTGAATAGACATTCAATTTTGGTGGATTTATAAAGCCTGTGAATACATGGGAAGTATTTGTCTTGCAGACTGATAGAGAGTTGGTTAGGCTTACAACTGCTGTATTATGGTCATGTAAAGAGAGTATATGGTTCCAGATGTGGGCTGTGAGAAAGCTTCTGAGTTTGTCTGTATTTCTGCTACTAATGTGTCTGAAGCCTTTTAATATTGGGAGTTTTTTTATAGCATGGTTGCCCTCTGTAAAGGTGATTGGGCAGTGGTTGCTTAGTGATGGTGGCAGAATATTTATATTGGCGATAGAGTTTGGTAGGTTTGTAATAACCAGGTCGAGTATGGAGTATTTGGAGGACCTGGGGTTAGCTCTTGTTGGTTCTTTTATGAGTTGAAGGAAAACTAGGTCTGCTAGGAAAGTACTCATGTCAGATGAAAGAGGGCCAAGATAATTAAGACTGAATTCATCTACAGATACTTTATGGGTGAGATGATGTTTTGAGATTTTTTTATACATTCTTTGAAGGTGTTATTATGTATATGTATTTTTTGGCAGTTATAATGTGAAGCTGTAGCTCATGGAGTGTCACAGATAGCAGTGTGTTTTCTTGTGAGTAGAGTGGGGTAGGCCACAGAGCCTAAACTGTGACAGTACGCACACATGTACATGTCATGGACTGTTAAGGTGCTACTGTGTGCGGATATCAGTTATATGATACTGAAATTCTATACAACTGAGCATCTGTGTTTTGTAGACATCCATTTTGTGCTATCTTTAACCATTCAGTAGTGTAATAGTGTCAATATTTTCACACTATGAAGCTCACTGAACAAACTGACACTCTACTGAAATATCAACATTCGAAATGCCAAGTACTGACAAGCTGAAAAAAAGATAAAAACAACTGGAGAAGAGCGAATTTTGAACATCTCTCTTCCCTGTTAAACTTCCAAGATAGCCATTTCTCAGAGAAAAGGAAATATGCTGGGAAATGCCATATCAGACTCAATGTTTGTAAGTCTGTTATTTTCAGTCATACAGTCTCCATAATTTGGAACTCATTCTAGTAGGTCTTAATGTTTCAAATGGTTACAGAACAAAAATATTTTCAGTTTCTGTCCAGTTCATTATTATGGCCATTCAGTACTTTCATGTTAACACTTGTGCCATTTATTACTCCTTGTACATCTGTCAGATGCTTGCTTTATTTATTGTTACCTACTGTGATTTGTATGTGTATCAATTAGAATATGAGAGCAATGCAGAGAGGTGTCAACACCCAACAGTAGGCAGATGGATAACTAAGAGACCAATATGGTGTTTTCTGCAGGTGTCTGGAATGTCCCTGCTGAAGAGTTTATAGTTTCATGTTAACTTTTATAAAATGCAAAGTATGTAATTTGTGACTGTTATACATTTCATCTTCTTCGGTCTCGAAACCTCCCTCAGTACTGTCATGCTGAGTCAGTAGCCATCCGCAATTTATCTGCAGGCTACATGGTCAAATAATAGCATGTCACAACTGTCTATGGGCTTTATTCTTCAAGTAATATATAATGATGTACAAGTATCAGTGTGAACCTCCTGTCTGCAGAGATGGGCATTGTAACGTGTGGGCAACGATTTTATATCAGTGAATGTTTATACCTGTCCTTTTTAGCAGGTTTAATCTGCTGTGTTCCTTTTGCTTTGATAATTGATATATAAAGTACTTGCATTTCATTTATATGCAGTTGTTAACCTCTTTCTCATTGGTTTGTGAATCATTAGGTCTTCTCTTCTGGATTGTGCTCTATCTGTGTAGCTGAAATATATATGTGTGTGTGTGTGTGTGTGTGTGTGTGTGTGTGTGTGTGTGTGTGTGTGTGTGTGTGTGTGTGTGTGTGTGTGTGTGTGTGTGTGTGTGTGTGTGTGTGTGTGTGTGTGTGTGTGTGTGTGTATGTAAATATATATTCTGTGTGTGTGTGTGTGTGTGTGTGTGTGTGTGTGTGTGTGTGTGTGTGTGTGTCTGTGTGTGTGTGGGCGCGTGTGTGCGTGTGCATGTGTGCATGCATATGTGTGCGTGTACACTTGTGCCTGCATCTGCCTGCCTATCTATCTGTGTAAGAGAGAGAGAGAGAAACAGAAAGGTGCATATGTCCGTACTTCTGTAGCTCCTTTCTTTTTCTGTCTGCTGTCTTCAGTGTCTGTCACACCCATACTTAGTACCTGTTTTGAATTTGAGACAAAAACAAAATACAATGGTGGGAACAAAATCAGGAATAATTTTAAATATTATTCTAATTCGTTGTCCCATTCGATTCTCAGCTAGAGCGTCTTCTGTGTGGATGTATACGTGAATGGGGCGTGCCTTCGTTGAAGGTTGTGCGTCATGGCTGGTAACCCGGTACGTAAAAATCCACTACCAATCATTAGTGGACCGGAGTTCCGCTGTGGCAACCCCTAACCGGGAAAAGCCGAAAGACACAAACATTCTAATTCACTTAAAATTGATTATAATGTCAGATTTTGCATCAGCATGCCTTTCCTGAACCATACAAAATATGAAACTTTAATGTCTAGCATTATTGACTAACTGTAATCCTCAGTAATTTACCAGTAGATCAAAAATTTTGTGAAGAGCAGAACAAAAATATAACGCAAAATCAGGGACAGTTAAGAGGTATGAAAAAGATCATTGAAACCAAAATCAATACATAGTATCTAAAACAACTCACGAGTAGGGCTGTAATCTTAAGTGTAAGAGACAGATCACATGACTGAGCTAGAAAAAAACTTTGTCGGCAGAAGATGTGTATTCTATTTATGTACTAGAATAAACTAAGGAAAACATCTGATTTACTGGCTTACAGAACTATATAAAATGCCAAACCATGAGTGAAAGTGCATATATGAAACTGCCAGCTCGGTAATTTTTTAAGCACAGAAATATCAGTTTATATAGTACATCAAGCAGATTGCTGGGGGATCTTTTTGATTTGCCCACCTGCACCTCCTTAGTAATGGATGCTGACCATGGCCAGAGTTAGAAAATGTGGGGCCAGATTTAGACCATTTTAATGGAGCCCCTCAACTTACCCATCTCCTACCCCAGTCCTCCTTCCATTCTGGCTTCCTGAATTAAGACTATCTTAGATTAGATATTAGGAATGTATGTTATTACAACATATTGAAAATAAAACAATATGTTAATTTATTAGCTTATATTATGTCAAACAACATGGTAAAACAGAACTATTGGACTCCTGGTTTACCTCCCCCTGGATCCAACATCTGCTAAAGGTCATCTATCAGGGTCTGCTTAACTCACTCAGGCAGACAGAAGAAGTCTTCCCTACACCGAGCATCATCAAGGTGATGTGGTCGGGCTTAATATTAATCATGTTCCAAACTCATGTAAGACTGTCCAGATCTCCAGAACCTGGGTAGGAGATAGCTGAAAATGTTACCCCTTGTTTCTCCCCTTCATTCTTTTTTTTTCTCATTTCTGTTTCTCTCCTTTCCCTTCTTACCCTCATTACACCTTACTCTCCTTCACATCTCATGTTCAGACATAATATATACTGCAAATACTTTGTTTCTGTAAGGAAATAATATACAAAGAATATCCTGTATAATGCTGTGACCTTATCCAGGTACTCTTCTTACTCATTTTGCTGACCGAATTCTTGTATCATATCAGCATTTGTAATTGTATTCATTTATGATATGTATTATCATGGCATATGTTTATGCACGCTTGTGGTTAAATTACCTCTGTTGCATTGATACTGAATGAAGTGTGTATCTTTGATTGTAATTCCACTGTGCTGAGTGTGAAAATGCTCTAGGTGGATCAGTGCTCTACCTTGGTTGACAAACTTTATTAAACAAAACAAATAACCTTTGTAAGTTAAGTACTTTAGTTACTCTAGCAGCTTTGTAGGATGCTGCAGACAGCACCAAGCAGATTATGCTATTAAGAACCAGGCTCATTTTGAAATATTTCGAAATATAAAACTTAATAAAATCTGACTTATCACTGACCACAGCTTTTGTCTCCCAAGCCCAGTATGCTCAGGATGCCAAGAAGTACTGGACAAATTAATCAGTTGGGCTAGGCTTAATGGTTGTGGGAAGCTGGTGAACCAAAACAGGGCATGAGTATTTTCTAACCTGCATTGTAAATTCTCACCTCATATTAGCCTTTCTTCATTTACTGAATTCTAGTCATCTTCTGCACCTGCTCTGCATGGTTACACCTCTTTAGCCATTTAATTCTCATACCTTGCTACAGTCAATGTGTTTGCATAAAACTGCATAGAACTGTTGAACTTTACCATAATGCTCAGCTATAACAGCAGTAATCTAGAGCTTTTCCTTAGAAATGACATTGGCCACACACCACATCACTATTTATATCTAAAGTGCTTTTTTTTTATTTAACTGGGTAAATTGACTAAATGCATGAAGATCTTTTCAAGCCATACTTCAGGTCAAAAGGGCAACAGTTAATTATAGCATGTAAGGATTATTCATTCATTTATTTATTTGTTTGTTTGTTTATTTATTTTATTTGTTTATTATATTTGATTACCAGGAAAGTCCAACTGGATAGGTGCTCATTTTCAGCAGAGGCCCAGAGAGAAACATTCCAAAGTATTAGAAAAACATTTAAGAACAATACTTTTATAATTTACAAAAATAATATAAAACATCTAAAATTTAAATAACTACACCAAATTAGACAACATATGAAAATACTGGTTAAGAATGGATACAACTTATATGACAATGATTTAATATTTAGATTAATTTTAGCCAATTTTATGGAGAAATTAAAGGAAAGATAGTATAATACAAACATAATTTAATTTAGAGTAGTCACTAAGCATCATGTTTTGGGAATCAGGAGAGAATATGTGTGCCATACGGAAACAGATGGATACAGTGAGAACATAAAAATCCACAAAGTTTGTTCAGCTTTCTATAATACAATTCTCCACAAAACTCCTCACTTTCAACCATTTTCTAGAATTAAATTTTTGCTTGCCCCACTAATTTGCATGTGACTCTGAAACTAGACATTTATACAGGGGGTGTTTTTGGTTATGACATGATTTACTTACTGCCTCTGTCCATCAGAGACATATGTGTCAGACCAGGATTGAGATTCTGATTTCTAGT
Organism: Protopterus annectens; assembly: GCF_019279795.1. Classification (NCBI taxonomy): domain Eukaryota; kingdom Metazoa; phylum Chordata; order Ceratodontiformes; family Protopteridae; genus Protopterus; species Protopterus annectens. The sequence goes on from NC_056731.1 coordinate 1,415,253,208, forward strand.
CCAGTGTTCTAAGTTACACATAAATAGGTTTAGGGAGGGACTTTGTTTTATATGGATGAGGAGCTTATTCCAGAGAATGGGAATTCTCTGAGAAACCTATCTGTCTCTCTCCAAGTTCTGTTTATGTCACAAGCAAAATATAGGTCTTTGGATCTAATATTTCTAATGCTGTTTCTTTTGTGGATGTGCAAAAAGTTCATCAGACTGGGGTCCAAGAATGCCTTGTAAGTCAAGCATAGATCACTTCTCAGTAATCTGTAGGAGACCAAGTATAGAGACTGGGCTTTGAGGAGATCCACATAGAACGTTGCATTTGTATCAGGTATTAGTTTTGTAAGGAAACTTTGCAGCTGTTTCAGTTGCTGTAATAGTCTAGTAAGGTATACATTAAAGGGGGCATTATACTCTGTGATGGGTCTGATGAGGGCTGAGTACAGTGGTGTGATGGCTTCCCTGGACCCAGATGCCATGCCCTTACTTATAAGTTGAGCAACAATGAAAGATTTTCTTACTACCTTAGACACACATTTGTTAACAGCTAGTTTACTATCTACATGAGTTCCCAGATCCCTGACTAGTGAGTCAAATGCAAGGTGTGTTTTATTGATGATGTAGTTTCCCAGGGTGGCCGACTGTGTCCAAAAGGTACTAAAATGCATATTGTGGCATTGAGTTTTAAGCTATGCCTTTGGCAACAGTCATTTTTCTGTTAGACCCTTCTGTAGGGTATTTGCGTTTTTGGGGATTTTATAACTGCTCCCAATTTACAATCATCTGCAAACTGGGCCAGTGGAGGTGGTGTCATCAATCCTATCCTCTTAGGTCCTATTCATGAGCCAGCTGGCTATCCAGCACACTGTATAGGAGTTTATGCCTAATTCTGTGTGTTTGTCAACAATGCCCGAGTGAAGTTTTGTATCAAATGTCTTAGCCAGATCAAGGTATGCAGTATGCACCATTTTACCCTTATCCATTGTTTTGGTGACTTTTTCAAAGAAGCCTACTTGGTTCAGTAGGCATGAGCTTCTTTTCCAAAGTCAGACTGAGATGGATCCAGTATCTTGAGGTCTCCAATGTCATTGGTGATCATTAATTCTTTCCATGGCTTTGCAAATAAGGCTAGTGAGATTAATAGGTCTGTAGTTTCCAGGATCTGTTGATGGTCCACCCCTATGAAGGAAGATGACCATTGCAGTCCTCTTTTCTTGTGGAAGAATGCCTATTTTGAAACTATAATTAAGTAGTGACTCTGGTGACCCTAATAAGTCATATTTTAGACTATTCACGAGGCATCCTGTGATATTATCAGGGTCAGTTAAGACTGTGTTCTTGGCCTTAGCAAGTACAGCCAGAAGATGCTCTCTACTTTATAGTTAGAGGGGTTATATTTGAGGGTGTTTCCTGGAGAGGGTGGCTGGAGTAAGTGGAAGATAAAGTTGGAATTAAATCTGTCAGCCAACAGGTTCACTATACCACCCAGCTCATTGAATGTGTCAACATTAACCACCAATTCAGCACATTGCTGTGTGCTTCCATTGAGTTTTCTGACATAGCTGAAAAAAGCCTTATGGCTGTCTTTTGCCTGGGAGGCTATCTTAACCTCAATATTGTTTTTATTGGACTTAATTTTCCTCCCTTAGTTACCTGATTAGTTTGATAAAAGTGTTGTTATCTTTATGGGAGTTTATTCTTTCTGATTTTAACCATGATTTTTTTTAATTTTGTTGTACATCCTGTTTAATTTGGGATGCCACCAGGGTGGTTTGTTCTTGGAGTTAGTTTTGGGCTTATTTCTGTTAAGTACAGTAGCCTCTATGCAGCCATTGTCATAATTGTACAGGGTATCGGAGAACAATTCTGCATAGGCTGCTGTGATCCCTGGGTTTGGAGGGGCATTGACTTTTGGCAATCTATCATTAAATAACAGGTAGTTTGCCTTCAAATAGTTTCTAACTGTTAGTGCATTTACTGGGATTACTAAGTTGATTTTTATTTCAAAGGAGAGAGCTTTATGGTTAGACCTTACTAGGGAGGACATGACATTGTGAGGGTGCAACATTTTCCCATATTTGTGAGTATGAGGTCCAGTATGTTGAACTGTCTAGAGGGCTTGTCAAGGGTGTGTGTGTTTATGAAGTCCAGGAATCTCTGTGCCTGCAGATTTGAGGCCTTGCAAGATTCCCAGTCTACAGAGGGATAATTAAAGTCCCCCATGAGCTGGGCGTTCATTTAGATAGTAAGTGTTTTCAGTAGGTCTAAGTCTGCATGTGGAGAAACTCCAGCATATAATCTTGTTTAACCAACCTACACATATGTTTGTTATTGATGTATATTGAGACACTTCCACATATAGCCCCTGTCTATACAGCTACTGATCTAAATGGGTGGAAGGAATTGAAACCTTGTACTGCTGCAGTACTTTCTATGGCTTTAAAGCATGTCTCAGTAACTACACAGATGTCTATATTCTCAAGGAGGGCTTGTAGGGAATGTATTTTTTGTTTATTTGTTAGACTCCTAGCATTGAGCATTAACAACATGATGGTCAGTTGAGGTCATACTTTTATGTCTGTAGGTTTTCCAAAAAAGACTCTATGGGAGTGGGTAAAGTTTTAGCCAGTATTCAAAAGCCTAGAGGAGACAGGTGCAGAATATCCCTGCCAATGCAATGTGGTCTGTTAATCATGTGCTGTCATGCTGATAAATACTGGAGTCCCTTAGAATAACACCAGATACTTGACCAGTTATTAAAATCAATCATCTTTTGTTCATATCGGGGCATCATCTTCAGTGAAGGTAATATGTTGGTCAGTGCTAGGCTCCTACTAGCCTGAGACACATAGAACAAGAACTACATAATGTCTCTCTTCATAAAGTCCAGTGAAGTACATTTCAGGTCAACTACACCTTCAGGGACCATGGTGGAATCATACTGGTACTTGTGGTGTAATGACTGGAGTGTGCGCTTAATTTGGTGGAGCCTGGCTCCAGATAGGCAACTATCCCTTATTTTCTCCTTGTTCAGCCTGGTTAGAGGAGCATCAGTATGTCTTACAATGGAGTGTCCTCTGACTTAGTTTGCTTGCCTTATAGGCTTTGTATTTGGGGCTGTACTGAGTGTGGCTGTATGTGCGGTGTTAGGTATTGTTTTTGTTGATTGCTTTTGGGTTTTCTGAGGATACACTTTGCCAATGGATGGCCTAGGAGGTCTTTTTTGTTTAGGAAGATTGCATTTAAGCTCCTTAGCATTTTTTTGTCTGTGTGTGTGATTTTGAGAATTTGATGCGTACTTGTTTGCAAGAATTTTTGTTCCAGTAACAACGTGGAACAATGAGGAGTAGCAGTGGGGGCTGCATCATTAACCGAGGATTGATCCAGTTAGGATTTGGCATACTCCAGTGTGTGAAAGACATGTGCACCATCAGGCAACCAAACTTTGAATTCTGCAGGACACAGTAAATGAAATCTCCATCCATTCTCTCTTCACACCTTAATGGTTGATTGATAAGCCACTCTGCAAACTCTAGTTTCCTGTATGTAATCATCGTCCAAAACAATCCTTCAGTTTAATTATATAATCCTTTTCACTGGGACCCACAAACCAAAAAGGATCATCTCCTTCTATAAATAGCTGGCAAAATGAACTATGCGTATCCAGTACACCCACTGGGAGAAGTATCTGATGCACCCTCTCAATTTGCATTTCACAGGTCAGAATGCCTGCCCATTTGGCCAGTCTTTGACTTATAAAGGTCCTACAGCTCTCTGATATGATAATCTCAGGGATGCCTGTGAACCTCAAATTCTTTCTGCATATACAGTCTTCTAAATCAACATGCTTTACTTCAGTATACTCAGGCCTGAGTGTAAGCTGCTCTGTCAGTTGTTCTAGATCTGTAGTGACTGTCACTACCTCTGAAAGTGAATCGGAATACTCACTCAAAGCTCTTTCCGTGTCCAGTAGTTTAGTGTCTGTCCTGCTGAAGTGTTCCACTAGAACTGAATTTATTTTTTGCATTTTGGCAAGCAGTAAATCTAGCTTTTTTTTAAATCAAGGATCTCCATTTCTCTATTATTCATCACCAGAGGTGTAGACTATGGCAGATTCTGCATAATGGCTCCAAGTGTAAGCACAGTCAGCAGTAAGGGCTCCTATTAACACTTTTAGCCTTCTTTCCCTTCATAAACCAACACACCCTGGGTTCTCATTGCAAATCTAGTTTATCTCCAGATGAAACAAGAAATCTACACATTAATAAGTGAAAAATCTCTGGTTTGATAAGGTAAAAGGAGGCCAGGTTCTAGAAAGCTACTATTCGATTGCTGTCAGAACTGGAAGTCCCTGAACATTTTTTATTAGTTCTGTTGCCCCTACAACTGTTAGAACTGTGTGCCTTTATCCTACATTTGTCTAGTTTCTGCTTCCAAATCCAGGTATTTTATGACTTTCTGTCTCTCAGGAAGTAAGACACTATAATCGTGAGGTTTAGCTATTTCAATGATTAATGCTACTTTTGTTGTTTCTTCTTGGACTACATCTAGTTTTCTGCATCAAATTTCTTAACTGTGGGTATTGGGTGATCTCTTGTGATTTGAACTTCATCATTGTTAATAATGCTTTCTGGTTCATGTTTCCAATGCTTCTCAACTGCTTCTATATTGTAGTATTTAAACAGGTCCCAGAGCAGCAATCTTGCCAAATTATTGTGCCTTTCAGTATACTAACTCTTAGCCATAAGTATATTGCAACCAGCAATGAGATGTGCAACTGTTTCCAGTTCTGTGTTACAGAATCTGCATTAGTCTGCCAGTCTCATCTTTTCTGTAGACTTTACAGGGTGTATCTAGTCCACATCTTCAGGAGTCATTATAAGCCTTTATCTTTTGGCTTATTTTACCTCTCCTTAACCACTCATGCATCAAACCTTGAACAACATGTGGTAGTTAAAGGAGTTCTCTATACTTGCCACTATATTTGTGGGCTTTCTAGTTTTATTTCCTTTTCTTCTGGTCCTTTTCTTTATATTCTTTCTTTTATTAGCACTTTCATTTGATGCCTGATTCTCATATAATTCTAGTTTAATTTCCATTCCCCATCCTTTCTGAAATGCATCTCCTAAACAAAGCAAAATGTCATCTTAAGTATCTCTTTATGTTTTAGAACTTTCATTATGTTTGGTCCTGATTATGTCAACAAATATGTACGTAGTCCAATGACTGCATAAAATCAGTTTCAAAGAGATGTTTGCCCCCTTCAGAGTGAGGAATATATAATCTTGGCATGCACTGGTTTTCATATATCATTTGGCAAGCAGGAAGCATTTTTTTGTATTTTCTTGTCCATCTGATTCAATACTGCTTGGAGCCAGTTAATCACAATGAAGCTGTGAGTTAGAGCAGTAAGATCAAAATGATTTATAACTTGGGCTTTATTCCTAGATGTCAAGGCTGTTTTCAGTATTTTATTTATTTATTTATTTACATTTGTTGACCGGGAGTGTCCGACTTGACGTAGGTCAATTTTCAGCGGAGGCCCAGGGAGAAAAGCTCCACAAATTTAGTATTAACTTTAGTCTTCTGAAGTATTCCTTTTTAGGCTTTATTCTCATTTGTTCATGTTTTATTGCTGACCTTCATCTATTCCCAAGTATTTATACATGTCCTCCTGTTCAAGTTATTTTATATCACATCCCTGTCCTAGGTTGATTTTTTTTGGTGCTGCAGCTTTCCTAGAATAAATATTGCTAACCATTTGTAGTTTTGGTTTCAGATCATCATCTGATGAAGTATACAGTTTTAAATCATTGACAAAAAGTAGATGAGGAAGTTAAGCTATAACTAAAGCCTATAATATTAAGTAAACAGCACAAGGGGTTAAGTACAAGATAAACAGTGGTGGTGACATAGAATCACCCTGAAATACCCCCTGGATTTTTATCCCTGTAATAATAATTTGCCCTTTATCAGGACTGAGTAGTAAAGTGGTTTGCCTTTGTTTCATAGTCACCGTGATATAATTAATCAATGTAGGGTGTGTCTTATACATCTGCAAGCATGGAATTGGGATGCTGTCAAATGCTTTTTTGTAATCAATCCATGCCATAGATTCTACCCCTTTTTTACAACTCTCTATTAAAGCTTTATTTAACAATAGATGATCCCTTGCTCCATATGACTTTCTTTTATTGCTATTTCGGTCTAGCACCATGATTTTTTTCTAAATGTCTGTAAATTCTGTCTGCATTATTTCCAGTATATAATTTCTATATTGTCAAAAGGCAAGTTATTAGGCTATAGTTCCTTGGATGGCTTGCAGATTAAACTGTTAAAGAGGAGTAATCCTTTCCTGTTTTTAACAATGTTAGGATCTGTTTAACATATAAACATAAATGATTTTTTACAGAGCTAAATCTTTGTGTAGCGATGTTATCTTTTACCTGGAAAGGCAACTCTTACTATGTTACAAGTAGTGTTTGCTTTCGACACGTGCAACAAACTCATGGTCATGGCTAAATCACTCTGTTGGCAGCATTTTGTGCATTTAATTACCTTTATGGTTTTAGACTTGATGCTTTTTCTGCCAGTGAATATTAATTAGTGTCATAACAGCTGAGGACTTTGTTACTGTTACATACCACTGATGAATAACTATCTGCTATATCTTCTCTGCTTTCACTTTGTTATAATTCTATCTAAAGTGCAGTGCATTGGTTAAACTTTTAGTGTGTGCTGTTTAACTGATTCCATAAGTATTTATTTTTCTAGGTGATTTTTGGCCACATACCTGCTGACCATAACGAAATCAAACAATGACAGTTCATTACCTTGCTCTAGGGATTCCTCCCAGGGCTGAATCAAACGTTTTCTGAGGTAAGGTGCTATATTTCAGGCAGCCATGAGGGTGCTTTATGCTTTCACTGGCATCCTGGAAATGAGAGCATTTGGGTAGCTTAACCCAACATCCGGGGGAGGAATGTGTGAACCATTTCATTACAGTGGCCCACAATACCCTTCATTGCTACTGCATACATCCGCAAATTCAGTATGAGGGCTACCACGCTTTTGTGTCTTTGTGAGCCTTAAACTCACCTCCAGGATGCCCCTCTGTGCAACTGCCCTTCCTTCAAGGGCATGTGTGTGTGTGTGCATGCGCATGTGTGTGTGTGTGTGTGTGTGTGTGTGTGTGTGTGTGTGTGTGTGTGTGTGTGTGTGTGTGCACCCGCATGTATGCATGCATGTATGTGTGGCCAACTCTGCTCTTCTCTCACTCAGTAGTGGGTCTACCCTCCATCCTTGCTGCCACTGCTGTCAAACACCTGAGCCGAAGATTGAACTTGGTTTCCCAAGGCTGTAGTCAGGGCGATTCACTATTACTCCTCTCATTTGCATGGCATTACCTACTAATTCCTAGCTACTGTGCATAACACAGTCACTGCCCGTTAGCAACCCTTGCGCCATGAGTATGGTGTAGCATGCCTGCCATTGACTATTATGGGGAAATCGTGATATGTGTTTCATTGCGGTTTTATTCTATATTTTTATATATTCCTTCTGATCCCCTTTGTGCACCGCTGCCCTGCACTTCCACGTCGCAATAGTGCGACTATATATATTAAATGTTAATTTTATATTTTGTACATTTTTTATGCTGTATGCACATTGGAGCATTGCTAAACTGGTCTGCCCCTAGCTAGGAAAAGCTGCAGGATAGGGGTGTTTCGAATTGCCCATAGCTATGCTTAGCTGACAGTACACAATGTAACCGAGTATGCATGTGAACGGAGATGAAAACACGCATAAACCCAGTAAATGGGTATGCGCGGTCCACACTGCAGCTGAAACAGGAAAGATATAGGAAAGAAATAAGGAAATACTGCAGCAGTGAAATTGGAGTACAAATGACTGACACCTAGGAGCCTACAGTGGGCCATTGACAACAGCTAACAAGACTGCAAGCAGCTACCTCTAGAACAGGGAAGGGGAGGGGCTGTACTGCAAAGAAAACAGCAAAGTGTCAAAGCAGAACAAAGCCGATATGCAGTATATCAGCTACAAGGCACATTTTGCCATGACTGGGTAGGGAAAGTAAAAAAAAAAAGAAAGACGGCAGGTGGATGCATGCCTGATAATGGGAGGGGATCCAGGTCTAAAAGTGATTTAAAGGGCAACAGATTAATCAAGGCAGGCAAGTAGATCTCCACAGTAAAGGCCCTACACTTGCAATACTCATTGCAAAACCCATAATTAAGACACCCAGCAGCTGGAATAGCTCATACACACCCACTTACATCAGCAGCATCCATAGCACAATACTATAAAGTGTGAAAGCACCTCACACACATTTGTGTATTCCCATACACTCTGCACCAGTGGTGTATACAGACAGGGAACTTTTATTATGTACATGTTAGGGGCTGCCATAGCTTTGATCCACCAGCATGTGTTGGAGACTGAAGGTGGTGTGGAGGAAGATGCACACAACCACTGCAGGCACCAAAGGAGGAGGAGAGTGTTCAGACCCAGGGTAACCTACCAGGGGCTACATGATCTGGAGATAGTAGAGCATTACAGGGTGGACAGGAACAACCTACATCAGCTTCTGGAGCTTTGCCAGCCACACCTCAGAGCCAGAACAAACAGAGAGGAACCCATCCCAGTGGATACGAAGGTATGTGTAAGCCTGAGAATACTAGCTACAGGTACCTTTCAAAGATCAACTGGAGATATCATGGGGATCTCACAGACATCAGCATCCAGGGTACTACACCAGTTCCTGGATGCCATGTTACCACATGCCAATGAGCACATATACTTCCCCCGAACGTAGGAGGAGTTGGCCAGCAATATGCGTCTCTTCCACCGTGTGGCAGAATACGCAGGGGTACTGTTTGTAATAGACTGCATGCACATTCACATCAAGTCACCACCCAGTGAGCAGGGTAGGCACTACATAAACTGCAAGGGATACCCCTCCATCAACTGCCAGGTCATGTGCAATGCCCAGGGCATTATCATGGATGTGTGTGCTGGCAGCCCTGGAAGCTATCACAACTCCGACATCTGGCATGTCTCACAGCTGTATTGGTTATTTGCCAGGGGGGACATCCCAAATGGCCACCTGATGGGGGATGCTGGCTATGCACTGGAACCATGGATGATGATTCCCATCAGAAATGCACACACACACATGCAGGAACACCATAATGAGACACATGCACAAACCAGAATCATCATAGAGCTTGAGTTTGGGATGCTGAAATCATGGTTCCGTTGCTTGGATATATTTGGTGGAGCTTTGCAGTACTCTTCAGGCACATGCGCCCACATCTTCATAGTGTGTGCCATGCTACACAATATGGTCCTGCAGAAACAGCTGCAGCAGGGAAAGAATGGTGAAGGCCCTCACCACCATTGCCAAGGGCCCCACGGGCACAGAGGAACTCAGACCATGAATGCCCTGAGCCAGCCCCAGTAGGCAGATGGAGGCATGCCCAGTATGCCCATGTCTTGACAAAGAGGGAACGTATAGCACACACACTGAGTGTAGGCACCTAGGGACTGACACCTTTCTCCACCTGCACACACAGTAAAAATGGATGGCACACACATACAAGACTACCTGTAAATTGTCATGTATAGGCAGTCTACTGTGTGCATCCAACATAGGCAGCCCTCAGCTATTGCACACACAACAGCCATTGGCACAAGGTAAGTCAACACCTGAACAGTAAATTAAGCTATCAGCATATGCAGATACTGTATGTATAGATTCATAGGTAGGTACTTGGCCAACAGCCAGAGGCCATTCATAAGACCAGCCAAAATGTGTCAGCTTTTGCCACCCCATTGATTCATTAACTGTCCCTCTGTGGAACAGAGCCAATGGCGGGATCCCTGGGGTGCATCTACTGTTCCCCATCCACCCTTCAAAGTTTCTCTTGCAGAGTGTTAGTGAGGAGCTCTGTATAATGTAGTTAGGGATGTTATTCCAAAGTATGGGGAGTGTCTGTGACAGGAAGCTGTCCCTCCAGCATCTTCCAGTTATTGTTGTGGCAAGGTTCAGCTCACTTCAGTGTGTGGCTCACTGTGACATGGATTCCCATAGGTGGAGCATATCCATCAAGCCTGAGTTCAACATGGCTGTGTTGGCCAGCAGAGATCATCTCTGGATAAACGAGATGCCACTGAGTAAAGCAGGAGTTTATTCAGTCTGGCTGCATAGGCCATATGTTGGAGGCCAGTATTCCCCTTGGCGAGGTACATTCGTGGACCCCCCAGCTGTTGGACTTGTCCTCTGAGGTACATCCCACATAGGTTATTATACCCTATGATGAGATTGATGAGTAATGCATAAAGAGGCACTATAACCCCAGTATGTCTAGATGGGAATCCTTTAGCAATCAGATGGCCTATATAGAAGGATGTCCTAACTACTGTGGATATATGATTGTCAAAGGGGAGATCACTATCTACTTTAGTCCCCAGATACCTCATTACCTTGTCTGTATTAAAGTGGCTGACACTTATTTGTTAATATGTGGGTGCCAATTCCACAATCGAATGACCATGCAGTTAGTGACACTTGGCTGGAGGCCGTGTCATTGGCACCCTGTGATATTCTCTGTGAGGCTCCTTGAGGGATGTCCGTGTCAGCTGGACTATCAATCATGACTCCCAGTTCGCAGTCATTGCCAGACATGGTCTGCTGTAGTCCCCCTATGTTTGCCTGTACCTCTGAGATGTATATGCCAAACAGTAGGGCTCCCAGGACTGAGTCCTGTGGGACACCAGTTGTGACTGTTCAAGAGTTGGACCTGGAGACTGCTAGTCGTACCATGTGGGTTCTGTGTGTAAGCCCATTGGCAACCCAACCTGTGATGTATGGGTAAATGTACAGGCTGGTATGTTTATCAACAAAACCTGAGTGGGGCATGCTGTCAAAAGCCTTGGTGAGGTCCAGGTAGTATGTGTGAACCACCTCCCCCATCATCTAATATCTTGGTGACTGTATGTAAGACGTCAAACAGGTTCAGTAGGCATGAACTGCACTCAACCAAGCTGACCTGGGTTGGGTCACGTGTTCAAAGGTTACCAATGTCATTGTTAATGAGTGCCATGAGGATGTGAACCATACCATTGCAGACCAGGCTAGTCAGGCTTATGGGGTGGTAGTTACCATGGTCAGTTGTGATTCCACCTTGATGGAGTGGAATAACCGTTGCCACGTGCCATTGTATGGACATGTAGCCTGTGGAGTGGCTGAGGTGGGAATGCTTAATTAGGTGGGGGGCAGGTTGTCTTGTACAGTTTGCAAGATGCAGTCTGGGTCAACATCTGCCTCCATTGATGCTGTGTTCTGCTATTAGAGAGGGCCATATCCACATGTGTGTCTCTGATGGTTGGGATACTGTACCTTTCGGGTAGTATTGTGGGCTCTTTACGGGGTGAAGTATGCTCTGAATGTATCTGCAAGGATGTTGGTGATATCAGTAGGGTCAGCATATTTTGTGCTATATTTCACTGGCACAGTGCAAATCTGTGTGTCACCACATAGATCCGTGACATAGCCAAATAAGGTTTTGTGGTTATTTTTCAAGTCCTTGCGTATTCTCCTGCTGATGTTAGCCTTGGATGATGTCTTGAGGGACCTATGTATCATACTAATAGTGGTCACGGATGTCTGGCCTTCGTGATTTTCTGTGTATCTGGAACACTGTCCTACCTCTGTAGTATAGCCTGTTTATTGCAGAGGTCCACCAGACTGGTGTCCTTGTCTAGGAGGAGTGAGTCTTGGTTTACTAGTGATGGCACGATCCATACATCCATGTAGGTACTTATAGACTGCATTTGTAAATCTGTCTGTATCTTGAGCAGTGTTTCCCTTTAGCATGGGGGCTGTGAAACCCCCCCACCCCTGTCACTAGTAGCATAAATTTAGCTGTAGAAAAGGTATACACTGTGGTATCCGTGGGTGGGGGAGATGCTAGGGTGTGGAAACAGTGAATAGTTCATGGTCAGATCTAACCAGTGACCAGTTAACCTCCGCTGTGGTGCACGTGTTGCCAATATTGTTGATGACCACATCTAGTAGTTTCCACCCCACGTTAGGGAGGTTACCACCTGATACAGGGCATATGAGGCGATACATTCCAGGAAGCACTGGGCCTGGAAGTGAGTACCGAAGTACGTTTCCCAGTTAATGGTATGGTAGTTGACACTGACCAATGCCAGGGTGTGCGTTAGGACTGTCATGTTCTCCACTGTCTCCAGGTAGGTGGAGTGGAGGTCCTGGGTCATGGAGGGTGTTCCGTAGCAGGCCACATTCCACATTGCAGTTGTGACTGATGTTAGCTGCACATGGATGATCACAGAGGTATCATACTGCCCCACTAACCTGGAGGTGTAGGTATCTCTGATGAATATGGATACAGCCCCTCCATGTCTGTCAGTCCATGTTCTGTGGCTGAAATGTGTGGTATGGGTTGTAGTTTGGTTGTGCTGGTGTGCTCTCAGGAGCCTTAAGACAGATTTCAGTTAATGCACAGATGTTGATGTTGCCCATCCTGAGGAGTGCTGTGAGTGCATGCATGTTGTGATCACAACCCCTGGTGTTGAGTAGCATAATCCTCAATGAATCTGCTATTGTGCTGTTTACGGACCTGGTATTTACCTTACAGACTCTCTTAAATAAGGCACCATGGGGGTGCCAATAGCCTTGGCCAGTATTCCAAAGCCTATAAGACTGACACATAGGCTGGTGTGGTATCACTGCATGCATGTTCCCCATCTGTGCTTGTTTTTCATCTCCCCTGTAGGTAACCTACTGGTAAGCAATAGAAAGCCTTAAACTTATACAAGCCTTCTAGCTTCCAAAATAGGCTTTTGGAGTGACTAAGTATCAGTGTTCTGTATGTTCTCGCTGTACTCAACTGTTTCCTGACTACATGGTGATTTCTCACTGTATATTGTGATCTGAAGGTCTGTTTATTCACATATTATGGCTGTGATGTTCTGCACGTTAGAAGTTCACAGATAGCCTACTACCTATCTGCCCAAGGGCAATTAGAAGCATAACTACAGTGTGTTGGCCTTCCCTGCATGATTGATGAAGTAACTGAACCTCTGTCAAGCATAGCCAAAGAAGCAATTCCAGGCAGAGTTGCTGGAAGCTGTTGAAGACTGGGGTTGTGGAGGGTGATAGGGGCACTTATTGATCTAAAGAGGGCATGCTAATGTGGCAATTCAACACCATTGAATTCCCCAACAGGTCTTGCAGCTATCAAACTGGACAGGCTCCCCCACACCCTGTCTGTATGGTTCTGGGACACATGATCCCAGGGGTGTATAGTCTGTTACCCATTCACACAACAAGGTTTCCCTTGAAGGGTGTCAGTGAGGGGCTATGCCTAATGTAGTTAGGAATGTAATGTATTGTCTCACAGTACATTTGCTATATGTTGTTATTTCAAGAGTGTGTGAAGCTCAGTGAGTTTGGGGGCTTCCGCCCTTTGCTTAGCCTAGCTTACACATAGAAATCATCTAAATAGGAAATAGGCGGAAGCAACATTAATGTCAACAGTGTAATGGTTACAGCATCTGCATAGTATCTGTGCATTCGAGGTTACAATCCCGATAAAGGCAGGGATGTTTATCATGTGCAAAAGTATACCTTAACCACAGCTTGCATATATAGGTAGTAATCATCTGTATAATAAACATTCAAAACACCCATATAAACCCATGTGTGCTGGAAAGTACAGTCAACAGAGAATGTAATGTTATGTCAGCACACAGTGAGATGTTACGTCACTGACATGTATATATCCGGAGTAGTTAGCAGATGTGGCTGTGTTTGCGAGCACAGGTTATACATTACAAAGTTTGTTTAACTGTGTTTAACCCTGCTATAATGTCACACAAACACTTTTAAACATGCTTACAACTTCTTAAATGAGCCTTATTCTGTAGTAAAAAACATTTGTAAAGCATCGTGGATGTCGAACCCTGGACCATGTACACTATAGTCATGGGACTTACCACTAAGCCATCTGAGGTGTACACATGTTTCATGGTCTTGAGACCACACCTTATACCATATGCATTTCACTGTAATTATCACAAATGGGACAGTCACTTTGTGTACATATGTACAGTACATTGTAATGTACTGTAGTTTGTGAACCAACACATTCCAGTCTACATATGTATTACTGTTGCAAACTATTAAGAAAAATATATATATATATATATATATATATATATATATATATATATATATATATATATATATATATATATATATATATATATAAACATCTATGAACACACTTCGTGACACAGAAGCACTCCAAGGGAATTGAAGTGTACACAAAACACATGCAGCTCTGGTATTATAAAAATTAATATTAACCTAATTCACCATAGAAGGGGTGATTGTTGTGTATGTGAAGATTGGGGTGGGAGAGGAATGATGGGTAATGCAATCATGCATTAAGGAAAGCCTGGGTCGGATGTCCAATAAGTGAACTGGAGGGGCATACATGGAGTATGGGGACAATATAAAAAGGACACAAAGCAAGAACCTTTCTCATTCATTATACACCCTGTCATGTCACATTGCAAACACCTAATTTCACAAACATATGAACATTAACATGCATCAGACATATGTACACCAAATGACTGTCACATTTGTTTTCAGTAGTGAGGAATGTCTGTAGTACAATGTATATTCTAAACACCATAACATTTGCACATATCTCAGATGCCTTAGTGGTAAAGTCAGTGACTGTGGTATTCATGGTCCCGGGTTTAAGACTTACAAGGGCTGTTAGGTTATATTGAGGGCCAGAATAAGGGCTTTTGGATGCAGGTGGATTAAAGCATTCTTAAGCAGTTGTAAGTGGGTTTCCACTTGTTTGCGCAATGGTAAGCGGCTCTGAAACACAGTAAATGGAGAAGTGCTTCACACGTTTAACCTTTGCTTAACGTCGGGCAGTCCATGGGCAAACCTGCTCACAACCGCGTAAATGTGTGTTATTCACACTTTCCCTACCACTCCCTACTCTGAGAGGTAAAATAATAGTACCTTCCAGGAGTAGAACCCGCAACCATGTACTCCATCCTCAGCGCAACCTAACACTAAGCTACCTAGGATGTACCTATCCCAGTTGTCTATGCAGACAGGTTAAAACACAAAAGAGAGGAATGTGTTGAAATAGGACAACCCGCCATGCACCCAATTAAAGGTGTATGCTCATATATATATATATATATATATATATATATAGAGAGAGAGAGAGAGAGAGAGAGATACATAGAGTCATGTCAATATATATATATATATATATATATATAGGTCTACATATATATGTAGATATATAGATAGGTTAAAAACAACTACACATATGTATATATATATATATATATATATATATATATATATATATATATATATATCTATATATATCTAGATATATATATATATATATATATATATATATATATATATATATATATATATATATATATATATATATATATATATATATATATATATACACACACACACACACACATTCAAACCATCTGCATCTACCTGTAGGACAGTACAAAACACTGAAAGATGAACTGAAAACAAGTATTATACTAGTTAATAACACCTCCAATTACTAAGACGGTATGTATAACATGTTGTATGTCTTGTATGTATTACCTGTACTGTAAGAATTACAGTGTAATCAATGCATATAGTGAAAATAGCTATCTTGTAGCGATGTATTGTTGAGCAGTAGTAATGCTTGTAGTATTCTATGTGTGTACTGCTGTAGGTCACACGGCACACTCCGCATACACCACAAGGGATGATATGGGCTTGGAACCCACCAATTTGCTTCCAGCCACTGTCAGTGTCAGGATTGGTCCAACAAGTATGTGCTATAACAGGGGATAGTATATGTCGATATATTGTAACAGTCGACATATGTATGGGTGTACAACTAAGATGAACATGTTAAAGGTGGGCTTACCGTGCAAATATGGTGTGCATTGTGGGATATTGTGCCAATAACTGTGCAATGTACAGTATTCTAGGCAGATCTGTATTCTATTCTACATAGCAGTTCTGTTATGTTATGCAAGCAGTAGTCATATCTATTGACAATTACAATACTCAGTAACAGGACACATAGCATTAGTATTCATCTGACAGGTTAGCAGCATAATAGAAAAGATAATTAGAAGAGCCAGGTAACTAAACATGCATATAACACATGTAATATCCACTTCTCTACTATCATTTGCAAGCAATAACAGCTGTGCATGTGCACATGTTATGCAAATGTGTAGTGACCCTTGTTACAGGGGTAGGCCAAATGGCTATGTGCACACCTACATAGAATGGATACTGAGAGTACAGACACACTGGTTGAACTACCAGGTTTGTGTAGCCCAACCTCTCATTGCTAACCTAACAGCTGCCTGCACATACTGTATGTAAGGTAGTGCACAACACCGGTAATGAAACAGGTTGCATATCTTCTTTAACTCCTGTGTAACATCTGCAGTAGGAGTGTAAGATGTAGGAGACAGTTGCCCATGTGTAATAGCCGCATCATAGGTGATGGCTCACACTATCTGATTATATCCTGATCATGTTGATAGTGGCATCAGAGTCTATTGATACATGACTCTGTTTGGAGAGTGGGTGCCTGTGCCCAACAAAGCTCATGGTCCTGGTGGATATGTGAGTATATATCCAGAGAAGGAAACAGACCTGTAGACACTTGCATCATCTGTAATCAACTAACAGGATGTGATGTGCTCCTCAGAGAAGGATTGCTGCTAAAGGTAGCTACAATGATTCCATAATAGCCAGTATTGTCACGTCCATAACACAAATATTTACACGTGAGCATCACTGTCTAAAACATCTTCATAGGCAATACTTAAACTAAATACAGTACTTGGTACTTGTAGTACTGACTGCTCATACAGGCATGACCACTAGTCAGCTACTGGTGTTTACTAATGTCAGCTTTGTGTATGTGGCCATCTTGGGGGAATGTAATCTCTATGCCATGTACACTGCCAGACCCACCTAACACCACGCCCCTCACATTGTATGGGATGCAGCTACAGGGGTAAGCTGGAAGGCAGTCCAGCCTACAGCCATGACTGGATTGGACAATCATGAGGTGTAGGTTAACACATGCAGCTCATCAACACAACCAACACATACCCTTACCAGAACACAGTAAGGATATCCACTCACATTACCGGAAATCACACACATTCACAGATGCATCTAAGTATCTGGCCAAAAAAGTCCAAGCAGGAAGAGTCAGACACCGAAATACACAAACTGTATGACATAGTTTGCATAATTGTGCCACACCTCTGAAAACATGACTGGAAACATGCCTAACAGTATTCATTTGTGAATGCAAACTCTAGCACTATGTTACACACTGACCTATATGAGGGCATACACACTGTCAGCTGCCTATATGCCATGATTAGCCACATACTCATACACTCAGACCACCTTTTGAACTATACACATGGCTCTGGCATATTCCATGTTGTTGTGTAGGACCTGTTATGCAGTAGCCTGGACTGCATGGAAACTCATGTAGGAACTGTCAGGTCTTCTAGCCCATGCAGGTGTGTCCCAATGCCTGGGTATCATTCTGTCATTGTCCAGAATGATACTGCAGTACAGGGACAAAAGGATTGCATTCCACAATTGTCTAGTGTAGTGGTGCATATCAAAGGGTATCCAGTATTTGTCATCCTGGGATAACATGGTTGACAGACCATGATGCTTTGCCAGACAGGGCCTGCACCTGTTACCCCTAGGAATCTGGATACTGCCTAGGGTTCATGCTTCCCCTATAGTGCTTTCATCATGCACAGTTCAAGTGAGGGTCCACTACTGTTACAGGGACAGCCAAGCAATAAACTGCGGGTCTCACTACACAATGATACATGTCAGAAACACTATACGGACACACATATGTCAATCCCTAACATGGAGAACATATCTGTGCAGTGGCTGAGACGTGTTTCAATGCTCTGGAGAGCACACCTGCATGGCCATGTTATAACAGATACCTTACCTTTTGGCCATTATCCTTTATTGGAACACATGGGCCACTGTGTGTCCATATTCCTGAAGAATATGTACACCCCCATGCTAATTGCACTTACATAACATCAGATGCATTATGCTGAGCACCTTGAGACAGATCACCCACCAGGCCGCGGACTTCCCAACTGTCATAATGTGCTGTAAAGGGGAAGATTAGGTCTGAGACAGAACCATAATAATGGCTACTCTCATTTTGGCTACTCTCAACTATTCCATTATGAACTGGGAAGACTCCTCATGTACCAACACCTGCGCTCAATGCATGTTGGATTCCATCGACCCCACTGACCTGGATCACAGTAGTCACACAAACAGGGCTAACAGTATGCTACACATAGTTAGCCTCCAATGCCAATATTATGTTTCCCAAGAGGAGAGTGGTGAGTGCCATGCAAATGTTGAATCCTACACAAATGAACCTTAAGCAGTCACATATATGCAGTGATTGTGCCATTGAAACAGAGCCAGGATTCATCCCAACACAAACAAGTAGGCAAACTGGTGATACCATGCTTTAAACTGTACCACAGAATGTAGTAACTGTTGCAAGAGTGAACACACATGAGTGTAGGTGATCTCTGATCAGCCTCAGTAAGATGCAGTTACACCATATAAAACCACACAAAGCTACTGTGAAACTAATCAGCCACATATTATGAGGCCAAGCACAGAACATTCTATAGCTGTGTCATTAATCATAATGGCAACGACAAAGCCTGCCGTGCTGCACAGCATTATGGCATGGGAAGTACTGCACCTACAAAAATAGCACCTGTTCATCCAGATAGGGTCTCGGAGAACATAAACCCACTCCCACCTCCCCCCCACCCCCAACAGGTACACTTAGTAATATATCCATGTACACTACAGGGCCCCTGTAATAACGACTATGCAGGTACAAGTTGCACTCTCTAAAGCCATACATACAGCTTTCATGGGACATGTCAGCATCCCAGGGTATATCTTACACAACTGTAAGAACATTCAGCTATCCACATACACATCATGTTCAATCATAGCTCCATGTCAGGCTGTGCACACACTGAATGGTGCACAACAACAGTTATCACACCCCACAAAGTGGGAGACACCATTGATAATGGTACATAGTGCACAAGTACCCTGCTGAGTCTGGTCTGTACAGCCATGAACCATGGTCAACGTATTTCATGTACTTGGTACAGCTGTAGATGACAGTAGGGTTGATTCACACTGCATATCATGACTTTGCCAGGTCAAAGGACACCATCACCCATACTGTGTTCCAGCTACACTCTAGGTGTATATTCCTATGTCACAGGAGTGGTTGGCAACTGGACTGCTGGCAGAGCCAACACTACAGAAAGTGTCTGACTAATGCACATACATCAAACCAGTGCCAGCCACAGTAATACAGGGGTCATTCCTGGTACTCCCCCTCTTTGTTATCTATACCACAGAGACTAACACAGAAGACATCAGCCTATTGATGTTTGCAAATGACTATGAACTAGGAGCAATAGTAGACTGCGTTCAACATACAGAAGGGCCTTAGTGTGTCAGATGTGTGGTGTGTGATGTATGGCCACAATCTGACAGCTAAGTATTGCATTGTCATCCCCTATATTACAAACCCTGTACCCATTAACTACCACCTAGGCAACGGTCAACATAATGGCAACTGTGTGTATGTGATGCAGCTGGACAGTACTTCCCTTTGATAGTTACATCACCACAAAAGACAGGTAGTCATATGTGGCACCCCTAACCATGACAGGGTGCCATGCAGGAATATAGAGATAACTGCTCAGCCATGCTCAACACCCATGTGATCCATAATAGATCACATATTTCCTTTAAGAGTTATTACCCATGTGTAAATGGCCTACACTGCCCTTCCCAATCCCTAGCTGCACTATGTAGCATGCAGCCTACCCTGAATTAAGTCATGTCCAACCCAGAGGTGTTGGACATGCTACACTTAACACATCCTGACCCCAAATAAACATATACGTCAGAACATCCACCTTTCTAGTACAAGGATCACAACATGCATGACAGATCTCTGTCACATACATTTAACATACTCTTGCCATACTATGCAAGCCTGTCCAGTGAAGCTGCACATCGCCCCTCTCTGTGACATGGTGTGATGACCGCATGCCAAATATATCAGTAACCATGTGTATCAGTTCTGTGGCACCGCTTGAACTGGCCACTGCAACTTATCTGTCTGCTGCCTACAGCTAGGTAACCTGTCTGCTTAGGCTCATAAATGGCCCAGGGCATATAGCCTACTAGATCACTATGACCATACATGCTCTAGGTGATATCCAACCCTTCAAATACCATCAGGCTAGCTATTGGCCGATGTATTACACATGTGCAACACAGGCAATACATGGCAGGATGCTACACAGCTGTACAGTGCCATGTAGATGTATATGGCAAACACATACATGCTTGCAAGTCTGCAGGGTCACAGGTCATGTCCCTAATGGCTATGTATGACTATATATGTGACATATACACAGCATTAAGGTCAACTGCATTAATGTGAACACATCCAGGCATGTGCTGATAGGTAAAGACACCACTACAGGCAAACAGACATGCCCACGTCAATACAACATCCACATGGTATATGAGCAATGTCATCACATGACACACACATATATGGCGATAACATCACATCACCAGTAGGTGTCAAATGTGTGTAACTTATACATGTCAGTGGTGTTAGTGTCATGTAGATTTGCAAAGATGTATTTGTAATCTTAATAAATGTGATACACGTGTATGTTCATCTGTACTGCTGTACTTCTCTGTGAGTTACTGTGACCTGTCTCCATCATTATGTCTTCCAGGTATGCCATGTAGCAGACTGCCAGTGTACAGCCACTTGGAGGATGAGGTCCTCATCCCATACTTCCTCGACAACTACACAACACTCTTCAGCCATATGCCACAGGATGCACAGCAGCGGGATGCCCTGTTTGAGGAACGCTGCAGGAGGTTAAATTATGTTGGTGGTCACAATCGCACCTATCAGCAGGTGCGCCGAAACTGCACTGACCTGATAAGACAGGCAAAACAGCTCGCTAATGCAGTCGCCAGGGAACAAGGTGCAACACGTGGTGGGCCACTCACCCAGCCCCCACTTACATGTACCGAGGTGCTACTGGCCAACCTGGGGACACCTGCAGACCTCCATCCACAAGCTTTAGCTGGTATTGTGTAGGCAGGTGTCTCTCAACCACTGAGCCTGGAGATGCCTGGTAAGTCACTACTGCACATAAAACACAACTATATTTTACATAGTTACATGTTTTTCTATACAATATGTAATGTAACATCATATTCAAGGCATGTATGCACACATGCCACATACTATCGTCTGCTACTCTATGTATGCACAGATGTGCAT